>NC_089225.1:104363562-105037312 GCF_963924675.1 Phocoena phocoena | reverse complement strand
GTCCTTGGAATTTACTAATCTGGAGTTTGATGCTGTTTTCTGGATGTTATGCCTTGCTCTTTCTTGATTTACTCTCTTGGTGTGGAGCACATCCTCCAGTAATTTGATCAGATTAAAGATGGCATCTCTACAGAGGGCATGGAGCGGACAGCCCTCCACATGTCTGTTCCCTGTGTCACACTGCTCCAGGAATGTCTATGTCTGGGGCACAGTTCTCTCCCTGAGATCTCCCTCCACCATTATCTTGAAGACTTTCATCACTTCCCTCCTGGGTTGTATCTTTTCTGTTATGAATCCCTCATCATCTTTTTTTCTTGGTCTGCTCTTTTTTAAGGTGGAAATCATCTTCCAGCAGCCCCTTTAGCAAGAATGTAATGGAAGTAAATGTTCTGGGAACTTGCATTAAGAAAATATGCTTTATGCTACCCTGGCAGATGATAGGTAGTTGGAATATAGAATACACAGTTGGAATTAACTTTTCTTCGGCATTGTAGAGTCATGATTTCATTGTTTTCTTGTTCCTTTTGTTGCTATTGAGGAGTCTAAAGTCACTTGAGTTCCTGATTCTTTGTAGGAATTTTTCTTTTACTTTTCTTTCTAGAAAATCATAGGATATAAAAATAATGAAAAAGGTTGAAATATGGCAAGAATTACCAAAATGTGACACAGAGATACAAAATGAGCAAATGCTATTGGATAAATGCCACTGACAGACTTTCTCCATGCAGCGATGCCACAAATCTTCAATTTGTAAAAAACACGCAATCTGCCAAGTGCAGTTAAGCAAAGCCCAATAAGATGAGGTCTGCCTGTACTTTGAGGAGCAGCTCTAAGTTGGCAAGTGTGTGTTGGCCTAGTTTTCAAAGATCCACCAGAATTTTTTCAATCTAAGAAATTTAAGAATAATTCAGAATTGTGATGGCATCTTAAACCACCTAGGTCACTGATACACTTATACCCTTCTGAGTGGTCCTAAACACGAACTTGACAAGGAACTTGAGCATCACTCATAGTGTTGCCCTTTACATATCAGGACAGGACATCAGCCCCAAAGGGACCTCACCTGCTTTGTCAAATGGCCTGACCACATCTGGCTGCAGCGGCAAAGAGCTATCCTCTGTAAGTGGCTGAAAGTGCCTCCCTTGATTAGCCAGTTCACCCAGGCCTTGGGCCACCAAAGAGTTACTCAACTGCTTAAGCTGGCCCACAAGTGCAGACCAGATACGAAGCAAAAGAAGAAGCAGAGGTTGCTGGCTCAGGCTAAGGAGAAAACTGCCGGCAAAGGGAATGTCCCCACAAAGGGGCCACCTATCCTTCCAGCAGGGGTTAATACGGTCACTACGTTGGTGGAGAAGAAGCTTTAGCTGGTGGTGATTGCAAATGATGTGGATCCCATCGAGCTGGTTGTCTTCCTGCCTGCCCTGTGGCATAAGATGGGGGGTTCCCTACCACATTAGCAAAGGGAAGGCCAGGCTGGAGATCCATTCCACAGGAAGAATTGTACCACTGTCACCTTCACACAAGTTAACTCAGGAGACAAAGGACCTCAGGCTAAGCTGGCGGAAGCTATTAGGACCAATTACAATGACAGATACGATGAAATCCGCCATCACTGAAGAGGCAACATCCTGGGTCCAAAGTTGGTGGCTTGCATTGCCAAGCTGGAAAAGGCAAAGGTCAAAGAACTGGCCATCAAACTGAGCTAAGTATACACTATTGAGTTTTCTATACATAAAAGTAAAAAAAAAAAAAAAAAATTCCTTCAAAAAAAAAAAGAAAGAATAAATTAAGATCATTTGAAAAGGCTAAATAAACAGATAATTGGCTGATCCCCAGGATGTGTGGAAATAGGAAGAAAATATATTTATTGAACAAGAACTATGTGCTCACCACTATGTATAATGTCAAAATGACCTTGTAAATATTATTATCTCCATTTAAAAAGTGGAGAAACAGGCTCTGAGAAATTATATAACTTATTCAAGGTCTTTTAGCTGGTAAAATGAAAAGGGGTGATTTAAACCCAGGCCTGTTGAGTTTCCAGTTCATTATTTCCATTATACCTTGAAATTGTCCTAGACTAAAGGAAATTAAATTTTACTATGTGGTATAAATTCCACAAAATGCCCAGTAATGTGATATGTTCCCTACCAGTGAAAATGAACTCTTTGATATGTAACTGAACCCATACCCTTTAAAACTGAAGAGAAAACAGTAGAATTAACCAATTAAAAGTATTAGTTGAATAAATTAATAAATATTTACAGAGCATTTGATATGGGTAAAAGGTAATATAATGGAGATTGTTTCTACTTTTTAATATGTCTTCAAAATGCAAGATACAAATATAAAAGATAGATGCATATCTAAAGTTTATATTGATAAAAACTACATATTGAACTACATAAGCTATATCAATGTAAACTAAAAATACCATACACAAAAAGGATATGCAGGCTCCAGTATGAAAGGAAATCCTTGATATATAAACCAAAATGAAATCTCAAAGTTCTATCTAGTTTACAAAAATTTATATATATATATATATATATATATTTTTTTTTTTTTTTTTTTTTTTTTTTTGCGGTACGCAGGTGTCTCACTGTTGTGGCCTCTCCTGTTGCGGAGCACAGGCTCCAGACGCGCAGGCTCAGCGGCCATGGCTCACCGGCCCAGCCGCTCTGCGGCATGTGGGATCTTCCCGGACCGGGGCACGAAGCCGTGTCCCCTGCATCGGCAGGCGGACTCCCAACCACTGCGCCACCAGGGAAGCCCTAAATATGTATTTTTTTCATCCTTGGTTTACTTAAGATAAATGATACAATTTTTTTTGGATGACGTTTTCTGGATACACTGTAATAGAATTAAGATATTTGAGTATTATGTCTTGCCTGAGTACTTAGAGAAGAATCTAGATACCCTTCTTCTCCTTCAGCCTTTGAAAATAGTTTCTAAAATAGATAAAAACTTTAAAAAGAAGTCATGGTTGTAGCAGATATGAAGAAATAGGACTGACCATACATTAGATAATGTATAATTTTACTTAAACGAGTTAATTATACAACATAGGACAGTTCTGACTTGTCTGGACTAACACGTTTTGTCCTTAGTTTGTGCAAACAATGGTAGAAAGCATAAAGCCACACTTGATCCCAGTTGGCTTGTAACTACTATTTTCATTTGCAAGAGGGCTATGTTTTTACATTCTTGGCTCTGAAGCCAGCACAAATTATGTTCTTTGTGATTAAAAGATGATATTGGCTATCCTTCCCTCAGCCTTGGGGCCACCTTGTCTGGGCTATAAGCATGAGACAAAGCTAATACTCATTCTCTTTTTCATTTCACCATAACCAACAGATTTTATGTTCTCAGGAGAAAAATGGTAATTAGTCTCCCCACTAAGCTAAAGGGTAATTAGAGATTTTGCTGTTTGTTCATTTAAATACCCTTGAAATTTTTATTAGAGAGTTCCTATGGTTTTAGATTGAAATGAGTTGTGATGGTTTTTACTCTTTGTTGATGTATTAGTTATCTAGGTCTACCATTACAAATACCACAGCTGGGTGGCTTGAACCACAGAAATTTATTTTCTAACAGTTCTGGAGGTTGGAAGTCCATGATCAAGGTGTCAGCTGGTTTAGTTTCTTCTGAGGCTTCCCTCCTTGGCTAGTAGATGGCTACCTTCTCACTGCACCCTCACATGGTCATCCCTCTGTGTGTGTGCACTCTTGGTATCTCTCTCTAAATGTCCTCTTATAAAGACACCAGTCAGATTGATGAAGGCCCTCTCTAAATACCTCATTTCATCTAAGTCATCTCTTTAAAGACTATCTTCAAATATAGTCACATTCTGAGCTATCAGAGGTTGAGACATCAATATATGAATTCTGGAGAACACAGTTCAGCCCATAACAGTTGGAATGCTCATTTTTCAAGACACATAAGACATACTGGAACAAACTAACTTTGGACCTTTTTGACAAAATATTGGCAGTTCCACTAAAGGTTAGTTGGTGAAAATATTTCTGAATATTCTCTATGTTTCCTTATTAATTATCAGATACCTATTCTTTTACCTATTCTTTTGTAGTGGATACAGTCTCCCAACAAGTTTGTCAGTTTTTATTTATGCTTCTGCTCAATTCTTTCAAATCCCATTCCACCATTTTGTTAACACTGATTATTTTTCATTGCACTCCTACAGACACTTCTTTAAGATTATATGCATATTACTCTATATATCCCCTCATAGGCAGCTCATTCTTTTTATGTTTTATAGCTACGTCACAGAAGTTATTTCCTTCAATGTATAGATATTATCTCTTTCAATAATAAAAACAACAAAACACAGTGGATTCCACTTCCATTTAAGATAGAATGAACGTCACTTCCGTTACAATAGCAAGAAAACAATGGATAAACTAAAAATTATACTTTTTAAGAAAACCACCAAAGTACCGTGTATAAATAGAAGTCTAAATGGACTAAATTTCAGACAGGGCTAAGCCTTTCCTAAAAGAGTAAAGAATAGTAGCCACGAGTTTCCCTGGTGGCTCAGTGGTTAGGAGTCTGCCTGCTGATGTAGGGGACACGGGTTCGTACCCCGGTCCGGGAGGATCCCACATGCCGCTGAGCGGCTGGGCCCGTGAGCCATGGCCGCTGAGCCTGCGCGTCCGGAGCCTGTGCTCCGCAGCGGGAGAGGCCACAGCAGTGAGAGGCCCGCATACCGCAAAAAAAATAGAATAGTAGCCACGTTCATACGTGACACTTTTGCCTTAGTCCTGGTACTGGCAGAAGCTAGGGAGCTACCTAAACAGAGACGCTTTTCTGGGAAAAAAGAAATGAGTTAAAGTTTAATTAATAGAATGAGCTGGCATGATAGATAGAAGTCTGGAGAAGCATGAGTGCCAAAATAAATCCCTCATTCTGAAAATTCTCATGCTCTGGGAATCTTGCTGATTTCCCAGTGGGGAAATAGCAGGAGAGCAAAAGAAGATCTTGCATTACACACAAGACTGAAATTTAATCTAGAGGTGAACTGAAACTCACCTATTTCCTCCCAGCTCAAATTCTAATAAGATTAAAGAAATGATCCCTTCAGAAGGCAATAAGGGAAATTCAAGAGTTGTGCTGAAATGCAAAGGGAGATTTATGTACAGTCGGCCCCTCCTATTGCGGATGTGGAACCTACGGATATAGAGGGCCTACTGTGCTATGAAATTTTACATAAAGGGCTTGAGCATTCCTGGATTTTGGTAGATGCAGGGATCGTGGAACCAATCCCCCCACAGATGCTGAGGGATGACTGTTACCTCATTTGGAACCAGATATGAACTGAAACTAATTAAAGTTTCGGCCTGTGATGATACCTAAATGGTCAGCCTTCACATTTGCTGGCTGGCAGAGAAAAGTGTGAATTTTGTCAGGGAAAAACAAAACAAAACAAAAACATACTTTAGTCTCTAGTGTTCCTTTATACAAAATATGTGATAGATATTTTAAAAATATTGAGATTTACAAATAAACAGAGAAATGTGACCCATAATCAAAAGGCAGACTCATGGATTTCCTTGATTTGGGGATAAAAAGAAAAGGAATTTAAAAATAATTATTATGAACTGGTTAAAACATTTAGAGGAAAGACGGATAACACAGATGAAAAGATAGAGAATTTCAGCAGAGAAGCAAAAATCTAATATTAAACCAAGTGGAAATTCTAGAACTGAAGATTAAAGCATATGAAATGAAGAAGTCATTGGATAGATTTAATACAATTTTGGACAGCCTAAGAAAGGGCCAGGACATCATAGAGAGGTCAATAGAAAGTCAGAATAAATATAAAGAGACACATTAAAGCAAAAGTGTTGAAAACCAAGGGAAAAGAAAAAAATCATAAAATCATCCAGAATAAGAAGTGATACCATGTTCAGATGAATGACAGTAAGTATGGCACCTGGTTTCTCAACAGAAACATTAGAAGTCAAAAGGCAGTACAAAATAAAAAATCATGAACCCATAATTCCACATCTAACAAAGGGATTCATCATGAAGGTAAAATAGAAACATTCTGAGGCTAACAGAATCTAAGAAAATTTATTGTCAGCATATCTGTATCACAAGAAATACTAAAGGAAGATAATCAGAGTGAAGGTCAATGGTACCAGAGGAAAAAATGGATCTCCAGGGAGAAACAAAGAGCACCAGAAATGGTGAATGTTGGTAAGTAGTTAACATTTAAGATGGACCACGGATTGTTTAAAGGTAAAATAATAAAATGCTGTGGAGCTTTAAAAAATATAGAAGTAAAATATATGACAGTGACAGTGGAGTGTTCTTACTTCTTAAACTATAAACAGGTGTTATAATTTTATGGTAGAATGTGATAACCTGAGATGTATATTGCAATCTCTAGAAAAATCATTAGAATGATCACAAAATGGTAACTATAAAAAGCCAATAATGAAAAAAACACACAATTAATCTCAAAAAGGGAGGAAAGAAGAAAGGAACAGATAATAAATGTGAAAGATAATGAGCAAATTAGTAAGACGGTAGATGTAAACTCAGTTACACCCATAAGCACATTAAATGTAAATAAACAAGTACTCCAATTAGAAGGCATAAATTTAAGGGATAGATTAGAAATTACCCAAATATATGCTCTTTATAACAGAGACATTTTAAATATAAAGACATTTACATTGAATGTAAAATTATGAAAAATGTCTATAGATCACGGAAACACTAATCATAAGAAAGCTGGTGTAGCTATTTTTAATATAAGCAAATAGACTTAAAGATAAGCAACACTATCATAAAAGAGGTAACTCTTATAATGATAAAAGGGAACTTCAGCAAGAAAATATAAAAATTCTAAATGTGTTTGTATCAAATAACATATTTATAAAACATGAATCAGTACTTGACAAAACTAAAGGAGAAATATGAAAATTCTACTTGAAACACTCATATCTCAGTAACTGGTAGGCAAATGTCTGTAAGAATTTGAACAACATTTTTAACCAAATTGATCTAACTGACATTAGGAGAACACTTCACACCCAGAATACACAGTCTTTTTACTCGCTCACAGAAAGTTCACCAAAGTAAACTTATGCTGGCTCATAAAGCAGATTTCAAGTTTCAAAGAACTGAAAACGTGCTGATATATGTTCTAAGACCAATGAAATTAAGTTAGAAATCAGTACCCAAAAGATAAGTAGAAAATTCCCAAGTATTTGGAAACTTAAAAACACACTTCTAAATAGTCCACGGGTGAAAGAAGAAATCCTAAGAGAAATTTAAAAAGGTTTTAAACGTATGATAATGAAAACACATCTTACTAAAGTTTGCTGGGTACAGTTAGATTTGTGTTTGGTGGGAAGTTTATAGTTTTTAGTGCATACATTGGTGAAGTACACAAATCTAAAATCAGTGATCTGATTTTCTACATCATGGAGATATAAAAAGAGGAAATTAAACCCAATAAGTAGAAAGGGAATAAAAATAAGAGCAAAAAGCAACTAAATTAAAATAAAGATGGCATTGCAGAAAATTAAAAACAACTACAAGACCAAAAGCTGATTCTTTGAAAAGATTAATTATATTGGTAAACCTTTAGTGAGAGTGCTCAAGGAAGAGAGAGTGACCACAAAAATAGTTATCTATAATGAAAGATGGACCTCACTACAGATTGCACAGATTTTAAAAAGAAAATAAGGAGCTGTTGTTAACACCTTCTTGCCAATAAACTCAACGATTAGATGAAATGAGCAAATTCATTGGATCCACTTTATAAAACTAACACAAAAGGAAATGGAAAGATTGAATATTCTTATATGTTGTAAAGATATTACGTTTGCAAAAACCAAATCATTCACTGAAGAAAACTCCAGGCCCAGGTGACTTTGTTAAAGACGAAAATATATCACCAGTAAACATTTTCAGAGACAGAGTGGAAAACCTTCCAGCTGTGAGGCTAGCGTAACTCTGATGCTAAAACCCAAGTAGAATACTACAAGAAAAAAACACTACAGGCCAACAACCTTATGATTTTAGATGGAAAAAATCCCTTTAAAATATTGTTAAACTGAGTCCAGAAACATATAAAAAGTGTAATATCTTAATGACCAAGTGAAATTTATTCCATCAATGAAAGATCATTTGTTGTTTTGGCTTTTCACAAGGTTTTTTTGTTTTTCTTTTTAAATATTCCAAAATCCATTGGTTCAAATCACAACACACACATACACCAGAATAAATGAGAATAATGTTCAATTTAATAGATTAAAAACATCTATTTGACAAATTTCAATACCCATTTATGATGAAAAACTCTCAATAAAATGTAAATACATAGGAATTCTCTTACTCTGATAATGCATATCTATGCAAAACCTATGACTATTATCATGCTTAATGAGGAAATACTGAACATGTTTTTCCTAAGACCTTGAGCAAGTTAAGGATATCTACTCCCACCAGTCACAACGAAAATTAAATTAAATTAAATTTGGGCTGGAGTTCTTAGTACAATAAAGAAAGTAAAAAAACTAAGTGTCCCTCTACAGATGAATGGGTAAAGAAGTTGTGGTGTGTGTATATACACACACACACACACACACACACACATACACACACACACACACACACACACACACACACACACAATGGAATATTACTCAGTCATAAAAAGTATGAAATAATGCGATTTGTAACAACATGGATGAACCTAGGGATTATGATACTCAGTGAGGTAAGTCAGACAGAGAAAGACAAGTATCATATGAAATCACTTACATGTGGAATCTAAAAATAATGATACAAATGAGCTTTTTCACAAAACAGAAACAGACTCACAGACATAGAAAACAAACTTATGGTTACCAAAAGGAAAAGGATGGGGAATAAATTAGGAGTTTGGTATTAAGAGATACACACTACTGTATATAAAATAGATAAACAATGAGGTCGTACTCTATAGTACAGGGAACTATATTCAATACCTTGTAATAACCTATAACATATATATATTATATATATATATATATCTGAATCACTTTGCTGTACCCCAGAAACTAACACGACATTGTAAATCAACTATACTTCAATAACAAAGAAAATGAAAGAAGTAATAGGCATAGAAATGAAAAAGGATGAAGTAAAACTGTATTTATTTGCAGACCACATAATTGTATATGTAAAATATCCAAAATAATCCTCAAACAAGCTACTATCATAAGTGAATTTCATAAGGTCCTGTGCTACAAGGTCAATAGAAAGCATGCATTTCTATCATTAAGCAACTGGAGACAGAACTTTTGAAAATAAAACCATTTATTGTAACATGAAAAAAAATCAAATCCTAGGAAAAATATAGAGAGAAATGTTACATCTCTACTCTGAAACTACAGAATATTACTGACAGAAATTAATGAAGGCCTAAAGAAATGATTTGGAAGAATCAATATCATTACAGTGTCAATTTGATTCAATGTAATTCTAATAAAAAACCTCAGCACTCTGTAGAAATTGATATATTGATTTTAAGATATATGTAATTCCAAAGGATCTAGATAGATAAAATCTTGAGGACAAGGAACAAAGTTAGATTTATTCCACTTGCTTTACTGTGTGATTCATTTATACATGGAATAAAGGAGAAGTCAGAAGAATGCTTAGTTAGAGGAGGGATTTTCTGAAAAGGAAAAAAGAAAGATGGACTTCCCTGGTGGCGCAGTGGTTGAGAGTCCGCCTGCCGATGGAGGGGACGCGGGTTCGTGCCCCGGTCTGGGAGGATCCCATGTGCCGCGGAGCGGCTGGGCCCGTGAGCCATGGCCGCTGAGCCTGCGCGTCCGGAGCCTGTGCTCTGCAACGGGAGAGGCCACAACAGTGAGAGGCCCGCGTACCACAAAAAAAAAAAAAAAAAAGAAAAGAAAAGAAAGAACATTGTGGGATAAACCACATCAATTTTCAGTCTTGTCCAACTGAAATTAGCCTTTTATTCCTGTCTTGGACTAATCCAATAATTTTAAATGAAGTAAGGAAATAATGAATAACCACCATAAGGCATTAATCAATAGACAAGTTTTGAGTGAAATCCTTATTCTCTTTGAAACATATTCCTAGATTACTTTCTCTCTGCACTGACTTGGCCTTTTAAAATTTTCTTTTGCTTCAATATGAGGGAGAAGAGGAGTTCCTCTAACTTTCTGAACCACTTCCTCAACTGACAGTTTCTAAAGCAAAGTAGGCTTTTGTGAATTTTCCTGATGAAAGCCCAACTGAAGATGAGTTTCATTTATAGCAGACTGCTGCTAGCGACCAGTTGGTGGCTGAATGCAGTATTTACAATAGTTATTATTCAGTTTCCTCAATGAGTAAATTAACTTACTACATGTGCTTTCTCAACAGATAGTCGGGCCAAATATGAAGGCTTCCTGAAAGAGAAGGCAGAGTTTTTTAAGGTTGAGAGGTTCTTGACACATGACAGTTTGAACTATTAGACTTAAGAGTGAGGGCAGAGAGGTAGATAGTTATTTTGAGCAAAAAATATATTTGAAATTAACAACTAATTAAAACTTATGAAATGTACTGAGGGATTATTTTTTAATGTTTTGTTTTGTTTTTAGAAAAGAGTTTAGCAGAGTTAAAAGTTTATATTGGCCTGCAGCTGTGGAAAACTTCCTTGGAAACTTTTCATTTTTTAATGCATCTCATTGGTGGTGGTCAGATGTTATACATCACCACCAGCACTTTTATGCTTGGTCTGTGCCTATTTGTAGCAATATCCTTAAATCATAGTAATTGGGTACTTTGTGTTTTCCATCACAAGTCTTGTATAAGAGAGCACAATTCCCTTACTTCCACCCATATCTTCCTTTTGGCCATTCTTATCTCGGATTAGACTAGATAACTGCCTCAAGGACATTGTTTGAAAATTTTACTTTTTTTTTTTGGCCAGGGAATATTTACTCTTTCATACCTTCCATGCTACTCTAATTTTTTTTTTAAGCTATCCAAGCCTATGTTTCAAATTAAGGATCACGTTTAAACATCATGGTAAGTTTTGTGTTTCATTTTTTCATGTAGGATTAATGTTGTTGATATGAATTCTCATGATCAAATTAAAGGAAATAACTAAATGAAAAGCCTCAGACACTGCTTATCTTGAATCCTAAATAATAGAATCATTTGACAAATCCCATCTAATAAATTCATGTGCTCAATGAATTCCAAAAAGAGTAATCTATTATAATAGACGCCAAGTGAGTGTTAGGGATGGTATGCGTTGTAGAATGATTTCAATTTTGCATTTGCAATACTTGCTAATTTATTTTCCCTAGTGGTATATTGTTTTCTCTCTCTGCACTTTGTCTGCAATTAAGACTGTAGAAAAGCTCCTGTCAGACAACAGGCAAAGCTCACCCTTTCTCTTGGAGATCATGTAAGAAGAGGGACAGAGGTAGAGCAGAAAAGTCAAATAATAACTAACAAAGTAATGCCTTTCGGAGAAGCCCACACCCATCCCCATGGCCTTGTGCAGTCTGGCATGGGAACATTAATTCAGGGTTGCTGGGACGAAGTGGTTGACTAGGAGCCTGAGATAGGGCTTCTGGGAAATCATGGAATTTAACATTTACTGACTGCCTGGTGAGAAGGTACAGAGAGCTACAGGGAGATGGCAGACCAATAAGAGTCTGGGCTCAGGACAAGGAAGTCTCCACTTGTGAGAATTTGCAAGTGCACCATCAATTGGCCAGGACCACAGAATCCAGCAGTGAGTGGCTCCCCTCACAATCTCAAAGGCCAGGACTGACCAGTCCCGCCAGGGCTCACCATTCCAGAGAGCAAACCAGACCAACTGCCGTACAGTTCTCACTGCAGAGGATCCAGAGAAGACCACTGGGAGGAGGGTTTGTTTGTACCCTTCATTCCCTGCTGCATGGAACCTCAGCCCTGCTTGCCACACACAGCCAGACATCATCTGGGGAGGTCAGGGGGAGGAGAGAGAACCGCAAAAGACTGCTTTAGACTGAAAAGACACAGAGAGACTGATTACACATCAGACATTGAGACAGTACACACTGGCAGGTCTAACTTGTTTATTGTCCAGTGGAGTAGGAACTTGTGGAAAATATCAGGACAGTTAAATGACAAAAGCTACATTTTCTTTGGACAGCTAAGCCCAGCAGGAGTGAATTTATGACCTGCCTACATATAAAGAGAAAACAAAGCAAAACAAATTCCCGAATTGGAAAGCAAGTGTCCGTATTATCGATACTATGAGTTTTTGTGCTGAAGGTCAGTAGGATCTTTCTTAACTTTTCTTCTAGTGAGAGGCAGTGCAGCATGGGCTCTGGGGTCAGTTTCCTTCTCTGCAGAGTGAGGCTAAAAATGGTATCTATTTCATAGGATTTTTGTGAGAATTAGAGAAGTTAATGCACATAGAATGTAAAATGCAGCACCTCATTAGTCAGTACTCAATAAATATGAACTATAGTTATTTAGAAATATAAATGACGCAAATGCTCCAGGAGTTTAGATGAGCGTGAAGCCACTGCAGAGGGAAATGAGCCAGGAAGATTTTCTCAGGAATTGGAGCTTACGCTGCACTTTAAAGAGGGGAAGACCCATGGGGTGGAGCTAGCAGGAGGCAAGGTCCTTCCATTCAACTGACAGCTAAGACGTAGGGGCTGGAGTAAACAAATGACCTTTAAGAAAAAGACAAGTACTGTAGATATCTAGGTCTTCAACTACTTAGGTACACACTAACTTCTGGAAGAATGCAATATTTTCCCCACCCGTTTGTCCTCAGAAAGCATGGCAATTCCTGAGATATTTCACCAGATCAACAGGGGCCCCAGGAAGCTACACCTCTGAAATGGTAAGATTCAGGCTGGATTTGCCCTAGATCATCCTAGGCCTTGTGATAACTGCAGAAGTTTCCCCATCCCTGGATTTTGTGGTTCTCACTGTACCCCACAATCTGGAATCTTACCTCTGTACATAAGCTAGGAGGACACGTCCACAGGCAACCACAAGGTCATCTTTTCTGACAATTCAAGGCATGCATAAAAAGGTTAGGAACAAAAATGGAATAAATACATTAAAAATAAGGTTAGGAAGAAAGAGATCTCTGTTGCCTCATGTTTCTTTTTCATCATTTTTAGTCTTTCAAATTATATGCTGGCACATCCTAATGAATATTTATTGAATGAGTGATTGAAGGAGTAGGAAAACAGAAAACAGAGTTTAGAAAACATAGTTCTCCTGAATCCAGTATGTTAAGTAGTCCTCAGAGTCAGTTCAACTCACCTTCATGAATACACACTATAGATATGGTAGATAAAATACACAGAGTTCTGACCTTCAAAGGTCTTTCAGTCTGCTCTGCTTTGGTCTTGGCGCTTTAAGTGGAGGTCATCCACACTGGCAATGAGGTCTTTTTTCTAGGATTCAGCCAGGTGACTCTCATTAACCCTCCTGTTCTGCTGCTTCTTGAGTTCATCATTCTGCCCGTCCTGCCATCTTTGGTCTACTCTGGCTCCTGATTCACATCTGCTTCATAATCTTTTTGGACCTATGTATCTCAATTTTTGACTTTGTTTCCTCTGTACTCAACTGCTGCCTTTAAATGAAAACCTCCATCAAACTAATGAGGAGGAAGTGGAGGAAGTCATGAAAAACAATTTTGCAGGACTTAGAGATTGACTGGATATGAAGTATGGGCATTAACGGCATTAGCACAGTGGTTTGGAGGCTTATCGATGAGAGGATTTTAGTAAAAATAAGGAAAGGTGTTGGAGGTGGGAAGAGATCATGACTGGGGAGAGACACAGAGAGAGAGAGGGAGGAATGAATAATAATCTGATGCAGGGAATGAATTATGTCTCACCTCATATCAATCATAATTTACTCAAACTTTTGATATGCATTAATTCATTTCACAACATTTGTGTGAATTAAGAACTGTCATAACTACTTTATAAAGGAAGACGCCGAGGTCCAGTGAGCTTAACGATTGTCTAAGATTCCAGAACTAGTAAATAATAGATACAGGTTTTATTTCACCTTGATTGAGTTGACCAGTTGACTCTAAGCTTCTATCCCTGTTCCAGCATTAAGTTACATATACCCTCCACCAATTCAAAGATGCACAAGGCTGTACTGGAAAGAATTAGGACACCTGGCTTCCTCTTTCGTCTCTGCCTCTAGAATATTTGGTCTTATCAGTTTACATCTTGCTTTGAGTATGAGAATTCATATGTATGTGACATGGTTGTCTTAGACTCCCTTATCTCCAAACCCTCTTCCTGTTCTAAGAGTCCAAGATTCATTAAGCATAATGTTCAAAAAAAATTATATGTGAAAGAGCCAACTTACAAGACAGGAGAAGGGCTCATCTCCAGGGCTATGAAAGTCTTCCTTGTAGTTCTAACATTGTCAAAATACTAATAAACTTTAGAAATCCTTAAATAATAAGGAAACTCATGAGAGGTGAATGACTTGTCGCAGATGACACTCCAGGTCAAAGGAAGGACCTGGCACACAACTCAAATCAGAAATCAGAATTTAGAATCCTGCTGTAACCCCTGGAACTTACTACTGCTGTTATATTGGCCATCGACATAAAAGCAGCTGGAATCTATTGATATTTGGACTCTGTTTGGAATTCCTTTGTTTCTAATGTATTCTAAAAGTACTTTTTGAAATCTTTCTTAATAATGCAGGACACTGAAAATGTTTTCTGTGGGCTGTTTGTAAATGCGGGTTGTGTGATACACATCTGCAAGCTACATGGTGAAGTATTTTATATTCTATGCTCCATATTTATCATTTTCTCAATCTGATGTTTTGGAAAAAAAGGACTGTGTACTGGGGTCTCATGTGTTTGCCGGTGGTGCTCAGCTTGTTTAAATTATCAGATGTTTTTACTAAATTATAATTATCCTTTATTAAGACCAAAACACTATTTGGCTTGCAGCAAGCCTCATCTGACTGGTGAATCATGAGGACATGTTTTTGTTTCAACAGATTACAGAGAAAGCATTCATTTATAGTCATCATAACTAACTAACACTTTTGGTATTTCCTGATAGCCCTGATAAGTTAAAATTTGCAGCAACTAACAAGGTGTTGATTTAACCAAACTTTGACTTGCTCTAACTTCAAATTATACTTGTTTTAAAAATCTAATGGTCTTTAGAGGTCGTAGTGGGGGAAATAAATCCATTCATATCCTCAACTGAGGAACGGTTCTTTAATTGAGAAAAGGCTTTTGTTTTTTTATGAAGACCAGCTTTCTGAGTATATAAACAGTGTAGTGGAAAAAAAAGACAAAATCCTCTCCAGTCAGCTCAAGTGGCCAAGTGAGTCCTGGCAGTGAATGGACCCCCAAGTCCCAGCCTTTGAACTAACTCTTGTACAAACATGTGTACTTGAAAAAGGCTTTCTATCCTTGTTATGTAGTCTTTATTGCATGCGTTTAGTAGACATCTTGAGAACAAACTATAAATAAGCAATAAGTACAAGAGGTGGAAAAGGTGTAAAGTATCTCCCTATTCTTCGGAGGTGAGCTGACAATGACTCCAGTAGGAAGCAATATTGTAAAGGGCCAAAGGGGAAGGGAGAAAAAGTCACAGGACACAGCACCATCACAAGTCTGAAGTGCAGATTGATAAACGTTTTATTTTGCTAATAGATCTGAGTTTCTTTAGAAGCACCTATTCTAGCTCAGCAATGACACACTTTTCGAACATAATCTAGGGTAACTTCCATCTCAAGTATCTATTTTTTCGAGTCTACTTCCATCCACTGTTCAATTCCCAGCTCTCTCAGATCTGTGCTTGTGTTGTCCAGATGCTTGTATCCACTGTAGTCCCTCCTGTGTGGCTCAGAAAGCATCTGATTTAAAAAGAGCTTCTGGCACTCGACCAGGCACCTATCAGCATCCTGGGTGTGTGCTACCACAGACAAAGAACTGTCTCTATTTCTCGTCCCCAGCAGAGTCCTTCCCATGGTTTCCTGAAGAGCTGTGGGCTGGTTCAGGATTTTAGCCGACTTCTGAGGCACCCCCTTCACCCATGGAAAGCTCTGAAACCCATGGGACGCTTGACAAACATAGCTTTATGGGAAGTGGGGCCTGACTTGGCCCTCTCCCACCTAGCTGTGCTACTCTTCCCCTGCTCTGCTATCTTCCCCTATAGCCAAGCAACACTGACTAGATCATCTCTGCATGTCCCACTACTCTGCAAATTTGAGATATGAAGCCACCTGAGTTTTGCGTTCAGCATCCCCCCAAAAGGTCAAGGGAGAGTCTCCCAGTTTCCCTCCCAGACCCCTATCATCACTAAATTGGGGAGGCCAGGCATGTGGTTTTCACGCTCCTTCACACATCCTCGTCTTCTTCTTACAGCAACATTTCCAGGGATGAGAGAGAAATCATTTTTGCTGATTTCACATTGCTGGATAGATCTCCATTAAATAGTATTCATTCTTAGGTTAAAGCAGTCTCCATAGAAATCTATGCACATACAGCTTGTCTACCAGAATTAGAGTGGAGGTGGGTGGAGAGATAGAATGAGTGGTGGAGAGAAAGGGCCAACCTAAAACACAGGGAGCCAGAAAAGGAATCTTCCACTGACATTTCACATGACTGTGCTACAATAGTAATTTCTTGGTGTTCAGTGGTTGGGTGACCTTCAGTTTGATTTGCCCAGGAGACATACAGTTTATGCCTTTCTTTCTTTTTTTCTTTCTTTCTTTCTTTCTTTCTTTCTTTCTTTCTTTCTTTCTTTCTTTCTTTCTTTCTTTCTTTCTTCCTTCCTTCCTTCCTTCCTTCCTTCCTTTCTTCCTTTCTTTCTTTCTTTCCTCCCTTCCTTCCTTCCTTTCTTTCTTTTTTCTTTCTTTCTTCCTTTCTTTCTTTTTTCTTTCTTTCTTTCTTTCTTTCTTTCTTTCTTTCTTTCTTTCTTTCTTTCTTTCTTTCTTTCTTTCTTTCTTTCTTTCTCTCTTTCTCTTGCTTGCTTGCTTGCTTTATTTTATCATGGTAAGAACACTTACCATAAGCTCTACCCTCCTAACCAAATTTCAAGCGTACCATATAATACTGTTGACTCCAGGGCCAATGGTATAGAGTAGATCTCTAGTCTTATTAGTCTTTCACAATTGAGAATTTATACCCATTAATTAGTAACTACCACTTCCCCCTCCCCCCAGGCACCCCTCATTAAGCACCCCCAGTTAATAATTTACAAAGCTTTGATCCTTTGACAAACTGATTCAAAGAATATCACACTCAAATGGGGATTAATCCACAGGTACCCTAAGCTCAAATGCTAAAAATACACAGAGACAAAATTTTAGTCTTCTTTCCTACCACATCTAATTATGTATATCTGTCTGTCCATCTGTCCTATTATATGTGTGTGCATGTATGTAAACATATCAATATTATATACATAATCAATATCTATTGATATCTATCTATCTACCTGTATATCATCTATCTGTCTATCATCTGCTGCTTTATATCTTCTGGTTAAGGGCAATAGAATTCACCCAGTTATGGAAGCATAGAAATCTGTGGTTATTTTCCTCTGTGTCCTTTCTCTCATTCCCATGCCAAGATTAGCACCATGGTCTGTGTATCTTTATTCACTCTTATATGTACCAAAACCTTATCCTCTATTATACACCCCTCAAAAACAGATCAAATTCACATCCTAATCATCTCTGATTTACACTCTTGGAAAAAGCCTTCACATTAACCTCTTTGCTTACTACCCTTACAGTATCCTTCACACAATCTGCCCCTACAACAATCTTTCAAAACCCAAAGTTTTCTTATCTTAGCCCCCTGTTTAAATTTTTTAGAACATTGCAAATATATAGGGCAGTGGTTCTTAAAATATAGTCCTGGACCAGCAGCCTCAGTATCCCTTTGGAATGCAACTTCTTAGGCCCTAACCCAGATCTGCTCTGAATCTGTATACAGGGACCCAACAATCTGTGGTTCAACAGATTCTCCAGATGATTCTGATGTACACTGGTTTAGAAGCTAAAATAGCTCCCTAGACAACTTCACCGAATTGTTTTTTCAGTCTCCTTTGATGCCATGCCAACTTTCTTTTACTCCATTCATCTCCTCACCTTGAGTCCCATCTAACTGTTTGCTATTTCTTCAGTGATACTTCTCTATGTTTTTACATGCTATTTCCTTGCTGAGGATGACTTTTTCCTATTGGTCATCTGCTACTATCCTTTCAGATCAAATATAAAAGTAGCATCTTCTCTAATTGTGCTGGCCTGGAAGAGGGGCGATGAGGTCAGCAAAATCTTTCCTCTTGCCCTTCTAATGTGGTCCTTCTTGGTCCCTGTGGTCCAGTGGGGTACTTCAGTTTCACCCCCAGGTTTGGGCATTTTCACATGGTGTCTTATCTATGGAGAGTTGCAACTTGGTCTTCTTATGAAGGAGACTGAAGTTGGGAACGACCTCTGTTGCTACCATGGTGACATCAGTTTGAGTCTCTTGCCCAGGACTTTACATCAGAAGCCAGTGAAGTAAACACATAAATCTGGGGAAGTAGCAGCTGTGGCAACATTTGTAGCTCAGGGTCATTGTGGCAATGGTGCTTGTGGGAGAAGCCATGCCAGGTGCCTGTAGCCCAGCGATGCTCAAGGTGGTGGCAGTGGAGACCCCACGGGCTGGTTCTGTAGAGTGAATGAGGCTGTGCTTTGTCTGCCTGCTCTTCCTTTGTTCTTGCTCATTTTCTAAGCTTTTGCTCCTCCAGCCCACCCAGGGATTCTAAGTTTTCACACATCCTTTTATATCTTCAGTCGACCACTTATTTCCTGTTACTTGCAAATGAGAACACTGGCCAGTATGTTGCCTACTCAGTCTTTTAAGATATATATTGTTAGTTTGTTCCATTATTATTATGGTTTATCTACTTACTTTTTAAACTTTTAAAGTTCGTTTGGAAATCAGAAATAAGGGAGGAAATCCAGCTTCTTTTTTTTTTAACTCTAAATAGTTAGATGTTGTCTCAGTTTCCCTTACTAAACATTCTATTTTTCCCCCGCTAATTTTAAGTGCAAATTTAAATGTATATAAAATCCTAGGTGTACTTTTACACTTAATTCGGTTTCGTTCATTGCTCAGTGTATTCTTGTAAAAATATCTAAATTCTCTCTCTCTCTTACGTACACACACAAACACACACACACACGCACGCACAGACTTTTTAGAATTATTCAGTTATTCTTATCAGCTTAATTTTCAAGATAGAACTCAACATCATGTTGCTAAATCCCTTACGAATTCACGTAGCTATTTGTATTAAATTGCATTCTCTTCACAGATTAAAATCATGAGGATTTGAAGAACTGACATCTTTATAAATGTTGAGTCTTCCTATTTAAGAGCAAGGTAAGCCTTATTATATTCTTCTATTTAAAAACAAGGTAAGTCTTTTCGTATTCTTCTGTAAAGAACATTCTTCTCCATTTCCCTCTCTACCCTCCCTCTTTCTGATTATAACAATGCACTCATGGTTTTTTTTTTTTTTAATTATGTGTGCTGTAATCCATCATTGTCATTCTGTTTGATGCTCATATATTCCCCCGTTTGGCCAATGGGAGCCCCTGCAAGCCAGTCCCTATGTCCTTTTGACATGGTTCCATTAATCTTTAAACACTGATCCCATTAATCCTTCAGGCTGCATTCCTACTATGGGTGGGAAGTTGAATTATGTATGATTAAATTACAGAATGGGATACAATGAAATTGGTTTCTCACGTCACTTTACCATACTGCATCTAATTCCCCGTGCATGTTCCCCAAGACTCTTTTATTCTGTTCTTCCCGAATAGCTTCAGCATATTGCAGGCTTGAGAATACTTCTGTTCTTACTATGATTCACTAGATCTAAACATTCAACAATGACACGAACTGTTCATTTTAAAGACCATTGTGACTTTAAAGCCTCACTTGCCTGAGATTTCTCCTGATTTGGGGACAAACTGTATTATGTTCTTTGGATTCTCTGAGAGGTTTCAGCTTTGATAAATTGAAAGATGTAACTTATACTTGTATATAGTGTAGAGATCTCTTTTACAAAGACCGACACTTGGTTACATAGAATTTGACCTTAAATGCTGACCCCCGAAAAACTTTGAAGTGACTATTATTTTTAATTCATTTAAAAATTAGTTAAATTAATATATGCCATAGTTTAAAATGTATTCCTACAGAAAAACTTTTAATCAAAAGCAACTATTCCCTGTCCCATCCTTTCCCACGCCCACCCTGTCCCCAGAGGAAACTAATTGAGTCCGTTTCTAATAATTGAGAAAGTTACTCCAATCTCTCTAAACATGTGTTTAATGCCACTTTTTTATTCATCAATTTCAGATATTCTCTCTTGCCTTTTTGCTTTGATAGAAGAGGATGAAGTGAATGTAAAGCATTTTCTCCTTTCCTTCCTTTCCCCCATATAGGGATATAAATATTACCAGGTTCTCTATTGGATAAATGTATAACTTTAACCTATATACCGTTCTATTAATTTGCTATGGCTGCCATAATAAGGTACAACAAATTGGATGACTAAAGCAACAGAATTTTATTTTCTCAGAGTTCTGGAGGTTAAAAATCCAAAAGCAAGGTGTCAGCAGGGTTGGTTCCTTCTGGGGGCTGTGAGGGAAGAATCTGTCCCAGGAATGTTCCTTTGGCTTGTAAATGGCCCTCTTCTCCCTGTGCCTTTTCTCATAATCTTCCCTCTGTGCATACCTGTCTCTCTGTCCAAATTTCCCGTTTTTATAAAGGCACTGGTCATTTTGGATTAGGATCCACCCTAATGGCATCACTTAATTTGATTACCTCTGTAAAGACCTTATCTCCAAATAAGGTCACATTCACAGGTACTGGGGGTTAGGACTCCAACACATCTTTTTTCGGGGACACAGCTCATCCCATAACAATGATTATATCTTTATTCTCATTTCCATCAATATTAGAAATTCCCTTTGGACACTTCACTTTGTAAGATGACACTGTTAACATCCTGGGCCTTAAGTTCTTCTAAACCCTCCATCTCTCACAATCTGTCTTCTACTTTTAAATCGACAGGGTGACCAAGTTTATATCCTGTTCTATAAACTTATTTAAGCCTTTCATGTTATGTCTGTAGCTTCACTCCAAAATTTGAAATTCCATAAACAGTACTTTTATTATTAAGATCATATAAATGCTATCCACTGTAGAACCAGGTGATATAGTAGATTTACATTTCCCTTTTGTTTTTCCTGGTTTTCATAATTGATTTTGTATTACCTGCCCTTACCGTATTCTGGTGCATTCTAGAGGTCTTTCAGTATAACATCATAACGAGTATACCAGGTTCAGGGTACCTGAGTTAAAATCCCAGCTTTAGCAAATACTAGCTATGTGTCCTTAGGCTATATTTAAATCTTTCATTTCTCAATTTATTCATTTGTAAAATGAGTATAATGATGATAGTACTAACTGACTTTATAAGATTAAATGTGTTACTACTCACATAGCTGTTAGAGCTGTACCTGAAACACACTACACTCTTAACATGCTTTAGCTGGTATTATTATTGTAACTTTTTAGTATCAAATTTCTAAAATTGCCCTATTCTGGACTGAGTTGTGTCCTCCAAAATTTATATGTTGAAACTCTAACCCCAAGGTGACTGTGTTTGGAGATAGGGTCTATAAAGAGGAAATAGAGATTAAATTATGTCTTAAGGGTGGGGCTGTAATCTTATACGACTTTTTCTTCTTCTTATAAGAGGAAGAGATACCAGAGATCTCCCTCTCTCTCTCTCTCTACACACACACACACACACACACACACACACACACACACACACACACAAACACACACACAGAAAAGGCCATGTGAGGACTCAATAAGAAGGCGGCTGTCTTCAAGCCAGAAGGCACATCCTCACCAGAAACCAAGTTTGCTGGCGGCTTGATCATGGACACCTAGCCACCAAAAGCATGGAAAAATGAATTTCTGTTGTTTAAGCAACCAGGACTGTGGTATTTTGTTATGGCAGCCCTAGCTGAACAAGACACTGTCTTTCCCTAGATTTCTGCCCATGGGAAGCCTCCAATGCCCAGCTCCACGCTGAGCACGGTGCCCTCCCTGCTTATGGCATAAAGGACAAGGTGAGATTTCCTGTCTCTGCTCTCCTGCATTGCAGCTATCACTTCCCAGACCCCACCTTCCTTATTTTGGTTTCCTCTCTAATTTTGCAGACATACATCCTGATAGAGCTTCCTGAAAAAGGGTGTTCTCAGGATAAATTTTCTGAGTCATTGCATGCTGGATATATCTCTACTTTTCCTTCACGCTTTATTCATACTTTGGATAATTAAAGAATTCAAGATTGAAATTATTGTTCCTTTAGAAAATTTTCTCATATATTATTGATAAAATATCTGTTTCCCTTTACTTGATTGGAAATCTTTTTGTTCATTTATTTGCTTGTTTGTTTTATAATCTGGAAACTTTTAGACTCTTTTGCTGTTCCTATCTTCCAATAATGTATCTAACATTTCTGTATTTTTCATTTTTTAGCCATTTAATATGTTCTATTAATCTAAAAGTACATAATTCATAGGAGCCAACTTACAGGGGCTCCTAGAGTCAAATTAGTGACAACTTGAATATCTAAGGTAAAAATGATAATAATGGATAACAGTGCATTGACTAAAAATTAATAAAGATCCATGAGTCCTTAGTGATATTCTTCTTAGTGAAGAGAGAGAGAAAGGCAGAACCAGACAATGTATGTAAAAGGAATGATAATATTTGAAAATATCATTTTGCTATTTTCAATATAATAATTGATTCAGACAAGGATTGTTAATGGAGGCTAAAACCATTGCTTGGATGTAAAGTGGTTGTGAAAGAGGATATTTACAGTCTTAAAGTACCACTGCATGGATTATTTCTTAATTACATTACATCAGGGAAGATACATCTTCCCAATAGATATATCCAGTATTCACCACCTTAATTAAATAATCAAACTTAGCATCACCAGTATTGCAGACAATATTTTGTATTTCCAAAACATCTTTATTATTGTCTGATTTTTCTTTTTCCTTGACATTGTTCTGTTTCATTCTTTATTTTTATAAATGTAGTGTCTTCTCAAATCTCTCTGAGAATACTAATTCGTGTAATTTTAAACTTTTCTTTTCTTCATGAATCATCTTTATTTCCTCCAAGGATATGCTTCATCCATGATAATGGTCTTTTTCTTGCCTCTCTCACAGGTTTTACTCAAATGACTGGTATCTCTTGGTATCCAAGAATGGGACAATAGCTAACCATGAGCGCTGTCGCCCACGTGGGGCTTCTTAACTCAGTGAGCTTAGGCTGTGTAAGTACTGGAAAGTGAGGTTAGTGGCTTCATAGACTTTGAGTTCCCTGGTATCTCTGGGTCCAAGCTTTTCCCAGGTTCTGCAAGGCAAGTTCCTTTCCAACCTGGCTGCAGTGCTGTAAGTTGTGGTTTCACCTAAACTGTTCCAGTCAACACTCCTCCAGCAACCGCCCACCTTGCAGACATTTTTGAGTCTTTTTATCCTCAGATGGCCTTTCTCTAGAGCTTTTTATTGTTGTGGTTTTATAGCTTTTTTCCTCTTCTGTTGTTTTTCAGTCAGCTTTTGCTGCTATAACCACCAACCACATTAACTCAGTGGCTTGCAACGTAGATTTATAAGGGTTCTGGGTCAGCCACTGTTTCTTTTTGATGATGCTGGCTTGGCTGGGCTCCCCATGTCTTCTCATTGTGGCACGCAGGGTGAAGGATCAGCTCATATCTGGAGCACGTTGTTCTTATAAGCAGAGAACAGGAACACAAGAGAGAGACTGTCAAGCCACGCAGGCGCACTTAAAGTCTCTGCTTGGAATGTGGCTTTAAAACTTCCACCCCTGTTCCATTGGCCAAAGAAAATCACATGGGCAAGCCCAAAGTCAACAGGATAGTTAAATATATGTCATCTAGAGCGAAGCATGGCCACAATGGGGCAGGGATAAGTAATTGTGAATAATCAGCCTTTTACTACCAATTTAGTGGATCATGGGAGTGAAGTAGGTAAAAAGAGTACTCAGTCTATGATTCATATGAAATTGGTCATGATCAAGAGGGTCCTTTGAGGAGCTTTTAAATTTTCTTTGAAAGAGATATTTCTTCAAAAGAACATGGAAAGGGCTTCCCTGGTGGCGCAGTGGTTGAGAGTCCACCTGCCGATGCAGGGAACACGGGTTCGTGCCCCGGCCCGGGAAGATCCCACATGCTGCGGAGCGGCTGGGCCCATGAGCCATGGCCACTGAGCCTGCGCGTCCGGAGCCTGTGCTCCGCAACAGGAGAGGCCACAGCAGTGAGAGGCCTGTGTACTGCAAAAAACAAAAACAAAAACAAAAAACAACAACAACAAAAGAACATGGAGAAATTTCAATAGTGGGAAACTATACCACTTGAAATTTATATAAAGCATGTATGCATGCCCACATTTATAAAACCACTCCACTTTTCATCACCATTGGAATTACAGTGGGAAACACTCAAAAGATCTGGGGAATATGGAGACGTATGTCTATTTTCGGAATACACAGTGATCAGTTAAAAATGATTCAAAATCAGAACCTACCCCACTAGCAATAATTTCGCATCTTTTGTTTATGTTGTATGAAACTTAAATATTAAACAAAGTTGACAGTTTGGCAGGGAAGCAAAGCTTCATTCTGCATCTGGTTTCTCTGAACAAAAGTATGTAAAGGAAAAGGAATGTGATTATTTTTGCTCCATTATTCTTGGAAAGATAATATCAAATAAATGTTTGAGAGTCTAAAATGATTTTTCCCAGCTTGAGGATATATTTGTTCCTTTTAATTTCTTGCCTGTTTTTATTAAGTGAAATTTATTTATTGTATTTTAATGAGTTTACCGTTTTGGGAATGTTTTTATATTATGTACACAGATTATCTGACTTTGTGATAAGTCTCTGAGAAAAAGTACGTTCTTACCAATGCCAACTGCAAAATTCAAAGAAATCATGAAGTTCACAAACCAAAACTTTACACCTTCTCTAATTCCTGCTCTGAAAGAAAATGTGTATTTTTAAACTCTTTATTAATGTATATTTGGGATGCAAAAAAATACTTTTATGTAATAACAGTAAGAAATTTAAATGTAGAGCTACCCCAGGTTTGCTTATTCCTGATACTATTTTCTCTTGGGAAAGAATGGTAAATTAGTTGTAAATCTCCTAAGATAATACTGAAAGCAAATATTATTAGCCCTTTAGCTTTGGAAGTCTTTGTTGATAGGGCTAAAATTGACATTCCTAGCATTTAAAACCCAGTAGATTTTTCAGTAGGTTTGGAGAAAAGAGGGCTGAATAAACATATGAACTTCTAGCATGAGAGAGAGAGAATATGAAATTTGAAAAAACCAAGTTCCAATTTAGAAATTTGTAAAGTCCAGAGATCACTTCATTTACTAAATCCCCTGGGGAAGTAGCTATGGGTTATTTGATAACAGCAGAAACAACTCACAGTTTGCAAATCGTTGGGTCAAATCGCAAGTTCTGTAAACTTTGAGTTTTCCCTGGAAATGATTGAGGGACTGGAAACTCAGTAGAAATGAGCACCAGAACTTTCTGTTCATAAACATGAAAGTGGGGAGAAGAGTCAGGGATGATTATGTTTGTGCAGGGGCACCGGGTCCTGGTCTTCATCCTGATCTGTCTGGCCAAGTGACTTTCACACTTCTCTTTCAACTCTTCTGTCAAATATACCATTATTGGTCTTTTAAATGATCATAATAGTATTTTCAAATGTCCTACATGCTATGTAACTTAATTTATTTTTTGTTTTGCGGTACGGACCTCTCACTGTTGTGGCCTCTCCCATTGTGGAGCACAGGCTCCAGACGCACAGGCTCAGCGGCCATGGCTCATGGGCCCAGCCGCTCCGCGGCATGTGGGATCTTCCCGGATCGGGGCATGAACCCGTGTCCCCTGCATCGGCAGGTGGACTCTCAACCACTGCGCCATCAGGGAAGCCCTATGTAACTTAATTTTTCATTGCAAATTTGAGTTTTATTTTATAGGAAAATCACAAAGATATGTGGACTCTAGTTTTACCTAGTTCATGGGAGGACCTAGTGTATGTCATTCCACACCGCCCATTGATATCCCTAGTATGTATTTCTTGATGTAGAATGTGCGCATGGTTGCAAGCTTAGTCTGTCACAGGTATTTAAGCCAAGCTGGGTTACAACAGGGCTATCATCACATTTTCTCATACACACATCCACTATTCCCCTCAAATGAGAAGATACATACATATTTGAAGTAACCACCATCAAGGAGATAACACTTTCTCAATTTTTACATTTTCCATCAGCTTATAGGGACAGGGAAACACATTTGAGTTGGTTGTCGACATCTGGTAATTTGTATGGTCTTGAAACAATCACGTTAGCCTCGCAGTAGAGTAATTGAATGCAGACAGCAGCCTCTCACTGCACAACTATGCATCCCCCAGTAAAGTTTGGTTTGCAGAAGGGGATTCTGGCAGCTTCTGTCCAGGATGAAGTGCTTCAGCCGGACTTGTCTGGGTGCTTTGGTGAGTGTGACCTCAAAAACAGGACGGCTGCTTTGAAGGCTAAGGATGTGGGCAAGAAGGTAGAGCTACTGTACTTAAGAAGCATATGGACACATATACACACTCCCAAAGGTAAAATAGAGAGCTAGTGGGAAGCAGCCGCATAGCACAGGGAGATCAGCTCGGTGCTTTGTGACCACCTAGAGGGGTGGGATAGGGAGGGTGGGAGGGAGGTGCAAGAGTGAGGAGATATGGGGACATATGTATATGTATAGCTGATGCACTTTGTTATAAAGCAGAAACTAACACACCATTGTAAAGCAGTTATACTCCAATAAAGGTGTTAAAAAAAAAAAAAAAAACGAAGCACGGAACATGAAGTTCTTGTTGGAATGGAAGAAAACAGAAGAAGCTTCTGGGTATGTTTTGTACCCTGCTGAGCCTACATGAGATCTAGCTTGCACGTCCATTTCATGGATCACATAGGATAAGGAAAGAGGCAGCAGGCCTATGCTTGTAACACATGTCCACATCCAAATGTCCAAACCTCAGGTTAGAGCTTCTGCAGGTAACAAGTATTTGCTGAAGGCTCACTATGTCCTAAAACAGTGCTAGCCTCAAAAGGGCACGATAAAACATAAATAAAATCTGACACTATAGAGTACGTGGCAAACAGAAGTCTCATACCCTGGTGGTAGAGATATAAAAAATGGTGTGTACAGTTTGGAATGATTACATATAGAAAGACAGAAAAGTGCACATGTACAAAGGACCGGATATTCCATTTTTAAGGGTTTAATCTAGAGCAATTATTGTACGAAAAGCTGAGGAAACATGAACAGGGATACTCAATTTTAGCGTCATTTATGCTATGTATATCATTTAAGAAGTTTTCATGTCTACCACTAGGAAATTAAAAACGTAAGATATGGCATTACGAGGTTTGTAAGTAGCAATGTGGATAGATCTCAAGAACAAGATTCTGAGCTAAAAAGACGTAAGATGCATAAAACAATATTTACATAAGGAAAACTCAAACAAATCAATACTGACTATTATATACAGATATATTTGTGTAAAAGGGTAAGAACTTATTGTAAAAATGACTACCTCATTAATTATTCTGGTTGTCTCTGGGGGTAAGAAGTTGAATAAGATAAGAGTTAAAAGTTTAAGTTATTTTTAATGGTATATTTATTTTAAAAATAATGGAACTTTAGTACCTGCTAACCCTGTGTCATAATTCTGTGATTGTATTTATAGCAGGATTTGCACTTTTCTGTATTTTGTAAGCGTTCATTATCCCTGCCTTCATAGTATTTACAATTTAGGTTGGGAACCATGTCTAATATACATAAAACACTTGGAGAATAATCAAGTAGTAAACTCTGCATAGGATTTCTTAATACAAAAGCATTTCACAGAAGAAAGAGAGGGACCACCAAGAGTCCTCGAGATCCTTTCACAAGTTCAAAACAATTTCCATAATCACGCTAAGATGGCATTTTCCATTTTTACTCTCATACCCTCACAAGTATACAGTGAAAATCTTCAGAAGATATATGATGTGGGATATTGCAACAAATTGAATGCAGAATCAGATAAGAGAATACAGCTGTCTTCTATGAAGCCAGACATTAAAGAGATTTGTGAAAATGTAAAACACTGCCATTCTCAGTAAAGATGTTTTGATTTGGAAAATATAAGGGTTTTTTCCATAAAAATATGTTGTTTACATTCACATGTAATGGGTTTATTACTGTTATTTTAAGGGAATACATAAATATGTATTTTTAAATCTTCTCGGTTTTAATTTCTTAAACAATAAATGTAAATAACTATCTTCCGTGTAAACAAAAGCTCTTTGCATTCTCAATAGTTTTTAAGAGTGTTAAGTGATCCTGAGACCACAAGGTTTGAGAACTGCTTGAGTTGGATTACAGTTGGAGGTGATTCTGAAGGAGGTGGAATTAAATTCATCAGAGGGAAGTAAGGAATGCATTTCAGATGGGGAGAATATATTATAGACAAAACATTCTACTGACTAACCCAAGAATCACGTCAAATTAACTTAGAAAGCTAAGGTAAGGATAATATCAACAGATGGAAATTTGCACTTGAAGGAGAAGCCTAGAGCAAGCTTTTTTATTAGTAATTATTCAGTAAGCGTTTGTTGTTCTGAAAGTTCTGTGGTAGGCACCGGGATACCCGTGAAGAAGTGTGTCTCACTCTCTGTCCTACAAAAACTCATAGTTTAGTGCCTATTTAATTACAAAGAGCTACAATAGAGATAGCTCATTTTGATTTGGAAAATATAAGGGTTTTTTCCATAAAAATATGTTGTTTACATTCACATGTAAACAAGCACATTATCAACTGGTCTTTGATTTCTCCACTAGTATTTTGCTTCCTTTATAAAGGTTTCTAGAAAAATAAAAACCTGTGTAATCGCTTTGGAGAAAGAAATGAGTACAAAGTTTCTGTTTGTTGCAGTCTGTTTGTTGTAACCCTTTTAATTACAGATACATGGGCATTGTATCTGTCAGGATAGACAGCCTAGCAGTGAACAAACAAACCCCAGATTTCAGTGGTTTGAAACACAAGTGTTAATTTCTCCCTCATGCTATGTGTCTGTCGGTTGCAGGTCTGTGGGAGGCTCTGCTCTGTTTATTTATTCCACATCATTTTATGGTACCACAGACTCACATGCATCATCAAGGTGCCCTGTGACAGGAGGAGAGAGGTTGAAAAGTCAAGCTCTAGCAATTATTACAAAGTTTTCCTGGAAAAAAAGACATAGAGCTTTCACTATTTCATTGCCCAAAGCTAGTTTCACAGTGTTGCCTAACTACTGAAAGCGGGGATAGTGGTGGGTAAGAGATATTTCATTTAACTGCAAGTAGCAGTACATCAGATATCAGAGAAATCTAGAATTGCCCACTGCAAGCACTGCTTGAGAAAAATAAATTACAGTAAATGTCTAACTCTATACCAGCTGAATCAAATTCAAGAAGGGTATTTCTCAAGCTGAATCAAACTTCCTATGGTGTCAGTTTCCCCTCTTCCTCAACCCTTACAATGTCATTTGTTGGTAGAGATCTCAAACTTTATGGTAACCCATTTGCTGGGTTAAGATGACAGGCTGAGAAATTGTACCTCCACTGCTGAATCAGTCTTGCATGGCAGTGCACAAATACATCTGGAAAGTTGTGTGGAATAGCGACTCTGAAGTCAGATAGACCTAGATTTGGCACTTGGATCTTCTTTTCAGGAGTCAAAGAGCCACATAAAACTGTCAATCCTGATGAATATATTCAGGTTGGCAGGAGACCAAAGTCACATTCTTTGGGATGATCTGTATTTACTGGCTGAGCGTATCAGAAGGGTCAGCTCATGGCCTTTTCTAGTGCATTTGGGCAGAGAGTACAAATTGTTGTTGTTTTGGGGTTTTATTTATTCTAGGACAAAATGAAATAAAGACCTCATCCAGGGGAAGGGTATGAAACATGAACAGACCAATATAAGAGAGTTAGAGAAGGGGATCTTGAAAGTCAATTAGTCAAAACACCCATCTGATGCTTGGATCTCTCCTGCAAACTTCCGTCCAGTGGATCATAAGATTAAAACTTCCCAGTTGCAGCAATCATGACTGTCCAGTGCCATTCTGTCTTGGAAACCTCTGACTGCTAGAATTATATTTTATTTTGTGCCAACGTCTATGATTTAGTAATGGAGATATGCTTGCAGAGTTGAAAAGAGCTATGCTATTTGATTCCTGAAAAGATGCATTTTATTATCCCATCTGCTTCTCATATCAAATCCAGGAAGTAAGTATTATTATTAGACAGATGAGAAAACTGAGGCTTGGTGAGGCTAAGTAACTTGGTGAAGGTGACAATACTGAGTTATAAACTGGGAATGGATGAATGATTGTGCTTTCAAATATCATTGTGACAGTGGAAAAAAAAAACCCATCAATCAACTCTGCTTGAATACAAACACACCTATATGTGACAGTGATTTTGTTGGCAGTATAATATTTTATCAAGAATGTGTGATTAATGATCTCAAGTAGACCACCCTTGTTTTATCTCCCATGCTACCGTTAGATTTTCTGGGGATAATTACTGTTTCCAATTTTTTGGTAAAGCTCAGTGCTGGTCATGTAAGTGTGCAAAACAAAATTGAAGAATGAGTACATGCATAAAATATTCTTCCTGTAAACCTTAAAAAATGGGCTATGATTTGTGCAGAAGAATTTTTTTACCTTAATAAAATCAGAGCCTGCACTTTGTTTGGGGACCATGTGTCCAGGAGAGCAACCATTTTCAACTAAGTATGTATGAAATCATTAAGAGATAGAGTCCGCTTAACTCTTAGGGGTCATTTCTCTAACAAAACATGTCCAAAAAACCAAGCAACTGATAATCAATCAACCAACCAAACCAAACCAAAACAAAACAGAACAAAAAACCACCTAGCTCTGAGCCACAGTGATGCTTTAGTAATTCCATCTATTAACATATTAACTAACTTTCCTGTGCTGCGTGCATATGGTAGGGGCCTTTTTGCTTTCCCTGAGCCATATTCATACATCAAAGATATTTTTTGATATTCCTGTATCAAAGATATTTTTTAAAAAGAAGAATGGTGGAAAACGTGAACCTTGGCTTCCTGTTCCTGGGACAGAATCATTTCTCCCCACTAGGACTTAGAAATAAGATCACTTTGGCTAATTCCCCAGGAAAGCAACAACAGGTGTGGAAGGGACCCACAAAAGGAAAGAATATAACACATGTCTACTTTATTCTGGCATATGAGGAAGGCTATGGGATTCTCACTTCATTTCTTCCTGTTTTTATTACTTCTAATATTCCTCTTTTCCAAATTCAAGTTTCTGCCATGAATTACATACTCCTAGCTGCTTGTATTCAGAAAGGTTTAGGTTTACGTTCATTGTGACTCAAAGTTCTAATTTCATCCAACACAACATGCGCCCGGTGAATGCCTAGATTGTCTGGAGCCTTCTGAGCCTGTGAACGTTTAAGCAGAAACAGTCAGTCTGTTCCTTCGTTCTGGAACAGAAGCACTGTATCCCGTAGGTAAGTGGATGAGGCCACAACTAACCTCCTAAAACATGTCCTCTTGCCCCTGAAGGATGCAAATTGTATATCCTCAAAGGCATAGGGCTGTGGGAGTCAATTTAAAAAGTACACAGAATTTTAGTTCTTATCATACTAACACTCCTTTTAAAAGGAAGATGGGTGGAGTTACAGAAAGCTATAATCAATAAAAATAGTGACATTTCATTTAAACACTCATTCAAGCAGAATTAGAAAACAAAATGCATTCTGGCACGCATTTGATCTACCCGTAAATTAGTGTTTTCCTTCTTTTCCATCATTTTAAAGATGATTTAAAATTTTTAAAAGTGATATAACCAGTTTTTTTTTCTTAAGATGACCATCTTTAGACAGCAACTACACATTTACTACATTTACATTCTTCCATTTCTCTAATTCTTATTTCAGATAGCTTTAGAATAAAACCCTTGGTTCCTTCTTTGAATATGTATACCATTCTTTTGCCTGTATTTTTATTCTTCAGAAAATTTTCTCACTTTCCTCCCTTTCTCTATCATTGCATGCTAAAAAAAAAATACTCTAAGACCTCCAGGATGCATTGATAGGCTCATTAGAGAAAAGAAAGCTGTTGAAATGAAGAGATTTGTTTTTGCATAGGCAAATTGCTTATCTTCTTTATGTCTTTGATTCCTAGTCTGTAATTAGACTAATAGCAGTATCTGTCTCTAAGGTCGTGAGGCTTAAATGATTCGTATCAAGTGCTTGGTACAATGCTGGGCTCACAGTGAACTCAATAAATATCAGGCTTATTACTAACATTACTTTTGTCTTTGTTGTTCAATAAATGCTGTATAAGGTATTGAGCTAAGTGCCGTTAAGGATACAAAAGACTAGTAAGACTTGGTTCTTGCCTTTGAAGCAAATACCATCTAGAGGTAAAGGTGAGATCTGTGCACAGATAGCAAAGATGAATAGTAGAAAATGCCACAAGAGTGTTATCAGTGAAGGGCATGGGGTAGGTGGGGGGGGAAGGGCTAGGATTCCTTCCCTTTAGAGGAATCATTGAAAGCTTTAATAAAGCGATGACATTATTTAGCTGAATCTTGACAGAGTATTAGAAAAACCCTGAGTAGCAGTATTCTACATTATCTATAATTTTTTTAGATTAAAAATAGTACTTACTTTAATTTGCATAATCTGTTTATTGAATGAGGTTGTACATTTATCCATTGATTATTTGTACCTGTGTGCCTATGTGACTTACCACTTTATGTCCGTAGCCTGTTTCCCATGAAATGCTATGCTTTTTCTATCGTTTTCTAAAAGCACTCAGTATTTTATGGGTGACAAATATATTATGGTGATAGATTTCTAAATATTGACCCATCCTTGCATTTCTAAAATTAACTCCACTAAATTTGGCAGTATTCCTTTTATGTGCTGCCACATTCTACTTTCTAATTAATGAGATGTTTATATGAGACTCTGTTTCCATTTCAGCAGTGTCTCTAAAGAGCAAGGGTAGAAAAAATATGCATCTTCCTCAAGTTTCCAAACTCAGGTGCCAGACCTCTTATACAGGATTTGCAAGTGATGTGAAGACCTGTTTGCCTCCTTAGCCCAACATCCACCTTGAAAGTTAAACAGGGCTAGTTTGGAAGCTGAAAAGAGAATTTCTTTGCAGCGTGTAGTTGATATTTGTGGCATTTTTTTCCCTCTTTCTACTCCCCACATGGAGGAGAGGATAAAGGTGCTTTTCCTGACCTCAGGCTAAGTGAGAGGGGCTTGGGAATGTGATATCTGTCCATAGCAGTTTGGAAAGTAAGGACTTTTTAGCATATTGTCTTTTCCTAAAATGCCCAGAGTAATCATGTTTTTTCCACAACCTGACCAGTTGCCAAGAAAGGGAGGAGGCTCCGACCTCCCACTAAATCTGGGTGGAAAGTGCCCGCTCTACTAGAGAACAGAATGATGCTGTGTGACTTCTATTTTATTTTATTTTTTTTGTGGTATGTGGGCCCCTCACTGTTGTGGCCTCTCCCGTTGCGGAGCACAGGCTCCGGACGCACAGACTCAACAGCTATGGCTCACGGGCCCAGCTGCTCCGCGGCATGTGGGACCTTCCTGGACCGGGACACGAACCCGTGACCCCTGCTTCGGCAGGTGAACTCCCAACCACTGCGCCACCAGGGAAGCCCGACTTCTATTTTATGATCCAGGCTCCATCTGAATCCTTCTTGTAGGGATACTTGTTCTGGGGGAATACAGCCCTAAGGCTGTGAGGAAGCCTTATTTAACCCACATAGATAGTTCCTTGGAGGGGAACTGAGACCCCAGCCAAAAGCCCATATTAGTCACCCGACATACCAGTGAACTGCCTTTAGAACCTAAACCCTGACCTTCGAGTCTTTCTGCTGAACCCCAGACCTCATGGAATAGTCTACTTATGCTGTCTGAACTCTGACTCATAGACTCCTTGAGCAACATAAATGGTCCTTTCGCACATGTAAGTTTTAGGTCATGGATTATGCAGTCTTAGTAAGCGAAAGAGAAACACCCTTGATTCCTGCCTCCTGAAGACTGAAGATGAAAACCTGAAGCTGCAGTTGCATGCTTACGGCAGAGAAAAGTTATAAAGGGCGATAGGGGAGCCAACTACACAGGCACTGGCAGCCGGCCAAGGATGTGGGCTCTTTACAATGGGAAGAGGCAAAGAATCCAGCCTGAAAGAGATTCTACCCACAAAGGACACACAGAGAGGCAAAGTCACCCAGTAGAGGGGTGATTGACGTTGCACAGAGGTTGAGGGAAACAGCCAGAGTAAGGAGAGACATTAGATCACCCGAGGCAGAATATTGAAGAAGCTCTGATAAGCGCTGTGAGATAGGGGTCTTTCTTTCTCTTTCTCTTCAAAGTCTTGAGGCATCGGTAACAGATTCCAAGTACCTCCATCCAGTTTTACTGTATTCTTCACCACCTCATCTATAAGACTAAGCCGAAATTGTAGCTAGAGAGGAGGGGAAAGAAAGTAGAAGAGCAAGAGAAGCAGAGAGGGCTAGTTGATCTTACGCCCCTAGCTCGTGACAGCTTTTCCAACAAGAGGCGTTATCCAAATGAAGAAAGATAAAACTTTAAGAACAGTTCAGAATTATGATTATTACCATGAAACAGCCATTTTGATTGTTTAAATGAGGCTATTCTTGTGACTAGAAGTAGCAGGGAAGCTAGGAGCCATAGCTACATCTACAGTAGGGTTTGAGCAGAGAGTGGATGAAAGATGTTGTCATTTACTTTCACCCTGTCAAGTCTGTCTCATTTATCTTTTGTGGTTCTTATTTTGTTCCATTCAGAGAGATTCCAGGCATGTATATTCTGGGGCCACCAAATGTAAGTAAGTTTGGTGTGGTATGTGAAGGGGTCTCTATCTGGTCACTAAATGAATGTTGACAAGTTAGTTAAGCATCTAAAATAACCCTGTAAAATGTTGTGAAGGAGATTAGAAATGACAGTGCAGATACTACTTTCCTTCTTGGCACTCCTTCCTCTGAGTTATCTGGCACAGGGGTCCCCAACCCCCAGCCCGCGGACTGGTACTGCTTGGCAGCCTGTCAGGAAATGGGCCGCACAGCAGGAGGTTAGTGGCAGGCGAGCAAGTGAGGGTTCATCTGCGGCTCCCCCATCGCTCCCCATATCTCCCTGTCTCTCGCATTATCACCTGAACCACCCTCCGACCTCCAACCGTGGAAAAATTGTCTTCCATGAAACTGGTCCCTGGTGCTGAAATCACTGGGGACCACTGATCTAGCAGCATTTATGCTCGTCAGAGTCACCTTCTTCAATATCACCTCCCAACCTCCCTTTCCTGGTGTAGTGGATGCTGGGTTTGAAATAAGTTGAAGTTGGACCATAACTCTTCACTGACAATCTTCCAGCTATTTTAAACAGGAAAAAATGTAGTACCAAGCAATAGGTATTTGCAGCACTATTTGGAAGGATTGGGAAAGTAAAGGTCAAGGAAAACTATTGCTAACATTTAGGAACAGGAATTATAGGAATCATAGGATGTTGCCTCCAATTACGTCTGCTGCCTGCTGCTGTGAGTAATTCACAGAACCCCTGGAAGCCATTGGGCTCCTTGGGACTGCAGTCCGTGCACAAGTCTGTCAGCTGCTGCCAGAAGAGAATAATAGCATCTGCTTCTCTTCTGCCTTCCACTTTTCACAGAATTGTTTCACTTTGGAAGAATTTGTACCAGTATCCAATGAATGAGGGCTTCTGGGAGATGCAGTTAAGGGATTTTAACCATTGAAATATAAGGGAGAGTTGGAGGGATAGGGATGGTGCTGGGTTGACAACAGTTGTTCTTTTTTTGTTTTGTTTTGTTGAGGCATGCGGGATCTTTCCTTGCAGCGAGTGGGCTCTTTGTTGAGGCACCCGGGCTTCTCTCTAGTGGTGGTGGCGGAGTTTTCTCTCTCTAGTTGTGGTGCACGGGCTCCAGGGCACGTGGGCTCTGTAGTTTGCACCATGTAGGCTCTAGTTGAGCCATGTGAGCTCAGTAGTTGTGGCAGGCGGGCCTAGGTGCCCCGTGACATGTGGGATCTTAGTTCCCTGACCAGGGATCGAACCCGCGTCCCCTGCATTGCAAGGCGGATTCTTTACCACTGGACCACCAGGGAACTCCCTGACAACAGATTTTAAGTGCAGTTGTCTACCTGTCATCCTTTCCCATTTCCTTTTTTAAAACAGAGTCCTACTTATGTTCAAGCATCCACTTCATTCCTAGCGTCAGAAAGCAGTCTTATTTAGTTGACATGACATACCCCAATGATAGTGCGTGGTTTAGGGCTGGGCACACAATTTAGAACTTTATAGTTATGTTTAGGGGCATGTTTTCATGTCTCAGTCTTCTACTGAACATGACCAGGAAGCACATAACTTTTCATAGGCAGCATTTTGAAGCCACGAAGAGACCGGGATGAGGCTGCTATTAAGGGAAACAGAGAGAGGAGACAGAAAAAAAATGTTTTAAATGAAATAGTTTTACAACTCTTCATATTATGCCTGATCACTCTGTTACTCCTTAGTATTGTATGTTTAACAATACATTTCTTTATTGTTTAGGCTACTTCCTGCCCTGGTTTCTGCTACTTGTTGTTTAGGGCATCATCATGAATAAACTTGACTAGGTGTGGTGGTTGCAGAGGCCCCTGGATGCTGTGCAGACTATGTTTCACAGGCAGCTACAGCTCCGAGTGGACACAAAGTTACATCCCTCCTTACTTTTCCTCTGAAGGAGTCTCTGCCACGAAATCTCCTGCGTTCCTGCTGAGTGGACTGAGCTGGAAGATGTGGATGAGTCCTCAGTGCAAGATCTGATCATCAATGTCACCTACAGTGAGTGGACGGGGACCCAGCCATTCATGGAGTGCCTTTGCAGAGGTTGTATGTCACCAGAGTGGTGTGACACTGGAAGCATATTTTTATGGTACATAGAAGTGGTTCAAGGAGATGGAAATGAGCTGACCTAGTCTTAAGGTATTCAGTGCATCCTGGTTTGCCTGGAGCTTTCTTGGCTCTAGCACTGAAAATCCCACGTCCTGGGAAATCCTTCCATCCCTGGAAAACTGAGATGATTGGTCATCCCACCTGGGCTATAGTCCTATCTATCACTTGTCAGTCATGAATCCTTGCAGACGTGGACTTGCCTCTCTGGGCCTCCATTTCTCATCTGTTAATTGAGCAAGCTTGAAAAGCCGGTCCCCAGACCCATCCCAGTTCTGAGATCCTGTACTACCTTCAAGGTTTGCTTCATCTGTTAGATGAGAGAATTAGACTCATTGCAATCACTTAGTTCTATCATAGTTTACAGACAAGTAAACCGAGGCATGGGAAGTTAAGTGAATTTTTCAAAGTCATTCAGCCGATGTAGGGCTTTGAGGGTGGGAAAACCGAGGCTCAGTTGACTCCAAGCAGCTCTATCCCCGCATCATGGAAAAGTTAAGAGTTGAATGATTATTCCTATGGCAAATACTCATGGACCTGAAGGGTTATTCAGCTGAGCTAACCACCTCTACATGTATCTTTAACTTATCAGACGCACCTCCTCTCCAGGCTCTTCCTTTCATGGTCACTGATCATATCTACCTTCCATATGACACTATCTTGACTCTGTATGTGGGCACAGACCAACTAAAGTCAATTCTGTGTCTGTGCAAAGAACTATTTCCCTCTCTCTCCAGGCTTCTCGTAGCTGTCATTTTGGAAAGCTAGCAGCAAAAGCATCCTGCATAATGTTATACTTGTTACCTTCTCTGAATCCCTGAGGACAGCACATTCTGAAAGTTTGATGCACTATTACTTATTACACTTCACGGTTTCCGATTTTCTTTGATAAACATCACAAATATGATGCAATGTATTAGTGCATTTTACTTAAAAAAAACTTTATTAGTTACGATTTACTTCGGGAATGGAAAAAGAAATCTCTCAGTCTGAGATTTTCCCATATTAACTTGAGGGGAAAAAATGCTTTTATTTGCTCTTAAGTTTTCTTACTATGAAACTGGCACTAATTAGACCAGATTTTAATCTATATCACATGTCCTACTGTTTCTCTGCTTTTTGTTCTTCAACATATGTCCCACAGCTAGCTGTTTCCAGTACATTCTGGTGATGCAAAAAGTCTTATTTTGTCTCATGTGAATATCTCAGCCATGCTGTCTCACTTCATAAAAGAGTTCTTTTACACTGAATCTGAACTCCAAGAAGGATTGTGGAGAACTAAAAGCAAGCCACATGAAACTTTAATTTCCAAGTATTCTATGCCTTATGATAAAATCTATCAAATTTTCATTTATTTTCTCCTCTTACTTGTCGCATAGAGTTTTGGTAGTGGCTTGTGAATATTATTCTGTAGAGTATTAATGAAACACATTTGGCTGTGAATAGCAGAGTACCTCACTCTTGTGGCTTAAGTAATAGGAGTTTCTTGATCTCACATAACAGCTTGCTGGGGGTGGTGCATTCCAGGGCTGGGGAGCAAGCATCCATGAACCAGGCTCCTCCTGTCATTCTGTTCTTCCACCTTTGATGGTTTATCACCTTTATGGCTGCAGGATGGCAAGCATCTACATTCTCTTGGGCAGTGTCCCAAGCAGAAAAGAACATGGCAGTGACAAGAGGGGCTTTCTCTTCTTGTTTTCTTTTGTATCAGGAGGAAAACATTTCCCAGAAACTTCAAGCAGACTTCCTCTTACATCTTTGCCAGAACTTAGTCCCTTGTCCAAACCTACATCAAAAGGAAACCGACTCACCATGATTGAGCCTTGGGCTACATGTAATTACGGTGAATATTGCTACCTAGACAGAACTGGGGTCTGTAGGCAAAGGAGAATAGCAACTGGCATCTATGCCCCTTTGGTTTTCAATTATTCAACCAGGGATTGGCTTTATGATTTTAAGCCTTCTGATCTAACCTAAGCAGATGAGAGGTGGTTAGTTTTTTAAAACATCTGTAGGGCTTCCCTGGTGGCGCAGTGGTTGAGAGTCCGCCTGCCGATGCAGGGGACACGGGTTCGTGCCCCGGTCAGGGAAGATCCCACATGCCGCGGAGCGGCTGGGCCCGTGAGCCATGGCCGCTGAGCCTGCGCGTCCGGAGCCTGTGCTCTGCAATGGGAGAGGCCACAGCGGTGAAAGGCCCGCGTACCACAAAAAAAAAAAAAAAAAAAAAAAAAAATCTGTAAACTTTTAATTTCATGACTATATCAATGCAGGTATTTTATATGCAAAATGTGTTTCGGTCCAGGAGTGAAGATGGCAAGTAAAGAATTAAGGTTCCCCAAATCAATGCTGTTGGCCACTGTGATGGCTTCAAAAATACATCATGTATTTGAACTGTCAATGCTTTAGATTCTTTACCAGGAAAACAGAATTGCAATTCTTTTTGATTGTCACGCTGAACAGGGGTAAGTAAAGCCTAATAGCTCTGAAGTGCTCTGTAAATTCTAGCAGGATGAGGAAAAGGAAAGTAGCTTAAGCATCTGGACATTGGCAAACTTGAATTAAGAAAACACAGGTGATAGACCAAATGCTTTAGATGGTCTGTGACATGGAGTTGGTGGCTTCAAGTGATAGCTTTCTCCTCTGCTCTCCCTCTTCAAGTGTGACACTCATCTGACTCATTTGCATTTTGAGCCCAGTGGCCAGATGGGCTTCCAAACCTGTGTTCAGAATAAGCCCTGGTTTTTTGCTATTACTCATCAATGATCAATAGCAACAATAATGAAACACATAGCAGGATGCTCTTTGGCAGTAATTCCTTACAATTTCAGGGTGAGTGCTCAACTGTTTATGATACAGTGCTGTTCAATTTTGGGAAAAAGTGAAACAGGTAAAGTGTGATCTCCTTCTTGGCCTCTTTAGACTCACAAGTGCCAATTCCTTATCAGCTTTAGTTTAGAAACTAGCAAAACCAGATATGTTTTTAAATGCATCAGGAAATATAACCGTATTAAGAACATTTCACTCTCATAGCCCTGCCTCTGGCAGGATATTGCCTCCCTAGATGTTTTGGTAGTTACCAAATCTTAATACTATACTGCAAAGCGTTCCTCTTCCTCAGCTATTTATTAATTCCCCAATTCCCCGAACAAAGGTAAGTCAGCCTCCCACCCTTTCATTCCCTTGGAGACTGCATATTTTCCTGACAGCCTGCAGTAATCCAGCAAAAAACACATCAACTTTGTACCTCTAAGGCATCTTTGCTTCCCAAATTTCGGTGTGTATCACCTGGAGAGCTTGTTTCTTGGTTCTGTTCCCCGAGATTCTGCTTAAGTAGGACTAGACTGAGGCCTGAGACTCTGAATTTCCAACACATTCTTCAGTGATGCTGAAACTAACTGTCCATGAACCACAGCCATGGAGGACAGCAAACTGACTTTCCACCTCAACTTGAAGTGATATGAAACTAATGAACCCTCATCCTAGGGGTAGTGAAAACCAGTTCCACGTATATGATAGTATATGCATATATAGTTTTATATATATTTGATTGGTCAAGGGACCGACGCTGTCACACTATTTTTCTTCTGTATCATACTGTATTGCAGGAGGTAGGAACCAGCAGTATTAACATACTAATATATGTTAATTTATTAACATACATAATATATATATAAAACACACATAATATATGTATAACATACATAATATGTTATGTATGTTTTTTATATATATATATATATATATATATATATATATATATATATATATAGCACATACATAATATATCTAATTCCCCACCACGTTGACCTTAGTCAGATAAGTCCCAAAGTCCATGGTGAATCATCGGGGCTTCCTGAGCTTATACTGGGAATCAAGGTTACATTTTTACTTCACTGGTTGATAAGTCAAGGAAGTAACCAAGTTCAGGAATAATGTGGTAGACTGCTGCTGAGTGCTTTAAAAACTAAAAATGTATAATATACACATACGCATGCACAGATACACGTATGTAAACATATATTAAAATACACATGCACATATATAATCATATCTATGTGCCATAATATGTGTATATATATACATATTCAATCATACATAAAACATATAAAACATATATACAATCTTATATGTAAAACTATATCTGCATATACTATCATATATATATGCTCATACAATTATATGTATATGTACACATGTAAAATCATATATCAGTGTGCGTATGAAACTGTACCAATGGGCTGACAATGTGTTTATGGTGTGTATGTATATACACACATACAACTGTATGTACACACTGCACACACAGTATGTAATTACGTGTGTGTATACATATAGACACTTCACATACACAATCAACCCATTAGTACACTTTCATTCACATACATCTTTAAGTGGATGGAACTTTTCTCTTTACCTTCTTGCATTTCTCAGAATACTTATTGCCATTGCTTCTTAGTTTCCCCCTTAAAGTTACTTTGATATTCATCCTTTAAAAACATTTTTCAAGTATAAAGATGCCGTAGAGTTGGGGACCAGCATTGTCCTATAAATGATGTTGCTAGCTAAACTGTCTCTATTGGGACCCCTAACACTATCAGGGGATGGCTGCCACAATCCCTATCCAATGTGACTCTGTTCTCTAAATTCTGAATGTTGCTTCTTGTTCGGACCTACAGGAAACATCTCCATCGAAGACATAATTCTGATAGGAAAGGGATGCCCTTCTCTCTAGAATCTCATCAAAGGCAGAACTAGGAGCTCCTTACTTATCTGTTGTTCAGAACATGTGCAAAGAAACGTTCTTCCTTAGGGTCCTATGTCAGAGATATGACTGTTCTCAACAATGATGTTTTCAACAATTTTCTTACAGTAGACAAAGAGGCATTTTTATTGGTTTTCAATGTACACCAGTGCCATAAGGCCAAAGTACAATTTAGTGAAAATAGTTCTATAGAGGAAAGAATTAAATAGAGAATTTCTGAGATTAGTACTATTTTTCTGTTTCCCTCTTCTTTGTACATTTCAGCAACAAAACTGAAACCACGGGTGGGATAGCCCTTAATTTTTCCTTGGCATTTGTAAGGTTGGGCTGATTTGTGTGAAGGTGAGTCAGCCTTCTATTCAGGTATATAGATCATCTTGGACTTAGGATGGGTAACATCCCGATAAACCCACTGTAAGTTGAAAATATCATAAGTCAAAAATGCATCCAAATTAACATTATAGCTTAGCCTTGTCTACCTGAAATGTGCTCAGATCACTTACACTAGCCTACAGTTGGGTAAAATCATCTAACACAAAGCCTATATTATGACAAGATGTCGAATATCTCATGAATTTATCGAATACTTGTAGTGAAGGTGAAATAGAGGAAGGTTGTCTGGGTCCAGAACGGTTGTAATTTGTTCACCCTTGTGATGGTTTGGGTGACTGGAAGCTGCACCTCACTCGAGGGAATAGCCATGGTGCTGCAGATCACAAAAAGGGCAAAATGCAAAATTCAATGGAAGGTTTCTACTGAATGCGTATGGCTTTCACACCACCCTAAAGCCTGTATATACTTGTCCAGCTTCTCAGATTTCATAAGAGGCTGTCAATCTAACACTTAGCTCTGCTCTCTTCCAAGGGGTTGTCAGGACCTAAGACCCTAAATTGATTGCTTCCCAATGCCCAGTTCAGGGAAGTTTATTAGGGGAGAACCTTTTGGAGAATATGATTTTGTCTTTTTCTCTAGACTTTCGAAATTCTATAGTTGACGCAATAACACCAACCGAGAGCTGCTATTAGATCAAGATGCTGGTAAAACTATTTTAACCTAATAACACTTTTTATTTCCTATATATTATTTTGTCGTCTAATTTGGAATATATCAATAAGAGCAGAGAGGTCTATTTATTCCACCAGTTGTAGCAGCATTGAGAAGAATAAAGCTGTGAATGGCATCCCTGCAACACTTTAATCAATATGTTCTCAGGATTCTGTCTTTCAAGTGAATCTTTGACTTAAGACTTAATTTGTGACTTGCATTACTAAGTCCATCAAGTGAACTTCTATTAAGGCAAAAAAACTGATGGTAACGAATTAGGAATTTACTAATAATATTTTTATTACGTAACTCCTATGAAACCCAGGGTTCTACATGGCCATTTTTGGTTATGGAATCATATTCATTGAAACTGTAATGTGGTATAATACCTTTAATTGTAGAAATGTAAATCTCTATGTCATTTGAAAAAAATTCTAAAATGGAGGTTTATTCTTTATGCATAGTAAACTTTTGCCCAATCTTCCTTTCTGTCTCAACTTTCCCATATTCTTTTTTTTTAAACTTTTTTGCAACTGTTTTCTTCTTTTTTTTAATAAATTTGTTTTATTTATTTATTCATTTATTTTGGCTGCATTGGGTCTTTGTTGCTGCGCATGGGCTTTCTCTAGTTGCTGCAAGCAGGGGCTACTCTTTGTTGCGGTGTGTGAACTTCTCATTGTGGTGGCTTCTCTTGTTGTGGAGCATGGGCCCTAGGTGCTCAGGCTTCGGTAGTTGTGGCACGCGAGCTCAGTAGTTGTGGCTCACGGGCTCTAGAGCACAGGCTCAGTAGTTGTGGTGCATGGGCTTAGTTTCTCTACGGCATGTGGGATCTTCCCGGACCAGGGCTTGAACCCATGTCCCCTGAATTGGCAGGCCGATTCTTAACCACTGTGCCACCAAGGAAGTCCTAACTTTCTCATATTCTTAAAGGAAACAACAATGACAACAACAACCTCTCTCTACTCTCATCCTCTCTCTGGTTCCCCAAACACCCCCCTCCCAGCTGTGATGTGAGACTCTCCTTTTCTCTTTTCCCATATAGACACCTCCCCATCACACTGCTCCCCACTCTTCTTATTAAGGGGCTCCTGCCTAAAGGAAGTTCTAACACCTGACATTTCCCATTGGGCAGAGCAGCCTGGAAACAATAGTTCTTCCCTACTTCCAACTACTTATCCAAAAGAAAAGCCAATCTGGAATTCTGAAATAAAATTTTCCCTGTTGAGTACTTTGCATGTCCAGTCTGCAGGGCTGGCTTCAGGGGCATGTGACTATACAATGGCACAGGGTCAGCCCCTCAAAAAAGACTGGTACTTGATTTAAGGCTCCGTTGTTGCCATCTTGAAATTCTCAATAACTGTGCACAAAGGGTCCTGCATTTTCGGTTTTCACTGTGACTGGCAGTTCTATAGCTGGCCTTGCGGACATAGCATCGCTGAATCCTGATGTGTTTGAGTAGTGAGTTAGCAACCAGGTGTTTATGAGAGAGGAAATGGAGCTGGGCTGAAAATGTCAGCAATTTTGGGTTCAAGGGACGGGAGAGAGGGAGGAAGGGAGGGATTTCTCTGTGTCTCTTCATAGCCTGTGCTTCCCACCTGTGCTTGCTTTTTTGTGCTAAAATCCTAGAAGACAGAGTTTCTTTTTCTTCATTCTGCATCTGAGGCTGAACATTCAGACTTTTATCAAGAATATTAGGATGTGATTGTGTCTTGGGGGACTTTGAAGCTCTGATGAAAGACCCAAAGAAATGTTGGTTTGAATTTATACTGAAAAGGCCACAGAAATCTAGCCTCCTTCAGTACTTATCCTTCTAACTCACATTTCAAAGCACTTAAGCATCATAATAAATTCTCTGTAAGCTTACTCTGCTAGGAAACTCACATTTCAAAGTACTTAAACATCATAATAAATTCTCTGTAAGCTTACTCTGCTAGCTTCTTCACCCCCAAATTGACTTATAATTTATTTGTGAGTTGAAATTTTTGTTCTCATTTCTTTTTTTTAAGAAGATACACCCACACACATCAAAATCAGAAACATCTTTTATCTTTGATTTTACAGAAATGATTGGAAACATTGTGCAGAACTGCAGGGCTTATATAAGTTTTGTGAGTTATTATTTCCAGATTGTTGCGTTGGATCAATGTGGATGGAGAGTTTGTTACCTGGACAGAACTCCCATGAGATTGATATTTCTTGGGAACAGGATCTTGTTGATTTCCTCCTCATGTCCCCACTGTAATACAAGACTCAGCACAAAAAAACCACTTCATAATAATCTATTGAAAGCATGATATTTTTAAAAATGTGAATTCCATAAAAAATACATTAAAATGTTTATTATTTTGTTTTATAGTAATATGTACTATTTATTGGTATATATGATACCAATTATTTATGTAAATTACCTATACTATTATATATATAAAATAGTACATATATAATATGCTGTAATAAATTATTAGTGGTAGTTCTATTTCATAGATTGGGACACTGAGGCCAAAAAAATTCAAGAGTCTTTTCTAGGTTCACCTAAAATATTTTAAAAGTTTCTTAATAGACTTGTTTACTAAATATATAACCTAAGTATGAATGTGTGCTTTTAAATCTGAATCAGGCTGTGGGTTAATAAAACATTTTGTGCTCAACTGTAGAAAATGAAAAGCCAGTAAACATAAAGAAAACTACACAAATCCGCTGAAAAGAACTTATGACTAATTTTATTTGTGTCCTTGAATGAATTAAAACCTTCTGAAAATGTTAAAAAAAAAAAAAAGAAGACTATAACTTCCACAGAAAAACTTTTCACTGACTTATCATCAAAGGAAGAGCAAATGGAAAGGAATAAAATAGAGAGAACACATCCTCTGAGGTGTTCAATGAGTTCCAAGCCAATCCACACCCATGGGGACCTGCTGTGGCCTCAGTCTTCCAGGAATGTAGGAAATTAAGTAACTGGGTAGAAAATGACAGTAAATGGCAGTTTAAGATGTGTAATGACTCCAGTTTGAAGTCATGACCAACTTGCATTTTAAATATTAATTGAGGGATGCAGATTAAAGCTAGTGAACCTCATCACCTGTATCCATTCATCTGTTGATGGACACAGGTTGCTTCCATATCTTGGCGGTTGTAAATAATGCTGCTATGAACATTGGGGTGCATGTATCTTTTTGAATTAATATTTTGGGGTTTATATATATATATATATATAGCCGGGAGTAGAACTGCTGGGTCATATGGTTGTTCTATTTTTAGTTTTTTGAGAGACCACCATACTGTTTTCCACAGTGGATGCACCAATTTACATTCTCACCAATAGTGTAAGAGGGTTCCCTTTTCCCCTCATCCTTGCCAACATTTGTTATTTGTGTTCTTTTTGATGATAGCCATTCTGACAGGTATAAGATGATATCTCATTGTGGTTTTGATTTGCATACTTCCCTGATAATTAATGACTTTGAGCATGTTTTCATGTGCCTGTTGGCTCTCTAGATTTCCTTTTTGGAAAAATGTCTATTCAGTTCTCCTGCCCATTTTTTAATTGTTTTTTTTTTGATGTTAAGTGATATGAGCTGTTTATATATGTCAGATATTAATCCCTTATTGATCATATCATTTGTAAATATTTTCTCCCATTCAGTAGGTTGTCTATTTGTTTTGTTGGTGGTTTCCTTTGTTGTGCAAAAACTTTTAATTAGGTCCTATTTGTTTATTTTTGCTTTCATTTCTTTTACTTTAGGAGACAAATCAAAAAAATATTGCTGTGATTTATGTCAGAGAGGATTCTGCCTATGCTTTTCTCTAGGAGTTTTATCGTATCTGTTTTTACATTTATGTCTTTAATCCATTTTGAGTTTGTTTTTCTATATGGTATTAGAGAATTTCATTCTTTTACATGTAACTGTCCAGTTTTTCCAGCACCACTTACTGAAGAGACTGTCTTTTCTTTGTATATTTTTGCCATTTTTGTTGTAGATTAATTGACAACATGGTGTGGGGTTATTTCTGGGCTTTCTATCCTTTTCCATTGATCTATGTGTCTGTTTTTGTGCCAGTACCATACTGTTTGATTACTGTATCTTTGTAGTATAATCTGAAGTCAAGAAGTGTCTTCTTCTGAAGTCAGTCTGTTCTTCTTTCTCAGTATTGTTTTGGTTATTTGGTATCTTTTGTGCTTCCATACAAGTTTAAAAATTATTTGTTCCAGTTCTGTGAAAAATGGAATACTACTCAGCCATAAAAAAGGACAAAATGTTGCCATTTGCAGCAACATGGATGAACTTGGAAGGCATTATGCTAAGTGAAATATGTCTGAGAGAGAAAGACAACTACTGTATATCATTTATATGTGTAATCTAAAAAATACAACAAACTAGTGAATATAGCTAAAAAGAAGCAGACTCACAGATATAGAGAACAAACTAGTGGGGGGGGCAATATAGTGGTGAGGGAGTGGGAGGTACAAACTATTAGGTATAAGATTGGCTACAAAGATGTTTGCACAACATGGGAAATATAGTCAATACTTTATAATAACTATAAACAGAGTATAACCTTTAAAATTTGTATTAAAAAAAAAGAAAAACAACCAAACCTAAAAAAGAAAAAAGTGAACCTCTTTGGGAGAGGAATCCCAAATAATTTATGAAGATACCTTGTCTTTGGAAAGTTGAAGCTGAACTCCCCAGTGAAGTGTGGGCTGTGTGTGTATAGTGACTTCCTTCCAAAGAGGACAGTATGGAAGGGGTGGGAAAAGAGAGTAGCTTCACAGTGCAGACACCTGAGAGACATGACCTCAGCCAGGTAATCAGGACCAATGTCAGCTGTGATAAGTCATGTTGATAGTATGTACCCTTGATATGCTGTGATCAGACAAACCCCACCTGTGGGACATTCTGCAAAACACCTGACCAGTATTCCTCAAAACTGTCAAAACAAGGAAACTTATCAAAAACAAGGACTGTGAGATGCTGTCACAGTCAACAGGAACCTAAGGAAACATGACAACTAAATGTAACATGATATCCTGGACAGGACCGTGAGAGAGAAGAAGGACATGAGGTAAAAACTAAGGAAATCTGAAGAAGTTAATAATACTGTATCAATACTGTTTCATTAACTGTGACAAATGTAGGGGAAACTGTGTATGTGCTGTCAGGAACTCTCTCCACAACTTTTCTGTAGATCTAAAACTATTCTAAAATAAAAATATTATTAAAAAAATAAAAATAAGTTTTACCATATACTTAGTCATATTAAATTTCGGGAATGCTCTCGCAATTGTTTGTGCTGAGAAACAGAAAGGCATGCTTGGTGAATGTTTCATAACCAGTTCCATGATGATTACCACCTATCAAATGAGAAAAACCATGCTGTCCCATAATGAACCTGCTGCCTCCAGCCTGTGCTTACCCCGGACTGGAGGCTGGGAGCCACAGGTAGTTGGATCAAGTAGATGGTATCTGACGACTAGACTGTGACTTTGGGTCCCTGGAGCACCCAGCTCCCTCCTAAGTGCCTGCCTTTCCTGAAGCAAGGGCTGAAAGAGCCCGTGGAGTTTAATTCAGTGTGTTCCGACTGAGTTAACGGGTGACAGATATCAATGAGTATATTCTATCACATTAATTTTAATGTATTCTACATGTCTGATGTGAAAGGCTCAAAATGACCTCTCAGTGTTCCTAATTAGTGCTCTCAGTACAACTTCTTTATCATTTCCAATTTAACAAATATTACAATTTAAAATTTTTGATTATATAATTGGGGAATCAAAGGAGGAGATAGCTATATGAAATAATCATAAGTAAAATGGTTCATTGGGCTAATAGACTATTTAAACTAAACATTTCACATGACTTTCCTGAAGACGTATGAATCACAAATCTGTGACAGATGCACATATATATATCTTACTGTTCGAACAGCTCTATGCAAAATCCAGGATAAGAATGCTCTCCATGTTAACATCAAAGCGTAAAATTAGCTGTGGGTATAAATCAATAATCTCAATTCTGAAAACAATTCAAAGTTTGTATTTTTATTTGATATTTAAACATATTTTAAGAATTTGCCAGTGCTATCTTGACTCCCATATTGTCATGCCTTGGTTTTCCTTCCAAACTGTGGGAAATTTGTTTTAACCATGTTTCTTGTGGCTAAAAGACACAGGTTCTAGGAACCTGAATTTGGTTATCAATATCAACAACAAAGCATGTTCTCATAATAATTCAACTCTTAGAAGACTGCCCTCACGTTTTCCAGTTTTTCCTGTTCTTAATAACTGTAAAGCATAGACATGGAGAAAATTCACAAAGGTTGTAAGGTTGCATATCTCACATCTTGATGGTGATTACATGTGGGTTATATGGGTAAGAATTATTTTAACTTTTTAAACATCTCTTTTCTTAATATTATCTTAATATGTTTTATCCTGAACATATATTACTTTAATAATTGGAAAAATGGCACTATTTTCATAAATCATAAAAGATATCACAACTAAAATTTGTTCTGCTAAATATTTACTATTCAGTATATTTTGAATGAGGTATGTTGTGAAGTTGTTAGTTTAATCATAATAAGGTAGATTATATGACTTATATAATATGATTATTACTATGATATAGGACAACCTTATCAATTCTGAGTCCAATAATTTCCGTATCCGCAAGAAGATTATCTTTGCCTTATTTTTAATAAAAGCAGGATTTTCTAAGCAATCTGATAGTATCTCCATGCTTATCAGAGAATGTTAGTATACTCAAGAGAATATTGAGCTTGTTAAAATCCTTAATAATCCTCATTTGCATATGGTTATTTTACACACATTTATTTTGTGTACTGAAGAGTTGCCAAAACACTTCAAGATCTCCTTTTTCTCATAAAGTACTTATGACTAAGGAAATGTGACAGGTTGCTTGCAAGTTTTGCCTATATTGTAACTGAAGAACAAAAGGTCAGACTGCTCTGAGGTATAGGCCAGTGGTTGATTTTCAGAGTTCCAGAAAATTCCCCTTGCCTCCAAAATTATCCTTCACCTCTGCCTGATACCTAGGATTTCTTTTCTACAGAGCAATTGCCTTTCATCTAGAACTATATAAACATCTAATTCAAATATAAACATAAACATCTCGGGGACAGGTTCACACTGAAGTAATCATATTAAAGTAGAACTTACCTATGGAAGATTTTCTGAGAATCATATTCCTTTACTAGTTTCTTGCTTTTATTTGGGTCAGGAGTGTATTGAGGGGCGGGTAGAGGTGGGGTCCCTGAAGTAGAGGAGTAGGAAGCATAGCAGGAAATACACAATTAAGGAGAAATCCAAAGGAAAATTGGCGATCAGCATAAAGAACAAACAGTCTTCTGCACACGCTTAGTTGGGCCTCATTGGCCAATTTGCTCTAAGAATTCAAAGCAACTTCGTTTTTTTTTTTTTTTAACAGTTTTTTAAAATGCGGTTATAATAATAGTACTTTTTAATTTATCAGTTTATTTTTGTCTGCGTTGGGTCTTTGTTGCTGCGTGCGGGCTTTCTCTAGTTGCAGCGAGCGGGGGTTACTCTTTGTTGCAGTGCGCGGGCTTCTTATTGTGGTGGCTTCTCTTGTTGCAGAGCACGGGCTCTAGGCACGTGGGCTTCAGCAGTTGTGGTGCATGGGCTTAGTTGCTCCACCGCATGTGGGATCTTCTCAGACCAGGGCTTGAACACGTGTCCCCTGCATTGGCAGACAGATTCTTAACCACTGCGCCACCAGGGAAGTCCCTCAAAGCAACTTCTAAATAAAGATCGTGTAGTAATTGCATGTTTATTCACTCCTCCTTAAGTTCACTACAAATAACAAATAGTAGAAAGTAACAGAAAAATAATATCCTCAATGAAATAAGGACACGGCCATAACCCAAAGTCATACCCTATTTGATGCCTACCTTCCAAATAATGTGAATTCTATGCTAAAACAGGTGAAGAAACTCAGAAACAGAATCAAATTCAGCAGTCATGATTGCCTTGTCACAAAGCCTTTGATTAGACCTGGTAGCTCTAGAGCCACGGTCACCCTTTGGCAGAATTAGGAAGTATCCTTCTAGAAACCACAAAATTGCAGGGGAAACACAACTGAAGTATTCACACCAGCAACATCATTTTCACTTGACTATGACCCAACCAACTAGCCTAGGGAGGTGACAGGTGAGGCAGGATAGCAGGGAGACGATAGAGCCTGTTTCCTCAAAGATGTTACTGGCTCTTGGATACTCAAAATTGAGGGAACATGTCCTCATGGATCAAAGGAGGGAAAGTGAAGAAAGGTGTACCAACAGTGTCTGGCTTGATGAGACATTTGGGACAACCAGACCCACCAAGAGCTGCAGACTCTTCCAGATAATTCCCCTCTCCATGACATAGAAGGAGTCAGCACAGATACTGGGAGGAAAAATACAAAGGAAACATACATGAAGCAAAAGATAGTGCACAAGGCCAAAAATAATGTATAAAATACATAAGCAATAGTTGAATGAAATATGAATACAAAGGAGCCTTATTTATTAAAAAAGGAAGGAAAATTAAGAAAAATGGCATTTCATAGTCTCAAAGTAATAACAGACAACATGATTTATTCCTCTATTTTTTTAAAGGAAAGCTCAAAGAAGAGACTCAAGGATTCAACGAAGAGATAATAAGACAAAACTAGGAGACAAAAAGCAAGCTGGCTGTGCACAAAAAAAGTCAAAGAAGCATAAAGCAAAAAATATTAGAGAGATAAAAAAGCACACTAGAAACAACAAGAAAATAGAACAAGTATAACTAAACACTTTCTTCTTGGCCTCTCAAATCAACCTTAAAATAAATAAAGAGCAAAGACATAAAAATCATTATGGAGAATATGTGCATATATGACACAGGGATCCAATATACAAACTGAATAATGAAACTGAAAAAAAATATGCTGAAAGATATGATAGGAGAAAATTTTCCTGAAGTAAATTTTTTTAAATTCATTTTGAAAGAGCACAGTGTCTGGGAGAAAAATAATTGAAATGGAATGATCAACAATGAGACATATTCTGAAATTCAAGAATAAAAGAGATAATTATATAGGCATGCAGACTGAAAAGTAAGTCACCTACACACACACACACACACACACACACACACACACACACACACACACAGAGGAAAATAGCAGAATGATTTCAGAATTCTTCACAACTCCATTCACTGCTGGAAAACGGTGAGTTAATATTTTAAAAAAAAATTCTGATAGTGATGGGTGTGGAAGGGAGGGAGGGACAGTATAACCAAGAACTTTATACCTCGTTAAGCTTGCACTTGAGTATAAGGGCAAAGGGCAAATTCTCAAGCATGGAAGAATTCAGAGTTCAGAGATAAGTGCTCACCATTTTTAAATTCATCATTTTAAAATATAGTATTATTGGTAGGTTTAATCACTTTTGCAATTATAATTATAAAACAGAATTTAAATGCTATTAATAATAATAATAATAAAAGCATAAAAATCAAGGTTGGCAGTGGGAGAAGCAAAGTATATTTATTCCTTCTACATTCATAACAGGGAGTCAACTGATATACACTAAAATAATAAACACATGCGAATCCTGATATTGTCATGAACTCCTTTTTTTCTTAAACTTTGGGGACACTTTCAGAAACAATTATCTCTGATGATGAAGAAAGATGTATGTGCATTTTAACAATCCCTTCACTTTCACTGCAATTTATTTTGCTTCTCTTAAATTCAAGTATAATTAAATGTAAAACCCTGTAAAGTAAAGATAGCAGGAAAAGTTTAATCAGAATTTCTGACCAGTCTTTCCATCCTTATTCAGGGGCTGTGGACCACAGTGGTCAATGGCATAGACCCTGGAAACAAGTTTCAAACTATTAATCTACCAACCATTTTTTTTAAACATCTTTATTGGGGTATAATTGTTTTACAATGGTGTGTTAGTTTCTGCTTTATAACAAAGTGAATCAGTTATACATATACATATGTTCCCAGATCTCTCCCCTCTTGCATCTCCCTCCCTCCCACCCTCACTATCCCACCCCTCCAGGCGGTCACAAAACATCAAGCTGATCTCCCTGTGCTATGTGGCTGCTTCCCACTACCAACCATTTTTTATCTTCTTAAATAAGCTGCTTCACTTTGCTGTGTTTCAGTTTCCTCATGAGAAAAGTGAGGATAATACTTAATTCATAGAATTTTTCAACAGATGGAAATGTCCAAGTGCTATCGTAATACTGATACTGATATCATAATACTGCCTGGCATATTGTTAAGTGCTAAATATGTCACTTTTATGTGCTGTTTTATCTTTGTTTCTTTTAGTTTAGCTAATATGTATTTGGAAAATAACATCATTATTTAAAAAAATAATAAATATTTTTAACCTAGTGAGAGGCAAAACTAGGTCACAACCAAATTTCCTGGCACTCAGTCTCCTGCTCTGTTTATTGAACTATGTCACCATGACCCTTCAAGAAAATGTTCTCCAAGATTTATTGGTATATAGCAGTTCAGCATGACCGAGAATTTAAAAATCCATCACTTCTATAAATATTTTCTTTGATCAGTTATGTTTTCTCCATCCATCTGTATGGTTGAGAATTTAAAAGAAAATCGGTGCTGAGTCTGGAGTAATTTACCCTTGGATTTGGTACTTTATTTTACATTCTCTTTGTTATGTCACCCACTGAACTGTGATCCCCAGTGTATTTCAAATATGAGAGGTAAATTTTAAGCAACAAAGTTAATGGGAACCTTGACTACCTTTAACTTCATGGTGTGTGTTTTGAAAGAAGATAATTCAAAAATAACTTAGCCTAGTTCAAGTATTGATTTTTATTAAACGACACTTTGAGATCAACACTAATGTCGAGAAACTTCCATCTGTTTCTCTAAGTAGCACGATATCAAATTACTAAATCTTTTTGACTACTGGCATTTCCAGAGCAGGTTTTGAAATTAATTTGGTGTCATCATTCTCTTGCTAATTAGATTCAAAACAACCCAAAAGTGCTTGGCATCTGCAGATACCTGCCCATCTTATAGGAAATTCTGAAACCCATAATTCTTATGGGTTAATGGTGTAAATAAGTGATGTCATGGATGTAAGCTTGCTAGACCAACAATGAAACTAATAAGTTTCGAATTACACTGAAATTTGAACGAACATGCCAAACCATAGAACATAATGTTCCATTCCCTTCAACACTGAACACTCTGAAGTAGAAGGGTCTTGGCTCCATTGATAAAGTTCAGTTGTACTATTGCCTCCATTGATAAAGTTCAGTTGTACTAATGGACAAAATCTGAAGAGGCACAGTTAATGAAAGAAGAGATTGTGACAGAAGGAAAGAAGATGGAAAAAAAAAATAACTGTACTAAAACTGCTTCATATCTGTTCCACTTTCTCCACTTTGATAAAAATTTGGGTGGGAAAATTATAACCCAAGGAACAAGAGGAACTCTCTGCTTTAGAAGGAAAGAGAAAAATAATGGAGAGTGGTGACCTTGAGAGAAAAAGTAGAAGGCCCGTATAAGAAAACAAAACCTAAGGCATTGAGCTTTTCACGGGCGGGATTTACATTCTGAGTTGGCTTATTATTATTTATTATTTTCTAAACATTTGAAATGGATGAGCTTATTTTTATTTTCTGGAACTCTTCAAACTTGAGTCCCCTATCCAGTGGACATCAAGACTAATATTTTCAGTATCATTTCTAAGAAGGCTGCAAGTATTCAGAAAATAGCCAAAGTTCATTTAACTTGGCATAGTTCATCAAGGAATTGTACCAACTTCTGCCTAGGTCTGGAGGTTGTAACTTCTCTAAGACTGTCTGGAAATGTCTATATTTAGTTTTCCATCAGGTAGCTTCCTCAAATATCTTTCATGCCCATGTGGTGTATTAACAACAAAATAAACCATCCACCATCTCCATGGAAACAAGCACAGATGTTTTGAAATATGCCTACAAAAAGTACCCACCAATGAACAACACTGTATTTCTCTAATTAATTCAAATATTTTGCTGTCAGCTCTCTCTCTTTGAAGTTGCAGATTGTTTTTCATTCCGAGATTCACATTCTTCTTAATAATAGAAACAGATACGTCTCTTTTGTCCCACTGCCTCAAGATTTAGAAATAAGATTCCTCTTGAAAATCCCAGTCTATGGAGTAATTCATCTGTAATCACCATTTGGTGCTTTTTATCCCCTCAATAAAGGTCACATCATAGTCATATGAACGCCAACACTCTTCTTTTGCTATATCAAGTATTTTCTTCTGGAAGCATTTCTCCTGGATGGGCCAAAATATATATTTCCATTTAATGAGCTCAGAATCTTGTGCAGCTCTGTTCTATCAATTATGTAAACACCACCTAACATTTTTCTTACATTCATCCAACATGCATGTTTCATCCCAAATATTACTGCATGCCAGAAGACCACAGACCTTTTTATTTTTCTTCATTTTATTGTTCATGTGGATATGTGTCTGAAATCTGATATGGGAAATAGATTTTACCTGCCTGGATTCCAGTTTGGAAATGAATTGCATTTTTTCTCCCAAATCTTAGCCTGCCCTAAAGGAATATCAATCAAACCATAAGACAAGCAGACTGAAGCTTAATGTTGAAAGAAACTACCATATGGATTTATTTGATGACATAAGGGAATTACTTTAGAGGCAGTACAATTTTATTAATAGACTATTTAGAAATAATAGTATACATTATTGATAATTTTATAAAATTTACTGACAAAATTCACATGACTTTGAATAAACTTGAGTCCCCTAGAAGTCATATGGATGGGGGGAGGTTGGAAGAGATTGAAAGACAATGAAGATTAATGCAGCTGGTGAGGATGAAACTTTAATAATGCTGTTCCATGGGCCAAACTGTAGCTCTCTGGAGAACTCAGCAGTGGGAAGACAAGATGCTCACACACAGATGCTAAGAGCACCCCATCTCCCCCTCTGGACCCCCAGATGAGTTGAGACAAAAAATAAGAGAAAATAAAATCTTTGCCGTATCTTCCCTGTGTGGCTGGTTTCTGTGTTATAGAAAGCAAAACAAACCCAAAAAGCAGAAGACACAATTTCAGGTGTCATGAATTTTATCATGTGGTAGGGAAATTGAAATCTAATCACATGAATGAGACTCATAACACTGCTAAAACTCCGTATTAACGAACACTAATTTGATTATTAGTGATGCTAAAGTGAGATTAGGGAGGCTTATTAATGATATATTTATTAATTATAAACTCATTAATTATATAATCGTTCTTAAAATTTTTAGAATTTAGTATTATAGTAACTAAATTCTTATTAGATGAAAGTTCATAGTTAGTTAAGGCAAAGTTGTAGCTCAAAGTATTACTTCACTAGAAGAAATCTTATCTTCAGAGTGTATAAACAACAGTTTTGGTTTGGGTGGGACAAAGTACTGATGTATATTTATGGAGTTTTACTAATGTATCATGTGTATAACTCAGAAACCAGAGTCAGTGTTAGTTAGGAAAGATGAGACATAATGCATTTTAATGGAAATTTTACCCATAATTTCAATACTGTCATGATAAAGGAGTCCACAAGTTTCTGTCTTTTGGGACATCTGGAGCTACAAGTCATGCCTCTGGATTTGATTTCTTAACAAATGTCTAAAAATTATAAAGGTTGTTATATGACAACTTCCCAGAATTACTAAGTATCTTAGCCCCAAAATTTCTATATGTTAAAACTACACTGAATCAATGGCAAACAAAGCAAACCCTGGGGATTCTATGAGATCAGGCAAAGATGAAAACCTTCTGTTAGAATTCTAATCTTTTGGAATCCTCCCATTTAAAGAAAAAATGATACAGATCATGTTTAATGTCAAAACAACCATTTTACAAAGAAGATGCCATTCATAATTAACAGTTAAGACTATGTCTTAATCTACATAGTCACGTGGTCTAACAAGAAGTTAATAATCAGGGCTTCCCTGGTGGCTCAGTGGTTGAGAGTCCGCCTGCAGATGCAGGGGACACGGGTTCATGCCCCAGTCCGGGAAGATCCCACATGCCATGGAGCGGCTAGGCCTGTGAGCCATGGCCGCTGAGTCTGCGCGTCCAGAGCCTGTGCTCCGCAATGGGACAGGCCACACAGTGAGAGACCCGAGTACCGCAAAAAAAAAAAAAAAAAAAAAGAAGTTAATCACAATTCACTCTAAGTTTGGGGACTGAACTGAGTAGAGAAAAATGGATCATTACGAGCTAATTACGTGTGAGTAGATGGAAAGTAGTGCAACCATGGGCACCATAAAGGAAGCTGAAAGACGCTGCCTGGGTGAAGGAAATGGAAAACTAGATTTCTTGGGGAAGAGAAAACTCATCTAGTCTGGCCAGTGTGGTCTGTTATGGTAGTGAAAGTGTGGAAGGTCATAATGGGCAAAGCTCATTTATGACTCTGAATATCAGTGAAGGAGCTAAGATCTAGGGTCTTGAGGGGTCTCTCGAAGTTGTGACATGCATGTGCACAGAAGTTTTGGGCATTCAGAAAACGAGAGTCTGAGGACAATACTGATTAATAATGCCACCCACAAAGAATGATGACATGCCTCACACGATCTGGCTGTCATCTTTTCTCAGATTGTGTCTTCTCTCACCCGGCTCACCCAGATCTGCCACTCTTGCTATTTCCTTGGGTTACTGATGCAGACTGCTTCTCTCCCAGATGTCTGCTGGCTACATCTATCACTTTCTGTGTCTCTTTTTCAATCATGTCTAACCTACCCTCATGTTTTAAAATTGCAACTTGTATGCCCTTTTCCCCTTGCTGCCATTCCCTACTCCCTTTTATTCTCCAGATTCTACCATTTTCTTACAAACTATGTAATTCATGTATTTTTTTTTCTCGTTACTTTCTGCTCCCCTGGAATCTAAGCCCCATGAAGATAGAAAGCTCTGTCTATTTTGTTCAGTGACATATTTCAAGTACCTTGCGTATGTTCAACATTTGCTTATGTTCTTTTCATTGAAAGGAACATAAGCAAATGTTGAGTGAATGAATGGAGTACGTGAATGGATGAACTGGCTGATGATTACATGGTAAGTGAGTGCTGCAGAGAGGACCTGTATTCAAGTTGCTTTCCACCATTCACTCATTAGATGCAGGCTCAGCTATGCCACTAGATGCCAGGCAGATAAGGAGAACCAGTATCTAAGCCACTTCTGCTGTCCTTGAATACAGGGTTGGCTACAAAATGGCCTTGAACCCTGGACTGTTAGGTTAAGAGTGAAGCTATGTAAAGAATGAGACCTTTGTTCTTGTCAAAGAGAAGAGTTTGGTTCCCTTATAGATCACTTGTAGTCATGTTTTTTTCCCAGCATAGATTGTACTTGAGCCTTATCAGAGGAACTTCTCCCCTGCAACTCCATGAGCTAAAGACATTAGTTCAAGATGCAATAATAAAACTGTCATCAACTGAAAAATCCAAGCTGCTGTTCTGTGAATGCTTTCCTTCCAGTGGCTGCTGTGAGCTGTGTCAGCCTCCGTGCGCTATGGAGGTGATAGTGTGGGTGCTGGGGTGGGCAAAAGACTTATTTAAATTAGTAACCTTCATCACCAGTTCTTTTTAAACTAAGAAAAAAAGCCCACCCAATATGTAATTTGGTATTAATATGAAATATGGGTCTTTTAAGACTTTCTCATATTCCATTTCTGGGACACAGACATAATTATTTTGCCCAGCTGAGTATGCTCTGGAAGGTAAACTAAGTAATGGCACTAGAAAGCATGCATAATTGGGATTAAGCCCTCTGAGGAACGTGATGATGACTTTTATAATTGTGCCCAAATGTGAGTCTCTATTGAGCCAGTAAGCCCAGCTTTCATGGCCTAGATGAATTTACTGTATTATAACAGCTCAGGCTCCCTTGCCAATAGCATTTAAGCCATTTAAGACGTTTGGAGACACTTCAGCCAAGGTCATCACTGGAGCTGGACTTTCACCTAACAGGGAGGTCTAGGGGTCGGATGAGAGAGTAGAAAACAAAATGAGTGGTCACTAATTAAAGCAGCCTTGCTGCATTCAGGACATGTAACAGGCAAAGGGTCCCGGGCAGGATCCTTCGACCTATTGACAAAGAGGGGCCTTCAGCACCAGCTTTTCTCCTTATCCTGTTGAAATAATTGTTCCTAGAACTTCTGCTGAAGGTGGTTCCTTTTTCAATAGTGTCCTGTATACACCTTCCTGAGCCAAATGAAAATAGGAAAATGTGTTAAATGCAACAGAGAAAGCTTATCTGTCTTCAAACCCCATTTACAGCAACAAGATTATCATACTTCACAGTTACATTTTGATGAGGGTTTTGAGTGAGGAAGACCTTCTTTCCTATGTACCCCTCATCCTGAGGGATGGAGTTAGAAGGAAGAAAGGAAACCAACGTGTTAGGGCATTTAGTCCTAACAAGACATTTATTGGTATTTCTAAATGTGTCCAAGAGCAAAGGGTTCAGAGTGGAATTAGGAAAACCAGCTCTGAGGCACACATCTGCAAAGGACAGAGCAGGAAGCTACCTTTGCCCTCACCTTCAAGCCCACCTTTCTATCTTCCCAGGGAGGACCCAAGGAACACTTCAGTTATTCCTCAGGTCTCCACTTTCACCTTTGGCTTAGTTTTTATTTATAGGGATGTAAGGCATAAGTCAGAGAAGTGACTGGTGAGAGACTAGTCACTCACTAGTGTTGCAGAGTCTAGTGTTGAGAGACAGCTGGCAAAACCTATATGATCAGATTTCTCTGCTGTAGGAACAATTGTGCAGAAAATTTGGGGTTTATTCGAAAATTTGTGAAATCAGAATAGAGCAAACCATGAAGAGGTGAGAGTAGTTGACAATAAAACTACAGGGATGGACTAGTCTGCCTGCTTGTCTAGGCCACACATTCTTAGTGCTTCCCTAAGGCTTTGCCCAAATTGATGGATTTCTCAGTTCAATTCTAGCCTCTGAAGTTTCATGAAACAGAGATCCTTTTAGTTTGGTAAGCATCCACATTGGATAATGCAAGTAGCTCCATGTCTCTTAATGGGCTATCAGTCACCGACTCACTGTGAGTTAATTGTAGGAGGTTGCATCCAATGCCCTGTGTGAATTCACCTGCATTGGAGGAAGTGGAATCAAGTCTAGATGGGGAATGATTCAAAATGCGAAATACATTGAACTTAACCAGAATTGAGTGGAAAAAGTGTTCCCAGCCACAGGAAGGCTGTGTTTGCTTAAGAGTAGCAAAGGTGCACAACACCAGCAGGAGATTTGAGGTCAAAAGAAAAAGTCAGTACATATTTGGTCTAACGATGGTTGGTGGTCTGGCCCAAGAATAGTCTTTCTCAAAGGAGGCAAGAAGATGCATGTCTTTGGGCTTTTCATGGAGCTGCCCTGTCCACAGATTGGGAAGCTGACCCTAAGGTACATGAGACCCCCCAAAACCCCGACCTCGGACACTGGCCCAAGCTGCCCTCTTGCCTGACCCTCCTTTGTTATACAATCTTTGCTCTTCTCTCTGTAACTTCAAACCTGTGCCTTCAGGATCAGACCCTTGAAGCCCACCTCCTTGTTCCAAAGCTCCCCTAAAGTTTTTTCTCTTGCATATGGATCTTGGCCTGCTCTTCTCAGATCTTGAATATGTATACACCCCTGATTTTGACACACTCACTGTGCTGGGAAACACTCACGAGGCAAACTTTAGGACCTTTCTCCCCCGCCCTCCACACCATTAGAATTGACCATTTCTTAACATCTAAGTCCCAGCCTTCCCATGTAAGGAGAGAAAACCCATATACCTCCTCTGCAAGTTTTCTTTACTACAGTTTTCCTTCGTTTTGCAGCACTTGTCACATGACTCCTTAGTCTAGTTCAAAAAGTGCATTTCATGTTTAAATGAACTTTCCTGGCTTACCTGGGAACCAGTGTCCATGTCTAAGTTGTTTCTATGGGGAACTGTCTTCTGAATACAAATAATTGACTTAGAAGTTACTTGTCTAATGCTACTTGATTCAAAGTTGAAGGTTATTTCTGTTAGTTTCCTAGGGCTGCTGTAACACAGTACCTGGACGGCTTAAACAACAGATATTTATTTTCTCATAGTTCTGGAGGTTAGAAGTCCAAAATTAACGTGTCAGTGGGACTGATTCCTTCTGAAGGCTATGAGGGAAGGGTCGATTCCAGACCTCTCTCCTTTACTTGCCTGGTGTTCTTCCTGCATGTGTATCTCTATGTCCAATTTCTCCCTTTTTATAAGGACACTAGTCATATTGAATTAGGGCCCACCCTAAGGACCTCACTTTAACTTGATTACCTCTGTAAAGACTCTATCTCCAAATAAGGTCGCATTCTTTTTTTTTCTTTTCCTTAGTAACCAGTGTTCACTTATTTAAGACTCAGGAATATCAAACATTTTTAAAATTTATTAACTACAGCTCAATAGCAACTTAAGTAATATCAGCTGGCATTTATCAAATGCTTACTTGGATATAAGGCAGCCACTGAACTAAGTTTTTGATCTCCCATTATCTCATGCACATATGTATCTCATTTAATTCTCATAACAACCCTGGTAGACAGGTACTAAAAATATCTCCCCATTTTCTTTTTCTTTGTTTGGAGGGGCAAGGAATAGTGGATACATGTACACATATAACTGATTCACTGTGTTATACAGCAAAAGCTAACACAATATTGTAAATCGACTATACTCCAATAAAAGTTTTAAAAAGAAAAAAAGCATCCAAGCACAGGTAAGATGGTTCTTTGGGACACTAGTCCATCATCTTCTTGGTCTGCAGGCTTTCCAAATAAAGTCACTATTCTTTGTCCTCCTCCCTCCAAAAAAAGTCACATTCTGAAGTTACATTCTAACTGTGGGTTACAATTCCAACATATCAATTTGAGAAGGACACAATTCAACCCATAACATGATCTGTTAGTGATATAGATGTCTTCACTAAAAATGATATATTTATTGATGAAAAGAGAACAGCAATCTATGGATGGCAGCTGTGGAATTACCTTAACAATACATTGCCACCTTAACAATAAATAAGAATTTCTCTAATACTTATGTGTAAGGATGGATATGACTCTGCATTTGTGTAGAAACAAAGACTGTGTAAGCACAAAAAATAAATAGCCACAAATTGGAACCATGATAATAGGATGGCTTTTTTTTGAATCATATTTTGAGATTTTCTTATTTGGGGATACTTTTAGAATATTCTCTGAAGTGTGAATGGGGACAGACAAATTCCTTTCAGTTTAGTATCTCTCAACATGACTGAATGTTGGAATCACCTGAGGGAGAGTTTAAGAAAACGTGGGTATCCAGAGATTCCGATGTAACTAGTCTGCTGTGGGGCCCAAGGACCAGTATATTTTAAAGGCTCCCCAAGTGATTTTATTGTACATCCAGCATCAAGGACCACTGCTCTAGCTTAAATCCATGTAATGGGAAGCCTCAGTTATTGAGTGGAGGATACACTTGCTGCAGTGAACATAAAAAGGGAAACACATTTCCTTTGCCAAGGGAGGAAGCATCACTGTCTCTGCAGCTTGGGTAGGAGGAAGAAGCTGGTGCTTTCAGAATGCAAGAGGTGGCCTGCCGTGCTAACAAATTATAACAAAGGATGTTGGGGCAGACGTGCTTTAGATTGGACTGCTTTTTCTAATCATCGTGTGGAAATTGTGTTCAACAGACCGTGTCTGACTATATCAGAGGATGTAGTAGTGCGTGGAATGAATATGTGAGAAGCCTGCCTCTAGGAAAGCCAGAAAAGCATGAGAGTTAAATTCAACACTTGGGATAAATGTGAATAGTAGGGAGACGACAAAAAAACCCAAAAAATACAGTTCCTAAGGACTTTACAAGGACCAGACAATGTCTTGGGCCCTTGGGATATACAAATGATTGCAGCACAGGCCATGTTGTTGTGGAGCCCTCCCATTTCCTACGGGTAGACCACCACACAACCATAACATAAGGCAGAAGAAAAGATATCATCTGGAGAAATCCAGAGAGGTGAAGAAATGATTAGAATGCTGAGGGAGAAGAAACACACTGAAGAGGTTTCAGAGTCACACATACCTTTGTTTTTATCCTGCCAGTTTCAGCCACTTAGTGCATATATGGCCTTAATTACCTGAAGCTCAATTTTCACATGAGGATAAGGAAACAAAGCTCAGTACGTTGTGCTAAGGATTAGAATTGATGGGCGTGATATGCCTTGTCCAGTTAATGGGCACTCTGGAAGTGGTAGCTTTTTAGCGAACACAGGAAAAGGGGACTATAAAGTTAGCATGACCACATAATTTATTACCCAAATTGGAACATTTTTCAGTATAAAAGGGGCTGCTTTAAAAATAATGCTGCAATAACAGGCTAAACTTGGATGGTCCTGGGCAACCAAAATATATAGTCACCCTTATAAATGATGCTGGAAAAGACTGCTTCTAGGTGTCATTGACTAGGGATTAAGGGCACAGGATTTGAATCAGACTGCCTGGGTTCAAATCTTGTGTACGTCACTCGGTAGCTATGTCACTCAGTAGCTTGAGTCAGTTAATTAACCAATATGAATTTCAGTTGCTCAATTACAAAATGAGGATAGCAATAGTACCTACTTCATAAATAAGTATGTGCATTAAATGTTTAATATTTGTAATGTTGTTAAGATGAATCTATAGGATATAATAAGGACTCAGGAAGTTTTAGTCAATATTATTACTACCAGGAATGGTGAAAGAGTTACAATCAGAAACAGGAAAAGCAGAAGAAAATGGAAGGCAATCGTCGCAAAAGAACTAAAGGTTTCAATTCACCAGACACGGAAACTGGAGGAGTAGTAGTGGCTTTTGAGAGAATAATATCCTAGAGGAGTGGGATCTAAAGACTAATTGTAAACACTTGCAGGAATGGAGACAGGCTGTACCCTGGGGCCTGGGACCCTTTTGAGCAACAAAATACAAAGAAACTATAAGGGACTAAAAATAACTGTGTACATGTGCAGTTGGGGCAAATTATGGACAAGATACAAAAAGACCAAACACCCAACTGCCACTTCTGAAGATCTGGGAGCAAAAACAGGGTGTCAGGAGCAAAAGCAGGGTACTGCGCATGCCCCCTGCACTCAACACCACCCAAAAGGTGGACAAGCCACCTAAGCCGCCCCTCCAACCTGACACCTGGACACCCCCCTACCCTCACGCCCCTCTGAGGGAGTGAGCAAGGGAAACTGTTACTTGTTTTTGCTCCCCCCTGCCACAGCAGGGGGCCCAATAAAGCCTTGCCTGAATTTCTTGTCTGGCCTCTTATCAATTTCTATTGATTGGGGAAGGCAAAGAACCCTGGTCAGTATCAGAATGAGCGGGAAAGAAATGAAGTCTTTGCCTGTAGTCTAACCTTCCTAAAAGCTCGACCTGTACACACTACTGTATTTAAAATGGATAACCAAAAAGGACCTAGTGTATAGCACAGGCAACTCTGCTCAATATTATGTAACAACCTAAGTGGAAAGAGAATTTGAAAAAGAATAGATGCATGTATATATATAACTGAATCACTTTGCTGTTAGTTTTCACACCTGAACCTAACACAACATTGTTAATCAACTACACTCCAATAAAAAGTTAAAAATAAAAGCTTGGCAGTGAAAAATAGACGCTGTATGGTTGGAAACTGGAGGGAAAAGTAGAATTGAGGAAAAGGAGTGCCATCTCCTGGGCTTTCTTTGAGACCAGGAGGAAAGTATTAATGGAGGAGTTGGGCTGGAAGTACAGAGGATGGTAGGGGTAACTGATGATCTAAGTTCTTGAGGCAAGGATAGAATCAAGCTCAGATAGGTGGTATCCAACCTTAGAAAGATGTGGAGAGACTGCCCTTATGTTTATTTGCTAGGCTTTCGGTTATTAGAGTGAGTGAACCAAAAAATGGGAGAAGTCACAGAGGCACCTCCTCCCATGGGCTTGATCAGGGGATCTCCTTGGGGCAGGGGGGATGTTCCTCCATAACCATCCCTAGATTGTCTTCATCCTCTCTCTCTACATAGGCAACAGCCTATTTAACTTTCTGTCACCCTAAATGTATACCTAAATGAATGATACAAACAATGAACTCCCTTGATTCTACATCCTTTATCTGTCATCTAATTACTCTCCTCTTCTTATATAAACTTATGGAAAATTAATCTAAATTTGACTTAGTACCTGGCTACCTCCCATTTGTTTCCAAGCTTGTTTACACCTGGTTTCTGCTCTCTCCACTTTTCCTAAGTTTTGGGTAGTTATTTTTGATGGAACCACCAATGATTTTCACATTGAGAAGCGAATGGAAGTTTCTCAGGGTTCATCTTACTAGACCCTCCAGCAGCATGGCTCTCACCTCCTTCTTGAACTTTCCCAGCATAGTCTCTTGCTTCTGCTTCTACATTCCTGACAGTTGCCTCCTTCTTATTCATAGGCTCTCTTATTCTGATACCTTCTATGTTGCTGTTCCTCAGGGCTCTGTCTTGAGCGCACTCTAAATCTCACTCTATAGTGCTCTGAGTGATGTCATCCACTCAAATATTATCTAATATGGCTCCTGTTAAGTTAACGATTCTCTCAAATCTCTAAGTTTATCCAGAGATTCAAACTCTTATATCTAATCTCTTGCTTAAGAAAAACTCTGGAATCTGAAATCCAGCATCTATAAAATGGAACTCATCATTGCGTCACTCCTTGCCTCCTCAAGTCCCCGTAACCCTGATTTGTAAAACTCTGAGGACAGGTTCTGGGGTCAGAGTGTCTCAGTATGAACTCTGTTCCCTCATTCCGTGCCTGCGTGAACTTCTGTAAGCTAGTTAACCTTTCTGTACCTCTCACTTTTCTTCTGAAGATGAAAATAAAATTTAATCTCTTTAAGATGTTGTGAGGATGAAAGGAAAAAATAAAATTCATGTTGGAGAACGCCTGGTATGTAAGTGCTCAATTAATGATGGCTATTATTATTATTTCAATACTGTTATTCTTTCTTTTGGGGGGGGGGCATTACTACCTACCCATAACTCAAGCTAGAAGCCTGGGGAAATGTTTCTGATTCTGCCTTCTTCACTCTCTGTATCTAATCAATGACTAACCCCCACTGACTTTACTATCTAAGCATTTCTTAAATTCATCCACTCCTTTCATTTCTGATACTATTCCCTTAATTTAAACCCTCATCAAATATTTTCTGGATTACTGACACAGTCTCCCAAAGGGCCTCCTGTGTTCCAGATGTGTCTCCCTCAAATACATTTTAAATCCAGCTTCCAGCGTGACTGATTTTAAAGTCAAATATAACAGAATCACATTCAACTTTCAAACCCTTAGATGGCTCCTATGTCTACCTAAATAAGTTAAACCCTTAGAATAGTATGTAAACTATGAGTCTGATGTCAAATTCCTAATATACATTCAGGGTGTCATGGAGTCTTGGACATAAATAACATGTAAAGACTAAAAAGAGACTGATTCAGCTGGAACTTCTAAAGAAAGGATGTTGATGGTTGATGTGGAGAGTGTAAGGAGTAACAGCCCCTTTTTCCTTTACTCTCTTCCTCAAAATACCCCTTAACTCATGCAGGTATGTTCATGTTCACACACACACACACACACACACACACACACACACACACACACTAGAAAAAAGAACAGTGGAAGATGATCACTCCTTACCAATTGTTTAAGAGTAGTGGTGTCATTGGGATGGGGGAGGAAGGTTTTGACCAAGAAAAAAAGACAAAAGAAAAAGGTTGAAACAAAAAAAAAAGCATTGGAAATATAGGAAGGTTAGCTCACAATAGAAATACAAAAAGATGGTAGAGTGAAGACATTAGGAAAATAAAGGATGGTAATTTTTGGAATCAGGAGAACTTTTAAATATAAGATATACATAATATATAATATTTAACATAAAATATAAAATTATTTTATAAATTACATTATATCATGTGTACTATATTAATATATAATATATAAAAGAAAAACAGTGGTCAATAATTTTTAAATAGAGTTTGTGAAAACAGGAGTAAGTTATTTAATTATTGATTTTAAATGTTATCAGAACAGAGGAAGACTTAAGTGACTCAATGTGGATCAAGAGAACATGTTGGAGACTGAGACAGGAAAGGAGGGTAAGAAGTTGGCTGACAGTTTTAATTGGCTCATTAATGAGAACCTAAGACAAGACAGCACCAAGATTCATGCTACAGCAGTGCAGGAGTGCAGTGTCTGAGTTGAAAACTGTCCTTTCAGTCAGGCTCTGGTTTCAGGTTTCTGATCTTCAGGTACTGTTAGGGGTTCTAGGGTGGATGCTGAGGACACAGAGAGTACATTGACTCCTGTCAAAGTTATGAGTCAAGCTCAAAATTGAGACCATTCCATATTGTTGTGTGAATGGCAGTGGAATGAGACCACACGGCAGAGGTTGGGATTGTGTGGAAAACCAGACAAACAGGAAATGCCACGGGGGAAGCTGAGGTCTAGGTAATGGGTGGCCTTGTTCAGGGAGGATGGCAGGGGCAGCTGAAAGGCAGAGGTTTTGCTCCTGGCTCAGAGGGTCAGGAGGTTGACGGGGCTGATGAAGTTCTGATTCGATGACAATAGTACTTTGCTACTTTTTTCCTTTTTATGCTACCTTTTACCTCTATGGAGCAGACCTGTGGGTATTCATTCTATCAGAAGGTAATGAAAGGACTGCCAATGAACCCTGTCTTGCTGAGAATGAAAGATTAAAATTATCTCTTGTAAAATTAATTAAGGGTAGATTTTTGGCTGCTAACGGTGAGCCTAGAGTCTATTTGTTACAGAATCAGTTTGCTCAGCCGTGTGACAACAGCATCAAGGACTCAGTTCCTTTCCTTGACTCCACTCTGCTGTCTGCACCACACTGACAGTCACCATCCAACGTGCCCCCTCATGTCACAAAATGGCAGCCTGGACTTCAGGTATCCCACCCTTAGACAACTGTCCACACACAACCTCACCGGGGGCAAGAAAACATTGGAGCCTCTTCTTACATCTTTTCCTAAAAATGAATAAAACCTGTTCCAGAAGACCGAGACTTTTACCTACATCTTGTTGACCAGAATTTTTGTCATTTGCTTATTCTTCTATTCATTGTTGGCAAATGACATAGAATCACCGTGATTGGACGATACTAATTGCCATTCACAAACTGGAGCTATGGAGTGAGTCCCATTCCTGAGCACATGACAGGGGAAAGTGAGACCTGAAGTAGGAAAGGAAATAACCATCATGTTGGTTGCGTCTGTCTTTGGAGTCTTTCATTGTCATTTGAAATCGCAACATCAGGGAAGAGAATTACATCTGAATTAAACTTCTCATAATAGCTACTCTCACTCATTGCTGTAAGGTTTGACCCCCATATTAGTTGGCACTTCATTTGGGTATGGATTGAGGCAAATTGGCCTGGTCTGCACTGCCATCCTCATGGGACTTTGCAGCAAAAGGTTTGGCCAGGTGCAGATTATTGGACAGTGCCTCCATCTCCAAAGCATGTCAACAGTCTTTTCTAGATTGCAAAAGCAGAGATTCAAAGTGAATGCACTTCCAGACATATGTCTGCAAACCAAGGCTGGAAATATACTTACCTGCAACTATTGGATGGACCCACTTAGGAGGAAAAATATTCCAGGCAGGGTGAGATGATTATATGGTGATTGCAAAATGTAGACCAAATGTATATCATTCATATAAACAAATTCAAATAGATTAGCCTGAACATTGTCAAATGTCTAATGATGGCCTAGAATAAAATTATAATTTCTTGGATTACTTGAACAAGGGCATTGCATTTTTGGTGATTCAAAATTAATGGGGAAAAAACTGTAACTTCATTATAAACTCCAAAACTGCCCCTGCCTTGTGAAATAAAATGTAGTGGAAGTTACTGAACCCAATTTGATTTAAACTTCACTGTGTATAAGGCTTCGATATTGTTGATTCAGGTATTAAACATTGTTTTTTAATTCCGGGCTATATACTAGGAATTTAGTGGTCGGGTGTGGGAGTGAGAGTGAACATGGGGAGGGGAAGTCTTTCTCCTAAACATAAAATACAAATAAACCTTTGATTGATAAATTAATAGTTTTGATTAACTGAACTCTAGCTGGTTGAAATTTGACTTTAGATTGTTCTTATGTTTTCTACTCCATCCGTGAGTCCACTCTTACATCAGAATGATTTCATGAGCCTGTATATATCTCACGGCACGTAACGATGGCCCAGGCACTTCTTTTGGTCTTATAATTCGTATTTGATTAGAAGTACTTTCATGTGCATTCCCCGATCTAATTCTCACAGAAGCTGTATGCATTCAGCTAAGCACAGCTCAATATCCTCTTTTTACAGATGAGAAAACAGAAGCTTGAGTTTAAGGAAGTTTTCTAATAGTTTCACATAACTATTAAGTAGCAAAATTGAGATTTAAGCCCAGGTATTTTATCTCGAAATTCAGAATTCTTTCCATTCCTGGTACAAAAAAAAAAAAAATCGAATTTATATTGTCCAGTCCTAAAGCTACGTATTAGTTGGAATGTCCATGCAACCCTCAAACCTGTAAGACCATGAGCGTGATTTCTTTGGAATGCAGAAGGGCTGTGATAACACGCAGATGCTCTCCTCTTTTATAAAGTGTGGAAGGATTTCCAAAGGGGAAATCAAGGAGACACTTAATTGAAGTGTTGTCTCGCACCACCTCCTACCACTTTCAAAAAAGGGCTGGAAATTGGAAAAGTTTGTTCCTTAATATATGTGGAAATGAAAAGATAGCAGCAGATTCACACGGGATTCAGAGCTCAGGCTTTGTCATCATAGAAGCAACTTCCTTTAGTCCTCCTGCTGGCACCCACCTTTGCCCGCCACCCCTGCCACTGAAAATATACCCTGGAAACTAACCTAAAACAGCTAATCTTTGGTTTTATCCTCACACAATTCAGCTAATGATAGCTACCCTACTGTGCTTTGATTTACAACACTCAAAAAATGTAGTTTGAATATTAGAATAAAGGAATCCAAGCAAATAATCTAGCCTGTAACCTTGCAGAGAAAAAAGAAGTCATCTGATAGAAATTTCCAATATATCTACAGACTTACCTGTATTCAGTCCTTCATCCTTTCTTCCTTCTCTTCAGATGCAATAGAAAAGTTACCATTTTATTTTCTAATGCTCGTCTTTTGGTAACTCCAACTCTACCTCCTCTTGCCTTTTGAGAAACTTCTTTCTGGTCATTATCTTTCCTTTGCATATAGGTTCTTCCCTGTCAACATTTAAACACGGTTATTGTAAACACCTTTCCCTCTTCTCCAGGACTTCCTCAGCTAAATCCAACCCGCCCCCCTTCTCTCTGCCACAGCCAAACCAAAGAACCATCTATGCTAAGTGTGTTTCTACTTCAGTTTATACAACATAGTTCTCAACCCACTTTTTGCTAGTTTTTGCACTCCCCAATTCTCCTAAAACTATCCTTACCAATGATAACTCTACCATTTATCACCCAAAATGGGATGCTTTTGAGAGTGAAAGGTGGGCTACTAATAATGATGCCTTAATAACAAAAATTGGGACTTTCCTGGGCAAACTAGTACTTACAGGGATGCTACATCTCCGTTCTTATCTGACTTGATTACTTGGGAACATTGGGAACATTGCACACCCTTTCTTCTCTAAAGCACCCTCTTCCCTATTGTGACAACACACCTGGTTTTCCCATTTCCTTCTGGTGGTCCTTTTTCATTATTTGGGGATTCCTACTCTTCTGAGCTACTAAATTTTGTGTTCCTTAGAGTTTGTTTTAAATCTTCTTCTCATTATCTGCCCCTGTAAATGCTATCCATTCCAATGGTTTGAATTACCATCTAGTGATGTTGATTCACAGGTTCACAACTAAAACCCGTAAGTGTCTTTTGATATTCAGATCTTGATATCCTACTTGATATCCTACTTCTTTTGGCTTTCCCACAAGGACTGTAATATTAACATTCCCAAATCTAAAACCATTTTTCACCTTAAAATCATGCATTCTCCTGTGTGTTCTCTTTGGTACCCTCAACTGACCCATCGTCCAGATCACAGCACTGGGGATGATGCTTCACTCCTCCCTCATTCCCTCCCTGCACATCCAATCCAGCAGCAAAGCCTGCATTCCACGACTAAATGTCCCAAACTTTCTCAGTTCACTCTCTCTCCCTGCCACTTCTCCAGTTCAGGCCATCAGCATTTTGCATTTGGACTTCTGTAAGAGCCTCTTATTTCAAGTTTTCCCTTCTTTAAGAAGATTTCCTTAGAGCAGCCAAAACTGTTATTCTCACATGCAAATCTGATCCGGCCACTGTTCATCTATCTTAGTTTTAGCCTAAATGTTACTTATTCTACAACCTTCCCTAGTTCCAATAAACCGGTTTTAATTGTTTCTCGTATGGAAACTCAGAACACTCTGTACATCCCTTAATATGGTAATCATCACATTGTAATACAATTGCCTGTTTACTCTCTTTCCTTCCCAACTAGACTGTAAGCACTGTGAGAGTGTGGAATAAATAACAACAACAGCAACAGTGTATTATTATTATTATTATAGGTATACCTATCCTTGGACTTTAACAGAAATTCTGGGATCTAATAAGTCTGTAATAAGTACATATTGCTGAATGAATAAATCACTGAGTGAATATCAATATTTCAGTTGATCCCTGAAGGACTGGTAAACGTCAACACTTGAAGTTAGGAAAGACATTCCAAGAGGAAGGATTACATGTAGCAATGAACAGAGTTAGAATATTGGAGGACATGAAGAAGGATAAATGTGGAAGAGAAAGAAACCAGTCAAAAAAAGCTAGTGCAGTAATAAAGGTGAGAAAGAACAACAATTTTTTTTTTTTTTTTTTTTGCGGTATGCGGGCCTCTCACTGCCGTGGCCTCTCCCGTCGCGGAGCACAGGCTCCAGACGCGCAGGCTCAGCGGCCATGGCTCACGGGCCCAGCCGCTCCGCGGCATGTGGGATCTTCCCGGACCGGGGCACGAACCCGTGTCCCCTGCATCGTCAGGCGGACTCTCAACCACTGCACCACCAGGGAAGCCCAGAACAACATTTTTGATGAGCACCTAAATATTACATGGGACCTTGAAAAACATCAGGCTATTATGACGGGTAAGACAAGCCATTCAGACTGATTTTCCTTGAATATTCCAATGAAAATAAACAGACAAAAGATTCAGATCATTTTATGTGGTTCTGTCCTGGCTGACAGCTTGACACACTATTAGAAATTGAGAAAGGACAAGATTCTATTAGTTAGCAAGTGTCCAGCGATTATTGATGCCTTTTTTTTCTATCAGCAAAAGGCCAATGAAGTATTTTTGCTTTCCCACATGGGAATAAGATGTTAGAAATTCATGGACAGATAGGTCTAGGTGATGGGTTATGTAATTTGAAAGCTGACTTGGACACAAATGGTATTATTATAGGTTTCCTCACATGTACACACCTCTTCCTTTCCAGAATATTAAACTAAACCTTGAACATGAAAGCCACAATTTAAATGTCTATTTCTATCAGCTAAAAACATTTTGAATAACTAGAAATCAATGTAGTTTTTCTCCAAGTCACTGAAAATAATTCTGAAACATCCTCCTTTTTAGACAATGGGGTTTTTAGGAAAAAGGAAACCATCAAAAAGTAGAAAAGAGAAAATGGCCACCCAAAGTTCCTTCATAGAGAAAAAAGTGCCTGACATACAACAGACGCTTGTTACACCGCTACTGAAGCAGGAGATGAAACTGATGATAAATTTCATGTGTCTGAAAAGTGATGAGGAAAGGTTTGATTCCTTGGTGGTTTTTTTTTTTTTTTAAGAAATTTATTTATTTATTTATTATTTTTGGCTGTGTTGGGTCTTTGTTTCTGTGCGTGGGCTTTCTCTAGTTGCGGGGAGCGGGGGCCACTCTTCATCGCGGTACGCGGGCCTCTCACTGTCGCAGCCTCTCTTGTTGTGGAGCACAAGCTCCAGACGCGCAGGCTCAGTAGCTGTGGCTCACGGGCCCAGTTGCTCCGCGGCATGCGGGATCTTCCCAGACCAGGGCTCGAACCCGTGTTCCCTGCATTGGCAGGCAGATTCTCAACCACTGCGCCACCAGGGAAGCCCTCCTTGGTGGTTTTGAAATCACACTGTACACATTTAATATCAGAGCTCCCCACCCCAACCCCAACATTTCCAAAAAGGCAAAACTTCACTTTCAAGGAAGCACAAAGAAGGCAAGACAGACCCATCATAACTCTCAGAATATTTTCCCGGACATATTTTTCAGAGGGTCACACCGAATGTAGTCTGTCATCATCATATTTTATAAAAACTGAAAGACAATGTAATAGAAAATGCAAGCCAGAATGACATATTACAAGGCTAAATATTGCTCTATAAATTTTTGTTTCAGTCGTGTGTGTTTGTTTGTCTGTGTGTGTGTATGCATGTGTGTGGTTTTACAGGGTCATAATGCAAAATAAAAGGTCAAATAGATTGCTTTCAGTCCATCATGATCAAAGACATTTGAAAGATCTTGCCCATCCCCAGCCAATGCCCTTGTTCTGCTCCACATCCAGAAATTTTCACCTCCATGGAAATATTCCTGTCTGGTGTCTCCTTCCTTTAGCACTAGAGATGGACACTGGCTCACTTTATAACTTGTCTGTCTCTGTGTTGATGAACTAACAGAAACAGATGTGCTTTCTATGTGTCCCTCCTGTGTTCTAACCTAATAATTTTCAGCCACCAAAGACTTTCAGTGAACATGTTTGCAAAGGGTCAGTCCTTGTTCTCAATGTACAGTATAAACTTCCATTAGAGAATCAGGTGTCAAAGAATTTTACTATTTAAAAAATTTTAAGCTTAAGTAGACCTTCACACTGTATTTATATTTACTGCGTGCCTACTCTCACCCTTTCTTTCCTTATTCCTCCTTTGGCTAGCTTTGGATAGTCTATGTCATTCAGTTTCCAAAGACAACTTGGCCTTGAAAGTTGTATTGGTGCAGCTGCCCAAGCTTCAAGGTCATAAGGAAGATAAATATACGAATGACTAACTAGAAAACTTAAGCACTTAAGAATTTGAATGTGAGACAGAAAGGGCGCCAGGACCAAGAGTCTTAGTTTTCCTGATACTGGGGGATTCCGCAAGCTCCCTAATTAACAAAGAAGTTTGATGATTGTTGTTTGGTCTCTCTGTTCCTCTGATTTTATCGTTTAGGAAGGGAAAACTTGATCAGGCCCTTCTGGGTGCTCTGTGGAGCCTGGCAATGCTGACTTAGTAGTGGCCTTCTCAGAGCCATCTCCTGCCAAGCCCTCTAAAGGGCTAAGGTCCATCTTTGTGAAGCAGCTCCTGAGCCTGTCTGTTACGGGGAAGATCACACAACCTGGGTATTTTCCTCTGTCTTAGTCCATTTGAGCTGCTATAACAAAATACCACAAACTGGGTAGCTTATAAATCAACAGAAATTTATTTCTTTCAATTCTGGAGCCTGCAAGTTAAGACTAAGGTGCCATCATTGTCCGCTCTTGCAGGCCACAGACTTCTTATGTCCTCACATGGCAGTAGGGGCAAGGGTCTTTCTCAGGCCTCTTTTATAAGGACACTAACACCATTCAGAAGGGTTCCACTCTCATGATCAAATCACCTTCCAAAGGTCCCACCTTCTAATACCACTACATTGGAACGTAGGATTTCAACATATGAATTTAGAGGGGGGAGCACAGGCAGATCACAGCACCCTCCTTCACGGGTTCTCTGCAGAGGAGTTAGCTGTCAAAGCAAAAGGAAGCTAGTTGGTTTGTCAGACAGTGGCAAGCATCGAGGAGTGACAGACCCCTCCTTCAGTCCATCCAGTTCAAGAGCTCAATTTTCCAATGGGAATGAATACTGTAGACCATGGAAATAGTCAAAGCAAGTGATATAGAAGTTAGAATGATGAAAGTCCATGGGAGTTGACTTGCCCAAGACATAGGGAATGATTGTGACACACTTGCACCTGGGTCTTCAATAACATCACTATTTTGATGTTATTATTAGAACAGCGTGTTCATCTCTGTGTTCTAATAATAACATCAGAATAGTGTTTTATAGTTTGCAAACAATGCTTACGTATATTATTTCACCCTCTCAACAGCACTGTGAAGTAATTAGAGGACTGTTTTATCCAGGTTTTACAGACTAAAGAGCAGAGAATCTGAGAGATTAAATGACTTAACCTAGTGTGACAAAATGCCTTAATTTCAAAACTGAAACACAAATGAGAAGCTACATAAAATGAAATGCCTTGCAAGACGCCAATGGAGAAAGGATATCAGTCATTGGGATTACAATCAAAAGGATGACAGGTTGATTAAAAACTCAAGAAGAGCAGAAATGGGCTAGGGAAAGAGGGAGCCTATGCTGTCAGTGATCTGAGGGTTGGGGAAGCATGTTGGAGAACAAGTTCAGAATGTGTAAGAGAATAAAGAGAATGACAAATGAGCCACATACAGGAGAGAAGGAATGCCAGGTTAGCAGTCACTCAGTCACAAAATGCTTCAATTATTCAATGTCAGTTTAGATGTCCCTCTACTTCCATGGCAGCCTGATAGAAGCAACCTTCCAAATCAATCCAACTCTCCTGAAGAAATGTCACCGTCTCATGACAGGTGGTTGAGACCACAATTCTATCACTTCTGGGAACTCAGTGCTAATGAGCTAAAGCCTCAGACCTCTCCTGGGTTCAGCCTCATGCAGAAGCTGTTATATTGAAAGAATCTCAGGATACCAAAGAAAGGAAGCTGCCCGCTGGGGGATCTGCACCACGTTCAAATTCTGGAGTTGAGTCCTCAACTACCACAGCAGATACTCCCCAGAAGCCATGTCAGGAAGCAACAGCAGAAGTTCATTATTTCTAAATATGTTAGAAGCAAAGCTACTTCTGGGAGTGGATGTGTGGAAGGAAAAGGAAGAGCCTGCTTACGTGTGTGTGTGTGTGTGTGCCCTTGTATGCATGACTTTGGTGCCATCAAATACTTTTAGCTCTGTGTATGCATTATTTAGAGAAAAATGTAAAATTAAATTCAGAAATTAAAACCAGAAGAGGAAAATGAAAGGCAAGGTTAGTGAAATAATTAATCTCAGAGCAGTGTTAGAAATCAAGTTCATGCTGGCACTGGTGTGAATCTAGGGGCTTGTCTGCAAGACTCCATTCTCCAAGGAGAGGGAGATTGGGCTGGTGGGACTTGATTCATTTTCTTGTGGGAAGCATGCAGGGAAAGGGGACCTATCAGGATGTAGAAAACCTACAGTTTTGATTCCCTCTTCACTCACTTACTCACTCCTTTTTTAGTTTACTCAACTAACCAACATGTATTGACTGCCTACTATGTGCAGGCAGATCTATCTGTATGTAAAACAAGAGAGACAAAGTCCCAGGTCCAGTGAAGCTGACATTCTAATGGGAGATAATTAATAAATAAGTAAATACATAAACAATATGGTATGAGACAGTGGGTAAGTGTTACGGAAAAATAAAGCAGAGTAAGGAGGAGTTTTGTCTCAAGAAGTCAAATATGGTTAGAATGGTCTGGGATGCCAAATTCTAAAGAGGGTCCTAAGATCCCCTCCTCCTGATATATATACCTTGGATAATCCCATCCCCTTGAGTGCTGGTAGGACTTGTGAATATGATAGGATTTCATTATTGAGATTATATTACATTACATCGCAAAACAGATCTTGTAGCTAAAATTAAGATCACTAATCAGTTGACTTTGAGTAAATCAAAAGTGATGCTTTCTTGAGTGAACTTGACCTAATTAGGTAAACCCTTTAAAAGTGTCCAGGCCTTCTCAGAAGTCAGAAGCCCTCTCCTGTTGGCCTGGAAGAAAGCAAACAGCCATGTAGTGAACCACCTATGGAGGGAATCGGTTAACTAGGACCTGGGGGTGACCTCTGGTTGTTGAGAGCTACTCTGGTTGACAGTTTAAAAACAGGAGCCTCCATTCTACAACCATTAGGAACTGAAAGATCTTGGGAAAGAACAATTAACTCCAGATGAGGTAATAGCCAGTGGACACCTTGATTTCAATCCTATGAGACCCTGAGCAGAGAATCCAGTTGTGCTATGCCTGGATTTTGGACCTACGGGAACTGCGAGATTTGAAATGCGTGTTAAGACACAAAGTTGGTGGTAATTTGTTACAAAGTGAAAAAAAAAAAAAAACCACCACGAAATCAGCGTTATATTAGCAGTTACCGATTTGATTTTGTTTTCCCAAAAGACAAGCCACCTACCCAAACAACTTGTAAAACACTACTTACCAGATCCCACCTCTCTAAGCTTCCAGAATTGCACTTTGAAGGGAAAAGGCAGAGAAGGCAAAGCAACCAGAAGCTCACATGGGACATCTTTTCTGTGATCACATTGGAGAATTCCTGGCAGCCAGGACCATGGCTCTTCATTGGCACGGTGCCCTCCCCTTGCTGACCAGGCCCTGGTTCTCCAGTTCTTGGGGATTAGTCTGGTCATCAAACATGTGGAACAGAATCATGCCACACAGACACTAGTTCCTGACTTGAGGAGGAGGTGAGCTGGCTCCCTTTGTCACAAAGCTGATTAGCATAGTGATGCTTTACGGCCCTTTATAACAGCCCATTACCCCCCAAAAAAGGAGGACAGCAGAAAATGAATATTTTATTGGCTCCCATACAGTGGGCATGGCCTGAAGTAAAAATAAATGTTCTATGACATTCATCTCTATAAAATGCATTCTCCCGGGCTTCCCTGGTGGCGCAGTGGTTGAGAGTCCGCCTGCCGATGCAGGGGACACGGGTTTCGTGCCCCGGTCCGGGAGGATCCCACATGCCGCGGAGCGGCTGGGCCCGTGAGGCATGGCCGCTGAGTCTGCGTGTCCGGAGCCTGTGCTCCGCAACGGGAGAGGCCACAACAGTGAGGGGCCCACGTACCGCAAAAAAACAAAAACAAAAACAAAAAAATGCATTCTCCCTAACCATAAAAGTGATCCAGCAATTCATCTTTTTAGCTGTCTCTCAGCAGTAATGATAAGTAAATAATTGTGGTCATATTCTTAGATGGTCCTTGTGCTGGGAAAAGTTTTGCTCAGGTAGTCACAAAGGAAAATTATGAAACACTGGTTGGGAATCTGCTTCATTTCAATATCGCTGTGAGATTTTTCTCAGTCAGATGAGGATTGATTTTTTCTTATGCGATAATCTAGGATTTTCTGCAGAATAATGACTTTTAAAACCTCACTATCTCAGGGGAAAAAAAGTATAAAACAAGCACTTAAACATCCCAAATATTAAAAATTCATTTTGCTGTAAATGAGTTGCAAGTGGCATTGAGAGGGTACAAATAACATTGTACGGATATCACTGACTACCTGGCAATGCCTGTGAAAGGATTCTCCAGGAAGGTGATAAAATAAAGAAAAAAATAGCACAGTCAAGTCAAAGGGAAAAAGTAATATTCAAGGGGCATTCGTATTTCAGGATGGGTTGAAGGTTCAACTGGGGCAGATTTTCATTGTTATCCTAGATCAGATCCACTTATTGAACTCCTCTATACATTTATTAATTTTCACTTGTTTATCTTGGATTTTCTAGATGGAAAATATCAACTATTTGTATTAATTTCTCAACAGCATTTAAAATGATTGACCATTTCTTCCTTGTTAAAACATTTTCTTTTCTCATCTTCTCTCCTTCCACACTCTGTCATTTTTTCCCAACATCTTTGGCTATTCATCCTCATTTTTTTATCCAGCATTTTCTCCTCTAATCAAAATTCAATTTTGAATTTTCTTAGAATTTGTCTTTGAACATATGCACTTCTAGTTTTACACTGTCTTTCTGTTTCTCTTACATTTTATCCATTCCCGTCACTCAATTACCACTTATCCTAGGAATGTAGTTGTAATATAGCTGCTGCATCTCCAGATAGATCACGGTTCCTCAGGCAAAGAAAGAGAAGGGCAAGTGGGTAAAAAAGTTATGCTCATGTCATGAAAGCAAAGACCTTCCCTGCAGTTCCTAGAAGAGTTTCTTTTATGTCTCTTTGGAGCAATCTGAGTTATTTGACCAACCCTATATATTAATAAGTCTGAGAAGATGTGCACTTTTAGTTGGGCATATTATCACTAAACAAAATTAGAGTCTTGCTAGCAATGGAGAAGGGGAAGGTGAACATTGGGTAGACAGTGACTCCCAAATCCATGTCTTCAGACAAATCCATGGCCAAATCCATGGCCTGCTTTTGGAAATCCAAACCAATATGTCAAATGTCTATGTGACATGTTCACTTAAGTACCTTTGAACACCTCAAAATGAACTAGTCCAAAGTGATATTTCCCACTGAACTTTTTCTGCCTTTCATTTTTCTAATGTCAGGAAATGCTTGTGTCAATTATCTAGTTAAAGCCAAAACTTCAGCATCATCTTCACTTCTTCTCTCTCACCACTTCCCTCTATCTAAAAATTACCAAAGCCTGACTCACTGAATACATTTACTTTTTAAAAAAATATTTATTTATTTATTTGACTACACAGGGTCTTTATTTCATTGAAGTAAAATTGCTTCACAATGTTGTGTTATTTTCTGCTGTACAGTTATGTGAATCAGCTATATGTATATCTATATTCTCTCCCTCTTGGGCTTCCCTCCCACCACCCCCCATCCCACCCATCTAGGTCATCACAGAGCACCCAGCTGAGCTCCCTGTGCTATACAGCATGTTCCTACTAGCTATCGATCATACACATGGTAGTGTATTTATGTCAAAACTAATCTACCAATTCGTCCCACCCTGCCCTTCCTCCTCTGTGTTCACATGGCTGTTCTCTATGTCTATGTCTCTATTCCAGCCCTACAAATAGGTTCATCTGTACCATTTTTCTAGATTCCACATACATGTGTTAATATACGATATTTGTTTTTCTCTTTCTGGCTTACTTCACTCTATATGAGAGACTCTAGGTCCATCCACATCTCTAAAATGACCCACTTTCTTTCCTTTTATGGCTGAATAATATTCCATTGTATATATGTACCACATCTTCTTTATCCATTCATTTATTGTTGGACATTTAGGTCATTTTCATGTCCTGGCTATTGTAAATAGTGCTGCAATGAACACTGAGGTGCATGTGTCCTTTTGACTTATGGTTTTCTCAGTGTATGTGCCCAGTAGTGGGATTGCTGGGTCATATGGTAGTTCTATTTGTAGTTTTTTAAGGAACCTTCATATTGTTCTCCATAGTGGTTGTTATCAATTTACATTCCTACCAACAGTGCAAAAGGGTTCCCTTTTCTCCACACCCTCTCCAGAATTTATTGTTTGCAAATTTTTGTTGATGGACATTCTGACTGGTGTGAGATGATACCTCATTGTAGTTCTGATTTGCATTTCTCAAATAATTAGTGATGCTGAGCATCTTTTCATGTGCCTCTTGGCCATCTGTATGTCTTATTTGGTGAAATGTCTATTTAGGTCTTTGGCTCATTTTTTTTTTTAAACATCTTTATTGGAGTATAACTTTTTTACAATGGTGTGTTAGTTTCTGCTTTATAACAAAGTGCATCAGCTATACATATACATGTATCCCCATACTCCCTCCCTCCTGCGTCTCTCTCCTACCCTCCCTATCCTACCTCTCTAGGTGGTCACAAAGCACCAATCTGATCTCCCATGCAATGAACCAGCTTCCCACTAGCTATCTATTTTACATTTGGTAGTATATATATGTCCATGCCACTCTCTCACTTCGTCTCAGTTTACCCTTCTGCCTCTGTGTGTCCTCAAGTCCATTCTCTCCGTCTGCATCTTTATTCCTGTCCTGTCCCTACGTTCTTCAGAACCAATTTTTTTTTTAGTACCCATATATATGTGTTAGCATAGGGTATTTGTTTTTCTGTTTCTGACTTACTTCACTCTGTATGACACACTCTAGGTCCATCCACCTCACTACAAATAACTCAATTTCATTTCTTTTTATGGCTGAGTAATATTCCATTATATATATGTGCCACATCTGCTTTATGTATTCATCTGTCGAGGGACACTTAGGTTGCTTCCATGTCCTGGTTATAATAAATAGAGCTGCAATGAACATTGTGGTACATGACTATTTTTGTATTATGGTTTTCTCAGGGTATATGCCCAGTAGTGGGATTGATGGGTTTTTGGTGGTTCTATTTTTGGCTTTTTAAGGGACCTCCATACTGTTCTCCATAGTGACTGTATCAATTCACAATCCCACCAACAGTGCAAGAGGGTTCCCTTTTCTCCACACCCTCTCCAGCATTTGTTGTCTGTAGATTTTTTAATGATGATCTTTCTGACCAGTGTGAAGTGATACCTCATTGTAGTTCTGATTTGCATTTCTCTAATGAAAGTGATGTTGAGCAACCTTTCATGTGTTGTTGGCAATCTGTATATCTTCTTTGGAGAAATGTCTATTTTGCTCTTCTGCCCATTTTTGGATTGGGTTGTTTGTTGTTTTGGTATTGAGCTGCATGAGCTGCTTGTAAATTTTGGAGATTAATCCTTTGTCAGTTGCTTAGTTTGCAAATCTTTTCTCCTATTCTGAGGGCTGTCTTTTTGTCTTGCTAATGGTTTCCTTTGCTGTGCAAAAGCTTTTAAGTTTCATTAGTTTCATTTGTTTATTTTTGTTTTTATTTGCATTTCTCTAGGAGGTGGGTCAAGAAGGATCTTGCTGTGATTTATTTGATTGAGATTTCTGCCTATGTTTTCCTCTAAAAGTTTTATAGTGTCTGGCCTTACATTTAGGTCTTTAATCCATTTTGAGTTTATTTTTGTGTATGGTGTTAGGGAGTGTTCTAATTTCATGCTCTTGCATGTAGCTGTCTAGTTTTCCCAGCACCACTTAGAGAAGAGGCTGTCTTTTCTCCATTGTATATTCTTGCCTCCTTTATCAAAAATAAGGTGACCATATGTGTGTGGGTTTATCTCTGGGCTTTCTATCCTGTTCCATTGAGATATATATATATATATATATATATATATATATATATATATATTATGCCAGTACCATACTGTCCTGATGACTGTAGCTTTGTAGCATAGTCTGAAGTCAGGGAGCCTGATTCCTCCAGCTCCATTTTTCTTTCTCAAGAGTGCTTGGGCTCTTCAGGGCTTTTTGTGTTTCCATACAAATTGTGAAATTTGTTTTAGTTCTGTGAAAAATGCCATTGGTGTTTTGATAGGGATTGCATTGAATCTGTAGTTTGCTTTGGGTATTATAGTCATTTTCACAATGTTGATTCTTCCAATCCAAGAACATGGTATATCGCTCCATCTGTTTGTATCATCTTTAATTTCTTTCATCAATGTCTTACAGTTTTCTGCATACAGGTCTTCCTCTCCTTAGGTAGGTTTATTCATAGATATTTTATTCTTTTTGTTGCAATGATAAATGGGAGTGTTTCCTTAATTTCTCTTTCAGGTTTTTCATCATTAGTGTATAGGAATGTGAGAGATTTCTGTGCATTAATTTTGTATCCTGCTACTTTACCAAATTCATTGATTAGCTCTGGTAGTTTTTGGTGGCATCTTTAGGATTCTCTATGTATAATATCATGTCATCTGCAAACAGTGACAGTTTTACTTCTTCTTTTCTGATTTGGATTCCTTTTATTTCTTTTTCATGTCTGATTGCTATGGCTAATACTTCCCAAACTATGTTGAATAATAATGGTGAGAGTGGGCAACCTTGTCTTGTTCCTGATCTTAGTGGAAATAGTTTCAGTTTTTCACCATTGAGAATGATGTTGGCTGTGGGTTTGTCATATATGGCCTTTATTATGTTGAAGTAAGTTCCCTCTATGCCTACTTTCTCAAGGGTTTTTGTCGTAAATGTGTGTTGAATTTTGTCAAAAGCTTTTTCTGTGTCTATTGAGATGATCATATGGTTTTTCTCCTTCAATTTGTTAATATGGTGTATCACAATGATTGATATGCATATATTGAAGAATCCTTGCATTCCTGGGTTAAACCCCACTTGATCATGGTGTATGATCCTTTTAATGTACTGTTAGATTCTGTTTGCTAGTATTTTGTTGAGGATTTCTGCATCTATGTTCATCAGTGATATTGGCTTGTAGTTTTCTTTCTTTTGTGACATCTTTGTCTGGTTTTGGTATCAGGGTGATGGTGGCCTCGTAGAATGAGTTTGGGAGTGTTCCTCCCTCTGCTATATTGTGGAAGAGTTTGAGAAGGATAGGTGTCAGCTCTTCTCTAAATTTTTTTTTTTTTATTTTTTTTTTTTATGGTACACGGGCCTCTCACTCTTGTGGCCTTTCCCATTGTGGAGCACAGGCTCTGGACATGCAGGCTCAGAGGCCATGGCTCACGGACCCAGCTGCTCTGCAGCATGTGGCATCTTCCCGGACTGGGGCATGAACCCGTGTCCCCTGCATCGGCAGGTGGACTCTTAACCACTGCACCACCAGGGAAACCCTTCTCTAAATGTTTTATAGAATTCACCTGTGAATCATCTGGTCCTTGGCTTTTGTTTGTTGGAAGATTTTAAATCACAGTTTCAATTTCAGTGCTGTGATTGGTCTGTTTATATTTTCTATTAATACCTATTTCAGTCTCGTAGCATTGTGCTTTGCTAAGAATTTGTCCATTTCTTCCAGGTTGTCCGTTTTGTTGACATACAGTTTCTTGTAGTAATCTCTCATAATCCTTTGTATTTCTGCAGTGTCAGTTGTTACTTCTCCTTTTTCATTTCTAATTCTATTGATTTGAGTCTTCTCCCTTTTTTTCTTGATGAGTCTGGCTAATGGTTTATCAATTTTGTTTATCTTCTCAAAGAACCAGCTTTTATTTTTATTGATCTTTGCTGTTGTTTCCTTCATTTCTTTTTCATTTATTTCTGATCTGATCTTTATGATTCCTTTCCTTCTGCTAACTTTGGGCTTTTTTTTTTTTCCTTCTTTTTCCAATTGCTTCAGGTGGAAGTTTAGTTTGTTTATTTGAGATTTTCCTTGTTTCTTGAGGTAAGATTGTATTGCTATAGACCTCCTCTTAGAAGTGCTTTTGCTGCATCCCATATTTTTTGGGTCGTCGTGTTTTCATTGTTATTTGTTTCTAGGTATCTTTTGAGTTCCTCTTTGATTTCTTCAGTGATCTCTTGGTTATTTAGTAGTGTATGGTTTAGCCTCCATGTGTTTGTATTTTTTACAAATTTTTTTCCTGTAATTGATATCTAGTCTCATAGTGTTGTGGTCGGAAAAGATACTTGGTAAGATTTCAATCTTCTTAAATTACCAAGGCGTGATTTGTGACCCAAGATATTATCTATCCTGGAGAATGTTCCATGAGCACTTGAGAAGAAAGTGTATTCTGTTGTTTTTTTGATGGGATGTCCTATACATATTAATTAAGTCCATCTTTTTAAATGTATGATTTAAAGCTTGTGTTTCCTTATTTAGTTTCATTTTGGATGATCTGTCCATTGGTGAAAGTAGGGTGTTAAAGTCCCCTACTATGATTGTGTTACTGTCAATTTCCCTTTTTGTGGCTGTTAGCATTTGTCTTATGTATTGAGGTGCTCCTATGTTGGGTGTATAAATATTTACAATTATTATATCTTATTTTTGGGTTGATCCCTTGATCATTATGTAGCATCCTTCTTTGTCTTTTGTAATAGCCTTTATTTTAAAGTCTGTTTTGTCTGATATGAGAATTGCTACTCCAGCTTTCCTTTGATTTCCATTTGCATGGAATATCTTTGTCCATCCCCTCATTTTCAGTCTGTATGTGTCCCTAGGTCTGAAGTGGGTCTCTCGTAGACAGCATATGTATGGGTCTTGTTTTTGTATCCATTCAGCCAGTCTATGTCTATTGGTTGGAGCATTTAATCCATTTACATTTAAGGTAGTTATTGATATGTATGTTCCTATTACCATTTTCTTAATTTGTTTTGGGTTTGTTATTATAGATCTGTTCCTTCTCTTGTGTTTCCTGCCTAAAGAAGTTCCTTTAGAATTTGTTGTAGAGTTGGTTTGGTGGTGCTGAATTCTCTTAGCTTTTGCTTGTCTGTAAAGCTTTTTATTTCTCCATCGAATCTGAATGAGATCCTTGCTGGACAGAGTAATCTTGGTTGAAGGTTTTTCCCTTTCATCACTTTAAATATGTCCTGTCACTCCCTTCTGGCTTGCAGAGTTTTTGCTGAAAGATCAGCTGGTAACCTTATGGGGATTCCCTTGTATGTTATTTGTTGTTTTTCCCTTGTTGCTTTTAATATTTTTTCTTTGTACTTAATTTTTGGTAGTTCGATTAATGTGTCTTGGTGTGTTTCTCCTTGGGTTTATTGTGTATGGGACTCTGTGCTTCCTCGATTTGATTGACTATTTCCTTTCCCATATCGGGGAAGTTTTCCACTATAATCTCTTGAAGTATTTTCTCAGTCCCTTTATTTTCTCTTCCTCTTCTGAGACCCCTATAATTTGAATGTTGGCGCATTTAATGTTGTCCCAGAGGTCTCTGAGACTGTCCTCAATTCTTTTCATTCTTTTTTCTTTATTCTGCTCTGTGGTAGTTATTTCCACTATTTTATTTTCCAGGCCACTTATCTGTTTTTCTGCCTCAGTTATTCTGCTATTGATTCCTTCTAGAGAATTTTTAATTTCACTTATTGTGCTGTTCATCATTGTTTGTTTGCTGTTTAGTTCTTCTAATTCCTTGTTAATTGTTTCTTGTATTTTCCCCATGCTGTTTCCAAGATTTTGGATCATCTTTACTATCATTACTCTGAATTCTCTTTCAGGAAGACTGCCTATTTCCCCTTCATTTGTTTGGGCTGGTGGGTTTTTACCTTGCTCCTTTATCTGCTGTGTTTCTCTGTCTTCTCATTTTTCTTAATTTACTGTTTGGGGTCTCCTTTTCCCAGGCTGCAGGTGTGTGACTCTTGTTGTTTTTGGTGTCTGCCCCCAGTGGCCAAGGTGGGTTCAGTGGGTGTGTAAGCTTCATGGTGGAGGGGACTGGTGCCTGTGTTCTGGAGAATGAGGCTGGATCTTTTCTTTCTGGTGGGCAGGACAGCATCCGGTGGTGTGTTTTGTGGCGTCTGTGACCTTATGATTTTAGACAGCCTCTCTGCCAGTGGATTCGGTTGTGTTCCTGTCTTGCTAGTTGTTTGGCATAGGTGTCCAGCACTGTAGCTTGCTGGTCATTGAGTGGAGCTGGGTCTTAGCATTGGCATGGAGATCTCTGGGTGGGTTTTTGCCATTTGATATTACATGGAGCCAGGAGGTCTCTGGTGGACCAATATCCTGAACTCAGCTCTCCTACCTCAGAGGCTCAGGCCTGACACCCAGTTGGAACACCAAGACCCTGTCAGACACACGGCTCTCTGAACCTGTTACCCATCTTCAGAACAGAGTCAGGGTTAGCACTCGGTTTTGTTGGGAGAATAAATGCATGTAAATTGCCTGGCTCCAAACCCCTACTGAAATCAAGCAGGACCCAGTGGGACTCCTGGGCACAAAAGCTTCTGTTCATTTTTTAATTGGGTTTTTTTTTTTTTTTGATATTGAGCTCCATGAGCTATTTATATGCTTTGAAGATTAATCCTTTGTCCATTGCCACAGCTAGATCTTCTTTGACCCACCTCCTAGAGTAATGAAAATAAAAACAAAAATAAACAAATGTGACCTAATGAAACTTAAAAGCTTTTGCACAGCAAAGGAAACCATAAACAAGATGAAAAGACATCCCTCAGAATGGGAGAAAATATTTGTAAATCAAATACACCTACTTCTTTCTAACCCTAATCCTCTTACCTAGTCCAGGCCACCCTCCTGTGTTGCCTAAAATATTGTGATAACCTCTAGCTAATCTCTTTGCATCAATTTTTCCCCAGCTCCAGTAAATTATTTTTATCTTTACTTCCAGTAAATTTTAAAAGTTTAAATCTGTACTTAAACCTTCCTTGGGTAAAAGTCAATTAATAGCTTCCAAATTTTTTAATGTGACCTAATATTTCTGTCTCACTGGCCCTTGCTTTTCTCTCCAGACTGTATTACACTGTGGCTTACTTTCTCCACTTGAACCATATGGGACTTTCCACAATTTTTTTTTTTAATATGATATGTGGTGTTTTACTGGCAAACTAGTTATTATAAGAATTAAACATATACATTATTATAACCAATAACTGTAAATGTTGCTATTGATCACTTATTATTATGGTATTTATTTTAACTCATTTGTGACTGTCCTCTTATGGGCAGTCTTTATTTATTTTATCCTTTTAAATTTTAAAAAAATTTTTATACAATTTTAAAAGTTACACTCCATTTACAGTTAATACAAAATACTGATTATGAAATACAAGATTTTTCACATTCTTTTTAACTATTGTATTATATTCTACTGCACGTTATGTATCTATTATGTCATAATGCACTTAATCAGTGTCCTATCATTGCACATCTAGAATAAATTCCTAGATGAGGAATTGCATATTTTAGTTTGAATTGATCTTGTTAAATAGCTTTCTCTATCTATTTATTTTTTTGAAGCATAGTTGACTTACAGTGTTGTATTAGTTTCAGGTATACAGGAAAGTGATTCGGTTTCATATATATATATATATATATATATATATATATATATATATATATATACATCCTTTTTCAGATTCTTTTCCCTAATTGGTTATTACAGAATATTGAGTATAGTTCTCTGTGCCATACAGTAGGTCCTTGTTGGTTATCTCTTTTATATATAATAGTGTGTATATCTTTTTTTTGTGTGTGTGTGGTACATGGGCCTCTCATTGTTGTGGCCTCTCCCATTGCAGACCACAGGCTCCGGACGCGCAGGCTCAGCGGCCATGGCTCACGGGCCCAGCCGCGCATGTTGGATCCTCCTGGACCGGGACACGAACCCATGTCCCCTGCATCGGCAGGCGGACTCTCAACCACTGCGCCACCAGGGAAGCCCAATAGTGTGTATATCTTGATGACTATTTTGTTATGAGAAGTATGAGAGGACTTACACTGACTCACACACTGAAATCTTTTAGGAAATACCCCTGGATGCTCCTTCAGATGTTGTATCATCTGTAATCCAGAGTCTTCTCCCTGACCATGAGGCCACAGAGCACTCACCCAGATTTTCTTCCCTCTCCTTCCCTGATTGTTTATGGTGCTAACCTTACCTCACTATGGCTTATCAGCACATCAGTGGAGCTTTCTCTATCTTGTTTCTTCACGTTTACAGTCTGGTTCTCTGGGTTCACAGATATTGCTCAAAGTTTCACCTCCAATGTCTAAGTTATTGTGGCGTAGGCTCCAGCTGTAAGAGTTAAATCTTCCTTGATGCTGTTTTATGCTCATTGCCTTAGCTACTGTTTTTCTTCAGCTGGGTTGGTGAGGGTCCTCTGCCTTCATCACTAGCCATGAATTATGTTGAACAAACTTCACGGTTTTGATATTCCATCTTAACTGAAGTTTATGAAATGTTATTCAAAAGTGGTAGACCAATATTTTAACCAATGTCTCTAACTTCAAATCCCTTATTAAATATCATACTGTTACAAATCAAATAACAATTAATAGCGAGCAGTTAAAAGAAGAGTGACCTCTTTCTGACAATAAAATAAGCCACGGGCTATGAGGGATAATATTCTATTCAGTAGAATCCATTTTTAAGCTAGTTAAGAGAACTGTTGAATTTATTATTCTTTTTATTTTAGATAGGAGGAATAAGATTTAAAATAAAGTTTTTTAGTTTGTATATTCCAGATCAAGTGAATAAATTACTTTTTTGAGATATGGAGGAACGGATGACGCCCAGTATTAAAACAAGGTTAAGGTTGGAGACACTTTACTGGCAATAAATCTTAACTCTACACTAAGAATTTGAGGGTGGGTTGATAAAGAAACATTCAAGGATGCATAAGCGAGGGATTCAATTATAGATTACAGGGTGACATCAAAAGTATTATAAAATAACTTTTAGAGAAAATAAACTATATAAATAAAGATACCAAAAAATTAACATTTAACTTAATGAGATTTTGAGATATTGCTTAAGATGAACCATCGTGACAAGTTAATTTGTGCTGAAGGGGGTTGTTGATGTTTGTGGATATCTCTGGGGTTTGAACAGAGAGACTATTTGGAGCCCAGACAGAATGTACCCATTGCTCATGCTTTGGGATCCCCATCAGAACAACACGTTACCAAATTGCAAATTCAGTGATCTTCATCTGGAGCTAAATTTCAATTGTTAACTGAGAACAAATAACATGTTATTTTAGCTGTTCTCCCTTGGTTATTTGCATTACTGAGAATGTTTTACTTCTTCTCTCACTTATCTCTTCATTTCCTCAACTGGAAATCTTCCTATGCAGCTAAGACATAATACTTTCAGATACTTTTTAGCCATATATACATATACATATCATGGCTCAAACTGTGTTCCTGATATTCTGCTCCAAAACACATCCTCTTGCAGACTTACTCATAACTTCATTCCTCTAGATGCTCAAATTGATAGCCTTATTTTCTCAATTGACCTTTCTTTTACTTCTAAACTCCACAATTGTTCCATCAGCAAATTTTTTTAGTTCTGCTTTGAAAATATATCCAGAGTTTGACCATCTCCCCTTACCCCCACCGATACCACCCTGATACAAGACACCCCTCCTGTTGATTATTACTGTAGCATCCCCTCGAACTCCTGGTCTTGCCTCCCCTGAGCAGCCAGACAAACCCTGTTTTTTTTAAGAAACAAAAAACAACAAGACAGGGACTTCCCTGGTGGCCCAGTGGGTAAGACCTCGCCTTCCAATGCAGGAGGTGTGGGTTTGATTCCTGGTTGGGAGCTAAGATCCCACATGCTTTGTGGCCAAAACACCAAAACATAAAACAGAAGCAATACTGTAACAAATTCAATAAAGACTTTTAAAATGGTCCACATCTAAGAAGAATCTTAAAAATAATAGAGACAGTTCATTTCACTTCTCTACTCAAAACTCTTTATTTCATCATTATCTCACTCAAAATAAAAGGTTTCAGTTCTAACCATGACCTGATCCACTGCTGCTTCCTTGGCTTCATCCGTCCATCCCTAGCCCACTTTTAGAGACTCCAGCCACACTGGGCTACTGTGTTAGTTTAGTTTCTTCAAGAAGAGGACTTCAAGATGGAATAAGATGGACAAGAGATTTATTGGTGGAGATTGTCAAAGATAAGCACAGCTGGACATTAATTAAAGTGATGAAAATGGATTTTATTCAGTAACTGCTGGCAGTAGGGAAAATAGATGAGCTCCATTCAGATTTGTACAGGGGTTTTTGAACATTTTTTTAAATTAATTTTTATTGGAATATAGTTGCTTTACAATGTTGTGTTAGCTTCCACTGCACAGCAAAATGAAGCAGCCATACATATACATATACATATATATTCCCTCCATTTAGGACACTACAGTGCATTAAATAGAGCACCCTGGGCTATACAGTATGTTCCCATCAGTTGTCTATCTTATACATAGTATCAGTAGTGTATATGTGTCAATCCCAATCTCCTAGTTCCTCCCACCCACCCCTTTCCCTCTTGGTATCCAGACATTTGTTCTCTATGTCTGTGTCTCTAATTCTGCTTGGGTTTTAAAGGGAGAGTAAAAGAGAGAGGAGAGCAGGTGCTCAAGAGAGTCAGAAAGTGAAAAATCACAAAGGGTTGGTCAGTGTCAATGTGATTAGGCCAGCTGTGTTTGTTGGCCGGCAATTGTTGAAGTTAAGAATCTATCACCCCACAGAACCTGGGAGGCAGAGGTCCTATTTTTTGATGATAACATTGCAAAGGAATGGCTTTCAGGTCCTAGAGAAAGATGCTTCTGAGTTGCATAAGATACATAGTCACAACTGTAAGCCCTTTCCAGTAAATCTAAGTAAGGGTGATCTGGACCTATCATCAGCTGTTGGCTAGAACAAATAGTAAATGTTCCTGGCAGTGTTGAGTTTTCTCAGGCAGGCATTTTAGTAGGGAGCTAGGGTTATCCTAGAGACACACCTTATGCTGCTAGAAGTCATGCTAGGGTTTAGTCAAGTCTCTTTGTGCAGGAGTTTGGACAGTGTTGATATGGGTCTGCAGAGAATTCTGCAGTTCTCAAAATGCCTGAGAATTAAGGGGAGGAAGAAGGAGTAAGTAGGCAGAGTTTTCACACCGGGTCTGCAGGTCTGATACAGGAGAGGAAAGAGAATTGGGTTAGAATAGTGTCAGACTCTGAGTCAGTCTAGGAAAGTTTTGGCCAGGCTGATGGGGAATCCTCACAAGTCCTCAAAGTCCTCAAAGTATAATGAAAGGAGTCCCCATCCCACAGGTCGGGGCCTGCACTCCTGCCCTCACCGTGGTCAGTCATTGGCTGGGAGCAGCCTACGGGAAGCGAGGCTTCAGTGTGAACATGGTGGGAATCCAGGGGGAACGAAAGCTGGGGCTGTAGCCAACTATTGCCACCACAGCAGGAAATCCAGCCATGGTGTTTTCGCGACCACCGCACCATCTTACTGTCGCTTGAGCATTCCAGGGCCTTTCCTCTCCACCTACTTTCCTCTGTATGGAGCACTCTTGTGTTAACATCCACAGAGCCCTTTCATGTTGGGAAGGACTCAGGCTGTACTCAAAATCCCCCATTCAGGGAAGCCTCCCAATCCACCCTGTCTCAAGTGTTACCCACTGACATTTTATATACCACTTCCTTGATGTACTTTTTCTTCCTGAGCACTTATTACCATTTAACGTATCTTATATTTTATTGTTTATTGTCTCCCCCCAGCTAGAAAGTAAAGAATTTGTGTTTTGATTGTGACTATATTCCCAGCATCTAAAATAGTATTAGAAACATAGTAGGTGCTTAATAAATGCCTGCAAAGTAATCTCATTTTAATAAAAGCAATGTGACTATAGACTTTTCACCTCAGAGTATTCTAGCCTTTCTTCTGTAGCTTGGGAAAAGTCAAGTGATGTCTTCTCATAGATCTCAAGCAATGTTGGCACTAGGGTTATTTACAGGTTATTTACTTTTTGGCTGTGTCCAAGATTGGGTTTTTTATTCTACATTTTTAATCTTCAATGCTGCCTCACCGATAAAGCAAGTACTAACCTGCCACTTGGTGAAACAACTAAGTATCAGGAAATTTCTAGAATTGAGACCATCTTGGGAAACCACCTGAAAGTCCAAAACGTACTTCGGCTAGGGATCTCATTTTAGGATTATTCCAGGATTTGTCTTCTTCCTCTGATATGGGGTCAGATATGGGGTGGGGAAGGTAGTTTCAGGAAGCTTGCTCCGTTTTACAATTAGTTTGCACTTCTAGGTTTGCTAGACTTTGCACAACTTAGTTTGCTAAGTTGTTAAAAACAAAACAAAACCTACAGAGACCTGAGCAATTATTCCATCTACTCTATGTTTTATATCCATTGTTGCTTACTACTTTAGGATCTGTTAATGTTCAACATCAAGGTACAAACTATTGTTCCATCTGGGATTTAGAGAATACTCACATGGCTGACTGGCCAAGATAATTGATGGGAATGAAAACAACAATCCCAGAACAGTTGGAAGAATTCTTTTTCTTCTTCCTAATTTACAGAATGAGAGACACAGAGAGGAAATGATCTCTGCCAGATGAATGAAGATTAGACAATGACTTCTGGAAGACAATATTTCTCTTTAAGATTTTATTTTCAACTTCTGAAGTAGAACTGAACCAAGACAGTAAAGTAAGTTTGACATGTATACTGCCAGTGTGTTTATGAATCCCAGTTTTATCGCAACACAAATAGATAAATAATAGAAGCCCATAACGCTTGTCTCTGAAATTGTAGTTAAACTGAAGCTCAGTATGCGGGAGACAAAAGATGAATGGTCTTTCATAAACATGTTTTTATAACATAATCTGCTCATATAAACAACTGGCAGTTCATCCTTTGGGGATTCTTGTTAGCCAGGTTTTTCAAAGCTTCAGTGAATGGATTGAGTTTCAGAATTATTTCCCAACTTCGTGCTGTTTGGAGGAAACATCTGTTTACTGTATGTAAATGAACAGGACATTCTGTTCTTTTAGGGACTCAAGAAGGAGCCCTTAAAATAGGCCAGTTTGGCAAATAAGGAAATAGAGTCTCTTCAAAGGACTACAAATAAAGTCTAGCGAGAGAGATTGTAAAGATAACAGTTATTTTTCTTTTTCTCTTAAAAATTTCTGTATTTGGATCCAACCAGGAACGGCTATTTCCCTTTGATTAAAAACCTGTGTAGAGCTTTTGGCTCTCTTCTTGCTTCTTCCCTTCTCTTTTGGTTATCAGACAGACTGAAGGCAGAAAACAGATTTGCCTCGTGGAAGAAGTGTACAGCAGACAGCGAGGAGAGACGAGACAGTAAATCTTAGTTCGGTTAATACTTCCACATGTCTGCCAAATACCCTTGGAAAGACAGGAGTCCAGACAGTTTGAAGCAGGTAACTCAGCATGTGCCTTCCTTTCATATTCTATTAGGCCTCTTGCCCCAAATTGATGTGCTCATCTTGTACATACTAATTTTGCCTGAGTTGAGCTTGGCCTGAGGGCAAAAGGCCATCCTTCTGTAGTGCTGGCTGGAGACAGCATGAATAATGCTGCGAGTCAGTGGGATACAACTCTTGTGCAAAGACAAACAAGGGAAGTCTCACCTTACGGATGAATGTGGTTTTATAACTCTGAGGGAACTGGCTGCTTTTTAAAATTCTAACTCTTAGCAGAAAACGAAAAATTAACATCATAGTGATACCTAAGAAATTGGGGGTTTACTCATTACCCTAAGTATCTCAGTTACTTTTTAATATTTAAAATATAAGCATTTCTGTGTATTGAACAGAATAGAGCCACGGTTTTTATACAATAAATATAATGCACTGTTGATATGAAAAATTTATGATGCTTTTTCCAACAAATACTACTGAGATCTAATTAATACCTCCCCATTTTTTTTTTTCCATTTCAAAAGACAGTTTAGGGGCTTCCCTGGTGGCGCAGTGGTTGAGGGTCCGCCTGCCGATGCAGGGGACAGGGGTTCGTGCCCCGGTCCGTGAAGATCCCACATGCCGCGGAGCGGCTGGGCCCGTGAGCCATGGCCGCTGAGCCTGCGCGTCCGGAGCCTATGCTCCGCAACGGGAGAGGCCACAACAGTGAGAGGGCTGCGTACTGAAAAAATAAAAGACAGTTTAGGTAGCCATGTCTTAGCATGAGGTTTTACTTATGGTTTCCTTTAAACTAGAGGTAATACTTTTTATTGGTACTCTGTCTATTTTATGAATATTTCTCATAAATGTATCTTGTTCTTCTCTTCCTGCTCTTTTGTGTTCTTCTGACCGTTAGCAATAATTTTTTTTAAAGCAGTCTATATGTAGAGCCCTGCTTTTAAGTTTCTGGCTTTACCTCATTTCTCTGTGACTGTGTTGAGTATACATACAGGGGTGATGGAAATCTCCCCAAATTATATATTTTTTCAATACCAATAAACTTGGAAGAGCTCTACTTTCTTTTTGAAACCAAATACCAGCGCACTTAAATAAACTGAACTTGGGTCTTGCTCTTTATAGGTTTTAGTTTTCCTTTTGAATCTCCTCTCTGAAGGAACTATGTGAATGATGTTAAAACAATGCAGATATCAATGATGAAACCAGCAGGATGAACATGTGCACAAAATAATAGTGTACATGTATCCCCTCACCTCAAACAACAAAAGAAGGTAGAGCTTGGATAGAGAGGGAGAAGGGGAAATGGTTGGTGCACAGCTGTCTTTAAATGTGAGTACGTGTGCGTTTAGATTTGTTTGCTTCAAACTTCTGCTGTGACCCCTGGCTACCCAGAAGTATTGGGGAAAAAATTATTGTCTTTCTTTGCCCATCAGGAAATACTTGCCGATTTTGATTACGTAGGACTGAGAAGACCAGAGTGAAAAGTGTCACTGTCTCTGTTTCAACTGCCATAGTCTTGTTGTCAACAAGTGGCACTTTGTTATCAGAGCCTGGACCTGGGTCTTTATCCTTGTCTCCCTTTCTAGAATTCATGTTCTTACCCGTCTCATTCAGTTCTATCTGATGACTTGAATGCAGATCTACACATCTTTATGAAGAGTTGACTTCGTGCACGTTTCCACTTTCTATTCAGAACTTTGAAGGTTGATCTTGACACCCTCCTTTAGAATTTATCTCCATCCTGGGGCCACTTGGCTTTTATAACTGATGACATCTTGATGCCAGCCCGTTTAAATAATATTTTCTTCTACCTCTCAATTTTCTGTTTTACGGCACTATAAGGGCTCTCTGAGTCAGAGCCCATTGATTTTTCGATTTTATGAACTTACTCCTCCCTGTTAACTGATGTAATAGTAAAATTCTTTGCCTTAACGTCTTGCTTATGTGGCATTCTCATCAGTCTTATAGACCTTTCTGACCTATTTTGTTACCTAGCACAGACAGCAGGGTGTGTTCTGTGAACAGGAAAAGATCAAGCTGACTTCAGGAGCGTACTAGGCCGAGGACTAATGGTGCATATGATTAGCTTACTGCAATAACTTCAACCAAATTGGGGTGAGTCTTGAATGCCAGGCTTAGAAGTCCAAATTTTATCCTGGAGGAAATAAGGACAACAGCATGAAACCAAAGCTTTAGGAAGGCTGAACTATCTGTCTGACACTGAAGAGCAACGTAACACATGGGAGAGATTCAGGATAAATATCAGGTGATTTAAGTTCTAGTCCATATTCCCTAAACGTGATTCTTTTAAAAATTTTTTTTATAAATTTATTTTTTATTTATTTTATTTTTGGCTGTATTGGGCTTTTGTTGCCGTGCGTGGGTTTTCTCTAGTTGCAGCGAGCGGGGGCTACTCTTCGTTGAGGTGCACGGACTTCTTATCGTGGTGGCTTCTCTTTGTTGCGGAACGCGGGCTCTATGTGCGTGGGCTTCCGTAGTTGTGGCACGCGGGCTCTAGAGCACAAGCTCAGTAGTTATGGCTTGCAGGCTTCAGTAGTTGTGGCTTTCAGGCTTCAATAGTTGTGGCTCGCAGGCTCTAGAGCACAGGCTCAGTAGTTGTGGTGCATGGGCTTAGCTACTCCGCAGCATGTGGGATCTTCCCAGACCAGGGATTGAACCCATGTTTCCTGCTTTGGCAGGCAGATTCTTAACCACTGCGCCACCAAGGAGGTCCTCCTAAATGTGATTTTGAGGAAAACATTTCTGTTGTTTTAGTGGCCTAATCTCTAAAACTAAGAGTTTGAATCAGATTTGTTTCTATGGTCTTTTAAGAATCCAGTAACTGTATTGTATTTTATCCTCGGTAAAGTCACAATAGAAATAATGAAGCCCATGATTTCAACTGAACAGAAAGGCCGTGTAAGTAAACAACGAGGTTGGAGGAAGAGCAGGAGAAAAATCTTAAGAGAAAAAACGTCGAGAAAAACGTAAAACCCATTGTGCTGAAACACTTTATCTATGGACTTCCCTGATGTAATAATTTCTGCACCAAAATCATCATCTCTAAGTTGATTTAACTTTGGGGGAATTTAATAAGCAAAAACCAATGCACTATTGTAGGAACAGTGACTACTCACAATAGCTTTTTCAAGGATAAGTCACTATAATTACAGGTCCCACAGGCATTGTGGCTGAATTTGAGCTGCAGAAAATGAGTTTTCTCACTGATCAAGGATGCATTTGGTAATTGCTGGGAACTATATAATTTCTGAAATTATTTGTTTGTTTGTTACCATTAGCAGATATTAAAAAAAGAACCTCACTATGTGACCTTGGGTGAACTACTTACATTGTTTAATTCCTCATTTAACAAAAGACATTTTAGACTAAAACATTTCTTATAGTATTATAGTGTTATAAATACTAAATAGAGACAGTTACTTTCACATATCATAAAAATGTAACTTTTTCAATGAATAATCTGATCCTTAATGTTGAATATCCAGCCTTTATTTATCCAGTAAAAGGACTTGAAAAAGTGTTCCCTCTTACGAGGTTTTATCACTTAAAAGACAAAGGTAGGCAAAGGTCAGTTGCCTTCTTGTAATATCGGTAAGTGAGGATTTCCCCTTTTCTGAGTCTTATTTTTAAATTTGTTGATCTAATATCATTTTTTTTAGAGTTCATATTCTACTGCTTAATTGTAGAAATATCTGGTTTTAGAAGGGACTAGCTGTGGAGTTTCACCTACATGAAATGGGGGTTATCTTCTGATGACTACCTGAAAACATCCCTTACATTATTTACAAAATACGTGTCTCATAGATATAACCCTGGACAGTGACTCTTACACACACTGTGTTTTGAGAAACATTGTGCCAAATTGAAAGACAAGGCAAATCTACAAGACGGAGTGTATTGATCAGGGTTCTCTAGAGAAACAGAACCAATAGCATATGTAGAGATATTTAAGAAGAGATTTATTATGGGAATTGACCTACATCATTATGGAAGCTGAGTTATGCCATGCAACCTGGAGAATTCGGAATGCTGATACTATAAGGCAGTCCAAGTCCCAACTGATGGTGTAACTCCCAGTCTGAGACTAAAGGCCTGGGAACTGGGGTGTGGGGGAAATTGGTGTAAGTCCCATAATCCAAAGGCCTGAGAACAAGGAGTTCTGATGCCCAAGGGCAGGAGAAGATGGATGTCTCAGCTCAGAAGAAAAGCAAGAATTTAACCTTGGGACTTCCCTGGAGGTCCAGTGGTTAAGACTTCCCCTTCCAATGCAGGAGGTCTGGGTTCGATCCCTGGTCGGGGAGCTAAGATCCCACATGCCTCGCAGCCAAAAAACTAAAACATAAAACAGAAGCAATAAAAAAAAAAAAAAAGAAGAAGCAATATTGTAACAAATTCAATAAAGACTTTAAAAATGGTCCACATCAAAAAAATCTTAAAAAAAAAAAAAAAGAATTTAACCTTTCTCCACCTTTGTGCTCTTTTCAGGACCTCATCAGATTGGATGATGCCTACCTGCACTGGGGAAGATGATCTTCTTTACTAAGTCATTGATTCAAATGCTAATCTCTTGCAGAAACACCCTCACAGATAAACCCAGAAATAATTTTACCAGCTATCTGGACATCCCTTTGCCCAGTCAAGTTGACTCACAAAATTAACCATCACACTCGGCAGGTCCCTAACAGCAAGTAGGAGACACAGAAGCAGATTTACCACTAAGCTAATGAGACACAAGATACATCAGCTCTCACCTGCACAAGGGACCTTCCAAGGCCCTGGACAGAACTATAACAAAATATGGTTCATATGGTTTTATACAAGTTGTTCATGTAAGATATTGACTTCCGATTGGTCAAGACTGCTGCCTCTTTCCGCTTTAATTTATCCTCTTTCATATTCCACCTACTGGTTAGAAGTACTCTAATGTCCAAAGACATTTTTGGGATCTAGTTAAGGGCAAATTACGTTGAGGTACCTATAGTTTGAGTTTGGCGCTGTGTGTTTATTATGGCTCTCAGTCGACTATTTCCTGGGTAGAGGCAAAGTATTGAAGCTATTCCGAGGGCAGAAATGGCTCTCAGGAATTTTTCCACCACCCACTGCACCAACTTACCAAGCATCTCGTTACGAACATGCCTGACCAAAGGTGGTACCGCAATGTGAATGTAAATCATGTCCCTGGCACTATGATAAATTTTAAAAAAAGGAAAGGAAACAAGACTTGAAGTCCACACAGCCTATAGTTAATCTGCGTAAAATCCTTCGGTCATCAGACATGCAGAATTTTAAACGAAGGATTTCTCAGTGATACCTGGTCAAAACAGAAGTTTTTCATGTCAAAACTTTCCAATAATGCAGTGTGTTTAAAAAATACATGTATATGCATACATACACACAGAAATCACATGAAATCATCTCTAACAGGTCAATATGAGGGAGAGTTGGTTTTCTCAAATTCAACACAATAATAAACATTTTCATCATGTTACCATTAATGAGTTACAAAGCTAAAACGTATGTTTCCTAAAATCTCTGTAATAGAAAAACAAATTTTGATTAATCATACTAGATAAATAAATTCCCATGGGCTGCCATAACAAAGTACCACAAACTGGGTGACTTAAAACAATAAAAACTTATTGTCTCACATCTTTGGAGAAATTCCAGAAGTCCGAAATCACGGTGTTGGCAGGGTCATGCTCCCTCTGAAGCCTCTGGGGCAAGATTCTCTCTGGACTCTTCTAATATCTGGTAGCCCCAAATGTTCCTCGGTTTGGAGCAGTATCACTCCAGTCTCTGTCTCCCCCTTCACATGGTCTTATCCCTGTGTTTTTGTGTCTTCGCTTGGATACCCTTCATACTGGCTTAAGGGTCCACCCTATTCCAGTATTACCTCATCTTAATTTAACTAATTATATCTGCAACAATCCTATTTCCAAATCAGATCCCATTTCGAAATACTGGGTGTTAGGAATTCAACATAATCTTTTTTGGAGGACACTATTCAATTCATAAAATAGAGAAGTGACTAGTTTATCTTTTAATTCTCTCCACAGAAAAAAATGTTCCTAAATTGTCATATAAAGAGGTAATGAAAAGTACTCAGTCAAAAATATTACCCTCTCACTCCTGCTCGCCTCCCAAAAAGAGTAACAGAGGTGTATCATGCACTTAATTAAGAAGGCAATGTTTTCGAAACTCTTTAGTGTTATTTAAAATAATTTTTTGAAATTTGATATGATTTCTTTTTTTGTTCTAACAAAATCACTTTTATACCTAATTTTTATTACTAACTGCATATCCTTTTATCTTATAGAAATCCCACGCATTCAGAAATTAGGAGTTTCAAGTCAAACAAAACTTGGATCTACCTCTAGGGGTCAGTACTTCGTTCCTATTTGCATCGGGGGTCTCCATGTTGTAATGCTTCCATGGTCTTAATGCTTGGGGCATGAGGTGCTGGATCCTGCCATGCCTGTGCTCATAGACCTGCCGTGGCTGGCTTCTACCTCACCGCATGAAAAGCTGAGGTCTTTACAAGGTTAGGTTATCTATCTTCCTCGCAATTCCTATCACCTTCTACCCCTTGACTCCTTCTCCCACATCTGCGCTCACCCCTGTTCTCTCTGCTTCCACATACTTACTATTCAGACAGTCTGGCCATCATGCCTCCAGGCCCCCAGCCTCGCCACGCCCTTTGCCTGGACAGCTCTGTCCCCAGTTATGGGAGCAGTTATTCCTTTACTTCCCTTAGATTTGTGTTCAAGGGTCCACTTGTCCAAGGGGGACATTTGAGCAATCCCATCCCCGACCTCCACACCAGCACTCCTTGGCTCCTACACAACTCCTTTTTAGCCGTAGCACACAACACCATGGACATACCAAACATTATTAGGTTTTATCAGCATACACATACCATGCATCGACTTGTGTAACCGGAGACTGTCTCTCACTCCCACTATTGTAAACACCACGAGGCAGGTCTGTTTTGATCACTGTTATGTTGTCTTCCAGAACTGCATAGTAATCAGATGCAAATTAGGGGGTTGATAAATACTTGTTGATGAATGAGTCATAGATTTTTGTTGCTGTTGTTAAGATTCCACCAGAAATAGAAACCCTACCTTATGTGGGTGTTAGGTTCTCAAATCAGAAAATGAGTTAAATTGAGATGTGATCTATACGGTATAATCTCATTCTTCTAGTCATACGACACCTGATGTCGGCTGTCAATGGGCTGCTGTTTGCTCTTATTTTTCTTTTAGTGGTTTTCAGTAATATCTATTATTATTATTGTTATTATCATCATGAGTGTGTGTATGTGTGAGTTATGCCTGAAGAGAGGTTGCAGCGGTAGAGGGTCTTGGTCTTTCCTGGGAACCAGGAGTTAATTATCAGAATAAACAAGTGCCACTGTTTGACCCCCAGACTCTCACAGAGAGCAGGATTATGGCTCCTCTATGCTGCTTGCGCTCGCCAGGAGCTGTCTTGTTCAGGATTTGTGTCTGAACTGCTCTAGCAGAAGCAGTTGTATGAGGCAGCAAGCTTCTCTAGGTGCGGCCCCTTGTTATCGTCCTATTGGCTTGAATCAGCATTAATTGCTTGGAAAATGAAGGTTCCATTTGGAGAGACACCTGCAGGGTTTCTAATGCTCACTTTGGCACCAATTCAAGCTGCTTCCAACCATGGTTTCCAGAGAATAATTAGGCTTCAGTGCACCGTCAGGTTTCACCATCATTAATAATGCCAAGAAAGAGACATGGTGTCTATTTCTGCAAACACTTTTCATCCTGGTGGAAAGCCGTTCATCTTCTAAAGACTATGACGTAAAACTGAAATGAAAATGTTTGTATGATGAACACCTAGTCTTGTGATTTTCTCAATTTTGCTTTCAGTTAAGATGGCTTTGTATCAGAAGCATGGATTTTTAATGCTTGTGAAATGAAACACATTTTGCTTTTATTTTATTTTTATTGTGGTCAAGTTACTTAATTTTCGCTTCTTGTGCTGACCCAGTTAACTTGTGTCAGGTTGTCCGTAGTCTCTGTACTTATTTTGATCCCTTCAACTCCAATTCCAAATATTAATTACCTTTCTAGCATATTATTTTTGAGTGAGCCAGAGTGAGATAGGAGGCTGAAAGATTGAAAGTGTACTGTAATTGATTGTTCTTTTAAAAAAGGGGGTCTGCTTAGGCTGGGGGTGGGTACAGTCCCGATGTTAGCAGTACACAGCACAAAGAATGTAAGGGAAGCACTGAATGAATCCTAGAATACACATAGGTATTTTGTTGATTTTGATTTCTGTTTATATTGATTATGTTCTAAAATATTTTTTAAAAAGTATTTATCCCTTTTAAGAATGATTGGTCCTATAGCAGAAAATTAAAAACCAACATATGTCTTCTAGGAGTTGCTAAAAAGTTTTTAAAATTCTTATAGTTTCTAATGTGGAACCACTGTGTTCCAGGATGGACTAACCAGTTAGGAAGGGGGTGACATGTCCCCAAGACGGCTCTCCTGATTTGGGGGCAGGAAATGGTCACCAGATTGGTTGGGATCCAAATCTCATGCAGCATGAATTTTTTTTTTCTTTTCTGTTTTCAGTGTGGAAAAGGAAAAGAGCAAGAAAAATGGAAGCATAGTGATTATAAGAGGCAAATGCTTTAAACGCTTCCTAGAAGTATCGATCCTATTCATTCTCTGTCAGGAAAAATTGTCCAACAAAGTTAGAAAGAACAAAACAGTATCTGGTAAAACTATAGACAAACATCAGTGTAAACACTAAAGAAAAGAAAATAGCTGACAGCTCAGATCCAGGAGATCTGAGATGGATGGAAGTGTACCTTTATAGCAGGCATGGATAAACATGGTTGTGATGGGGGTGAGGATGGAAAAGGAGAACCTTCAAGATGCCTCAACAGGCTATGCTTCCTTGGGCACATCAGTTTCAGGAAAGACTTCATAAGGAAGAGTCAAGGATTAAGACACTGATTCCATACACCTATCTGTGCCTGTGCCGACCTTGGAGAGTCTTGTGTAAACTCAGGACATATACCCAGTGTAAGAACCCCCGTTCTAGAAGTATTATGTCACCGGTTTGATAAAAGCCCAGGTGGTCATTTAACTGGCTTTAGGCTTTGATCTAGTCTCCATCTAGTCTAGATCTGAGATAATAAGTAATATACTGACATCAGTGAGAGGGAGTGATAACCACCCCTCAGGGCTGTGGGAAAGCTTAAGAAAGATAACTCATATCATACATTTAGCACAGTGCTGGGCACAGCTGAGTGTTCAAAAAATAGTCACGAGAACAAACAACAAACAAAACTGTACCTATAGACAGACACACAGGTACACATACATATTTGTGTGTGTCTATAGATATTAGACACAAATTCTTATCCTGAAAAGCATATGTTATGAATCAGAGGCAGTCTGACATACATGCCATTTTACATTCACTCATGCTTTCTAATTCAAGGATACCAGAATATAGACTGCAGTTTTGCAAAGTTACACTGATATTCTTTTGATCTGTGCCTATTTTGTAGAACAAATCCTCGTAGGGACCCATAACCCTTTGAATGTTTTTTCACCATCAGCGTCTTCTCTACCTACAGACCACCAAGAGGAAACAGCACAAATGCACCCTTTCATACAGATGCAAGCACAGTCTTTTCAGCGTATTACGCAATGTGTAATACCAGCAACGTTTGACTGGAGACGGTTCTCATTCCAAATATTTCAGATAGCCAGCAATGATAATAAAAACATATACTTTAAAAAGAGTACATTCAGATGTTAGGTTCATCTGTGTCAACATGACTGCCTTCCCCAGCTGCCTAATTTCAACGTGATAAAAGTTCTCTGCAGCATTGAATGAAGGTAGAACATGCAAAACAAAGTGTCATGAGAGAAGGTCATCCTTGTTTTCTTTGTGTCAACTGTTTCCAAGTTGTGTGTCTGGCTTGCATGCCCCTAACATCTCCTAAGATCTTCAAGACTTGGGGTGCTGTTGGAGCATCATTTTCATCTGTGGCCCAAAGCCACCTTGAGAATTACGCATGCACCGTCATCGTCAGGCTGAGGCTGCTCTCAGAGAACCGTGTTCCCACAAATTGCTTTTAGATAAAATCACAGCTTCTGGAGCTGGAGGGGACCTCAAGGATGCCTGTTTCCAAGCAAGGATATTTTCAACTTCACCTTAAAGCCTAATCAACTGAGGCTCTAAGGGGCCGTGACAACTAAGTGTAATGTGCCGTCCTGGGTGAAACATAAAGTGGAAAAATACACACAAAATATAAAACATAAAAATGAAACGAATCAAAACTAAGGGAACCTGAAAAAGTATGGACTTGAGTTAATAAGAATATAGATGACCCTTGAACGAAGCAAGGGTTAGGGATGCTGACTCCCGTACAGTGAAAACGCCACGTACTGCTATCTCTGTCTCAAAAAGAAAGGAATTGATAAATGACTAACCCAAGGGCAGGAAGCTGAAACAGTTTGGGTAAAAGCAGGACTCAAACCCTAGTTTTTCAGATTCCACGTTTGTGATCACTAATCAAACACAAACTTTTCCACACACTTAATTTAAAGATCTATAAAATGAAAATACAGGTACTATATTTATTGAAAAAACTTTATGTAGAGCTTCCCTGGTGGCGCAGTGGTTGAGAGTCCACCTGCCGGTGCAGGGGATGTGGGTTCGTGCCCTTTTCCGGGAGGATCCCATATGTCGCAGAGCAGCTGGGCCCGTGGGCCATGGCCACTGAGCCTGTGCGTCCGGAGCCTGTGCTCTGCAGCGGGAGAGGCCATGGCAGTGAGAGGCCCGCGTACCGCAAAAAATAAAAAGTATGTATAAGCAGACCTGCAGAGTTCAAACCATGTTGTTCAAGAGTCAACTGTATATCCATATTGGTTCAATAATTGTGACAAATGTACCACACTAATGTGAGATGCTAATAGTAGGGGAAACTGTGTGTGGGGTGCATAGGAACTCTGTACTATCTGCCAATTTTTTTTCTGTAAATCTAAAACTCTACTAAAATAAAATGTTTATTTAAAAAAAGCATTACTCATTTCTGTATTCAGAAAAGGAATTACAAAACTGACCTTTTACTCTAATTGGTTATGGTCACTTTCATGTTACAAATGCTTAAAATATCAAATGTGAAAATTCCTTGCTTTGCAGTCTGTAATCTCCAGCCCTGCTGAAATTATTGATATTTCTGGCCAGAAGGCAAACAGGATCAGCTATGGGCTGGCCACACCCAGGACTGGGTCTATGCCCAGGCCCTCAGCTTCTGAGGGAAGTGTCTTAACTAAAGATTCTCACACCCTACCAGCTACCAGATCCATTGCTGCCATGACTGCCTGCCCAATAAGCCTCAGCTGATTTTCCCTAAAACACGGGCTCCTCATGGGAGTGGGGAAGCCTCCATGGGGGTGGGGGGTCATTTGGACAGGCTGCTCCGTTGGGTGCAAGGAAAGCTACAAGGACTTGGATAATTCTTGTCTCCACATCACTTAACCTGAACTTGCATGTCACCTATTGTCAGGAAATCCTACAACACTACACTGTAAGACGTATGCTCCAGGTGACAATGGAAACTTGGGGACCTTCTAGAAGAGGAAGCAGAGACCAAGAGTGAGGAAGTGGCTTGTCCCGGGTCACAAAGTCAGCCAGTCCAGAGCTCGAAGCAGAACACAGGTGTCCAGATAACTCCAATGCTGGGGAAGTAACACCCAGAAGCTCTTATTTTAAAACAGATGTGTAAAATTGACAGTTATGGAAAAGTGGAGAATTGTTGGCTATTTTTGCTTCTTTTATTGTTCCAGAAAACTAATGAATTACTTTTTGAGATGCCAAGTTAAATCCTCTTGGACTATCAGTTAAAATTTTCTTAAGCTCACAGTTATTTGGGGAAAAAAATGACAGCTGGTTTTTCTGTTGATGTTATGCTTTCCAATTTATTCAGCTGCCTGAAGTCTATATAATCCATAAGTTAAATAGGAAATTGTAATTGAAATTAGAAAAGGTTTTGAACTAAATGCTAATGAATATTTGACATAATAAAGTATATGGAATGCAGCTAAAGCAGGGATTAGAGATAAATTTATAGCCTTAAGTGCCCTTTTAGTAGTCTTGTTTTCCTGAAATATTTTACAGTGTTATCACTCACACTTGGTTTATCCATGTCCTTACATATGTCTATTTTCCTGTCTAACGTTCATTTCTCAAATTAAATTTCCAAGAATACTATACTCAAGTAATAATGATGAACCAGAAGCATAAGGGTTGGTTGAGCAATGAAATACAGGTTAAAATAAGTATTAGTTTTCTTATACTGTGCTATTTCTGATAGTTTTTGTAAGTACACACATATAATTAAGAAACAAGATTATCATTGTCTAAAAACACAGAATAGATTTGACATAACCTGAAATAATGGAACAAGGCAACTTATTATTGCACAGTTTTACGAAAGAGTCATGAGATTTTGTCATGGTTCCTTAAGTTAAATATATTTGAATTTCCATGGTTGCCCTAGAGATGCCAATTAAATTCTCCTAGGTATTGTGTCTATCATTTGGGTACTGTCCTCAACAGTTGACACTTATAAGCATTTATTTAAAAAGCAATAACAATAGCAAAAGCAATATTTTTCAACTGACAAACACTATTTTCTACAACTTTAAAATATTAAAAACTACCTAGGTAGTAAATATTTATCTTAGGAAATTGGAAAATACACACAAGAAAAGAAGCCATCTCTAATTCCATTACACAAAGATAATTACCTTCAATAATTTGCTTTGCATATTCTAGGCTTTATACATATTTATATTAATTTTTATCAAAGCAACAGATTAACTAGTATAAAATGCTTTATACTAAAAGCAGATAAAGCATGGATGTAGAGAAGAAACTTATGGACACCAAGGGGGGAAAGCAGTGAAGGAGGGGGAGGTGGGATGAACTGGGAGATTGGGATTGACATATATACGCTAATGTTTATAAAATCGATAACTAATAAGAGCCTGCTGTATAGCACGGGGAACTCCACTTCGCTGTACAGTAGAAACTAACACAACATTGTAAAACAACTATACCCCAATAAAAATAAATTAAAAAAATGAAATGTTTTAAAGTGGCCCTTTAGTTAGAATGTGTCTTAAAGAAATACCCAGGTACAAATTGTTATTGTGTCACTAAACACTAAACCCAAATGTTATCAACTAAGGTTTCATTAAGCTTCTCTACTTCAAGTAAAATTGTACATATCAGAGTTCTTGACTGTAAGCAAGCATAAACTTAATATATTGGAAGTCTATTAGGAACTACTGAGATGGAGAATCAGACTTGAAAAATGATCAGGAATCAAAGAAAGCTAGTTGGCAGGAACTATTGCAAAGCCATGCCATAGGAGTGCATTGGTGTGGATGCCACAGCCATCACCACTGCATACAGGACAAGATCATGGCCTGCATGATCACCACCCCCTTTGTGCCTCCAGCACCGTGGCCTCTCCTGTGGTGCTGCCAGATACCTCCAGGTTGGACCATGAAAAGACTCTATTAGAAAATCGTTCAATATATAAGAGCCAAAGAAATGTAGCTCCATTTAACAAAGTTAGCCATAGTCTTAGTGGAGCTTTCAGACCTTTACTGGTAGATGGAAGAATTAGGTAATTCTAAGTTTTAAATTTGGGGACATGGACCATGTGGATGAGGAGAGCAAACCTCTCAAAGATTTGGACATAGTGACTATAAAAAAGCACTCAGCAAGTATTACTATTATGTGTGTGGGGGGGGAGCCTGTTCATGTAAAGGCCCCACACCTCAAACTCAGCTGAGATCTCTGGTCAGTAACTAACCCAAGTCAGCAGGCTTAGTGCCTCTCTAGCACATAAGTACATTTCAACCCTGGGAAGATCTAATCTTCTAAGGAAACATTTAGGGGAATCAAATGGATAGTATTAGCCCTTCTGTGTTAAGATGGATTCTGTGCAATTCAACATGTTAAGTATTTGTATCAAAGATAATATGCTGTGATAGAGTAATTCAAATTAAAGCTTGTTTAACTAGTTAATTTATTTTGTTGAAATTTTCAGTGGAAATTTACTCTGACATTGAAGCATGCATGTTCATTTAAGAATCACTATCTTGAGAAAGAGAATTATTCCAAATCCTGGGATGAGGCAGAACTTTGTGGTGTGATGTGATCAAGAGCCCCTTCTGGGAGATAATTATTAACCTACATGGTTAAATGCTTGAACAATTTTCTGATAGACATTAATTAGCTCAAGAACCTCTTCTAAGAACAGCTCAGCTGACTTTAGCCTGGTGAAATGCCTCAGGACCTTAATCACTGTTTATCCAGTCTTGCTGTCTCCTTAACAAGAATCTTAAAAATCCAGTCTAAAATGATTCTCTAATCATTTCTTCCTACTACAAAATGCCTGTACTAAGTTGCAATCTTTGAATTTCTTAGAAAGCCTTTCCCTTGCAGCAAAACTTAGACCCAGGCTCTGAACCAATTTGTCTGAGAAGTTACTTTAATATTTATGTTCAATTCATTAGACTGTAAAATTTACCATAGTATTTGATTTTTCTCTCTGTCAAAAAGTAGTGCCTAGGGGGCTTCCCTGGTGGCGCAGTGGTTGAGAGTCCGCCTGCTGATGCAGGGGACACGGGTTCGTGTCCCGGTCCGGGAAGATCCCACATGCCGCGGAGCGGCTGGGCCCATGAGCCATGGCCGCTGAACCTGCGCGTCCGGAGCCTGTGGTTTGCAACGCGAGAGGCCACAGCAGTGAGAGGCCTGCATGCCGAAAAAAAAAAAAAAAAAAAAAGTAGTGCCTAAAAAGAAAATCAGCAATGCTAAATTTATAAATTTAGTTAAAATTGTTTCAACGAACATGATGAATCAAATTTATAAATAAGACCAAAGATTTACCACAGGTTCCTTTAAAAACTGTTAGCCAAAAACTCATTGATTAATAAGTGAAATAATAAGATTCATAATTTGAAGTTAAAATTTAAAGATGGGTTAGTGTTGGGGATTTGGATTTTTAATAATTAAATATTAATTCTTTTTCGAAAGACTGTCTTCTGAATAATCTTTTCTGTACAAAAGGCGTCCTTCAAAGGCACTGAAAATACTCACATTGATTCCACCAAAACTTGCATAATGAGGGACTCCACAAGGAGCTTGGATCCTGAGAAGCCAAAATAATAATTAATGACTGTGATGAGAGGTGCTTTCTGTTTTTTGTTTCTTTGGTTTTTTTAAGGATGCTGTCATGGTTCTTTTAAATGCCACTGAAAGCTTACCATTAGCCTTTTTCAACTATTCCCCCAAATGGAAACATGAAGCAAATCCCTTCTTAAAATTGGTACTTAAATCTCTCCTTTTCAAGCGAGGTCCTCCAAGGAGAAATTCACATAATCAGCTTTATGTCTCAGTTCTATGACTTTTTGTTTTGTTTTGTTTGGGTTTGGTTTTATTTTTTAGGTTCACTCTTTCCCACATGTATGGAATAGAAATACAGGTTTGAAAACAAAGACACAATGTATTGTGTCTTCAATTTGAATGTCTGGTAGAATTAAACTGTACATCCCACAAAGACATTTCTGTTTTTCATCTCCTCACCATGATGTTCCTAGAATTTACAACATTGTAGTCACCCAATAAATATTATACTTGAGTGACTGAATGACATGGAGCAAATTATTAAAAGACGCCCTTAATCGCTTCCATCTTCCTTCTTGCTCTGCCTTACTTTCACCCTCACCTGGTTCAGTACATCATTGCCCTCCCTGTGGTTCACCTTAGAGACAAGTGGTACCTAAATTTACTCCTGGGATAAGTATTGGCCTGTAGCGTTAAATGATTTCCTCCAGTTCTAAGGGCAAAGCTGACCTCAGACAGGTCTCAGGACAAAGCTGGAGAGGTTTCAAGCCAGGTTGAGTCGCTGAGTCAGAGGACCAGGTTTGGCATTTAGAGACATGGGGGTGTAGGAGAACGTAGAGTTATGGGTTGGCAGTAAGTATCTGCAGACTGAAGTCTGCAGATTCAAGAATTCTAAAGGATTTGGTTTGGGATCACCCCAGGCCAGAAGAAATAGGCAGGGGGAAGGGATAAACCTTTTTATTTAATGGAATGCTTGGAATCTGGAACAAAGAAATTGCACATCCACACAAATGCATCACTGATGCACAATGGTTGATGCTAGGTGTGTGCTGTCTGCCTTCTGCTCTGGTATTAAAACAGCATCCCGCCTGCTGGGCACTTTCTGGAAAGCAGGTATGGATGGTCTCTGGGAAGAAGACAGCGATCTGTAGTTTAATTCCCTCCTGGATCCCACAGCATTTCCTCTCCCAATAACAAGAACAAAGAAAATAAGATGTAGCATTTTTTGATGAATATTGTAATGTGCTTTGAAATCACATACCAGGGGGTGTGGGGGTGAAGGAATCAAACAAATGCACTACGGAGGTTAAAAAGACCAAATCAATACAATGAAAAAAACCAAATTTCAGGTTTTTCATGAATAACAATTAATGGTTATTTATGTGTAATTGAAGCTACATTCACAACTTTTATATTATTAATTTTCTGGAGGCAATGAAGTAGAGACAGCCATTATAATTCTGTTTGAAACATACATTATTAGTCAGAACTGACTACCCTGCTTGTGAGGTCCAGCGCAAAATAAAAATGTAGGGGGCCCCTTGTTCCCAAACAGGAAAAAGTGTCATAAAGATTTCCCTTCTGTGATTTCTCTCTTGACTTGTCACAGTGCTTTGTTTGCTAGTTAAAGTAATTCAAAGTAAAGAAAAATTAAAAATTTAAATTATTAGTATGAATTTTTTAGTTCATCTTTATACTGTGCAAGGCCAGCTTTCTTTGCATATTTTTAGAGCATTTAACTGGTATGTGGAATCGTCAAAATGACACAATCCTTATTCCATAGCATGTACATGCATATGTATTGCATTCTTATCAGAATGGTGAGAATGCAGCTCAAAATTAACTCAGCTGTTTTTATAGCAATTCTTGACAAGCACACATTCTACCAAAATTCTCTACCTTTGGTTCAGTGGTGAGTAAGGAAGGACCTAGAGGAAAAGGGACTGTGGGTTGCTCCATCTATAGGTGGTTAGCTAATATAGGGAAGTAACATGAGAAAAAATGAACATATTAGGATTCCGTGGCCACTTGTGTTTCTTAGAATGCACTGCCTTCTTTATGGATTCAAAACAAGTTCTTGTCTGAACCAAAAGCTTGGTGTCTCCCAGCTGTCAGTGTTTCTGCCTACTCAGTTACAGACATACCACACTTACTTTGTACTTTCTTTGACTCACACTGAGCTCCCACACATTTTGGGTCCACTGGAATTCTGTGCTCTTGGCACCTTGCAAGTGCTATACTGGAATGGGACATCCAGAATCCCCGGACACATACACAGTGTTTATCCTCTACCACATGTGCGCTCCATTGTCTTATCATAATTCACTTAACGAAAGACAAGTTCAAAGATAAAATTGAGAATTTCAAGACCACAAAAGCAAAGCTTTAAACCAAACATGAGGTCCTTCTGAGCACAGGGCCCTGCTCAGATCACACCTTCATAAAGACAATTCTGTTGTCAGATTTAAAAGATAAATTAAACTTTTACTTGAAAGAGAAGCAATAGTAAGGTGCCAGAGCTTGAACAGGTAGGATTCTCAGCATGTTTGCATATATAATGTTTTTAATGCATGGAGAAATGTACCGTAGTCATCAATGAGTAGACGTGAGGAGGAAAGTGAAGTTTCTGCAGTAGATACAAGCATCTCTCTCTTTACTTTTTCCTTATAATTTTACAGGGAAACTAATAATGATTCTTCATGGTATATTTACAGTTTTATATCAGATTTCTAGAAAAGCAAAGTTTGGACTGCAGAGTGGCACAGGTGCAGATACTTCTAAATATCTGATTTTGGAATATGGGATTGAAGACAAAAGAGACCCTGATGTAAGAAGAGATTGTGTTTTCAAACAGTTAATTTTTTAGGTGCTTCTCTGGCAGAAGAACTCATTTCTCCTTAGAAATGATGTGATAAATACTGACTGGGTCCTCAGGTTAGTCTGAAACAACTATAAACCTGGTGTTGTGCATGGAGTGTAACGTTGACAGTGCAATTTAGTAAACAGAGCCTCGCGTGTGATATTTTTATGAGAAACACATTTCAAAGACTAGGCACACATTCCCACTCAACTTACCCTGTGTGAGCAGGGCCCTCCCTGAGTCCTGTCTTGGTTGGTGGAATTGAAGCCTAAGAGGTTCCTCTGATCCCGAAAATTGTGTGGGTAGCCATGGGATGGTGAAAAACCTAGGTCGTCTGTGGTACTGGTAACTTGCTAAATTTCTCCGTTTATAGAAGAGAGGGGGTTGTGGAAGGAAGAGAATGATCATCTGCAGATACTTAGGAGAACATGTCTTGAGAACTGCCTTGCAGAATGCTGGAGGGACATCCCTTTACTGGATGTCCTAAGATGAATTCCTTCTCCATATGTACCTCTCTCTGGGTAGAAAAAATTAAGGTTTCCATGTTGTTATAGCAATGTAATTTCAAAACCCGTTGCCCTGTGAGTGTTAGAGAAGCTGAAATGTGTTGGCCCTTCGGCATAGTATCTCTCTATAACTTGTTGATAAATCTAAAAATTTTTTAAAAGCCTTAGGGGGATAAAAAGCTGACCCAACAACTATATTTCAAAAAGACAAGACTATGAAAATTAGAAATGAGAAAGTGATAGTTAAAGGTAATGACCTGTCAATGCTCAGAACAATAATGTTAATAATGATGGCTGACATTTATTTAGGCTTCACTCAACTCACATAGTCACCATGATTTCTATACATTAATTCATTTAATCCTCATATCAATCCTCTGATATACATATTGTTGTATTCAACATTTAAGAGTGAATTTATAGAGTCACCAAGATGTGAAGTGACTAGACCAAGAAGCTTCTAAGTAGTGAAGGAAAATCCATGTCTGATCCTGGGGCAGCTTGTCTCAACATTATGCTTTATTTTTATGTTCTTATTTTTGACACAGTTGCTACATGATGTATACTCAGACTGTTGATGCTTTGCTGAATATTTAATATCGAATTAAATTTAATATTATTTTAATTCCCAATTGAAATACTACTCAGAAGTGTTAGGCAAAAATCTGTGTTCATTTAAAAATAAAATTTACTGGCATGTTATTAAAAACTATAAAATACTTCATATCCACAAGATGGAATTAGAGATACTTGGCCACAGTAAAAATTCGGCTTGATCAGAAATGAGAGATTATGCCTTAAAATACTACTTATTTGGGGTTAAAATAATTTAACTCTCCTTTCCCATTTTAAAGGTTTTTTTATAGACAAAGAAAAAATATTGTGATATTAGAATTTTTAGTTCTTCTATATCATATCACCCAAAGGGTAATATAAATGAATTTATCAAATGAATGTATTAAATACCATATGAAATTATTTTTCCTACGTTTCTAAATAGCTTGCATTCTCTGTGCCTCTTAAAAGAACAACAGTACTTCTTCCCCGACCGGGGCACGAACCCGTGTCCCCTGCATCAGCAGGCGGACTCTCAACCACTGCGCCACCAGGGAAGCCCAGGAGCATCTTTTATTCTACTATTTGGTCTCTTAAACCCCTTGGAATTTTCTGTGTGATGGGAACATCTCTTGGTAAGCTCCTGGATAACTTCAGGATAGAGGTCGGTCCCAAGAAAGACCAAGCCATGATTAGAAGCTTGGAACTTTCAGCCACACCCCTCCCCCACCCTCCAGGGAGGGGAAAAGGGCTGGAGATTGAGTTAATGATTGATCATGCCTACATAATGAAGCCTACACAAAGATCTCTTAACTACAGGGATTGTAGAACTTCTGGCTTAGTGAACAGATTCATGTGCCAGGAGGGTGGCAAACAGCAGCTTCATAGGGACAGAAGGTCCTATGCTCAGGATACATCTAGACCTCACCTTATGTATCACATCCTCTGTTATATAATAAATCGGTATGTAATTATTTCCCTGAGTTCTATGAGCCATTATAGCAAACATTCTATTCATTCTATTGAACCCAAGGAGGGTACATCCAGACAATGGAATATTATACAGTACTAATTTCAAACCATGAAAACCTATGTAGGAAACTTAAATTCATATTATTAAGTGAAACAAGCCAATTTGAAAAGGCTAAATACTGTATGATTCCCAACTATATGACATTCTAGAAAAGGCAAAACTGTGGAGAGTATAAAAAGATCAGTGGTCGCCAGAGGTTGTGGGAGAGGGTATGGATAAGTGGAGAACAGAGGATTTTTAGGGCAGTGAACTCTATCAAACTCTGCATGATACTATAATGGGGGATACATGCCGTTATGTATTTTGTCTAAACCCATAGAATGTACAACATCAAGAGTAAACATTATTGAAAAATATGGACTTCAGATGATAAAACGTGCCAATGTAGGTTCATCAATTGTAACAGATGTACCACTCTGGTGGGGGATGCTGATAAGCTAAAAGCAGACTCCTAAGATGTGTATATATATATGTGTGTACATGGTAAGATTCCAAGAAAACCCCTGCAGAATGGAATTTGGAAGGCTAGAGTGCTGAGCAGAGATTTCAACATCTTCCTGATGCTGAGGAATGAGAAATTGAGTCCATCTAACTTTATTCATTTCCTGGTCTGCTCAGGCTGCCATAGCAAAGTACCACCAGCTGGATGGCTTAAACAAGGAATTTGTTTTCTCACAGTTCTGGAGGATGGAAATCCATGGTCAGGGTGCCAGCATGATCAGTTTTATGGTGAGGCTTTCTCCTACAGGTCTGCAGACAGCTGCCTTCTCACTGTGTCCTCACAGAGGACAGAGGGAGAGGAAGCAAGCTCTCTGGTGTCTCTACTTATAAGGGCCCCACCTTCATGACTTCACCTAAATCTAATTACCTCCCAAAGGCATTATCTCCAAATACCATCACACTGGGGTTAGGGCTTCAACATATAATTTTGGGAGGAAAGGGTTTAGTCCTTAGCAATGGGCATTAGTTTCCTATTGCTACTGTAATAATTGACCACAAACTTAAAACAATACAATGTTATTATCTTACAGTTCCAGAAGCCAGAGGTCTAAAATGGGTCTCAGTGAGCTAAAACCAAATAGTCAGAAGGGCAGCATTTCTTCCCAGATGCTCCAGGGGAGGATCCATCTTCTTGTCTTTTCCAGTTTCCAGAGGCTATCTGTATTCCTTGGCCCATGACGCCCTTCCATCTTCAGAGCCATCAATGGCTGCTCAAGTCTTCCTCCTGCTTCCATCTCTTTCTTCTGCCTCTCTCTTCCACTAATGGCAATTCTTGTCGTTTCATTGAATTCACACAGATAGTTCAGGATACCAAGGTCAGCTGATTGTCAAACTTAATTCCATCTGCAAACTTATCATTTCAATACAACCTAATGTATTCACAGTTTCTGGAAATTAAGAGCATGGATATATTTGAGGGGGTATTATTCTACCCACCACCGTGGGTTTGGTAAACACCTCAAGTTTTCTCTTGAGACCTCAGAAGGACTATGCTCTAGGAAAAAAAGGTCAATATTGAAATAGCCCGTGCCTACCAAAACCCAAAACAAACTTCCACAGGATCAAGGTGATCCACTAGACCTCTACTTACCTCTCTCAGAAAACAAAGCATTTTTGAAGGAATCACTATAATTTTTACTCACATGTCTAGCATCTAATCAAAAATATGAAATATACCAAAATACAGAACAAGAAAATGGAAATAAAGGAGAATATAAGTAAATAGAAACAGATCTATAGATAATTCATATACTGGAATTTTTAGGCAGAATATTTAAAATAATTAGGGGTATGTCAAGAAGATAGAGAAAATTTGGGCAATTCCAGTAGAGACTCAGAATCCATCAAAATTGTCAAATGGAAATTTGAGAATGTATAAATATAAGACTGAAACTAACAATTTATTAGATGGCTGTAATGAAATTTCATAAACAGCAGTGCAAAGGGCGAGTGAACTGGAAGACATGTCTTCAGAAAGAATACACATTTATGCATGAAGGAAAAATAATATAAGAGGCATTTAGGACCCAAGAAAAAAGTTTGACATGCATGTAATAAGAGTTCTACTCTGGAAGGTTGAATAGAAGCAATATTTCAATTAAGAAAAGCATCAAGTTAAACCCATAGAAAGTACAAGGAAAACAATAAGAGCAAAAGATCTAAGAAATAGAAAGCAGGCACACAATAGAAAATAAAATGTTTTTTAAGATCAATAAACTTGTTAAACCTCTAGCAAGACTGATCAAGAAAAAGATAAATTATCCATTTCATATACATTTGCAAAACTAATTACAGGACTTTATTTTATTGGTTGACTACTGTAAAGTAATTCATCCGAAATCTCAGTGTCTTAAAACTATAATACTTTCTTGTTTCTCATACGTCTGTGGGGTTTGCTGGATTTCAGCTGACTGGGCTGTGCTCAGCCAGGAGGCCATGACAAGTGAGTGCACAGGGGGAAGGTGGCGGGGTGGAGGGGTGGTGGGATGAACTGGGAGATTGGGATTGACATATATACACTAATATGTATAAAATAGATAACTAATAAGAATGTGTTGTATAAAAAATAAAAAAAATTAAAAAAAACAAAACACAAGTGAATGCACAGAGGCAGAAGAAATATTGGGGCCATAATTCAATCTACCACGATTATCTACAACTGTATACAAATAAATTTTATGATGTAGAAGAAATGGACAAATCCTTTGAAAAACAAAGGAATTGAATGAGAAGAAATAATAAATATGAATATTCCTATACTATTAAATACTTTGAATGGAAAATTAACAAATTTTTTTCACAAACACAGTTCCTGATATGAATAGCTTCACTGGTAAATTTTTCAAACATTTAAAGAAGAAATAACACAAATGTTACGTAAACTCTACCAGAAAATAGAATTGGATATAAAACTGCCCAGTTCATTTTTGAGGTTTGCATGGCCTGGATAGTAAAACTGACAAGAACATTGCAAGAAACATTGCAGGCTAAAATTTCTCATGAACATAGGCAAAAATCCTAAACAAAATTGTAATAAATCAAATCCAATACTCTTTATAAGGGATAATAGATCATGATCAATATGGTTTCTGTCAGGAATCTTTGCAAGATGAGGCTAGTATGCAAAAATTGATAAATATAGGTCACTACATTAGCAGGATAAAGGAACACACCATATGAGTCTCAATAGACTCATATTAAAAACCAGCAAACTAAGAATAAAAGGAAACTTCCTCATTCAAATGAAGCGTATCTACCTTCAGCTAACATCACATTCAATGTGCAAATACTAAACTCTTTCTCCTGGAATTTGCGACCAAGTTGAAGATGCTCAAAAAAAAAAAAAATGTGGGAACTGACAAGAGACTTCAAGGTAGGGGTGGGAGAAGAGAGAGAAACCTTAGTGGTGACTAGGTTAAACAGGTATTAATACATGTTTTCAAGGAATAATAATGAAAAGAGTTCGTAATTTGTAATACGGAAAGATGTCACAGATATATTAAATTTTTAAAGGGTTATTTGCTTTTTTTAAAAAATGTTCTCTTTTGTCAGTCTACTCACACGTGTTAACTATTTTCTCTTTAATGATAAAAAATTACTTCTAGTGTTACTTTGGGGATGCAAGAATGGAAATGGATGGGGGTTTCTAATTTTTATTTTGCACTTTTCTGTTAAATGTTTGCATTTTTCTAACCCCATACATATTCTCCTTTTACTGTTACTAGTAATAAAGGTGCTTGTGAAGTGAAATTATAAATTATTTTCTTTGCTTCTCTATACATATCTATAAAAAACTAACACATTTTATAATAAAAGGAAGGGGGTTGAAAGGAAGATCTGGAATGATCTTTAAATTGTATCACTGCTTGGACAGTGCTAGAGCTGAAGTAGTGGGGTGTTAAAAAATATATATATATGCACATAGATATCCATATATCTGTACATCTCACTAAGTAAAAGAAATCAATAGCCTTTTGTTTTGTTTTGATTTTTAGTTTTCATAAAAGGAATTTTATTCAAGGGGTCTTTTACTCCTGAGTCCTTTGAAATCTCTTTCAGAAACCCTGCATTTTGCTCAAATACTGTCAGCCAGAGCTGAGAGTTCTCTGCGTCCAATGTGAATGTTCCTTTTTGTTGAGTGAGTAACTGGAAAACTTTGAGAATTTTTTTACCAGAAATATTAATTACTTCATCACTGGAAGACTCCTGTATACTTCCATATTCCAGCAAATAGCTTGGTAACTTTACAGGAGCAGGAAATGAATTAAAATCATAAAACATAATAAACATTTCTAATGAATTCACATCTCTGTGCTCAGCTTGTGGCCATGTGGAACCTTGGCAGATCATGCCAGGAGAAGTGACACGATTTCACCAGCCTCCTGGCTACAAGGCAGGAATGTTGCTGGAATGAAAGACTTCAAGGAGTTGAAAACAAGAGCCTCTGAAGATGGAGAACCAGAGAACCTGGGAAGCATGAAAAGAATGCAGTCCCTTAGCTAAATTACCTAGCTGGAAATTACTCACCCAGGAGCTCCATCCTGCTGGGAACTCTTGGTCAATCTGTGAAGAAATTAGCAGTTAAAAAGATCTCCAGGCTGAACATCTTTTATTTTGAAAGCTTTATAGTCATGGAACTAGAGGAAAAGTTGGAGTGATCCTTCTAGAATCATAATGAATTTGAGTTTTCTTCTTTTTTTCCCTTTTTAAAACATTTTAACTACTGTTTTTACTTTTAGAAAATACCTTTTGAGTCAGAGAGAGTCTGATTCAATCCAAATTGTGCTACCAGATTAGGCATAAACATTATCAGCTCTGTCTCTTATGACATTTTATGAAGTAAAAAAAAAAAAAAAAGTATATGTACTTGTTTAAAAAGGAAGCAGAAATAATAGTAAAAGCAGAACAGGTAGTCCTCGTACTTCAAAGGCAAGTTCTTCAAAATATATATATGAGTCACTATTTGAAAACTGAAACAGTTTTTCTCACAGAAGGAATGTGAAATTGTGTGAAGAGAAGGTTCACAGAAGGAATAGTGCTATAAACATTACATATTTTAGCATTTGGGTAAATGTATCCTGGGAATCTTAGTCAAGATGTGCAAGTAACAGAAACCAGCTAGTTGGCTGACTATGAGATGGGAACTCATTAAAAGGAAGCAAGGTTATCTCTTGGAACTCAGGAATGTCAACTGGTGGCATGGGAACTAGGGCCAGGAACTGTCTGTAAAACTGTCATTGCTACACCTCTGTGTCTTATCTCTGCCTCCTGGATGAGCAGACAGACTTGTGTTGCCCCCTCTGTATAGGGCAGGCAGTACATGGTCACCCAGTAGTTTGTGAGGCTCATCTACTCCCTTTGAAGAGTCCATACTGGACTGACTGGACTAGATCTCAGCTCTAATTCCAAATAGCCATTAATTGGCCTAATTTAGGTCGGTGTCCACCCAAAATCCAGTGGGATATATGTTTATTACCCAGGTAGCTGACAGCCTCTGTACCTGTGAGCATGGCTAGTCATGTGACGTGCCATCTGAGGATTGAAGGATGACAGAGAGATTGTGAAAAGATGACCAAGATTCTTACAGATTATGCCTTTAGGGAAAAAAAAATGTTAAGACAGTGAGGACAAAGGGTGCTAAAGCAGAATGAAAATATTGGGAGATTGGGATCGACATATATACACTAATATGTATAAAATAGATAACTATTAAGAACATGCTGTATAGCACAGGGAACTCCACTTTGTTGTATAGTAGAAACTAACACAACATTGTAAAACAACTATACCCCAATAAAAGAAAAAGAAAATGGTAGAAAAAAGAAAATATAAATATGGTGTAGTCATGTGACCGTAAAACCCCCTCCTCCAGGGGCTACAGTGTGTGAATGGAGACTCCATGGCAGGTTCCATTCCCTGCCACCTGCTTCAACGACAGCACCTCGCATTGCCTGTTACTACTTTATTGTGGAATGATTTATATCTATTGATGGTTAACATAATAATAATAATATTCCATGCCTACATTAACAATAGAATTGAAGCCCCCTGTGTAACTCTCCCTGATCCTCTATCCTGATAAAACTCCTGTCCTCAATCTGGTGGCAAGTTTGTAACAGCTGTTTGTTGAATGAATGAACAATTGACAGAATAAAAGAAAAGCTGGTGGAAGGGTGTCGGACCTTATTCAAACAACTATATATTCCAACCTAATAAATGTGATGAATGTGCTTCAGTTTGCAATGCATGCCACGCTGTGTGGTAATGTTACTGATAGGTGATTTATTCTAATTTCAGAGATTTTCAAACCTTTTTCCCTCCCTGGGCCTATCACCTTTTAATATGTTTCAGACAGATTTCTAATGACTGTGATCTAAGACTGTTTGACTGATTGCCACAAACATAATTTGGGAAATGGTTAGCTCTGAAAGATAAGCAATTACTTAAAACTTGCTTTAAATTTTAGGGACTAGCCTACTTTGATCAGAGGTCTTTTTGTGATGTATGCTCAGCAAAAATGTTAAAGGTGAGCCTACTCCAGCTGAATCCATTTTTACTAAAACTGTGTCTGCCAGATGTCTGAAAAGGTAGGGATAAATTGAAATTCATCACCTATTTTTTTTTTAAAAACTGCACTACGTGAGAAAGTGGGCAGAGAGTTAAGTTTATATGTGAAACTTTCCTTACATTTTCTTGAAGATCACTCCAAAGTAGAAAGAAATAGGGTGAAGGATAGGAAGGAAAGGGGTACATTTAACACATGATTTTCTAAAGAAAAGAAGTGGGGTAATAGATGCACAATAGTGGTTGAATGAATGATGAACCAGTTACCTTTTGTCCTTCAGTGGTCCATTCATACTATCCTTCTTCTCCATTAACCTTGGAAATACTAAACTGTACTCAAGCAGGGACTACACTTTGGAATCAGAAAGGCCTGGGACCCAGCTCTGGCTCTGTTAGTTATGTGGGACTCCCAATAAGTTACTCAGTGTATGTTTCCCAGGGCTGATCACAAACTTGGTGACTTAAGACAACAAAATTTATTTCTAACTTCTGGAGGTCAGATGTCCAAAACCCAGGTCTCAGCAGGGGTATGCTCCCTTCCAGCAGCTCTAGAGGAGAATCAGTTTCCTGGTTCTTCCAGCTTCTGGTGGCTGACAGCACTACTTGGCTTGTGGCTGTATCACTTCAAGGTCAGCATCTTCAAATCTCTCTCTGGTCCTTCTTCACATTACAATCTCCTCTGCGTGTGGTTAAATCTCACCCTGCCTCTCTCCTACAATAACACATACGATTGCATATAAGGCCCACCTGGATAACCCCTGATAACCTCAAAATTCTGAGCTGGATATGCCAGTTGGACACTAGTGCTCACATTTCCTTTAAGCCAAGGTTTGTTGATTTTTTTGCTAAACTCACTACCAGGGAAATCTTAATCACGTTGACATCAACTTTAAAATCTTTCCTCTGGGCACCAAAAGCAAAAGTAACTGGATCCAACATCTTTCAAATATGTCTGTTACTTCATTTTCCATAGATCAGTTCTCCTGAGATGCTGGTTTCCCTCCTCACAGCAAAAGTGGCTGACAAGGTTTCTTGCACCTTGGGATAAATGCTGACACAGCCTGACAAGACATGAGATGGAAAAACAATAGAGTGTCACCAGAAGACTGCATCAATGCTGCTTGTTTTGAATGTGTTCAAGACGATCGAAAACGTGTCCTTGTGAAAAACATGCAGGTCCAGAGATTCATGGGTCTGAGAAGAGATGACTGATAAAATAACTAACAGGCTCACTGACACCAGCCTTTGAGCATCAAATTCACCATATTTCTCCTTGTACAAGCATTTTCCGTGCTGTGCTCCATGCTGCTAGGATAAGAGAATACAATAAACTCTGGATTATTTGATATTTTCCGAATGTGCTTCTCTCCTCTTCCATTAACACTGCTACCCTGACCTTCACCTTACCACGAAACTTCTTGAAATAATGATTGAAACACCCTTCCTCAGATGCTTGCTTTCACTGTAGGATCTTGCAATCTGAATTATTCTGCTGATATTACCAAACTGAAGTCAATCCGTGGAGATCACCCAGTTTAATGCCTTTTCCTAACTCCTTCATCTTTAGCATTAATCTGTCATGTTTTGCACAATTTCTAACACCTTGTTTGTCCCCTCACATTCCTCCCTCCCCACTTTTGTCTTCCATGCCCCCAGCACAGTTCCAATTTTATTCTTTACTCTTTCACTTTTTTCTTCTTTAGTTTTCATCCCTCCTTCTGGAACATTCCTCATGTTGTGACTTTGGTATTCTCTTCTTAAATCTCTTTTCACTCTACCCTTGACACCAGTTCTGTAGTTTCAACAATCATGGCCATTTTGGTTTTAGGCTTGTATCTCTCAGCCACTGAAGTTCTATGGAGAAAGGGGGGTTGATGAAAGGAGAGAGATACTTTCTATAGTCCTGACCTTTTCCTTACACATCCCAAGGACCCCTGCACAACTCTGCTGTGTATCCTGTTGATACCTCCCGCTCACCATGACCTTCAGACCAGTCCTTTCCTTTCCTCCATATCATTCTTGCCACGGTTTATTAACCTCTCAATTAATCTGGTTTAATACCATTCATTCATCTGTAATTTTTCCCTTCCACTTTCAATCCATCATAAAAATCTGTAAAACATTTTCAATCCATCATAAAAATCTGTAAAATCTATCTCCACATGGCCAATTCACCAAATGTCCAAATCTACTTTTCCAGTCCTCTTTTCTACTGTTTACAGATAAAATTAACATTTATCTCAACTTACGATGTCAGAGTTCATACGTCATTTTTTTTTAAAAGAGGATTGAGGGTGATGTTTCCATTGTTCCTAATTAACAAGTGTGCTTTGCAAAGATTAAGTAACTTGCCTAATGTCACACCTCTAATAAGTGACATAGTTAGGAGGAGAGCCTAGCTCATCTCATGCCATATATCTTACCTTTTACAATATAAAATGATGTTTTCCAGAGGTATTCCAAGCTACAGTCTTGCTCAGTGTGCCCTTACAACTATTCTGACAAAAACACCCCCTCGTAAAAGCAAATGCTATCTTGAACCTATTTTGGAATCATTCCCACACTCATCCATTTCCATGCAAAATGTTCTCATCACCAAATCCCAAGTGAATTGACAACTGCTCCATGCAGCCCTTTCTCACCAGAAAAACCACATCCTGTTGAATATCTATGGCTCTGTGTTTACATTGCTTTCCAAGCACATAAGACACAGGACACGTGTCAGAGTTATTTAAGTACTTAAGTCTATTCCTCTTTAGTGTCCAAGTTCTGATCTTGTATCTCTTCATTTCCCACAGAAAAGAAATGCCTATTGCAGAGACTTGACCACAGCAGGTGCATAATAAATCTTGACAGAGTGAATCATTTCTTGACAGAGTTTTGAGTTTCTTGTTTAAATAATATGAAAGTTTAAATCGTTTATAAAATATTTTAGATGTGCAAGAGATATACAGTGATGCAGTGCATACCCTTCAACACACTATCCAGCTTAAAAAAGAAACATTATTGATGGAAGTTTTTTGTGCATCCGCTACCCATCCACCAACTTCTCTGTTCTGAATTTGATGTGTTTCCATCTGGTTCATTTGGTTTTTACTTTTCATTCTTATTTATAATTCCTTAAATATGACAAATACACTTCCTACTAAAAATGAATTCACAAGGAAGCAGGAGAAATGGGTGAAACACTTCCCTCAGGTTCACTAACTCTTAGATCTGCAGTTGGACTTCCATCAGGACAGGCTGGACTAATATTCAGTTGAAGCATAAGCCTAATATTTATTTTCAGTCTGGAAAAACATATATGGTCAGCATCTGAGTTCCCTAGAGGAAAAACAGGAAAATTTTTGTGGCACAAGCTGTTTCACTGTGTCTGAGAAGGCTCCCTTAGTTAGGTCTCTTTGTTCTGTTCCTTACTAATATATTTGTATCCAGAAATTAAATATCTGTTATTATTTCCTCCTTTATGAGAAATTAAACATGCTACATAATAGAACTTTTTGAAACTTTTTCTTTCTCTTTGTACTTTCAGGATTTTTTTTAAAGTATGAGGACATTTTTAATGGAATTTAAGATGCTATTTACAAAATAAGTTATGGTAACATTAAGGGATTTTGTAATATACAGGATATAATGTAATATGAGACAATTTGGAATTCGATGCTATATCCAATGTATTTAATTTTAAGTATTCCTCTTTTTCTTAAAGTATGTATCTTCTTTTTAAAGGAATATTTTTAAAGAATAATAATAAGATGAATATCCATGAAGTTAGCACTCAGTTTAAGAACTAAATTGTTACTAATTTAATATATTACCTTGCATCCAATTGATTGTCTTTTTTTATAGTATTGCAAATCTATTCCTTCTTTGTATTCCTTTTGAAATTGTTTCTGTTCAACCCCTTCTGTCTTACTTACCACAATTATTGCCACATTTTAATATCTGGTTCCAATTTGTGCTACTCAAAAATGGAGAGATATCAAGAATCAAGAAGACAGAGATTAAAATATCAGTTGCTACAAGGAGTTTGTTTTTAATATGGCTAAGTTAAGTTCTTATCAGACTGATCCTACCACAGAGCAACCACAAACTCTGGAGAAAGTATGAAATAAAGCTACCCAAAGCCACTAGAAGGAGTAGGAAAATTCCAGAGTCAACATTTGAAAGAAGGGAACAGCATGGGATACATTTCCCATTTTATAGCTTTACTGTTAGCATGGAAGCAGGCTACAATCAGTGATATGTGGAGTGAAAAGCTTTTCTAAATAAGCTTCAATATTCAAGCTTTTCTAAATAAGCTTTTGAAAAAACCAGAAGATAGAGTTTGGGGCAACAATAGCTACTGGTAAGTGAGGTAGGGACATCACTACAAAGCAAGCCAGAAAGAGGGCATCTCAAGATTGGTTTATAAACTAGTACAATTTGTGGGTGAACTCCTTTTTTTTTTTTTTTTTTTTTTTTTTTGCGGTACGCGGGCCTATCACTGTTGTGGCCTCTCCCGTTGCGGAGCACAGGCTCCGGACGCACAGGCTCAGCGGCCATGGCTCATGGGCCCAGCCGCTCCACGGCATGTGGGATCTTCCCGGACCGGGGCACGAACCTGCGTCCCTTGCGTTGGCAGGCGGACTCCCAACCACTGCACCAGCAGGGAAGCCCTGTGGGTGAACTCTTAATCATGCGTATGCAAAGACTCAAAGCAGCCCAGCTCAGGATAAAAGAACGGAACTCAGATTTAAACTGCTAGTTAACTAATACCACATAATTTGCCTTTGAATTCAACAAAGCAAATTTCTTGCTAAAACAAACAAAACAAACATCAACACTCTTGAGGCTCTTAACAGAACTAACTCAATGCCTCGATATGATCTAAAATTATTTGACATACAAAGAATCAGGAAAATGTCAGCCATTTTCAAGGGAAAAGAAAATTAACAGACACAACTCCAAAATAATCAGATACTGAAATGAGCATTCAAATGTTTTACAGCAGCTATCAAATTATGCTCAATGAGCTAAAAGAAAAATACAATTACAATGAATAATAAGAGAAAAAGCCAGTAGAGAAGCAAAATTATAAAAAGAAATAACTGGAAATTCCAGTCATCGCAGCCTTATAGGATAGGCTTATTAGAAGAATGGAATCAGAAGAGGAAAGATAAAGTGAGCCAGGAGTTGAGTTAAGAGAAGTGATCAACTCTGAAGATGGCAGAGAAAAAAAGATTGAAAGAAATGCTGACAGAGCCTCACAGACCTGTGGGATAATATTAACATTTAACGTATGTGTATAATTTGAGTTCCAGGAGGAGAGAAGAGAGAGAATGGTGCAAACATTATTTTAAAATATAGAGGTCAAAATGTTCCTATATTTGGTGAAAGTAATAAATCTACAGATATATAGAGTTCAGTAAACATCAAGCAAAATAAAGGCAAATAAAACTGTCTAGTCACATCAAGTCAAATTGCTAAAAACTAATTATAAAGAAAATATCTTGAAAGAAACCAGAGAAAAGTGACATATTACATACAGAGGAACAGCTTTTCAGATGAACTTCAAGACTGCATAGAAACTACAATACTGATATAATGTAGAACATATCTTTAATTGCTGAAAGGACATATCTGTCGACTCGAAATTCTATATTAAGCAAACATATATTTTATTAATGAAGTTGAAATAAAAACATTTTTAGATCAAATAGAACTAAGTGAAATTTTCTCCAGTAGATAAACACTACAAAATATGTCAAAGGAAATTTTATGGGCTGAAAGGAAATGATACCAAATGGATACTTGGATAGTCAAGAAAAAGTGAATACCAGCGAAAATGGTAAAATTATGGGTAAATAAAGAAGACTACATTTTCCCTTTAATCTGTTTAAAGCACATGGCTCTTTAAAAGCAAAATGTATAATATTGTTATGTGGAAATTATATTGTATGTATTTTAATACATATGACAAATTTGCACAAAGAATATGGGGATGTATGCATGGCCGTATACTGTTGCAAGTTTTCTACATTTAACATGAAGTGGTGTATATTAAGTCTAACTAGACTCTGAAAAACCAAGGATTAAACATCAAAAACTAATGCAAAGGAGTATAATTGAAGAGCAAATACAAGCTTTAATGTAGAATTCTAAATATATTCAAATATTTTGAAAAGAAAAAAATCAGTAGAAAAACAGTGTATCAAGAAATAGAGGGAGAAACAGAAAACAATAATATGGTAGACCTATATGCAACCATGTCAAAAATTACATTAATTGCAATGATCAAAGCACTACAGTTAAAAGGCAGAAATTGTCATAACTATATGCTGCCTATAAAAATGCACTTTCAACACAGATAGTTCAAAAGTAAATGGATGGCAAAAGACGTAGCCTGCAAACAGCCTAAGAAGGCTGAAGTGGTCATATTAATATCAGATAAAATTGACTAAAAGAAAAAGAGTATGTCCAGAGATAAAGAGGGACACTTTGTATGATAAAAATGTTTAATTCTTCAGAAGCATATAATAATCATAAAAATGTGTGAATCTAGTAATAGTACTCCAAAAGAATATGAAAAAAATTGACAGAATTCTATAGCAAAATAGGCAATTTTATAAGAGATTTTAACTCCCTTATTTTGGCAGTTGAAAGAACAAATGCACAATATCAGAAGAAAAAATAGGTAATCTGAATGATGCTATCAATTGTCTTACCCTTGGTATTTATAAGACATTCACCAACAACAGCAGTATACACATTGTTTTTCAAGTGTGGATAAGTTCATCACAACAGACCATATACTGAACCATAAAACATGCTTCATTAAGTTAGAATAACTGAAATCACGTAGTTTCTTACCAAGATGGAATTAAACTAGAAATACATAATAATAAGGTATTTAGGAAAACAGAATGTTTGTAAGTTAAACAATATAAACAAGCCATAGGAAAAAATCACAAAGAAAAGTAGAAAACATTTCTAACTGAATAATAGTGCACATACATTTCAACATTTGTGAGATGCAGCTAGCTGGATAGAGAGACATGCATGACTTTATATGCTCTCATCTGGGAAAAAAACAAAAGAAAAGACAAATTATTATGCAAATACTGAAACTTAGGAGGCCAAAAATGAGAATTACAAGTAAACCAAAAGTAAGAAAATTATTACAACAATGATAATAAAAGCAAACATCAATGAAATAGAAAAGAGACAAATAATTGAGAATATAATCAAAGTAAAATAAAACAGTAAGAGTTAGGTTTCATTTTTTAAAAATCCTTATCAAAGACACCATTAAGAAAATTAATAGGCAAGCCACAGAATTGGAGAGAATATTCACAAAACATATCTGACAAAGTACTGGGATCCAGGCTATAAAACGTTTATAACTTAGTAACAAAAATACAAGCAACCCCATAAATTTGGGGCAAAGTTCATACAGACATTCCCAAAAGAAGACATACAAATGGCCCATAAGCCTGTAAAAATGTTCAACACAATGAGTCATTAGACATATTCAAATTTAAACCTCAATGAAATACTACTGCATAGTCAACAGAATTGCTAAAAATACAAAGATGAATAATACTAATTGTTGTTGAGGACGTGGGGAACTGGAATTTTCATACATTTTTGGTGGGAAAGTGAAATGTAACAACCAGTTTGGATAAAGATCTGGCATTTTCTTATAAACATAAGTATACACCTACTCATCAAATGTAATCCTATGCAGTTACTCAAAAGACATGAATGTTCACCAAAAGATTTTCGCAAGATTGGTCATAGTATATTTATCCTAGTAGCCCTGAATTGGAAACAGCCTAGGTATTCATCAGCAGGGGAATGGATAAACCGTGGCGTATTCCTAAAATGGAATACTCTTCAGCTATAATAAAAGAGTAATAGGTGAATCTCAAAAGCATTATGCTAAGTGAAAAAACTTTTACAGAAAGGTCCATACTGTATGTGTGATTCCAGTTATATAAAGTTCCAGAACAAGCATTTAATCTATGGTGGTAAAAAATCAGAAGTTGCTCTTGAGGCGAGGGGGTAAGAATTTACCGGAAAATGGTGTAAGATAACTTTCTGGGTTGATGGTAATGTCCTACAACTTGACAGAGGTTTTGGTTACCTCGGTGTGTGTATTTGTCAAAACTCAACATATGTGTATTTAAAATGTGTGCATTTCATGGATTGTTTAGTTTATATCAAAATAAAAAGAAACTGTAACTGTGTGTACCCTGAAAAGAACTTAGGGGAAAGTTTAGTGTTATGTTGAGGCATTACATTTATGTACCTCAAAAAATATGATGGATTAATTAGTGGATAGAGAGATGGAGAAATGGATGGTTATGTGTTAAAACATGTTCAGTAAAATGTTGATGGTTTATAGGTATTTACTGGAAAATATTTTTTAACTTTGCTGTGTTTGAAATTTTTCATAATAAAATGTTGAACGAGGAAATAAAATACAAATAAAATTAGATATGAGAAAGACATCTAAAATATAAAATTAAGAATTATAATTATGAGAGCAGTATGGAGTTTCCTTAAAAAACTAAAAATAGAGTTGCCATAGGATCCAGCAATCCCACTCCTGGGCATATATCTGGAAAAGACAAAAACTCTAATTCAGAAAGATACACCCCAGTGTTCATAGCACTATTTACAATAGCCAAGACATGGAAGCAACCTAAGTGTCCACTGACAGACGGACAGATGAATGGATAAAGAAGATGTGGCATATATATAAAGGAATATTACTCAGCCATAAAAAAGAATGAAATCACGCCTTCTGCAGCAACATGGATGGACCTAGAGATTCTCATACTAAACGAAGAAAGTCAGACAAAGACAAATATCATATAATATCACTTACATGTAGAATCTAAAAAAATGAACTTATTTACAAAACAGAAACAGACTCACAGACATAGAAAAGAAACTTATGGTTACCGGGGGTGTGGGGATGGGGGAGGGATAAATTAGGAGTTTGGAAATAGCAGATACAAACTACTGTATACAAAATAAACAACAAGGATATAGCGCAGGGAACTGTATTCAATATCTTGTAATAACCTATAATGGAAAAGAATTTGAAAAAGAGTATATATATATAGATAGATAGATAGATATGAATCACTTTGCTGTGCTCCTGAAACTAACACATTGTAAATCAACTATACTCCAATAAAAAAAGAAATATAATCATTTCCCAATATATACAAATATTGAATCATTCTGTTGAACAGCTGAAACTAATATAATGTTATATGCCAATTATATCTCAATTAAAAAAAGAATAATAAATCAGCTGATGCAGATGTTGGACAGCAGGACTGCAGTGTGTTGGCCAAGTGGGACCGTTAGTAGTAAATCTAGATTTAAACACTCTGTCAACCAATCTATGTTCTCAGGACCACCAGGGGCGTCTGCCTGGGCAGAGTTTACAGTGTGGCTGGGAGATAGCCAGGCATCTCCTAAATAAAAAGAGGATGTTAGTCGAGCTGCATGTTCACTATTTTTTGACTTAAATTCAGATATTCCTGTCCCATGGCGAGGGTGCAGTGAGGGGATGAAAAAAGGCCAAGAGATTGCTCAAAATTCTCTTCCTCCATATCAGTGGAAACAGCGGAGTGAGGGCCAGGGTTCCACAAAAACCCTGAAGACTTCAGGGTACTGAAGGGAGCTTACCTTCTTAAGGAAACCAGAGCTTTAATTACTGACTTCACACTGCATTTCTGAGTGACTTGTGTCTATCCCAAATTAATCATGAATTTTGAATAGATAGTAGGAAATCTTGAATAAAGTTAAATAGGCATTTACACAAGATAGGATTTAAATTCAGAGCATCAGTGAATGCTATGTGGATTGGGAAACTATGAGAGTAAATTCCTGATAACAGAATAATTATCCTAAAATTAAACCCCAGAGGATGCTTGTCATTAGGTGGTAGAAGGTGTGAAAGGATTCAAGAGAAAGGAGAACCAAACAGCAGAATATCAAACTAGAAAAGGTAGCAGAGATTTAGAATAAGTATTAAGAGAGATTAATACAAAAAGAGCAGAAAAAACCAGTGCTGGAACATGTGAGTAAACAGTTCTTGTTTGCTTACAACAGGCACTGGAGCAAGGAAGTTAAGAAAGGTGACTGGTAGAGTTTTAGTCCCTTTGGGCTGCTATAGTGATATATTCCAGACTGGGAAGCCTATAAACAACAGAAATTTAATTCTCATAGTTCTGGGGGCAGAAAGTCCAAGATCAAGGTGCCAGCAGGGTCGGGTGAGGGCCCTCTTCCTGGGTCAGAGCCAGTGCCTTCTCGCTGTGCCCTCAAATGGTGGAAGGGGCTAGGGATCTCTCTGGAGCCTATTTTTATCAGGCACTAATGCTATCCGTGAGAGCTCTAACCTCAGGACTTAAGCACTTCCCAAAGGCCCCACCCACTAGCACCATCACCTTTGGGGATTAGGATTTCAGCATATGAATTTTGGGGGGACATTTAGACCACAGCAAATAGACATGACATAGGGGAGGCAAATGTTGGCTACCTAGAAGTTTTGCCTCAAAAAGCACAAGGCGAGGCTAACCTCCCAGATCTCTCATTCTATCACCCAACAGCTTCCTAATGAACAGGGAGGGAACACAGCTTTTACAGGGAAAATAACCCCCTGTCACTGTGAAGATGTGTCTTATTTATAAAGGTTGCACCAAGTGCACCATATAGTATGCAGCCCACCCAAAGCAATCCTTTTGTGAATGGAAATCTCAGGGCTCACATGTGACTCATTAGACTGCATGTGTCCTGAAATAAGGGAGATGGGTCCCTCACCGTCTCAGCAAGTTGCGTTCAAAGGGAGAGCAGCCTACGTCTGACCTCTGTTTGCCCGTAGCTGCCAAAACACTTTTCAATGTATAAAGGAGGCAGTCAGCTGCGTTAGAAGTGAATCCCTTTCTTAGAAAATGACATCTCAGCACAGACTGCCAAAAGAGCGGCCAAGGTACTCTGCCTTGCCAGGAAAGGGAAACTGAGGAGCAGAGGGGCCGCCTACTGCATCCTGTGAGAGGCAGGAGGGTTTCAGCAGTCAAGCAGTTAACCTGAATTTACCTGGGGATTTTTAACCGGCACAATCACACTTATGCAATTAAAGTGTAGATCTCCAGGCTGAGGTATACATATATGTACGTATGCTTTGGGGGGAGGGGAAAAGAGTATGTTAATAAAGAAAAAAAAATGTAGCCGAAGATGAATTCTTGGAAAACCGAATCCAACAAGCCTTTAATTGGAAGGTTACCATATACAATCCTTGTGTGTGGTAAGGAACATTCGGCCTCGCCTTCTAGTCGCTAATTTAATCATGATGGTGGGGCCCCAGCATGGGTCTCACCCTCTCCAGTAAAACACCTGCTTAATTAATTGTGTAGCTAATACCTGACACAGGAAGTGGACCCAGAGGCAGAGTTAGGGGGCCAAAAGACTTGTGGAGGAGAAACAGCTTGGAAAGAAAAGGAACAGGAACAGTACTGGGCAGAGGGTGTCATCCCACCTAGGTAAGGACTGACACAGCTTCTGCAGCCCAATGGGGCGCTCCAAGGCCAAGCTGGCCCATGAGACCTGACCTGCCTTGGGCAGAAATGATTGGGAACTTGCTCAACCAGTGTCTGGAGGGAGCCCTGAGCAGGAACTGGGATGGATCTTGAATAAAAAATGGCAGGAAGTCATCAGCTGATCACACTCTTCACCAGGAGGTGGTCCTAAAGGGGGTCTTAGAGGCGCACCTTGGTGTGTGCATAATCCCAGAACACAAGTAAGGAACGTCTGCATCAGCTCCTGCAGAGCCTGAAGGGAGAGAGAAGGCTACCATGGAGCTTCTTAGCTGTTCACCTGAGAGAAAAAAGGACACCCTGACGAGTTCCCGGAATCACAAGTGTACATGAGCTGGAAGACTCTGAAGATCATCACAGACAGAGTACTGTTTCACCACCACTGAGAGAGGGGACATACCCGAAGATGGTCACTGAGAATCCCCAGCTGGAGGGGGAAGAGGCAGACTAACTCTTCACCCTGAGCGTAGCTGAGCTTTGTGGATTCGGGGGTAGGAGTTCTTAGGGGCTGGGGGCTTATGGGTACAAAACTCACTCTCAGCCATTTGTGAGTGATCTGCTCTGCTCCGTGCCTGTTCTCAGTAGGCGAGGCTGTAAACACAACGCTTCCTCTGGAGTATGCGGAGTTCTGGCAACTCTGGGAAGTCAAGGATGACAGCCCACTATACCACAACACTTCCCATATTTCTCCTCAGGTAAGATTCCCAAGAACTATCGCCACTGGGAAAACTTATGGCCAGGATGGATGGAATCAGTTTTGTCAAGGTAAGGAAGCAACACTTCCCCTGGAAAATACATTATCTAGTTGTACAGAATGTCCACCAATTATTGGTCTTTTGATACCTCCTGTGTTTATACAACTTCTTATTCCCAGGATTACTAGTAATGTGTGATGAGAAGAAGGCAAGGTCAAAAGAGTTCATCCACATTGATCTCAAATATTCAACAATATTTAAGAAGACTAATGGCATCACTTTGAAACGTAATCTCTAAAGATGGGATTGATGGAAAATCAGAAAAAGAGGTGTTTTCAGTTGAAATAACTAAAATATTATATTTTATCATCACTTTTATTCCACAATGGGTAGGCAAATTCTTGCCCTTTATATTTATTTTTAGAATTATTAGGGAAGAAAAATAGGTCTTAAATATCATGCCTGTTCTGTTGACTTTGGGAAATGACTCGGAAAAATCATCTGGGTTCCAACAGCCATGGGGACTTTCTGAAAGGTAAACATTTTTTCTATTTCACACCCTTTAATAAAATTTAATACCCTGATGATGGAACCTTGTCCTCAGAAACAACCTCTACTTTGGGACATGGCAAAATCTGCCCCCTTCTCCTACTCCTGTATCTTTCTTCAGCCTTTTCTTCCTGTTTCTCTTCTATTTCTTGTCTGTTTCCTCCTCTGTCACTGAGTGCCTTCTACATATACCACCTGGAAGGGTTAATCCTCATGGGGAATTTGGGACACAGTGATAATATCCTCATTCTAGTGATGAAGAGACCAAGGCTCAGACAGGCAAAAAGGTATGCCCATGTCTCTCTTCCCCCATCATCACGCTCTGTTTTATCTGCTTCTCTTATTTATCTCTATTTATATAAGCAGAGCGACTAAGTGCATTTTAAAATCTCACTCTGGCAACTTATTTACATGTTTTCGTGATTAGTTGTTTTTTAACTGATGATGGACATTAGTGATGTGACCAGTGAGCGTAAAAATATCACAACTGAAGGAGGAAGAATTAGAAGAACAGAGGATGAACTCATCTGAAATGAAAGATATACTCAAGGTCATTAAAAGCTGATACACACATATTGCTAAAGGAAAGAAACAGTCTGGAAAGGCTACCTAGTGTATGATGCCAACTCTATGACATTCTGGAAAATGAAAAACTATAGAGACAGTAAAAATGACCAGTAGTTGCCGGGAGTTGGAGTGGGAGGATGAACTGGTGGAACACAAGACTTTAGGGCAGTGAAGCGATTCTGTATGATACTCTAATGGTGAATACCTGACATTATGCATTTGGCAAAACCCACGGAACTGTACAACACAAAGAAGGAACCCTAATGCCAGCTATGGACTTCAGTTAATAATAACGTGCTAATATTGGTTCATCACCTGTAACAAATGTACCTCGCCAGTGCAAGGGCTTAATAATAGGGAGGATTGAAGGGAAACTCCACATTTTCTGGCCAATTATTGTGTAAACCTAAAACTGCTCTAGAAGATAAAGTTTATAATTTTTTTAAAAAAGGACTTCCTTAGAAAAGTACCTGGGGCAGGAGGCAGATTGGCCACTGTCCAGATGTCAAAATATACCCCGATTCTGGGACACATCTTACAGTTGCTGGATAGGTTACCTGCTAAATGCCTGAGCCCCAGTGAATAATGCCAGGTGGTTTTACATCATGAACAAAGGACAAAGAGAAACGGTTCTAATATAAATTTCCATTTTTCTCTGTTCACTGCAGACAGCATGCCCCTGCCTTTAAGTCATAGACAGATGGCTCAGTGACAGGCGGCGGGTATTCACATGTGCAGAGCTGAATCTCATTACACTCTAACAAGAAGATTATAATGCAGACAGTCAAAACCGAGTCTGGCCGATCACATGTGAGAGGCACTGATTTTTGTTTTTAAATAAAGGCAGGGACATTTTCATGCAATCTGAGAAATCTGATAATGAATGTTACTGTCATTATCTTTTATTTTCCTTTGTCCCTTGAAAATCTAAGTAAACCAATGCAATTTAAAAGCTAACTTCCAATTACACTGCAGTTATTTTTATGACCGTGTTTTCCTCCAATATCATGTAGGAGAGATTACCTCCTCGCTTATTATTAATATCTTGCTAGAAGCTCTTTAAGATGTCTGTTATAAACTACTTTCTACTCTGTAAGATACATGCAATCAATAAAGAAAAAAGTCTCAGCAGAGTCCACCAGTATCACCACCCACAAGCTCACCAAATTTCAATATATAACAAATGGCACAGGCCTGTATTTTAGTTTATAATATAAAGTACATGGTATGGGACCAGACTCACTTAAAAATACACTGAAAATAGTAGCAATCTCATATATTTTGTGGAACTCAGTTAATTAAGACTATGCATCCATGCAAGACTGCTTTGGGAGTAGAGGTAGAGAAAGGCTTGGTTTTGTTTTTTTTTTTTGAAATTATTAACAACTTTAAAAATTCATCCCTCTTTTAAAATGATCACTCCATGTCCTATAAGCATCCTGGGACAGGTGGAATTTCAAGAAACTCTTTCATGCATAAAAGAGAACAAGCTTAGTAACCTGAAAATTCTAGCACTCTAAGTGCTGTGAATATATGTGAAAGCAATTGAATTAATAAATCATAAGGGCGGTAAAGGGATGATGGATGTTTCTCAGTGTAACTGAGGGCTCCAGCAGATATTAGGGACTGATGGAATAAGTTGAGGCTGGGTAGACATTGAAATCAGAAAATATTGTTGAGCATCTGTTATATATAATGAGGTGGGGTGGGGATAAGATGGGAGTTAGTTTCTATAAGAAGGCAGGCTAATCTGAAAAGTCTTTTGAGGGACTTCCCTGCTGGCACAGTGGTTAAGAATCTGCCTGCCAATGTAGGGAACACGGGTTCAGCCCCTTGTCTGGGAAGATCCCACATGTCGTGGAGCAACTAAGCCCGTGCGCCACAACTACTGAGCCTGCGCTCTAGAGCCCATGAGCCACAACTACAGAAGCCCGCGTGCCTAGAGCCCCTGATCCGCAACAAGAGAAGCCACTTCAATGAGAAGGCTGCGCACTGCAACGAAGAGTAGCCCCCGCTCGCCACAACTAGAGAAAGCCCATGTGCAGCAACGAAGACCCAAGGCAACCAAAAAAAAAAAGTCTGTTGAGCCATGTCTCACAGAAATGCTAGGTAAAGTGATGAAAACATCATGTCCATTGCATAGCTGAGATGCCAAGAAAGAAGGAAAATCCCTGTGTGGCAGAAATAAACCACAGAGAAAAAAAGGTGAACAGAGGTACAATTTTCCTGGGAGGGTGGTGTGTGTCAGGGAGGGATGGTGACCAAAGTGGGGACTGGACTGTCATTTCTTTGTGCAACCAAGAATAGAGGCCTTCAGCCTGTATGAAACAGGTCATGATTAAGAAGACATCTGCATCCTTGAGGAAAATGATCCCCAAACAAACGTATGCACCCAAATGAGAAGGCAGTGACTAACCTTGTCTACCCTTTGGGGCCATTGGGTGGAAAATGCTCCCCTGAGAATTCTAAAACCCAGCCCTGTCCACAAGCGTGGTTTGTAGTAGGAAAGTGCAAATATCTGTGATCCAGAGATACAGAATACCAGAAAATTTCCTAAAACCGTGTACAGGTTTCCTAGGACTGTGGAAATACTACTTTTCATTTGGCAGAAGAAAAGGCAAGACTGCTTTAGATCCATGCCACCAGGATTCCCAGATAGAGCTCTGTCTAAGTTAGGGATAGAATCCTGAGACTTTCTGATAAAATAAGTCTCCAATAGAAGTGTAAGCTAGACCTCAATTGATTAGAGTTATAAAAGAAGATGTAAAGAGCATAAAACAATGGCACCACAACAACAAAGCAGATTAATTTTCAAAAATGTGTGTCTTAGAAATTAAAAGAAAGCCTAGTCATTTAAATTTAATTCTCAACGAATAGGTCAAATTGTAGATCAGATACAGCTGAAGAAAAAATTAACCTAGACAGTAGCTCTCAGTCTGGCTGCATATTAGAATCTCCAAAAACTTTAAAAAATCCCAGTCTCCAGGTTATACTCACAGCAGTTAGATCAAAATCTCTGAACAAAGGATCTAGGCATCAGCATTTTTTAAAGTTCCAAGGTTGATTACAACCTGAGGTTGTTCTAGCAAGAGCTGCCTCAGAGACAGCATACAAGATATTGGGTAACGCAAACAGCATGAGGCAGAGGACACAAAGACACACGAACACACAAACTAGGTCTGTTCTAGTTCTGGCACTGTTTTGAGTGCCTTTTCTGTGCCAGATACCAGATAAACAGTGAGATATACAAGCGAAGAATTTCAAAGTGCATCTTTAAGTACAGTTACCACAAAATCCAAACCCACCAATGTACTGCTTGTATAGGAAATTAGAAAGAAGCTGAAAATTAGCTTTACATAGAACAACACCGCAAGAAAGGCGTATTCAGAAATCTCAACTCACTGGGTTATGAGTGTGAAATGTGTGTGTTTCCCATAATTCCCCCCAGCTGTGCTGCATGGAGCCTCCTTGGGCTATAATCCTCCACAACCTTTGCTCCCTCTGCAAAGGGGGTCCTAGCGGTAATTGAGTTTCTACCTCAACTGGGGCCAGCTCTCCAGAGACCTCATGAGTGAATCTTTTGGGGCCTCCCCTTTCTTGGGGGAAATAGTCCCACGTTCCCATTGGAAGGGAGGAACAACCTCCCATGAACACTGAACTCGTCACTTTGCCTCAGTCCCCCTGTAACGTGTTTGGTGATGGAGGAAAATGGTGGGTGGTGGCTGTGTTCGGGTCTGAACTGGAGCCTTTCAGGAAACCCGTGGGAAGATGGATGAGCCCGGTGATGACCATTCCATGATTCAAGAATGTGTCATTTTCTGCTTTAGGTCATCCCCTGAGCCTGGGGTCACTGGACACATGTCACGTCACACTATATGTGATAACAAGGTGAACGATTCTTCACCAGCCCAACCTTAAAAATAAATGAACAATAAAAAATTAATAAGCCTTTTTCTCCTGTCATATCCTTTTCCCACCATAATAATTCATAGCACCTATTTTTGTTTAAAAAAAGCATTGTACTTGATTGTTATACGTTTCCAATAATCTTGTGAAATTCTTGAAATGTTGAGGTAATCCCCACCCCACATTTCAGAATTATTTCTTGGAATGAATTTCACCGTAAAGTTTAAAATGCTATCTTTAAAAACAGAGAGTTATAGAAATATATCTCAATTCACTAGTTTGCTGTAGTTTTTATTGGTTAAGTAATTCACATGAAAGATGATGTGACAAAGCACACCTCATTAGGTGTACGGCTACAGAGCCCTGATGCCTATGATTTTCTGCATTATACTGCCACCCAGTGGTTCATTTTACTATGGTACACTAGCTAGAACAATCTCTTTGCCATTGTAAGTACTGTTATTCTTTTTTAAAAATCAGAGCAATGACCATCCAGATATTAGCCTGTACCAATGACTATTCAGCACTGTTCATCTATCCAACAAAAGAATCATAAAATTATTTTTTAAAATCACAATTAAAGAGAAAATGCCAATCATTTTATTGACCTTGTTATATTATCTCTGTTTAATGAAATCAATATTATATTTTAAAGATATTCTGATAAAAATGTATAGCATCTGGGAGGTAGAGGGCTGCCTACAAACAATTTCTTTAAATTTTTCATTCCGCATGTGAGAAACCTTAAACCCAGAAAGGAAAACAGATTATAAGCAATTGTTGAAGGTCTCATTGCTAGTTACTAAGTTCAGATTAGAACCCCAGGAACTGTGACTCACAGCCAGGGATTTTTCTGTAATTTGGCTTCATTCGTTAAGAAGACTAGCTCACCAATTTATTGGAGAGTGAGTCAGGAGGTTATGGAAATAATTAGCAAGGTGAAAGAAGCTCAGTTATCTTATGGACTGAAATTAAAGGTCCCATGAAGTAACATTACGTGTACAAAGTGAGGTTTGCTGCCTGGAGAGGAAAAGAAAATTTGGAGACATAAACTCAGGGCAGTGTTTCAGCCCAAAGTGAAGCTCATTGCTGTCATATAACTAATATTTTCATTAAAGCAAATGATATATGTCATAGTTGCTGTACTTTTTAGCTATGTGAAAGAAAAACACTCTATAAACCCTAGGAATTATATCTATAAACTCTGCAGTCATTGCTGTCATATAACTAATATTTTCATTAAAGCAAATGATATATGTCATAGTTGCTGTACTTTTTAGCTATGTGAAAGAAAAACACTCTATAAACCCTAGGAATTATACAGGAAAAACAGAGCTAGGTTGAATTATCTTTGGTCTTAACACCCGATCCCACATTGAAAGAAAAGGAAAGAAATTGCCAAAAACAGTTTTTACTTTTTTCCCCCAAAGCTTTGTATCCATTTCATCACAATTTCTCAATATAAAAACCTATCTGTAATAGTGTTTTGAGGTTTTTAGAAATTATGTTTTACTGCTAAATCATGTGTGAAATTGTCAATTCCAACTCCTCTTCAAAGACTGATCTGAAAAGCCCTTTCGTTAGAATAATTGAGAAAATATTGCTGAAGTTATTGCTTTTTAAAACCCATTCAGGAAATCCCAAATTAAAATAGATAATTAAAAAATAATAATCAAGTACACAACTGGGTGGGAATGATATTATTATAAAACCAAGCCAAATATGTACCTTAAGAAAGATGAGGGTTCCCTGCTGCTTATATATGATAACTAAATACGGGGACTAAGAGAAAGCCACTTACAGTGAGATCCTGCTTATAAAACCAAGTGTTAAAAGTAAGATGCTCTTCAGTAGAATAAACCTCCTAAGGACAGAGGGAGAAGAATACTTCTCTGGGGATTGACATCGTCAGCATCATCTGGGAATTGGTAAGAAAGGTAAATGATCAGGCCCTGTAGTAAGCTTCCTGTTTCAGAAACTCCCAGAAAGAAATGGGGCCCAGAAATCTTTATTGAAACATGCTCAGTAGGTGATTCACATGCATGCTAGAGCTTTAGAAGCAACGATCGAGTCCCATGCTAGACCTTGTTGCTTGCTTACTGTCTTCAGATAGCTTATTCCTAAAGAGCAAAACCTCATTGTTGACACCCACTGTGGCAGTTAGTGTATTGCCTCTCAGCTCCAAATCACCCTTCATCACCCTATTCCACAGTAAGGAGGTGGGCCCTGTACAGGTTCTCCTATGTCGGCCGGCACCAAGCTGTCAGCGGAGCACGCTGTTGCAGGGTGCTGTAGGATGGAGGGGTCTCTCTTCCTGGTTGTGGTGTGGTGCTCCAACATACAGCGCTCTCCATGCAGGGTGGCCAGCACCGTCCAGTCGGCAGCATCCCTGACACCACCTTGGGCATCATCACCGTAGAGTGCATGGGTACCCTACTCCCCCGTGAACCCTTCACTCCCTCCAGCAGCTCTGCAGTAAGTCTCCAGGTACAGAATCTTTCTGTGGACAGATTTTCCCAGCAACCCTGAAGTCTATACAAGTTGCACCTGTATAGAAACTCTGTGACTTCTCTGCGATCCAGTGAGCCATGGCATGCCCTCTCTAATAAAGACAGGGATTCTGCCCAGAGGAGTGTGGAGAGGTGGGGGAACCTCTTTCCTGGGTGCTCTATCTCAGACCTGAGGGGCATAGCTCCTGCTAACACCTGCTACTTCTATATTCTTCACAGTTCTCTTTACTTCTTTGAGTAAACCAGTCCCTCCTTATGCCAGTCCTCTGTTATAGCTACTAGTTCTTTACATTAACATTTTCTTGTTCAAATTACCCTGTGCTTTCTGTCTCTCAGACTGGACCCCAAATGATACACTTAGCTTTTCCATCAGATCCTTCTAGAATATAGGATCAGTTAATGGCTTGTATCAAGTTGCAACTCATGGAGATCCTAAACACATCTAGGTCACATCAATGTTTAGATATATAAGTAATTTAATTTTTTATTAGGGAAAGGCTCTCATAAACCTGTAAATATTGAGTAGCTTTTAACATCATTCAAATTGATCCATGCTGAATCCCTAGCTGCATCTAGCAGTAACAATAATGCCTAGTAGCTAGTTAGTGCTTATAGTTTTTAAAGCATTTTCCTATTTATTTTGTGATTTTGAATAAAATTCTTGAGGTAGAAATAACCTTAAGCAGTACCTATAGTAGCAGTAACAGCAATGTGAGGGGCCTCACCTCACGTGCAGCCATACTGCACCATGCATGGTGCTGATGATGAATCCAAATTCCTGGGAATTCCACTCTATCAGAGCTTCTCTTGAGTCTCTGACACGGCAAAGCAAACTTAATTAAACAGTCCTCAGTGACCCTAAGCCCTTAATAAACAGTTCTAGTTTTTATGACGTGCTTTTAGGAGAAAGCAGAGAAGGGATACATTTGTGGTTCCGGGCCCTGTTGACAGAATCCTTGACCTTTATGGGTTTTAATATCAAATAAAAATCTAAAAGACATGACCATCCAAGATGGGAGAATGCTTAGGAGATCTAACTTATCTCCTTATGTTTGCTTCACATCATTGGAATTTTAGGCTTTCAATTTTTCTAGACTAGATCCAAAATATAATTTTTGAAACATTTTCAGCTAAAGAGAAATGACTTCTCCTCTGGATACTTTCACCACTCTCTGCTAATTTCAGAACATCTTCCCTCTTTCTAGGATATAATAATCCACCCCTGGAAATAGGAGGGCCAAGGGCTAGGGATCAGGAAAGACCCGTGCGTGGCTGCTACTTAGACCCATAACGTGACTCCTTTCCTTTCTCTAAATGAAGGGCTGTATTTTTCTCAACAGCACTTATTACCACGTCATCTACTATATGTCTCATTAAATTTTTCCTTATGCATCTCTTCACCCTCCAGATAAATTGCCAGATAAAATACAGGCTCCAATTAAATTTGAATTCCCGATCATCAATGAATAACTTTTTAGTATAAATATGTCTTATGCAATATTTGGGACACACACTCAAAAAAATTGTTTAGGGAATTCCCTGGCGGTCCAGTGGTTAAGGCTCAGTAACCACTTCCACTGCAGGGGGCACAGGTTCGATCTCTGGTGGGGGAACTAAGATCCCATGTGCCCCAAGGCTTGGCCAAAAAAAAAATTAAAGTTTAGTGTGAGTGTGTTCCAGGCAATATTTGACACATTCTTGTACTAAACATCAAAGATTTTTTGTATGAACCTAATACTGTGTGCTACAAAATTATACTAAAAAATTATTTGTTGATTCTCTGAAATTCCAATTTGAGTGGCATTTGCATTGCCCGCACTCCACTTCTGGACCTCTACTCTCCCTGCAGCTGCAGTGGAAGTTTCAGGACGACCAGGATACTTGCTTTGCTGTTACTTTGTGTTTCTTCCTTTTCCCCTATATCCTAGAAACCGAGTATGGCACTTAGAAGGAACTTGACGGATATTTGGAACAGAGAGGCTCAGGTTATCCACGAAAATGGTCAGTATGATCCCTATTCAAAGTCCATTTTCCCCACAGCAAAATCACACATGTGATAGTTCAGCGAGCACACCATGCCTCTTCTCTCCGCTGATCCTTTGATCACAGGGTCTCTACTGTCCGGCCCATCCTTCCTTCATTCCTAAGGAAATCCTGCCCTCCTGCTGCCCCCAGACAATGCCTGCTTGTTACCGTCTGCTGGGAGTGGAGTGTGGAGGTTAGGATGGCTACCGAGCTCGTCAGCTCCACCCAACGAGGCTGCGTGAATTGGCGAATTGGTTATTTGTGCTTCACTTTCTCCATCTGACAAATGGGGATAACAAGATTTTCCACATTGTGGAGCATTTATGAAGGTTCTGAATGATCACACGTAGACAACACTTAGCACAGTGCCTGGCATATTCCAAGCAAGGTAGCAAAGAGCTCTTTTAAATGTGGTTAATATCATTCTAATGCTATGAGTATATGCAAACCACTTATTCAGAAAAGCTGGACTTTGGGACAATTTTGTGATTGGACACGAATGTAGCCATAAAGCAGAAGCCACCCCCATGAAGGTTATCTCTTAGTCCAGATGTGGGGTGGGTGTGGCCAGGAGGCTGGGATGGATGTGATAAATGGGCTCACGTCGCCCTCTAGCGGTAGCAAGGAGGAAGTGCTGGGGGGAGGAGCCAATGTTCTTGCTCACCTGCCAACACCCACTCAGCTCCACCCCAGGCCAGTGTCTCTGGGGAGACCCTAGACTACAAGGAAATGCCAGAATACAATCATAGGACGCTCGCTGTGCTGGGGAAAGCCTCCAGGCTTCCCCTCCCCAACTCCCCTGAGCCTGGTCCGTATATACTCACGCATTTAGGACCGAAGCAAGAGTTTCCCTCTCACCCCTGAACTTGCCTTCTCAAGCTGAGTTGGGTGCACCTCTTCTGTCCCCAAAGACACTGGGGATGCACTGATTGGAGCTCGTGCACATTTACAGAGCCCTCCCCTCTTGTGAGATTTTGCCCACGGTCCGGGGGGAGAAAGCATGTTCCTCTTAGACCCAGTCAAAGACAGAGCCAGACGCATTCAGATGCCAAGAGCCCAGAGCACTCAGGCTGCAGCAGGTGAGCCCAGGGGGATGGTGAGTCCGGAGGAGGCTCCAGGACACCCGCTTGGGTGGATGCAGTGGGTCAGGAGGGCTTTCTCTGAGGGGAGAGGGGGATTAGAGGAGAGATCTGTAACATGAGGAGGAGCTGATTAGAAAAGGTGTTTATAGCCTCTGACCAGTCTCACCAAGAAGAAAAAAGAGAGAACCCAAATAAACAAAATAAGAAATGAAAAAGGAGAAATCTCAACTGATACCACAGAAATACAAAACCTATAAGAGAACACTATGAACAATTACATGCCAACAAATTTGACAACCTAGAAGAAATGGACAAATTTCTAGAAACATACAGCCCACCAAAATTGAATCAAGAAGAAATAGATAATTTGAACAGATCAATCACCAGAAGTGAAATAGAATTTGTAATAATAATAAAAAAAAACTTCCTACAAACAAAAGTCCAGGACCAGTTGGTTTCACAGGGGAATTCTACCAAACATACAAAGAAGATCTTATATCTATCCTTCTCAAACACTTCCAAAAAATTGAAGAGGAGGGAACACTCCCAAAGACATTCTATAAAGCTACCATCACCTTGATACCAAAACCAGGCAAAGACACTACCAAAAAAGAAAATTATAGGCCAATATCTTTGATTAATATAGATGCAAAAATTCTCAACAAAATATTAGCAAACCAAATCCAACAACACACAAAAAAGATCATACACCACGACCAAGTGGGATTCATCCCAGGTTCACAAGGATGGTTCAACATATGCAAATTAATCAATGTAATACACCACACTAACAAAAGAAAAGTCAAAAACCACATGATCCTCTCAATAGATGCAGAAAAAGCATTTGACAAAATTCAACACCCATTCATGATAAAACCTCTTACCAAAGTGGGAACAGAGGGAACATATCTCAACATAATAGAAGCCATTTATGACAAACCCACAGCCAATATAATACTCAATGGTGAAAAGCTGAGAGCCTTCCCGCTAAAATCTGGAACACGACAAGGATGCCCTCTCTCACCACTTCTCTTCAACATAGTGTTGGAAGTCCTAGCCACAACAATCAGACAAAAAAAGAAATAAAAGGTATCCAAATTGGAAGGGAAGAGGTAAAATTGTCACTATATGCAGATGACATAATACTATATATAGAAAACCCTAAGGACTCCATGCAAAAACTACTAGAACTAATAAATGAATTCAGTAAAGTAGCAGGATACAAGATTAATATTCAGAAATCTGTCACATTCCTTTACACTAACAATGAAATATCAGAAAGGGAATGAAAAAAACAATACCTTTTAAAATCACACCAGAGAAAATAAAATACCTAGGAATAAACCTGACCAAAGAGGTGAAAGATTTATATGCTGAGAACTATAAAACATTAATAAAGGAAATAAAGGAGGATTCAAAGAAATGAAAGATATCTCATGCTCTTGGATTGAAGAATTAATATTGTTAAAATGGCAATACTACCCAAAGCAATCTACAGATTTAATGCAATCCCTATCAAATTACCCATGACATTTTTCACAGAACTAGAACAAATAATCCAAGAATTTATATGGAACTATAAAAGACCCAGAACTGCCAGAGCAATCCTGAGGAAAAAACAAACAAAGCAGGAGCCAAAACTCTCCCAGACTTCAGACAATACTACAAAGCTACAGTAATCAAAACAGTGTGGTACTGGCACAAAAACAGGCATATGAATCAATGGAACAGAACAGAGAGTCCAGAAATATACCCACACACCTATGGTCAATTAATCCTCAACAAAGGAGGCAAGAATATAAAATGCAAAAAAGACAGTCTCTTCAGCAGGTGGTGCTAGGAATATTGGACAGCTGCATGTAAATCAGTGAAGTTAGAACACACCTTCATGCCATGCACAAAAATAAACTCAAAATGGCTTAAAGACTTAAACATAAGACATGACACCGTAAAACTCCTAGAAGACAGCATAGGCAAAACATTCTCTGACATAAATCATACTGATGTTTTCTTAGGTTGGTTTCCCAAGGCAATAGAAATAAAACCAAAAATAAACAAATGGACCCTAATCAAACTTACAAGCTTTTGCACGGCAAAGGAAACCAGGAAAAAAAATGAAAAGACAACTTACAGAATGGGAGAAAATATTTGCAAATGATGCGACAGACAAAGGCTTAATCTCCAAAATATACAAACAGCTCATACAACTCAACAGCAATAAAAACAAACAACCCAACCAAAAAATGGGCAGAAGACCTTAATAAACATTTTTCCAAAGAAGACATACAGATGGCCAATAGGCACATGAAAAGTTGCTCAACATCACTAATTATTAGAGAAATGCAAATCAGAACTACAATGAGGTACCACCTCATACTGGTCAGAATAGCCATCATTAAAAAGTCTACAAATAACAAATGCTGGAGAGGGTGTGGAGAAAAGGGAACCTTCTTACACAGTTGATGGGAATGTAAGTTGGTAACACCACTATGGAAAACAGTATGGAGCTTCCTCAGAAAACTTAAAATAGAAATACCATATGATCCAGCAATCCCACTCCTGGGAATACACCTGGACAAAACTATAACTCAAAAAGATATATGCACCCCTATGTTCATAGCAACACTATGCATACTAGCCAAAACATGGAAACAACCTAAATGTCCATCAATAGATGAATGGATAAAGAAGATGTGATACATGTATACAATGGAAAACTACTCAGCCATAAAAAAGAACAAAACAATACAATTTGCAGCAACATGTATGCACCTAGAGATATCATACTAAGTGAAGTAAGTCAGAAGGAGAAAGACAAATATCATATGATATCACTTATATGCGGAATCCAAAATATGGCACAAATGCACCTATCTACAAAACAGAAACAGACTCACAGACATAGAGAACAGACTTGTGGTTACCAAGGGCTGGGGGGAAGGGGAAGGGATGGACTGGGAGTTTGGGGTTGGTAGATGCAAACTGTTGCATTTAGAATGGATACACAACAGGGTCCTGCTGTATAGCACAGGGAGCTACATTAGATATCCTGTGATAAACTATCATGGAAAAGAATATGAAAAAGAATGTCTCTATGTCACTTTGCTGAGCAGCAGAGATTGGCACAGCATTGTAAACCAACTCTACTGCAATAAAAAAAGAAAAGAAAAGGCACTTATAGCTTAAGTGAACACAGAGATAAAAGCGTGACCCAAGAGACCCAAGAGGAAATGTGTGGATTTGCTCAAAATTGTGAGACATTTGAGATGACGCTGATGAAGTCAGTTTGTTTAACAAATGCCTGGAGCCCAGAATGATGCATTGAGTGTCTGCAGTCTCAGCCCATGATCTTTCTATCACAACAGGCTTCGCACAAAATGGGCTGTGACTGCCAGTGTTTGGGGAAACCCCTGCCTCTCTTCCGTCCTTATTTCCTTCCGTCCTTCCTTTCTTCTTTCCTTTAAGAGCTACCCATGTAGATATTTGGGGGAAGAATATTCCAGAAGGAGGGGAAAATAAGGACAAATCTCCAAAGGTGGGAGTTGCTTGGTGTGCTTGAAGAACAGCCCGGACACCAGCGTAGCTGGTACAGGGTCATTCTATCAGATACAGGAAAGCCTTGCTGGGGTCTCCTACCCCTCACACCATTGTTATTTCCATGATACCCATCAAATCTGTGTGAGAATGCAAGACAAATTGCTCAGAAGATGAAGCCATCAGCAAAGACTAATTCCCGTGGTTACTGTTAGGTCCTAACAATAACAAGAGAGCATTTGTGAGGGGAGGATATTTATTTGTTTTGATTGCTTGTTTTTAATAAGGTCATTTATTTCCCTGGGTCTCTGTGACTTTGGGCACTAGGTCATTGTCTAAGCACATTCTGGTTCCGAACGCAATGCCTGTGGGAACCGAGGGTGTGGGTGGCTTCAGGGGCCGGAAGCAGAAGAGAACCACTGTCACTGTGTTGCACACTTTATAGAGAAAACAGCTGAATGCCACAGAAACATTTTCAGATGCCAGGTCCTCAGGACAGAGCCTCTGCTCCCTTCACCTCTGAATACCTACTGCCCAGGGTCTCATCTGGCACAGAGGAAGACTCAGTAAACTGAAACTGAACTTAGTTGAAGCAAAAAGGAGCATCTTGTTAATCCAAGACAAGGCAGATAATCCAGCTGTGGGTTCCTGGTTAGCATTTATAGGTTGGAATGTTCCAGGAGATGTTAAGCCTGCCGCTCTCTGCATCTTTACGGAAGCTGTCAAGTACAGCTGCAAGCTAAAAGCCATTTTCAAGCAGCACAGCTGGATGTTGGGGCCTGGAATTCTCACCCTACACACATCTCACACCCAGCCTCACAGACCCAGCCAGTTCAACCCCCAGGCTGGTCCAATCCCCACTGCTAACCACCAGCAGATGCCTCGAGAAGACAGAGCTGGTTTGGTTTGGTGGTAAACTAAACTGGTTTCTGAACTTTCCATCTCTCCCTCCCCCTTCCCCTCCTATGGGAAACCTGATCATCCAGCTACGTACTGGAGAAAACAAGTGCCTGTAAACCGCTTGGAGGTCTACAGTCTCTGGTCTGAGCTGCCACAGAAAAACTTGCAGCAGCCAAATGAGTTACAGACGCACGGGAAGCGGGACTCTTTGCAAGAATGGTGGTGGAAATGCCAGGTGTAGTTCATGCAGTCACCTCTGGGATGACTGGTAAATGTCACTGCACAGAAGGTTTTAGGTTTTCTCATTACAGTCATTATGTTTCATATAATTTTTCCCCTTCCTGTCATTCATCTTGGATATTGACCTTCAGTTGGTACTCCTGCCAACACAGAGTAAGAGAAAGAGAGGGGGCCTCACCGCACCTGTCGGGTTCTGCCTCTGCTGCTCACTGCTCACCAATCACGAGCAGGTCAGTGGACCTCTTACTGCTCACCTTTCTCATCTGGAAAATGGGCTCAATGAGCCTTCCCCCAATGAGGTATTAAGGACCTATGTGGACATAGGAACATTTAAAAATATGAATTAAATTTTTTTAAATTTCTGAGATGATATACAATTGTCAAGCATTTCTCTGGTCTTGCTGCCTTGTTTCTTTTAAATTTTTCTTGATTTTAGACTTTTGGTCATATTTCCTTCATGACTTAGAGCCCAAATGATTAACTAAACAAATAAACCAATGAAAATAAAACAAAGATCCCCAAATATTTATATATCGATATGTGGATCTATAGCTGTATCTATAATTCTAATAAATTTGAAAGATTTAACCTTTACAGTCAAGGTTAAATCACTACAGAAAAGTTTCAACCACTACAGTCAAGGTTAAACCACTACGGACAAGGTTAAACCATTACAGTCAAGGTTAGACCACTACAGTCAAGGTTAAATCACTGCAGTCAAGGTTAAATCACTGCAGTCAAGGTTAAATCACTTGCCTCATCATCTGGGTCACAGTTTCCCCAACTGTAAAAAGAGAGGTTTGGATCACGAGACCTCTGAAGCCTCTTCCAGTGCTCAAATCATCTGGTTCTCTGAAGAAGCAGATATATGGCCCTGCCTGTCACAATTAAATATGGGGCATGCCACCCAGGAAATGATGCCCAGTGATTCCCAGGTGTAACCACAGAATTTGCCTGTTTTCAAAATACAGATTCCCAGGTCCAGCCCCAGACCTGCTGAGTCCAATTCCCCTGGGAGGGGCCATGAGAATTTGTATTCTTAAGCAGTATTCCAGATATTCTTACTATCGGGCAGGTTTCAGAAACAGTGATTTTATGGAGAGCCTCAGAGCGATCACCTTTCAATAGATATTCCAGGGCCTGCCTTGAAATATCATGGGAAGTTCAAACTAGTTTCGATTTTTTTCTGTCTTTACTTCCTTTCTGCATATATATATATATATATATATATATATATATATATATATATATACGTCTCATTGTTAAATATTATATGACCAAGTGAGAGTGTCTGGGAGTTCAGGAATTTCCTCTGATTTTAAAGGAAATTTAAATGAGTGTTTTTGGGGACCTACCCTGTTTGGAGTCTTACCCCTTTATTTCACAAGCTGGAGAAAACACTTCTCATATATAAATGACTGGCATTAAAATCCACACTTGAAATAAGTCTCTCAATATGTATGTTAAAAAATTCCAGCAGGCAACTGTGTCTGATTCTGTGTTTCTTGAGAAGTTTTGAAACCTCTGTGCAGAGTTAACAGACCAACAGACAGCCCGGTGCTGTATACTGGGTGACTCTGAGAAATTTACTGAAACCCCATAGGCTCCTGTTTTATTACACGTAGAATGTAGATGAGAATCATTCCCTCACGCCCCAGGCATTATGCGAGATAAGGATGCTTACCAGGTGTTAAGTGTTTCATGATACTAAAAGAATTCATTTCACTGTGTTTTTTTCCATTAAAAATGTATTAATTTTAAGCTGTGTTCATAAACCACAGTATAAGTTATGACATTAAGAATAAAAGCACATTTTCTCTTGACTATTTCCTTTCTTACTTCTGGTCCTCTGCCTGGATTTAGATAAAATAGAATCCAGTTTTGAAATTCAGGCATCAAGTTCAGTGAAAGTGAACTTGTCAGAGTTTTCCCCACATGTTTTCTCTAGACGAGAACCTGTGGGCATACTAGGCTCGGAAAATGGGTGGAATGGTCTTCCTGCCACACCAGCAGGTGCCAGACACCACTGCTTTGCTCTGGGGTCAGGACAACCTCCCAGGAGCCCTCTCCACTAAGAGGACCTGGGCAGGTCTTTCACAGGGGCTCCCAAGGTCACTGGACTGGTTTCTAGCCCTCACTCACACAGACTTGACCTCCCCTGGTCCTGCCACCTTAAGGGGCAGAGCTGGTCCAAGTCTGGGGTCTCCTTTTCTGCAGAAACTCTCAACTGGCCTCCTCAGGCTGTTTCTGCAGAGGCACTGCCCTCTTCAACCCCCAAAGACACACAGCTCCCAAAACCCCCTTCTTCTCCCTGCATCACACTCACCCCATTGTATGGCCCTAAGGTCCTAAACAAAGGCCAGAGAAGGTTTCAAAAGAACAATATGTTGTTTTTAGTAAGCGACTCCTGCCAAAGAGGCTAGAAGGAGAAGAGAACAAGAGTTAAGATGACTTTTGTCCTGTCTGCAGGGAGGGGTGACAGATCAGTCTGCTTCACAAAATTCATACAAAACCAACAGAATACAGGTTAGTATCTATAGTTAGTTGCTCATTCTTGCCTTTGCCCAAAATGAACGCATGGTGAGAGGAGAGGCTCCTGGTAATAGAGGCTGCTCGACAAGGCCTGACTATTATTTTTGCGGTTATCTGGAACCTACGGGGGCTGAGCTTGTAGCTAAACTGTAAGCCGGTCTCCATAATGCGAACTGCCTCTCCCTGCGTCCGACCCTATTTCATGCTGGAGGAGCCTTTACGCCTACCTCCACGTTTCCTTTGCTGTTCTGCCCTCTAGTGTTTGAAATCAGGTACTACACATGCAGTCTTTCCGGCGTTAAAGACAGCCGGGAATCCCAAAAGTCAAAAAAGCTAAATGTGACTTTTGGGGTCATTTGGTTACATTTCTTCATTTTAATATGTCACAAAAGTCAAGTCTGTTGTTTGGGAGGCAGAAGTATTAGAACAGAAAGTTAATGTCTTATTAAAAATAAAGTCCACATCTTGTGTCTAATTTTGTCAGTTATTTTCCCTTTCATTTCCTTTATTTTTCTTTTTAACTTTTTATTTTATATTGGAGTGTAGTTGATTAACAATGTTGTAATAATTTCAGGTGTACAGCAAAGTGATTCAGTTATACATATACATGTATTTATTCTTTTTCAAATTCTTTTCCCATTTAGATTGTTACCCAATATTGAGCAGAGTTCTCTGCTATACGGTAGGTCCTTGCTGGTTATCTATTTTAAATATAGCAGTGTGTACATGTCAATCCCACACTCCCTAACTATCCCTTCCCCCCACCCTTCCTCCCTGGCAACCATAAGTTCATTCTCTAAGTCTGTGAGTCTGTTTCTGTTTTGTAAATAAGTTCACTGATATCACCCTTTCATTTCAATTTGATTTAAGGCTTGAGGTTATTTTTTCCTCCCATATTATTTCTTCGTGTTACTACCCTACTTCTTTTATATTTGTTAATTCATCATTTAAACTTATATCAATTTTTTTAGAGTTTTAGATTATTTTCACATTTTGAAGGATGAATACTTGATTCACTTTTTTAAAGAGAAGAAAGTGTAAATAAATGATTTAACTCTGAATTCAGCTTTGGCCATGGCCTTCAAATCTGTGAGCCATACAGTGTGAGAGTCAGCCAACTAGATATTTAGAGTATTTTAAAAACTACAATTCATAGAATTTTCTTATTCATATAGATTTACCTTAATAACATTTCCATTTCAATTACACTGTGGTGACAGTATGTGGTGTAAATATTTGCCAGTTTGTAACTTTTTCAGTGTTATTTATGGTCTAATGTCTTCATATGAACCACTCAAAATTTTTAAATAACAGTGTGTGATGGGAGGTTTTTATTCTATTTACAGAATCCAAAGGCGGATTCCTATTGAATATACTTTATAATTTACATTGTACGTATATAGTATGTCCTTGTTTATCTTTGATCAAGTTGAATTTATAAGGCCTAGTACTTGGGAACTATTTTCTCTCCATTATTTCATTTTTGCCCATTTAATTTCATATATTACAAAAGTAATGCTTATTTCGGAAAATTTGAAAGCTATAGAAGGACACAAAGAATACATAAATTACATGTAATACAAAAAAAAGCATTCAGAAATTTTTGAATTCCCCCTTTTCATCATCTAATAGCTATGTGATTACACATATTTGTGTCAATATATGATAGGCAGCATGATTGTTTAATAATCCTTATTTATTCTTTTTGTTTGGTTTTGTTTTCATTTTTGGATTTTATTTTATTTATTTTTTATACAGCAGGTTCTTATTAGTCATCAATTTGATACACATCAGTGTATACATGTCAATCCCAATAGCCCAATTCATCACACCCCCACCCCCACCCACTGCTGCTTTCCCCCCTTGGTGTCCATACGTTTGTTCTCTACATCTGTGTCTCAACTTCTGACCTGCAAACCGGTTCATCTGTACCATTTTTCTAGTTTCCACGTATATGTGTTAATATATGATATTTGTTTTTCTCTTTCTGACTTACTTCACTCTGTATGACAGTCTCTAGATCCAACCACGTCTCTACAAATGACCCAATTTCATTCCTTTTTATAGCTGAGTAATATTCCATTGTATATACGTACCACTTCTTCTTTATCCATTCGTCTGTCGATGGGCATTTAGGCTGCTTTCATGACCTGTGAGGTTTATCATTTTTCATCTATTTACTGCATGCTTTTATTTCTTCATATTTCTAGAAAAAATTTACTTTCCTTTTCAATTTTTCTGTTAGTATATTCTTGTTTTCTTGTTGATTTAAAGGTACTCTTCATATGTGAAAGATAGTATGGCAAATAAGAGCAATGAAACCTATAAAAACAAAGCAGTTAGAAATACAAACAAAAGGGACCAAAATCTCAACCACAGCGTAAGTGTTAAATGTGCCCCACTCAGTGTTTAATTATGACATGGCCATAAATAACAGGACATAGTGGGTTTACCAATATGCCTAACAAGGTTTTTTCTTATTCCTTCTTTAGTAATATCAGTTATCTGCATGTTAGATCTCTGTTGTCTGATCACAATATCTTTTTTTTTCTTTTTTTGGTTTTCACTTCTTTTGTTTTTCTTCTTCATCTCCAGTTTGAAACAGACTTTCAGCCTTGCTTTTGCCTCATTGGATTTTTGCAGTTGGTCCCTGCTTTTGAAGCATCTAATACTGTTTATAATGATGTTATGCTACTATTTGTATCTTCAAGTAGTCAGGGAAATGGCTAACTCTGCAGTGGCTAGCTATTTCCCTTACAGTGAATCCAGATATTGGTCCAATCCTACAGGCTACTGCAATGTCAGTCATCTCCCTGTATCTCCATCCTCAACACAGGTCCTCACCCCACGCTAAACACACTGGTTTTCTTCCAGCTCTTTTCTGAGAGCCTTTGCACATGGCATTTTAACTGACTTGAACACCAAAGACTGTCAGAAGGAAAAACATTCCTCTCACTTTTCACTCAGCTAGCTCCATCTCATTCTTAAGATCTCTGAAACATAACTCCGTTAGAGAGGAGTCCTCTGATCACCTCAAATCAGGCCTTCCACCTTGTTGTTTACCACCTTGCCCTGCTTTTCTCCTACATGATATCTACCACAATCTGCAAGCACAGGTATCTATGGTACCTGATCTCTTGCTATTCTAACTCTTGATATGAAAACTCAGGACCCGAACAGACTTGAACAAATTTTTAGATATATCTCTTGCATCTGAACTTTCCCTTCTCACTCTTCAAAACACAGAAACAAATTATATTCAGGCAAAATAATATCTCTCACTAAAAACACTCATGAATAGATGTGATATTAAAAGACACTTGTATTAATTGTTTTTATTTACTTTTTTATTTTATCCCTCTACTGTGAGGACGGGACCTCTTTTGTTGACTGCCGTGTACCAAGTGCCTTGCAAAATAAATACTTGAATGCATGAATGAATGAACGATACATACCAAGCACACTCTCCTTCCACCACTATACTTTTTCTCATAACTTTTCCTTATGGAACCAGCAAGCCTTGGTTGGAATACACCTATTTGTATTCTCCTTAATTTTTTAGTAATTATATTTATTGATTTGAGTCACTTCAAGTCTCCGAATAAATGGATTAAGATAGAAACTGGTAGGGATATGAGTGGAGGTAAGTGGATGGCTTCAGAAAAACTTTAATGTAAATGAATAAGAGGGTTACCCATTTTTATGATCAAGGCATACCTCAGATAGTACAGGCAAGGGGAGGAGAGTGCCGAAGCAAACTATTTTTACCTTCCTTTTTGGGACAGTTTTTTGTTTGTTTCAGAGTTTGATGCATGTGACATGCTGTTCAAGAACATCTTTCTTATCGCATTTCATCAATATTTCAATTAGCAGAAATTCCCTCTGGAAATTAGCCTATGGTCTTCTCTTATCCTTATAATATTGCCAGGATTTAGTTTCTTGTTGGTCAGAATGAGCTGAAAAAGAAGCTCAGAAAACACACATCTGGCATATCTAGTCTGTTATCATGTCATTCCCAAATCTCAGACTTAGGTCTGCACTGAACTTGGTTGAGATGCGTTTGTAATTGCGACTTTAGAAGTTATTTGGCCATTCTTATTATCCAGTTGAACTTAAATGGTTTCCTAGATCAAACGTGAAAGGTAAGATGACATGATTCAGTACCAAGGGACACTGGCCAACTACACAGATCAGAACTGACTTTTTGTGGTGTGAAGGTCGAAATGCAAATGGAGCTTACACACAGCTGCAGAAGAGGGAATGCAGGCCAGCTGGCTCATCCAGGGGACCCAACCCAGAAAGAGGCCAACTGTCTTTCCCCATTAAAGTTTCTAAAAGCAGAGGTCAATTTGGGGTTTCCTTAGAAAATTGTGTTGGTAGAAAAAGAAATCCAAACTGTTAGGTCTTAATGAAAGGTAAACAGAGTCACACTAAAGGAAAGGCTGGGCCCTGGGAACAGGCGTCCTGGCGATCTTCGGAGTCATGAAATGGTATTCTGGAGTTATGTACAGGCTCCAGAGCGTGAGAGCCATTCAAGCAGAAAGGCCAGCTGCAAAGGAAAAAGGCTTTCATTTGGGTAAACCCACATTTTACAGAAGTGTTGAGTGGAACTCACTAGATGCTTTGCCAAAGAGCAGTGGTAGTGGAATGAGGCGGATCTGCAAATCTCCTTATGTGACTTGATGTGGGCAATGTTACAAAGGGTGGAAAGTTGGGGAGCCACCTAAGCTTTCCACGAAATATTACAACACATCTAGAAGCTGAATAATAAGGTAGTCTCAGGGGAGAGAAGGGGAAGGCGAAAGAGTCCCCAGATTGGTATCTACTTCATCAGGAACAACTTTGAGAATTATATGGTTCCCGGAAACAATCTAAAGCAATTAAGTCTGCATTCAGAATGTGCAAGTTTGGGTATGTAAAAGTCACCTGAGGAGATTATTTAAAAATATAGATTTCTGGGTTCCATCCAGACCAACTGTATCAGAGCTGTCTGGGGTATGGCCTTGTTATCTGTAATTTATTTTCAAGTTCTCCAATGATTCTGTTTTATAGTCAGGTATGGAGATCACTGGTATAGGATGTAGAAATACACAAGAAAGTCTTTAAAATGGGAAAACATTTTTCTGATACGTTTTAAAAGAAGAATCTTGAAAAGTTCACATTAAACTGTGCATTCCTTGAGGTCAGGGATTGACTTGTACTTTGTTTCTCGTCCACCAATTTCAAACCCATTTTCTTAAGCTTTTGCTTTCACAAAACGGCTCCTTTTCTTAAAATTTTGTCATGATGATTTAATTTCAGACCATAATGTAGTAAAATGGACCAGACTTATGTTCTACTGTAAAGAACTAGAAAACAAGACAAAATATATAAAATAACTGTTTCTAGATACTGGATTGCAGGCATCATAGAACTACACCTTCTAGAAAAAAACCTATGAGGTGAGTCTCATCATAATCATGGCTTTCTGCCTGTACATACACACCCTGGACCATGGTACACAGAAGTGACTCCAAGCTGAGTCCAAGCATATAAAATTTGGAGTGCCCAACATGTAATAAAAAATTACAGGACAGGGCTTACCTGGTGGCGCAGTGGTTGAGAGTCTGCCTGCCGATGCAGGGGACACGGGTTCGTGCCCCGGTCTGGGAAGATTCCACATGCCATGGAGCGGCTAGGCCCGTGAGCCATGGCCGCTTAGCCTGTGCGTCCGGAGCCTGTGCTCCGCAACGGGAGAGGCCACAACAGTGAGAGGCCTGCGTACTGCAAAAAAAAAAAAAAAATTACAGGACATACCAAAAAACAGGAAAATGTGAACCATAACCAGAAGAAAAATAAGTCAATAAAAGTGGACCAAAAATGACAGAGATGATAGCATTAGCTGTCAAAGACTTTAAAACAGTTATTATAAATGTACTAAATATAAACAAAGTTTTCAAGGAAAACATAAATATAATGATGAGAGAAATGGAAGATACAAAAAGGAATTAAATAGGACTTCCAGAGATAAAACATATAATATATAAAATGAAAATTTCACTGGGTATTTTACAACAAATTAAGTGCTGCAGGATAAAAGATCAGTGAACTATAACATAGAGCAAGAGTAACTGCTCAAACTGAAAATCAGAGTATAAAAAAACTGAAAAAAAAAGAATAGACTTCTGAAATGGTGGTATGAGGAGTTCCATGGATCCTTATCCCAGTGAAACAATCATAACTGGTGAAAATTGTATTATGAACATAAGTCAATTACTTAATGTCATTAGAAATTGTCCCAAGGGCCTACAGCAAATGAAAAAGCATTCATTTAAGAACATCCACTAAATATTAATAGGAACAGCAAGAGTCTTTGGCATTTGTGCTACGACCGTCCTCACCCCCATTCCCAACACACACACAGACTCGAATTAAGTGTAACAGAAATTCTATTCTGGGTACTTGTGGCCAATAACACATTACCCCCAACTCCCAGTCTAAGCCTCACCTTGTATTTTGTAGATATACATGCAGATCCTTAAGCAAACATCACGATCAGCATTTCTAGGTATGGCTAGGAAAAAAACCTACATCTCTCTTCATGGTTCCATGTTAGTTTTGTAAATGGAGAAACAATAAATTATTGCCATAACATTTTTCTCTGACTTCTATTTTCTTCTGATACGTAGGCATGCAAAGTTTTTTTTCTTAACCTGGAAAATGTTATCTAGCAAGAAATGGTGTGGAGAATTTGTCCAGTAATTGAATAAGATGCTCTGCGATCAGTACAAAACTTTCTTTTAAAAAAAATCCTGAATAATTGCAATGAGCACTTTCTTATTCGGAAAATCACCTTTTCAACTACTTTAAAATATGTCCTGATCCTTGAAGAGCCTTGTGATTTCTGAAGAATCAAAACATCATGTTTTGATAGTTGGCATAAATGAGTCATCTTTGGTCCAGCTGCTGGTGGAATGCAAGGAGACAGGAAAAGGAAGGCGTGCATCTAGCTAGTGTCTGGATGCACTCCTGTGGAAGAACTCACCAGGTGTCTGGAGGCTGCTGCAAGTTCCAAATACTTTGGGCAAGACTGGCTGCCAGATTAGAAATGGAACTGAACTCCTTCAAGGAAGCAGAGACAGATAGGATTTATTCAGGTCTCTAGTTTGCCAATACATAACTGTGTCCTGGACAAAAATCCCCATCCATTAGCTGTGTAAACACGAATCTTAGTATTTCATCCCTGTAGTGCTGGAACTCTTAGCATGATGACTATTGATGATATATTAAACCCTTTAAAATGAAGCTTGTAAGGTAAGTTTCTGATCTCAAAAGCTGGAACTTTCCAAAAACATGGTATGTGGAAACCTATGCACATGCAACATAATTTGTTAAAAAGATAATAGATTTTGGAGATATCTAGATAATATTAATGTTTTTATCTCTGCCTGCCAAGTCACAATCTGCCTCCCTTTCAATTTTCTCACCTCTCAAATGGAAATAACATTTGCTGAATTGATTTGTAAACTGCTTTGCAATGTCATGCAAACGTTAGCTGAGGGAAACAAAGAGTTTTCAAAATTATATAATTCCCAAGCAGTGTATGTTTTTATTTTTATTTATTTATTATTTTTGCGGTACGCGGGCCTCTCACTGTTGTGGCCTCTCCCGTTGCAGAGCACAGGCTCCGGATGCGCAGGCTCAGTGGCCACGGCTCACGGTCCCAGCCGCTCCGCGGCATGTGGGATCTTCCCGGACCGGGGCACGAACCCGTGTGCCCTGCATCGGCAAGCTGACTCTCAACCACTGCGCCACCAGGGAAGCCCGCGGTGTATGTTTTTAGTTAGTTAGTAATGAGGATGCAAAACCAAAATCTCTGAAAGGACTCCCTTTTGCTGTGCTAATTTTTCAATAAATTAATCTCATGCAAGAAAGCTCTCTTTTTTGTCCAGCTTCATCTTTTCTCAGCCTATGGCCTCCCACTTAAAATCCTTTCCATCATACAGAGGTTGTCATCACAGTATTTGTGCCTTGATTGGGGATTCTGCGACTGTCAGTCACGGATGTTCCACTGACCAGACACAAGATCAAAGATGAGACAAACTATCAGCTCCTTTACCTTCACCCAAATTTCTACCTGCCCCTTCCCCCCTCCTTCTTCTGGAACACCACATTTGTGATGTGGTTTTGTCTTCACATTCAATTCAAACAGCACTTGTCACACCATAAATTTAGCTTACAGGCCAGTGAGGTCAAAACAGAGGTGGTATCACCTGCCTCATGTTTTTCATCCAGCTAACAGAATATCCCCAAACTGCTTTCCTAACTGAGGCAGCTGTCCTAATTAGCAGCCCTGATTTTATGATCTTTCCTGGTCAAACATTTTTTATATTACTTTCAGCGGCAATATTTGATACATTTTTTTAAATTGCAGAATATAGAAGAAATACTATAAAAGACCAAGATATTCTGAGAGATCTTGATGTGCTATTGATGTCCAGATGACATTTTTTTCCAAAACATCCCATAATTTTGGACTTTAACAAATTATATTTTTATAAATTGATGAAAAGGTCAGATTCCAGTGTATTTTTCTATCAAAAATCAATTACCCATCTAGAAGTTCAGATTCCGATCTTAAGGCTACAAGATATTTTCTTTTAAATGTCCCTGGAATAATGTATTTTAGCCTTGAAGCCACCTCCTCCGGTCGGAGGATTGGGTGAACACACCACTCTATACTGCCATGGAGGAAATTGATTCTGTTCTAAGTCAAATTGTGATGAAGAACCTTTAGTGGACACCTGCATATCGTGGCTTGTAGCCTTGTTACTTACAGTGTGGTCCAAGGTTTGGTAGCATCAGCATCAGCTGGGATCTTGCCAGAAACACAGATGATAAGGACCCACCTCTGACCTACTGAACCAGGGCCTGCATTTTAACAAGGCCCCTGGAGCTTTATGTACATTCAAGTCTGACTCCTGTTGGTTTGGAGGGCTCTTTGCATATGAGATACCATAGGAAATTCTCAGAAATTTGAAGTTAGAAAGAATACTTCATAAGAATTAAAAGTCTTAAGGTAACTGGTGATATAAAAAATCATTAAATATATGTTATGTCAGCTGATGTGACTCAATTTTAAACTTAAGTGCTCAGACTCTATATCTCTGGCTGGGAGGATAACTATCATGGATTATGCAATTCAGATATCACCTAACTCAAATCTTGGGTGATTTACTTCCATTTTTAAAATAAGGAAGTTGTGGTAAAACTGAAAGAATAGTATTATATAAATGGAATTTATTCATTTACAAACAAAAATCTATTGAGCTCTTGTTATGTGCCACATACAGGGTTAGTCACTGAAAATGAAAGATCAAGAAAATATGAATTTTGTCCATATTAAACTCTTAGTTTAGTTAGGAAGTCAGAAAAGTAAACAGATTATTAAAATATAATATCATAAATTCCCTTCTAGAGGGAATCAATCACAGGATACTTAGTAGGGGGCCATACAGGAGGAGCTCTCACAGTACCATGCTGAGATGAGGTGTTTGTTTGGGGGGTCCACATGAATAGGAGAAATTTTTAACATTCACAATGAAGGCCACAGCTAGAAGGGTCTTTAAAAATATGAAGGCTGTTTTTTAAGACAAAAATTCAGGACATGTAATTTATCAAGTATTATTTTATGTCTGAATACAAAGGAACAGTGTATTTTCAAAAAAGTTGCCCTAGAAAATCGAAATATATTTAATATTGAATCTGGCTCTGTTACAGAATTGTTCTATAGGTCTTTGTCTAGAAAATTGGAAAGAGTGGTGGTGCTTTTCTATGTAGAGGGACCACCTTAGTTGAATTCATGGAGCTTGAGAGAATACTGTTTCATTCAATGCAACACATTGATTGAGCCCCTACTACACACTAGACACTGACAATAGTCAGCAAAATAGTGCCTCTGCTTCCATGAGGCCTATAATATAGTAGGGGAGACATACAATAAATTAGTAAATATATGACATGAAAGCTGGTGGTATGTGGTATAAAATGTTTAAAGGCCAAAGGAATAAAGTTATGGGGCAGTACTATTTTAGGCATGGGTGTCAGAGAAGGTCTCTAGAGAGGAAGTGACATTGACCTGAGAAGAAGCGAGGGAGGAGGATATAGAGAAATCTGGAAGAAGACCATAGCAGGGAAGAGTGTCCCTCGTGTATTTGACGTGTTGCTGGGAGGCCTGGGGTAGGGTGATCAATGTAGAGAGAGAATAGGTGAGAGCAGAGATGTAGCTGGGGTGGGAGCTGAGGATGGATCACAAAAGGCCTGGGTGGTCGTTGTAAAGACTTCAAAATTTACTCTGAGTTAAGACAGGCAGCCAATGGGTGGTTTGACCAAAGGAATGAAATATGTTATATACTACAAGGATAACTCTGATTGCTAATATGGAGAACAGATTGTAGCCTAAACAATGCAAGTAAATACAAAAGATTTTTCAGTATGGAAAAAAATGGCAAGTATGAGCTTTTTACAAGAAAATCACATTTATTGTAAATGCAAAAATACAGACATGTTAAAATCAAAAAGTTAAAAGAGCTATCTTGGAAACACTAAGCAAAAGAAAGTGCTGTGGCTATATTAGTATTTAGAGGATGTTTAAATTAGATATTTAAAGGAAATATTACTAGAGAAAAGACAAGACTAATACCTCATAGTGACAGAAATGCCGATTCCACAATAAGGTATAATTATAATAACAGTAGAATATACTATAGATAAAAACATATGGTTGAATATGCAAATCCACAAATGCAGTTGAAGATTTTACTACTCTTTTTTATCAATACTGAATAGAAAAACCTGATAAATTAGTAGAGATACAAATAGTTGAACAAGGCTATCAAACGACTTCATCTAATTGACGCGTATGTACCTCTACCCACCATCGCAGAATTCTTTCACACGCACCTGAAACACTTATCAATATATTCTATAAGCTGGACCATATAACTCCTCATTAAATTTCAAGGGATCAAAATCAAATAGAGTATGTTCTTGTACCACAGTGCAGATAAATTAGCAATGTAACAGAAATACATGTGAAAATTCCCAAATAATTGAAAATTAAATGACACATTTCTAAATAACCCAAGGATCAAAGAAAAAAAGAAATTGATATATTTAACTATATTTCAGATAGAAGTTAAAAAATATGATGTATCAAAAATTGTGTGGGATGCACTGGAAATGTGATTAGAGGGAAAATTAGCCATATGCCTGATTAGAAACAAAGTGCTTAAAATCAATGATATAAACTTTAACCTTGAGTAACTAAAAAAGGAAGAGCAAATTAAATCCAATGTAAGGGGAAGAATGAAAATAATACAAACAACAGAGAGATTTAATGAAACATAAGACAGAAAACAACAGAAAAAAATCAACAGAATAAAACAGTTGGTTTATATAACAAACTAATAAAACTAATCAATGCCTAACTAGTTTAATTAAGAAATAGAAAACAGAAATTATAGTATTGATAATAAAATGGGAAACATTATTATATAAGCTATAAGCATTAAAAGGACACAAAAAATTATTTAAAACCTTAAGCCAATAAAATCGACAACTTCGTTGAAGTTCCTTTTCAAGGAACACAAATTACCAAAACTGATAGAAGAGGAAACAGGAAATCTGAAGAGTCCAATAGTTATTAAAGAAGTTAAATCCAGGGCTTCCCTGGTGGCGCAGTGGTTGAGAGTCTGCCTGCTAATGCAGGGGACACGGGTTCGAGCCCTGGTCTGGGAGGATCCCACATGCCGCAGAGCAACTAGGTCCGTGAGCCACAACTACTGAGCCTGCGCGTCTGGAGCCTGCGCTCCGCAACAAGAGAGGCCACGATATTCAGAGGCCCGCGCACCGCGATAAAGAGTGGCCCCCGCTTGCCACAACTGGAGAAAGCCCTCGCGCAGAAACGAAGACCCAACACAGCAAAAATAAATAAATAAATTACTAAACTCCTACGCCTAACATCTTCTTTAAAACAAGCAAACAAGAAGTTAAATCCACAATTAAAAACTTTCCCCAAAGAAGCCCAGATGGCTTTCACCCGTGAATTCTATCAAACTTTCAGGTAAAAAATAGTAACAATCTTACCTCAACCATAAAAGAAAAATTATATAGATATATATATTTGACTTCAGCAAAATTAAAAGGTTCACTCATCAAAGGACCCAAATTAAATGAATAGCAAAGCCACAGGCTGCAGAATATTCTTAGTCATACGTATATCTGACAAAGGGCTGGTATCCTGAATGTACAAGGAACTCCTACCAAGTGATTGATAGACTTCATCTAGGCTTGGAGCCCTCCCTATGCTAAGTTTTTCAGCAGTTCCTTATAAAGTTAAACATGCTTTTATCATATGACTTGGAAATGCCATCTCTATATATTTACCTGAGCAAAAAGAAAATACAGAGCCATGTATACAAAAAAAATTTTTTTGCGCAAAAGTGTTCATAGCAACCTTTTTAAAAAATAAAAAAATGACAAATGACCATACAGGTACTAGATAAACAAAAGGTGGCCTATTCATAGAATGGGAAACTACTCAGCAACAAAAAGGAATGAATTACTGACATGCGGAACAACCAGGATGAATCACAGAACATGTCACTGAGCCTAAGAAGTCAGACACATATGAGTAGATAGTGCATGAGCCCCTTTATGTGAACTCCAAAAACAGCCAAAACTAGTCTCTGATGCTAGAAAACAGTACAGTGATGGTCTATGGCAAGGCAGGGGTTCAATGGGGAGGCAGCAGACGGGAACCTTCTGGGTTGATGGAAATGTCCATTACCTCGTTTTGGCTGGTTGTTATATACAGTTGTCAAAACTCATCTCGCTGAGCACTCAAGAGCACTTCATTTCTTTTAACATAAATTAAACCTCAATAAAGAAGAACAATTTCCTTTTGTCTCATAGGGAATCTATTCCTCTTTCTTCAAAAACTTGCTCCCCCAGATTCTCTAATACAATTACATAATAAGCAAATAACAACAACAACAAATTCTATTGGTCGACTACGATATAATCAACTTCAGAGTACAGAGATGCCATACTTCTATATTTGTACACATTCTGAGGGTTTAGTAATTTTCATCTCTCCACACAGTGAGACGCACAGTGTTAATCGTCTCAAACTCATAGCCACTTTCCAAGGCTACCTTTGAGCTCACTCTGAGCTAAAGCCCAGTGGGATTTTATGTCTCTCGCTGAAATGCCACATCAAAAAGCTGGACTAGAACATAAGCAGGAGCATCAGAGGACCGGTTCTGTCTACTAACACAGACACTGTTTAAAACCTAAGTTTGAAGTGGCCAATTTAAGCTCTGGAAGGTTGGCGCAGGTGGGGCTTTGGTTGAGGACCGCAGAAGAAGAAGGGGAAAGCATTGTGTGTACACACGAGGAAATTAGTGTGTTTCTTCTCATTTGACTCTACTGTTTTTTTTTAGTTTTCCCCCACTGAAAATATTATCACCAAACCTCAAGGAGGAGCCATCATCACATAGTTTCTCACTGGCTCTTCCCTCATTGCAAGCAAAACTAACATTGCAGTTTTCCTGTCTGTTGTTTCTTTGGTTTGCTCCCCAAATTACACCTACTATTTCAGTGACCTTGGAGGGCAGTGGTCAGTGAATCACACAAAACCCATTTTCTACCACGAGCTGGGACTCATTTCCTCTCTCCTCACACAGAAACTACTTTGCTATAAGTGAGGAACTTTGATATTATCTATAGTATTTAATTCCTTTTAAAAAAATGCTAGCATGGGAATTCCCTGGTGGTCCAGGGGTTAGGACTCAGTGCTTTCACTGCGGGAGCCCGGGTTGTATCTCTGGTCAGGGAACTAAGATCCTGCAAACCTGGCAGTGTAGCAAAAAAAAAAAAAAAAAAAAAAAAAAAAATGCTGGCATGAAACATGAAATAGTGTTCTGAGTCCATTAATGCATTTCAACCTATAGTTTGAAAAATGTGCTCTAAGGTTTTACTCTCCAACATGGCACCCAGTAGTCTAACATGGCTACTTAAGTTTAAATTAATTAAAATTAAATGAAATTATAATTTCAGTCCTGTAGTTGCACTGGGGGCATTCAAGAACTCAGCGGTCACGTGTGGCTGGTAGTTTCCATATTTGATAGCACAGATATATTTCCCTCAATACAGAAATTCCTATCAAAGAGTGCTCCTCTAAAGCAGCTATAATTATACTCACTTTTGAAGGATAAGACAGAACATGTTCCTCATCATGGTATTTCAGGCAGAAAACGAAGTCTCTGATTAGAGACTCATTCTTTACTTTGTTGCCCTTACTTAAAATACTGTGAAACACTAAACATTTTTGCTGGCTTTTATGATTATCTCGGTGTTTAAAGTCTCATTATTTTTTACGTTGATGTACACATACAAATATAACTAAAGGAGCATTCTGAGAATCGGAAGCCAGATTCCATGGTCAATTAGAACTTCCTCTGTGATTCTATGGTACAGAATTCATGGGTTCAGTAAACACTGTTAATATTAAAGCAACATTGGTTTAAATGCTCAAATGCAGTGATTCTTGAAGGATAAATGAAGCTCCAAAACTTACATTTATTAAAAAACAAAAACAAATGGGGTGGACCTAGGGAGTAATTATTAAGAATGTAGTGGTGTCTGGCACCTGATGTTTTTTTTACAGACTCTGGATGATTCTGAGTTCACCACCACTGATAGGATATATTTGCATATCAGAGTATATTAAAGCGATTTTAAAGATAACAGGTTTCTTGCATCTACTAATATCAGAAGAGGGTTCTTCTCCATTCTTCATGTTTCCTGAAAGGGGAGGAAACTTCTGTTGCCTCAGAGGGAGGGTAATGAATGGGAAGAACACTTCTGTTCTATTTCATTTTACTACCATTCTCGTTTCTCCCTGTGAGGGGAAGAATGACTTTTCTGACTGGTGACATTGGGAGGAAAAAAAAAATCAGCTTACGTGTCTCAGTCCTTTCAAGATTTTCTATCACTTTGTGAAAGGCTGGTCTCTAAGGACACAGATCTTCTCTGCTGATCAGTCCCATAATCTTATCAGGGTATGTCAGGGAGCCCCTCTGTGATCAATGCTCCAGCCACATTATCAACTCAACCTCATTCACAGTAGGGATGGTATTTGCCCCTCATCCAATTTGTTCCAAACTCAGGAACTTGGCTCTCTCCAGCCCTAACTAACACGATGGCCAGGAACCAAACCCAGATCAGCTGCTTGGATGGCAGCCTGCTCAGCTCTATAGCTCGTTTCTTTGACATCTACCTGCCCTGGTGCACACACACACACATCACCACCTCTTTGACACATAAATGCTTCCTATGCAAAAAAATGTCTCTCCCTTCCTTTCTCCTTGAACTGAAGAAGAATGCCTGAGGGGTGGGAGCTTCTTCCTCATGGTAAAGGCAGAAGCCATGCTTTGGTGTGTGGAAGTTATGGGGAAGTAGTCTTTAGCTCAGTATCTGGGGACATTTTTCTGGAAGTTATTCTGGACTCCTTGGATCAGCATCGGTGAACATCTTTACGAGTTCATATTCTGCTTCACTTTTTAGGTTTTCCCTACGGAATGCTCATGCCTTTGGTCACAACAGGAGCTCATATGCATGGAACAGTATGATTTTATAGCTTCACACCACACCACGTGATTAAGTACTAAATACTCACTGAAATGGATCAAATGGAAATCTGACATCAAATATTATTATTAATTTATGATGAAGGCAAGATTCTAGTGCCAAGCTTATAGACTTCTAGTGCACAGCTGAAAAATGCAGTTTTTTAGAATGTCAAAGCCTCTTTTCTTCCACTCATCTTCCTGGAGTAATATTCCTTGTGTCTGAGACCTCAAACAGACTTTCAGTTAAAAACCCAAATTCAGGACCTTTAATAAGAGGTTAACATTGAGTAATTGTTAAAACCACATGTGTTAAACTTATTCCTGAGAATGAAAGTGTATCTTCAAATGTCAATTAATTCAACTTCACAGGAATCCTGAAAGGAAATACAGCCAGTATATAAAGAATTGTCTCTCCCGACCCCCTAACCCCCCTTCCAAGGGTTTTCCTATGGGAAATATCAAATGCATTTTATAATGGCTCATCACTCATTGTCAGTTCTTCTGATAGGGCTGTTTTGGCATTAAATTCACGTTGTGTACATCTTTAACAGCAGCACAAAGTGAGAGAATCCAGATGCTTTACATGAGAGCACTAATAAGACTATGCCCAGAAGGTAAACAAGAGCGCTTCACATTTCTGTGCCCTCTACAAATGGTTATCAGATGAGAGCCAAAGTCCTTGCATCAGCCCTTGCGTTCTTTTCCCTTTCAGCTGGAAAAGTCATAGTCTAGAGCAGCAGAAACTTTTACAAAGCTTATCTGATTTCTGGTTCAGAGACCCATTAAAAAAAATAAAAAAGAGGACATCAATCAATCTACTTTGAATAAGGTCAATACAGAAGCTGACAAGGAGACGTTGGGTGTAGAGATTAGACTTGAAAATTAAATCAGAAGCCTGTGTTAGGGAATCATAACATGTACACATGTACATTTAGAATATGTACACAGTTTAAGCATAGTTGTCCCATAGTTGCATGTCTTATTTACATGGTATAAATACGTGTTACAACTATATCCTGCATGTCCATTGTATTCAGAGGTATAATATATGCAGCAATTGGGAGCCCAATTTTTTTAAAATGTCAGAAGTACGCTTGAAATTTCAAATTTTTTTTCCATTTTTCAAGACCAATACATTCAACAGCACCCTTTCCATCACCTCCTCCCCATAACAATGTCATAAGTAATATCTAATTTGAAGCAATTTTATAAGGATTATATTGAGGCAAAGATGTAAAACACACAGCAAAGTTCGATTAGCATCAAACACATAGTAGCCATGCATTAATTGTACATTTTTTTAAAACATGAAGAGGTAGCCAAGGCCAAAAATAAATCTATATTAGATCACTTGGATACAGAGGAGTATTTTCCATTAAAAATATCTCTGTACTTGGACTTCAGAAAAATAATCTCTTAAAATTTTTGTACTCTATAAACCCAAAGTTTTCTGTAGTTTTTGATTTATAATAATAATTTTCTCTGTTACTATATAATGCCTTACTGTACTAATGACCTCATAATCCAACAGTATTATATCAATTACTTTTTAAAATCTCCAATTGAAAAATTATGAACTTGAACTTTAGGAATGGTTCAAATTTGATAAATGTTGGTGGGAACAGTTTTTAGTCATCTCTAATATAGATCTGAGACATTTTGTTCTAAAACCTATTTGAATTCCATATTAAAAGTAATTTCTTTTCTTTTCCCCTAACATTACAGATGTAAAAAATTTACAAGGGAGCTGAAAATTGCCTCTTACACTTTAAAAATCAATAAAACTCATGAATATCAAATAAAGTCATAGCCCAAAGGATATCTAATGAATACTGGTTAGGGCATTCTGTTTTGGGACCTGAAAATTAGACTCCGACCACTGAAATAAATCAATAGTAATCAAACTATGGTTTGGCAATGACTCCAAACAGTGCAGCTCTAAGGGAAACCATGGAGAATACAAAGATTCTATTTAATATCTTAATGATCTGTGCTCTTCTCCAATTCAGAGGACCTAGTTCAAGTTCCTCATGTGTTTATACTTTACCCTTTAGCTACCAAATCTCCTCTTGGTAAAGGATCGATAATAAATTCCTATTTATTAAGATGCACATTTCAGTTTAGAAGCATATCTGGTAGTGGTTAATTGCTCTGGATTTGAAAAGATTTCAAAACCCAGAGTTTCCACTTATTAGCTGTGTCTGTGTCACATAACGTCTTCAGATTATTGAAAGGACTCACAAAACTTCTCAAACGTATACTCAGTGCAAGGCTGTAATAATATCAAAGGATGTGACAAAAAAACAACAGTGCTCCACTTTATTTTTCTTTAGTTAATTAATTTATTTTTGGCTGCGTTGGGTCTTTGTTGCCGCACGCCGGCTTTCTCTAGCTGAGGCGAGCGGGGGCTACTCTTCCTTGTGGTGCACCGGTTTCCCATTGTGGTGGCTTCCCTTTGTTGCGGAGCGTGGGCTCTAGGCACGCGGACTTCAGCAGCTGTGGCACGGGACCCCCGGGCCGCGGACCAGTACCCGTCCTCAGCCTGTTAGGAGCCGGACCATACAGCAGCAGGTGAGTGGTGGGCGAGCAAGCGAAGCTTTATCTGTATTTACAGCCGCTCCCCATCGCTCGCATTACCGCCTGAGCTCCACCTCCCGTCAGCATTATGGTGAGTTGTATAATTATTTCATTATATATTACAATGTAATAATAATAGAAATAAAGTACACAATAAATGTAATGCACTCGAGTCATCCCGAAACCATTCCCCCTACGCCCCATCTGCGGAAAAATTGTCTTCCATGAAACCGGTCCCTGGTGCCAAAAAGTTGGGGACCACTGCCTTATACTGTCTGATTCTAAAGGGATTATGGATTCGTTTTGCATATTTCCTTCAGATTCTCTAAATTCATTGAGGTTAGGGTAAGTTGAATTGTTGCGCGGTCCCCTTAATGCCTGAAGTGTTCACCTAGTCTTCAATAGTGGTCTAGCAACACCTTAGTAGGCACCTGTCTATATTATCTTATCATGACATCTTTCTTAACTATCAAAAGGCTGCCCCTCAATTTACCATGCCTAACATATTATTTCTTGTCTAAAATTTGTTATTCCCTCTGTTTTGAATAACTTGTCATTGGCACATTGGTCAACCCCATTTTAGCAACTGAACTAACAAGACTATGACAGCTTCCTTCCCGTAATCTTTCCCTCTAATAGCAAGGCCACATCTGGAGCCCACACCACACCAGAGGAGTTCCTTTTCTTGCAACATCATTATAAATTGAGTCAAGGCATAAAATTATGGGAAGTTTTATTATCATATAGCCAATCCAATATGTAGCCTATATTCTTAACATAATAGAATCCTCATTGGGGTACTCTATTTTGTAATCAAAGTGAAGGAGGAGAAGGGAGATTTACTTTCCTACTAAAGGTTGCTTGAATTTTTTACTTAATTCTGATTAAACAAATTAGAAATAGGAGCAGTGGAATTTGCATCCATTTCCATAATGGTAAATGTAGACACCAACCAAGAGTCTTATAAAATCCATTTTTATATTTTCTTCAGGTTTCTTGAATTTATCAAAGCTAGGGTAATTTGGAACCAAAGATTCCCCTCCTAGCCATCATGCTCAGAGATAATAAAATAGTAAACATTATACATAAAAACTTATGTTACCAAGGTTTTTGGAGGTGCTGGCAATATCTGTTCATAAAATCAGTCAATTATTTTGTTTTAATTTTTATTGGAGTATAGTTGATTTATAATGTTGTGTTAGTTTCCAGTGTAGAGCAAAATGATTCATATATATATATATATATATATATATATATATATATATATATATATAAACTTTATCATACTCTTTTCCGTTATGGTTTATTGCAAGATATTGAATATAGTTCCCTGTGCTATATAGTAGGACCTTGTTATTTATTTTATATATAGTAGTTTGTATTTGCTAATCTCAAACTTCTAACTTATCTCTCACTCACCCCCTTTCCCCTTTGGTAAACATAAGTTTGTTTTCTATGTCTGTGGGTCTGTTTCTGTTTTGTAAATAAGTTCATTTGTGTCATATTTTATATTCCACATATAAATGATACCATATGGTATTTGTCTTTCTCTGTCTGATTTACTTCACTTAGTATGATAATCTCTAGTTCCGTCCAGAAAATTCATCAATTTCTCGATAGAATATCTTGCAGTTTCAGTAGTTTCCTGCTTAGGATTTTCTAAATTTATAGCTGTTTAGCAATAAGAGGTTAATTAAGAGTCACAACTATGGCCCACTCACATTTTTCAATCTTTCATTGGGACCATTTCCCCATTCCTAACCCAAGCAACAAACATCTACTGCTTGATTATGCACTTTCGATGTCCCTGGAAATCAGTTCTGATCAGTCCTCAGTTTATATCTTGTTCCTTATCCATTTAGCTACCCCTCTCCAATCATATTTCTTCTAAATTCCATTGAGAAGCCTTTCTAATTAATTATCTCAATCCCTGAATGACCTCAAAGTAGGACTGGCTCAGCAGTCAGCTTTGTACCGAAGGTTCTCTATCCTTCTTTCCTTATCATCCTTCCTCCAGAAAAAAAGCTTTAGTTACTTCACTTGAATCTGGGACCATTTCAATAATCCTGCTGACTATGTCAGCTATACCAATTATGATTTTTTGGATTACTGTAAAGACTCACAAAACTCCACAAAGTATAAGCACATACGGCTTTAGTAGAGGTAAAGGATCTGATAAGTAGGAGAGAGAAATCACAGTTAATCCTCTGGGAAGTCCAAGGCACCTTGGCGCAGCTTCCAAATTTCTTTCTTAGTCACGTGAGGTATGCTTTGTCTCAGGATGGTGAACTGCCAAGACACACACAAAATGCCTTGATTTCAGGAAAGTTATAGTTTTATCCGAGAAGGTTGTTGTTTGTATCCCTCTGGCCATGTAGCCAATAGCAGGCTACACGATCAGGTTTAATAACAGAAATTATGATAACATAACAGAAACCAGACACAAACAATTAATTTGTACATTTTCTATAAAGAAGGCTGACCAGCTGGTACATGATGCCTCCTTTTATGTTTCAGAATCCTAGCATGGAAATGGATTAATCACATTATATTTTATTCTGGTATGGCCAAGGATTAGCACTGTGGTTCCAGGTGTCCCCCAGAGATAAGTGCAGGTAGAAGTAGACTAGCTGAGATTGTGTAATTACACACTAGCTTTATAACCTATGGAAAATTGCCCAGGTTCATTGTGACTCAATTTCTTCATATTCAAAATAATAACTAAGGTAATATGCTTGTGTCATGCTTAAATGCAATTAAGCATGTAAATTGCTATGCTCAGTGTCAGGCAAAGAGTAAAAAAAAAAGAAAATTTAAATTAAGTGGCACTCCTATATATTGTGTATTTGCCACGATCAAAGCAATTTCTTAGGCTGGTGATGTCCCACTGACAACTTAATTTGGCCCTGTGACTCATCCCAGCTCCTACTGGAAATTAATCTGTGGGTGAAGTCAGGGAAGAAATATACAAGAAGTCCAGAATCGTGAGATTTACCTACATTTTATCTCCAGCTCAATTCTTTCCCTTCCCTTGTTTCTCCAAATTTTGATTTTATTCTTTTGCTGAATTTAAGTCCATATGTACACAGAACTCTGCTTGCCATATATCTGGAACTCTGTGGAGAGAAGAGGTATCTGTGGATGTATGGGTAGCTCTGTTGTAATTAAGAGATTCAAATAAGAATAATACAGACTTTCTTTTATTAGGAAATAAGGGACTCTATCTAAGGCCTGTAATCAAAAGGTAATCAAATTTGATTTTTTTACAAGGTACATGGGCTATGATAATTTCTAGTACTCACCCCATTCATTTGTTCATTCATCAAAATTCACGTTGAGTTATATACATAGCCAAATAGGATTTGACATAAAACGACACGTTCGTCTACTTCTCCCATCTCTCAGATGAGGCTGTAGTCCTCCTTTACCCATGTGTACTTATATTTAGATGTCTTGTGAATGGAGTGCCTTGCTTGACCTTGTGGGATAATGGTCTCTGGATGAAATAGGAGCAAACTGGACCGAGATTCTTTCCATGCCAAGCCCGATGTGTGCCAAACGTAGCCAACCAAATGCACGTAAGCAATATGATAAAGTAAAAACTGTGCTGGATTTAAACATTTCGAGGAATTATTTTCAAAAAGTTTGCTGTGAACCCCTTTTCTCAAATGAAACTTTACATGGAATTGCAACACGTAAATCAAGTACAGATGAAATGCTTGTGTTGGTGCAAGGATTTGAGGCCTTGAGCACAGACTGCTCAAAGGTCCACTCAGGGATTTAGTTCAGAAAACCTTAAAACTGGAGCTACCCTATGAGGTCAAACCCTCATAGAAAACAAATAATAATAATAATGCCATGTTATCTTATGTCCTGCTCTAAATCACAGAGCTAGAAGGAACCTTAGCAGCCATTGTCTGGAGGTCACAAGCTCACACACCTTTAGCATCATGTACATAACACGAACATGTCCCACTTCGAAGGGGCAGGATGTGGTCCTCACTGGTGAGCACATCACTTGACTGAAACCATCCCAAATCTTTTCTGTTAACATACAAACAAAACATCTGTGACTCTATTGTAGCGGCCAGTTTAAACCCTTAATTGAGTTCAATCTCTTCCCTGAGTAGACAAGGAACTATAAATCTAGAGTTATTTAAATGATATGTTTAAAATCTCTCACATCCAAAACCACTTCTGGGACTTCCTTGGCAGCCCAGTGGTTAAGACTCTGTGCTCCCAATGCAGGGGGCACAGGGTTGATCCCTGGCTGGGGAACTAAGATCCTGCATGCCACATGGCACGGCCAAAAAAACCACAAACAAACAAACTTTTAACTCCTTCATCTCCTGACTAGAGAAGGGAATCTCAAACTATTTGTGAAGAAAAACCGCCTGAAAAACTTTTTTTCTATTTTAAATATGTTGGCAACTCAGAATTTGCAGCATGAAAAATAAAAGAATCCCTTGAAAAATGAAATAATAAAAATTACCTACAGTGTGGAAGTCCCAATTTTAAAAAAATTATTAGAATCAATGCACATAAAATTACTCTCCAAATTGCTTTTTTTTTTTTTTGCGGTACGCGGGCCTCTCACCACTGTGGCCTCTCCCGTCGCGAAGCGCAGGCTCCGGACGCGCAGGCCCAGCGACCATGGCTCACGGGCCCAGCCGCTCCACGGCACGCGGGATCCTCCCGGACCGGGGCACGAACCCGTGTCCCCTGCATCGGCAGGCGGACTCTCAACCACTGCGCCACCTGGGAAGCCCCAAATTGCTTTTGAAGAGTAATAAAATTACTCTTAATCGCTGTACTTATCTCCTGAGTGTCCTAGAAGTAGTGTACGGGGACTGGGACTGGCCCATGGGCCATCCTTTCAAGTAACACTGAAATAGAGGACCTGGGTTTGAACCATAGGTTAATTTAGAATTCCTATGCAGGCATTTGCTTATGCTCATGGAGGACAGCACACAATCAACCATATCCTTTAAACAGTGATCACTGATTTTCATTTTTATCTAGAAGTGTCTATGGTGATGCCACAGATGCATTAGAGGGGATTTTGTAAGAACGTCAGCCACAGGCTTCTGTTTTTAAAATTGTTATAAATTGGCAACAGATATAAGGTAGGCTGTGATATATCCTGCCCCTTAGAAGTAATTACAGAAATCAGAGTGCAGAAATATTTAACTGAGGCTTCGTCCCCGTGTTCTCTTTTCTTCTTCTAGAAACAACTTCAGTTAGGCCAAAGGTTCTTTTTTTTTTTTTTTGCGGTACGCGGGCCTCTCACTGCTGTGGCCTCTTCCGTTGCAGAGCACAGGCTCCGGACACACAGGCTCAGCGGCCATGGCTCACGGGCCGCTCCGCGGCATGTGGGATCTTCCCGGACCGGGGCACGAATCCGTGTCCCCTGCATCGGCAGGCGGACTCTCAACCACTGCGCCACCAGGGAAGCCCAGGCCAAAGGTTCTTGATTAATTATAGAGACAGAACAGAATAACTCAGAGAGATTTTCAAAAACACAAGGCAACATAATAGCAGTTATTCTTATAATTGCAAAATGTATTAGTCTTTGTTCTTACATTCAGAGTTAATTTGGGAAACTTCTTCATGGTTAACCAGGAATGAAATTATTAAAGTGAAGCAAAACATAACCCCCCATAATCCTTAAAAAGTTTCTCTTGACTTAAAATTAGTCATTTAAAATTTCAGTTTTTGTATTTTCCTGAAATGTTGACTCTTGGAGAGGCTTGGATTTTCTTTTAAATAATGAAATATTGGAAAAGAAAAAGGGATTTAAATATTTGGCAGTTGCTTTATTTCTTCTGCTTGAACGAGAACATATTAACTTGGCTTCTTCTGAAGAGATGCTGTGGGAAAATGAAGTTTCTGATGCTTAGAGGAGTGTTAAAGTTCTTGCCTTTCAGAACCTGTGGCTTCTTCCATGGCACCTACACCTAGAAATGTCCTTCCTCCCAAATAAGTCATTTTCTTCCTTCTCACTAAGAAGTCAGGCCCTTAAAAAGATTGATTTTCAGGAGATCAGACTGACATTCAGATAGCATCCTTAGGAATTCCTTAATGCAGATGTAAAATATTATCTTAACATCTTAAGGAAGAGTAAGTATTTTAGAGAATAGTTCAAAGACATTGACTATAGTATGTGCTGATGTCCTACTGCAAATATTACAGTCACTCCTCTTAGAAAGCACAAATCTTGAAGCTGGATCATATTGTAACTGGCGTTGCCTGCCTTTCCGTCAGTGCCCAGCTGTTGGTGTGAAAAAACCTTGAGGCTGCAGGTCCATGTCTTCTAGGTACTCAGTCAAACTCGTTTGGACAAAACTGCAGGTATATTCTGAAACCCACTCTTATCAGTGTATAATAATTTGAAATAAATCTTTTGCCCTAAGTGTGGTATCTGGTGTGCTATATCTCTCATAGGTTTTCTTTACCTGAATGTCTTATTATTTCAAACCCAACACACTAAACAAAACAAAACAAACAAACAAAGAAAACATTGTTCCCTTCCATACTTCCTGCATTAGGATCTCCATCAATATCCCCCCTTATGCATCTAGTGAATATCCTACACACCCAGTTGCCCAAGTATTATTAATGGCCTTTCGCCCCACAGAAATGCAATGTGACGCTGACTCCTGTTAATTCTATTTCCTTATTTCTTTCCCTTATTTTTGCCATATATTCCATTTCTCCATGTCTTTACTTGCAGCCTTTCCTATTTGTGTCTTTCCTGTATTACCATGAAAACATACCTACTGGACTCATTGCCCTTACAATCAATTCTTATATCATTGACAGATCAATCTTTCATCTTTCTAAAATTTAGATTTTAGTGTGACCATATAACCTATTGCAAAACCCTTCACGGTCACCTCCCACGATTGTTAACTTCAGGGTGAAATCAAATCCCCTTAGTAGACAGTGGGAGAATTTTCTTTCTGGGAACCCTGGTTTCTGCTTCTGCCTATAGTAGGGACTCATAACCATCCTCCATTTAACTAATTCACTGCATTAACCTAATCAATATACCCATAGTCAAGGAAGAAGCTTTTGTCTTAGAGCCAAAGACTGGTGAAAGAATACATTTACATGACTTAAGAAAAATTGAAACCTTGAATGTATGTTTCATATACTTTTCCAATTAACTATCCAATAGTCCTAACTGTCTTACATAAGAAGGCTTCTAATGTATATTTAGTTTGTCAAATTAACTCTATGCTCATCTCTTAGTACATATTGATTCCTTGGTTTAGAATATATCCCTTCCGTGTGTCTGCCCTTCCCCTGTTCTCTACTCCTCATTCTTTGTAAGTGAGCTCAGTCATTCTCTTCCACCAGAGGGACCAGTCTTGTCATCAAGTTATATTGCCTCTTACTGCTTATAGAAGACAATTCTATAGATTCTTTTCTTAAAATTAATTTTTATTGCAATATAGTTGAGTTACAATGTGTGTTACTTTCTGCTGTACAGCAAAGTGAATCAGTTATACATGTGCATATACACACTCTTTTTTAGATTCTATTCCCATATACATCATTACAGAGTACTGAGTAGAGTTCCCTGTGCTACACAGTAGGTTCTTATTAGTTATCTATTTTATATATAGTAATGTGTATATGTCAGTCCCAATACCCCAATTTATCCTTCCTCTTTCTTTCCCCCTTGGTAACCTTAAATTTGTCTTCTACATCTGTGACTCTGTTTCTGTTTTGTAAATAAGGTCATTTGTGCCATGTTTTAGATTCTACATATAAGCAAAATCATATATTTGTCTTTGCCTGACTTACTTCATTCAGTATGGCAATCTCTGGGTCCATCCATATTGCTGCAAATGGCATTATTTCTTATTTGAGAAACATTTTAAGAGCAACAAGTCTTTCTAAATGCGTATACAGAGTTTCTAGATTAATCCATTCTCCCTATGAAGTCAGTAACTGAGTGTCCAGCAGAGTTTGGTAGCAGAGACAAGCCAGTCTTTAACACTCCTAAGTAGTAAAAGGATGTACTCATCCTTAATGTGCTGATTCAGTCTTCCTAAGTGGAAACAATTAACTTGATCCTGGGCCAGGATTGTGAATTGTGAAGCTCTTTTTCACAAAAGAACTTAATAGTCATCTATCTCAACCTACTTGTACAGTATTACCAATGATCTGCTTTTCAGGCTGTGCCAAGGTGTCCTCAAGGACAACAAATTCCTCTATTCTAATATAATTCTTGGTTGTAACTTTTCAAGGTCCCATAAACCCTTTATTCCTTCTGGGAATTAAATATGAAACCATTACATTGAAATAATAACTTATACTTATTTAGGTTTTACTGCTTATTGGGCACTAGTATAAGTGGTTGACATAAGTTAACTTTGTTCAAGAGTGAAACTTAACAAGATAGAAGCAAAAACAAAATAAAATAAAACTCACTCTAACTGTACTCTCTGTTTTCATTGTCTCCTTAAATCCTCTAAGTGAGTAATTTGTGACCCTTCCCTGGAAGGCATGTTGTCTAAGTCCTATGCATATTTTTTTAATCACTCTTAGGAAATGCAAATCCTGCAGTAACTTTTAGTCTCAGGAATAGTCTCAATTTAGTAATTAAAATGCTCACCCCTGTTTCATACTTGTGTTAGTCCACACGGGCTGCTATAACAAACTACCATAGTCTTGGAGGCTTATAAACAACAGAATTGTGTTTATCACAGTTCTGGAAGATGGCAAGTCGAATGTCATGGCGTCAGCAGATTCGCTGTCCAGTGACAGCCTGCTTCCTGGTTCATAGATGGCTGTCTTTGCATTGTGTTCTCACGTGGCAGAAGGGGCAGAGAGTTCTCTGCAGTCTTTTTTATAAGGACCCTAATTCTATTCATGAGGGTGATCACCTCTCAAAGGCTCTCACTTCTAAAATCATCTCATTGGGGATTAGATTTCAACATATAAATTTTGGGACACAAGCATCCAATCTACAGCTGTAATCAAAACACCAAATTTCATTGAGAGTTAACCCTCCCCTCCATCAGCGTTAGTATGAGAAGTCCGCATTGGTATAGATGGTAAGGCCAGCCTCCCCTCTCTTCCCCACCTGATACTCCCTTCTTCTCTCTCCTCCTTCTCCCCTCCACTCCAGCTTCTTAGTCATATATCTGAGACTTTCTTTCCAGCCTGCAGTATAGTAAGTCTGGCATAGGAGAAGGAATTAGGGTATTTCTCACTCGTGAGGCACAACTGTGAACTACAGTTGGTATTCTCTGAGGAGGAAGTGATTCTGGTCAGTCTCCTTTAAATGCATTTTCTGGCCATTTCTCCATCATGCACACATCTGGCCATGAGAATCATGAATTTCCAACCTCCATTTCTGCCTTGACCCTGTTGGAAGTAGCTTCCTGTTCTTTAGATTTCTTAGGGATAAGTGTTTGACAGTGCCTTCATAGAGCCTTCCAAAATCCAGTAGCAGGTATCAAACATGCTGAATGGTTTCTGTGAAGTCCCTCTCATTTTTCCCACTTCATCCTAGGCTTTCCAAAGAATGCATGGTGGCCTAGCACCTTATCTCGACACTTATATATTAGCAAGGATTCATTTGACCTACCTGTGACCTAAGTCAATATAAAATTATAGTTAAGAGTCAAAGATCATATGATATCGCTTATATGTGGAATCTCAAAAAATGGTACAGATGAACCTATAAACAAAACAGAAATAGAGTCACAGATGTAGAAAACAAACACACGGTTACCAAGGAGGGAAGGCGGGGTGGGGGGATAAATTGGGAGATTGGAACTGACATATACACACTACTGTATATAAAATAGAAAACTAATAAGGACCTACTGTATAGCACAGAGAACTCTATTCAGTACTCTGTAATGACCTATATGGGAATAGAATCTAAAAAAGAGTGGATATATGTATATGCATAACTGATTCACTTTGCTGTCCAGCTGAAGCTAACACAACATTGTAAATCAACTATACTCCAACGAAAGTTAATCTAATAAAAGAGAGTTCAAAGTTCACAGAGAACTGGATTTGAGTCTTTGTTCCTTAATTTATGAGCTATGTGATCTCTGGCAAGTTATTGGACCTCTCTTTCACTTTTTCTTTCCCAATGGTAAAATCAAATAATCAGTCATAGGACCTACTATTTCGTAGCATTGATGAGAAGGGTAAATTATATAATTCAGGTAAAAAGCCATAGCATTCAATTTGTTTTAGCTGTCAATAAAAATCACCAAGCTAATTATTACTATCGGGTGCCCAGTCTCAGGAGTGCGGGCTGCACTCCTTAGTGGTTAGCATTATGTTAAGGCAGTTATTAAGCTTTCAGTCAGCTGGCAGTGTCAGGCAACTGGCACATTTGCTATAGTGAAATGCAGGGAATACATGCACAGATGTGAATCTGAATACCACACATCCTGTTACACCTCTGCCCCAAATATTCACATCTTCACATTTTTTTTTCCTGACCTGAAGAGGACATACAAGATGTTTCTTTCCTTAAGTCTTGCTTCCAAAATTAGTCAAAGAGAGACAAAAGTTGGTTTACCCAAAGAGTTAAAAAAATAAATATAGGTCCTTTCTATGCTTCTCTTTTTGTTTCTAGCAGCCCAATTTAAAGGTCTGGATTTCCAGATAATACACCAAAGAAATTGTGTATTCTTTGTGATCTATGGTAATATCTTTTTCTCAAGAAGTCTACATAGGTCTGTAAAGAGTATGTTGCTTCAAGATGAATTCCTTTGACTCATTATTTGATAATATTCAGAAATTTAGCATTGACTGTGGAGTCAAATTCTTGTTATTTTATCTAAGTAAGCCCTGAGACTTGCTTTTGTATGAAACCTGTTTTCTATTTTCCTATGTGATTTTTAGTTCTTGGTGTTGTGGAAGAGCCAGAGAGGTCTCTGAAGCAGGTCACTTGAGATGTTATAAACCTTTTAGCACTGTGCAGTACAAGGCATTCTACTTGACATAGTTACGGAAAGAGAGTTCCTTTACATCTTTGCTCCCTGAAAGGTTTATTTTAATTAAAATACACCTTCTGAGCATAGAAATCATGGGGGGATGTAGAGAGTCTGTCTGGCAATGTTTGGTAATTAAGACCTGTATTGGTAGCTATTATTGATTACAAGTCCACTATTTGACACTTTCCAGATTATCTCATGTAATCTTCACCACAATCCTATGAGGAAAATAGTATTATCCCTTTTCTGTAGTAGAGGAAACCAAGAAATGTCCCACAGCTAGTTTGTGGCTGAGTTAGCATCTGAAGCCTACTAGGTCTGTTTAGACTGTCTTCCAAATCTGCGACTTCCTTGTTAGTGGTGTATTTGCTTCCTGTTTCTGTTGTAACAAATGTAGCTTAAACAACAATAATTTATTGCCTTACAGTTCTGGAGGTCAGAAAACGGAAGTAGGTCTCATTCTGCTAAAAATCGGAGCCTCACATCCTCCAGAAACCCCGGGGAGAGTCTGTTCCTTCTGCTTTCTAGTTTCTGGTGACTGAGCAATCCTGGGCTTGTGGCTGCATGACTCCAATCTCTGCTTCCTTCTTCACATCACCTGTCAAATCTTCTACTGCTTTGCTCTTACAAGGACACTTGTCAATGGATCTAGAGTCCACTTGGATAATTCAGGATATGTTCATCTCAAAATCATTAATAAGCCCCATTTTTTTGGGCCACATTAAAGTAATATTCACAGGTTCCATGGATTAGGATGTGGACGTATCTTTTGGGGGACACCATTCAACCTACTATCTTCAGCAATTCCATAAATGCTTTACATATAGAGTGTTTTAAAATCCACCCTCCTTCTCTGTCTTGCCAATGTCATTAAGCTTTGGAATTCAAAGGGCAATTTTCTGCTGACATCCCTGGAAAGCACCATCATTTCAGTGATAAGTCCTCTGTTAATGGGGTTGACCCAAATCTTGCCCAGTGTCAAGAGACTTCAGGTGCCTCATGAATGACTGCCCATTCCTCTAAGGACTTAATGTGGCACTGCCTAAATTTCTTTCTTCTCTCTGGTGCATTCTGCTCTTTTTGATGTAGGAGCCTGGAAGAAATGTGAAGCAGTCTCCCTCCCCTATCCCAGCAAGTTTGCCAGGTTTTGAGTTCTGAGTTTTAAATGCTTTATTTCGGGAGCTTAACAAATCTTAGCGTAGAGCCAAATGTAGAAGTTGCCAGGCACTGGGACTGTGGCTTCCATCCAGTATGCTGTTTTTTAAAAAGGCGCTTGCTGTGAAAAATTGCAATGGTTTAATCCAGGGAGGAGAGAGGCTTGGGAAAGTTTTCCAAAAGGTGATGGAACTGGAGATTTTAAGGTGCAAGTGTGGGCATGTGTCTGAGTGAATGTGTGTGTACATTTCACCAGCAAGTGCCAGAGGAGGTTGGATCTGTGCCATTGCTAACATTTCAGGTTTCTAGGTCTTTACCCGTAAATACTAAATCTGAATTTTGGGGAATAGGTTATAAGGCTCTGAGTATTTAGCAGTTTTACAAGATGTCACAGTAAAATTTGACACATACCACTCTGGGATGAAAAGAGCAAGGTCATGAGCTCTGAGGGAAAGTGCAAGATGTGGGAAGCAGAATAACTGATTTGTGGACACCAAATTCCCTCTTACTAGGCCATTTATTTTTGTATTGCATATATAGTTTTTGTTTTCTGAGTATTATGATATTTTGACATCCTAAAAAACCTTTCTGGCTGGGGAGACACTGCCCCTCCTGGGGCTAGACAGTTCTTAGAGATAGCAAAGGGCTTAGCTGGAGCATGTCTGTTCAAAGAAAGGAATCTTAATCATCCCAGGGCCAGGTACCAGACAACTAGAGACTACACCTATAGCCCAAATCCTGCTGCAATTATTCAAACTAGCCAATTCTAAACTCTTTACCCTGGACTGCTTTGCCTTTTCCTCAGAAACCCCAGTGAATGTCATGACCTAAGAACTACTCCCCACTCCTGTCCTCTGCCTCCTGACCACCCTGGTGCTTTCCTGTGTGGCCCCAGATGGCGGGCATGCCATGCTTCTTGACTCTAGGACCTGTAAGTATAATAAGTTTTGTTTCTTTCCTGAGCTCCTTCTGTGTCTTCTCTTGTGGCTGAACCTGACTGAGCGTCATATGAAAGAATACAAAACAATTTTCAAGGGAGCAAACTTTTTCTTCTATTTTTTCAAACTTGATTTATATTGGAAGATGATCAAATGTAGATAACAGAACTTAAATACTGAGTGGAGATTTCTGGCTCAGTGTGGCTAGTTTCTGATGTCATGAGAGTCAGAATCCTCTTGGAACTTTTCCTTCTGTGGCTTCCCTGGGCAGATACAACTACTTTTTCACTGGTCTGCAGGTTTAGTCCTCCCCACTTTCAGATCCAATTTTATGCTACCAAAAAACAAGGAGTGCTACTGGCATACTTGGCTTTAACATTGATATCATGCCATGATGGGGGCCATAAACAAATTCATGCTCACCTGCCTGATCTTTGGCTTCCCTTAGCCTCAGATTCCTTCTTGTTCTTTGAACAGAGGTCCACTCACGGACTTGGGCTGCAGAGCCTCTTGCTGGTACATACCCGAATGTCATTGTACATTCATAAAGCCAACGGGCAAAATGCTAATTAAGCCACTCGGCTACTTACAAGCCATGTACCCACAGACAGATTATCCAGCCCTTCCACCTTCATATCTAAAAGGGAGATTGTATAATGTCATGGTGAAGAGTGGAAGAACTAGTGCATATGAAGTGTTTATTATAAAGACTGGCTCACATAGGTGTTCAATAATTGTCAACTATTATTTTTGTTGTGGTTATTGTTATTCATTGGCCCAAGGTAGCCGAGGTGTAAGAGGGGAAGCTGAGTGGAACCATTTTGTGATTCCAACACCCATGCTCTTCAGAGAGGAGAAATGAGGCTACCACCGCCCCCGCCCCCCACTGCAAACCAAACTCTGATTGTGGTAGTTGCCTGTCTGTGAGGCAAATAGACATTTGTTCGCTGATGGATTCCTAAGTGCGTAATGTGGCAGGAAGCATAGCCTGTAGATGCTATGGATTAACAGGAATCTCACATACCTGGCTTTAAATAACTACCATCATTTTAGTTTTCCTTCTTTACTTTAGCTAACATTAAATATTTTGTCAAGTAAAATGCTAGTGGTTGTCATTTAATTCATGTCATCCATCTTCTTTAGAGAAGAAAAAAAAAAGGCAGTGCTATTAAAATGCCTTTAACTAAAAGGTTCTTCAAGTTTATGTTCCCTGAGACAGAAATGGTTGAAATCTTTCAAAGAAACACATAATGAAAGAAAAAAAAAATACACGAATGTGTTTATTAAACTCCAATCCTAGGAGAACTATTGAAATCAGCTCTAAATTGAACAATGATTTTGCAGTGCTTTGAAAATTCTTCTGGGGGAAAATCTACAGAAATTTCTCTCAATAAAGAATGAGGGTGCACACTTTTTCAAAAATTCCATATTAAACAGCTTATTAATATTTCATTGTAGCAAACTTTTTCCAAAGCAATTTAATGTATTCAAGATATCTCATGATGCAGAAATGTCTTTTCTTTTAGTAAAGAAAGGAAGTTAACATCTAGCAACTGATGACTAGTGCCAAAAATTATCAGAAGGATAGAACAATAATCATCATTCTTTTCCTGCAAAACCATTTGGAGGAAAATGATAATGTGCTTAATAATGCCTCTAGAATTTCAAATAAATGAAAGTTTACAGTTTATTACTTCCACCTAAGAAATGCATGCAATGAGATGTAGAAGGATTTGAATCACTGTCTTCTGATGTTAAAGACTTTGCTTTTCATTGGTGGATGGGGGAAAAGATGGGCAAGGCCAGATATGGACCCACCTTTCCTTCTACATTGGAGCGTGGCCTCCCCTCATTACCACTAGAAAACAAGAGCCTGCCATTTTGGTAGAAACTTTGTCAAAGCTTGCCAATCCAGGATGGCTCAATAGATGAAATGTCATGTAGATCTGGCACAGGCAAAGGACACCTGTTTCTGAGCTAAGTCAATTAAACAAGTTTCCGTATTTACCTTCTTTCTTAGAGGTCCTGCTCCAGCCTCAAGTCAGAAGTTGCCCCTGTGAACCTGGGTCTCAGGGGTGGGGCTTTCTTAATATCTCTATCCTGTCCCCAGACTCCCACCAAACTGCCCTTGCTGTGTGTCAGGTCTTACGCTGGAGAAATTCTCCTGACCCCTTTTCGACTTTTATCATTGGTGCTGGATTCTGCATCCAAGAAGTTTCTTGGCCTCCCTCTTGGGTCGATGGATGCCCTTAGTTTCTACCCTGTCCAAAAGTAATGCATCTTTTTCTGGGCTTGGGAGTGGAAACATTTTCTGCCCCTCTCACACTGGCTCAGGGCTTTTGTTGGTAAGAGAGAAGGGTCTGGGGAAGTAGGCAGGGCTGTGTCCTGTCCTACAGTGGCAGTTCTCAGCCGCCTAAGCGGAAGCAGGACTGTCTCTTTGTAACAGCTTTATTAAACAGACTGCACATATTTAAAGTGTACAGTTTGGTACATTTCACATGTGTATACACCTGGGACCCCATCATTACAATCAGGATAGTGAGCATACTCACCACCTCTAATATCCTTTTGCAATCTTTCTCTCCACCCTTCCCTGCCCTGCCCTTCTTCAGGCAACCAGAGATCTGCATTCTGTCAATATAGATTAGTCGGCATTTTCTAGCGTTTTTATATACAAAGCATCATATAATATGTATCCTTTAGGGGAGGTGAGTTTTGGCTCTTTTCACTTGGCACAATTATTTTGAGATTCATCCGTAATGTATCAATACTTCACTCATTTTTGTTGCCTAGTATTATACCATTGTATGGATATGCTGCAATCTGTACACCCGTTCACCTACTGAATGGGTTGTTTCCAGTTTGGGGCCATTACAGTAAAGCTTCTGCTAGCATCCGTGTGCATGGCCACACGCTTTCTTTTCTTTTGGGTTAATGCTCAGGCATGAAATGGCTGAGTCATATGACAGGAATAGGTTAACCTTTTTAAAAAATCTCCGTCAATCAACTAGACTTCAATAAAACATACATAAATAAAATGTCAATATTCAAAAGACTTTTGAAATACACCCAAACTGGTTTCCAAAGAGGTTGTAGCAATTTACATTTCCACAGGTAGTATGTAGAGTTCTGCTTCCTCCACCTCTGTGACCTGGGGTTAAGCAAACATTTCTCAGGTACAATACCAAAAGTACAATTCATAAAATAAATTATTGATGAATTGAATTGCATAAAATTAAAACTTCTTCTCTTCAGAAAAACTGGTAAGAGAACGAAAAGTCTCGGACTGAAAAAATACTTGCAAAGCACATATCTGATATGATCCTATAGGCGGAATATTCTATAGATAGATAATATATGTATATGTATATGTATATATATCCTCTCAAAACTCAATAATAAGAAATAAAATAATCATTTAAAAGATTTGAATAGTTATTTCTTCAAAGAAGATTTGAACAGACGCTTTGTCAAAGAAAGTACATGCATGGGAAATAAGTACGAATTATGCAAATTAAAACCACAACAGGGTACAACCACACATCTATTAGAATGACTGAAATGAAAGGAACTGAATTGTTTCACCTGTTGTTAACTTTTCAATTGTGAGGTAATTGTAGATTAACTTAAAGTCGTAAGAACTAATGCAGAGAGATCCCCTATACCACTCACCAAGGCCGCCCGCCCCCCGCCCCACCCTGCACCCTTCCATAACGTCTTGCAAAACGATAGTACGTTATCACAAGCAGGAAAGTGATATTGATACAATCCGTAAGCTTTATTTAGACTTCACCGGTGTTGCATGCACGCATTTGTGCATGTATTTAATTCTCTGCAGTTTTATCTCATGTTTAAGTTCATGTGTCCACCACAGCAGTCAAGAGACAGAGATCTCCATCATAAGGGTCTCTGGTGCTACGCTTTCACAGGCACAGCTGCTTCCCTCCCTGCCTCCTTCCCTCGCTCTCCTGCCTGTGCTATTTTGTCATTTGTAGTGTTTTTTTTTTTTTTTTAAGTTCCTGTTATCTTCCCATCGTCACGCTGCAGCTGCCCAAGTCCCCTGAACTTTGTGGTTCAAATTATTGGCATCACTAAAGGCACTAACAGAGTTGCATAGACAGCTGTTGAGAATTTTTCTGTTTGTGAAATTGGCAGTGAAAATTGAGGAATGCATGGGAAGTGATATCAAACTTGACAAATGTGCTGTTAATAAATAGATTTATTTCAAATATATTAGTCAAAAGACTACACAAAACTAAACATCTAAAGTGGTGTCCTATTAAATATGCTTAATTGAATGAAATATAATTATTTAACATAATTAAATCGCACACGAAACCCCGAGGAACATTACCCCTGTAGCATTTACTTCCCTAGGACATTTGTTTCACTTTCACCTCTCTGGATGAGCACTGCCTGAGTGCCCCTTTCTGTCCATCCCAGATTTCCTCTCTTCTATTGTCACATACTCTTTTCATGTCATTTTATTCCCGTATAATTGGCTGCTTCCTTTTTTGCTGTTGCCACATGCGAGCTGTGAGGTCCTTTTCTAATTAGACCTTATCTTCTTTTCTTTGCAGTCTCCCATAAAGAGGCTTTTTCTCTTCCTCCTACCTACATTTTTTTTTTTTTTTAATGCGGTACACGAGCCTCTCACTGTTGTGGCCTCTCCCGTTGCGGAGCACAGGATCTGGATGCGCAGGCTCAGCTGCCATGGCTCATGGGCCCAGCCGCTTTGCAGCATGTGGGATCTTCCCGGACCGGGGCACGAACCCGTGTGCCCTGCATCGGCAGGCGGACTCTCAACCACTGCGCCACCAGGAAAGACCCCTCCTACATACTTTTGATTTACAAACAAACAAACAAAAAATTTATGCATTTTCTTGGCAGCTTCATTTATATCACTCAGGATATGCTGTCCTTAGACACTGATGCAAATAGTTCTTTTTATCCCTTGATTTCCGAAGCTTATGTCTTCATAAATCCCAACTGGAGGTTTAAGTTCCGAAAACTAGGTCACACCATATTACCGACAATGTACTTCACTTTGGAGCACTGTCTCACCCACACTTGCAACTTGAATGCACAGGTATCTGTTTCCTAAGAAATAAAAATATCACTCAGTGATGTGCTTTCCACTCGGCTTAGAATCAAAAGTACCTCACCACCAATTTTCACACTGGTTTACAAACTTTAAAATAACATTTTTATCTTTATATGCAGAAAATAGAGGGCTAATCTCCAGATTTACCTAGTCCAACAAGCTATATAATATGAATTAATTTCCAAAATAAATCTGAATTTCTAAAAGTGAAATTAAGTAACATGTAATGACAATTTTTGAAAAACACGGATTCATCCTTCCTCAATTCTCTCATCTGAAAGGGAACAAATCTTCCCTGTCCCATTGATGGAGTGACTTTAAAAATGAAATGAAAAACAAAAGGGAGATGAAAACATCAAGAAGGTGTTTGCAGTGGATGATATACAAAACTATGATGTTTTGTTGTGATTAGTAATATTTCACTTAATTGTTTCAGAAAGAATCACTGCCATAAATTCCATCTATGCCCTGTGTCTATGGCATGTGTCCATTTACCTTACTAGCCAACATGGGTGATTTCTTTTGTTACTAATACAGGTAACTTATATTGTTACTGGTTGTATTATTTGCTACTAATTACATTAGTCTCTGTTTCTCCAGAGAAACAGAACCAATAGGATGTGTCTATGCACTCTAATTATATATATAAAACTATAATTATATATAATTATATAAATACACATAATTACAATTATTTACATACTATACTTACATATAATAGGATGTATGTATGTTATATAATGTACGTACTCAATTTTAATGTTTCGTATATATATAGATAGATACAGATAGATATAGTAAGAGATTCAATGTAAGAAATTGGTTCATGCAATTGTGGAGTCTAAAATCTGATGGGGGAGGCCAGCAGTCTGGAGACTCAGGAAAGAGTTGCAGTTCTAGTCCAAAGACAGTCTGCCGCAGAACCAGGAACAGCCGATGTGAAGTCTGAAGGCTTTGTGCTGGCAGAATTCTCTCTTGCTGGGGGATGGAAGCCTTTTGTTCTATTCAGGCCTTCAAGTGATTGGACGAGGCTACCTACATTACAGAAGACAATCTGTTTTACTTAAAGTCCACCAACTTAAATGTAAATCTCATTCCAAAACACCTCGCATCCAGAATAATATTTGACCAAATATCTGGGCACTATGGCCCAGCCATGTTGACACATAAAATTAACCATCACTCTAATCTTTAGATTCACCTTAAAGGTAAAGTCTCCTGAATTCACTGGCTCAGTGAAACAGGGACAGAACAATCGAACTTGCAAATTTTTGGAAGACTATACTTGGTTCTGGATGTCCACTGGCCATATGTTTTTACCCAGCAATCCATCTTCATCCTGGTAAATATATCAAGCTTCTGTCACCAAGGCTGACCGATGTCACCTTAAATCCAGGCTGATGAATATCAAGTGGGCAATCCATAAATTCCCTGTAATCCATTTACACCTCCCAGGACATTTGCTACCATGATCTGTTCCTACTTGCAGAGCACACCTGACACCAAATGTGTGTTTGGTTTTGCTTTTGTTTTTCCCACACCAACCAATTCTCTTACCCCAGCTAGGCGTCCTACAATTTGATTCAATTCTGACATCTTCCAACTGGAGTCAGGCATGTTTCACAAGTGAAGGGCTCAGTCCCACAAAACTGCTTCCACTTCAAACACCAGTGGAAAATCCTGGGCCTCCTGTGCTTCTGACCTACTGGCTATAAATCAGGGGTTCCATACCCCCCTCCTCAGTTATAATAATTTGCTAGAACAGCTCACAGAACTCAGGAAAACATTTGCTTTTGTGTTACTGTTTTATTATAAAGGATATAACTCAGGAGCAGCCTAATGGAAGGAATATATAGGGCAAGTTCCGTGGAAAGTGGCATGGAGCTCCATACGGTCCTACTTATATAGTGTCTGGTATGTGCCAGGAATTGTTTTAAGTTCCTGAGTAGATGGTAGGTTTGTTCACCATCATTTACCTCTTGCCATGCTTCCCTGCAGGCAGAGTACATGTCACTACCCTCTTGATTGGAGTTTCAGACTTGCTTTGGACAATGCAATCCAATATGAGTGAGCATAAATATACCTTGCCTATGTAGAAGTTTCAAATGCATTTGCATGGGTTGTCTGTCCCTTTGGGGCTTCTGCCCTTGCTGATGGGAACATCAAGGCCCACAAGTCTTACTTTTTCAGTGTGGGACTGAAATAAAAAGACATGTGATGCTGAGTCAAGTCCAGCTGAGTCAAAGAGATTCTACTAAGGCCCAACCAACCCACAGCCTTCATATAATTGAGCAGGAAGTAAATGCTTGTTTCACCAGCCACTGATCTGGGAGATCTTTGTCACTATAGAAAAAGTTGATGAATGTAGTGTTAAACTCAGTACTCAATTAAGCTTTATAACAACTCTCTGATGTATTTTCGATTATTATTACCCACATTTTATAGATGAGACAATTAGCAAACCGAAAAACCAAATAACTGAGAAGTTTATTTGTCCGTCAAGCTATTGAGCTGAGGATTGAACTCATGACGGCTGACTCCAGAATCCACTCACTTTATAGCATCTCACTGATTAAACATGAATAGGAATAGGCAACATGACATTTCAATTTTAGCTGAAGAACTATATTCTAATAGAGGTTTTTATAAGTTAAAAATAAGGTGATCATATGTCCCATTTTGCCATGAACAGTACTAGCTTATGCCTGTTATCCTAACAAAATTATTAATAGTTTCTCCTTTCATTCTCAATATATCCCAGTTTGGTAAATTACACATCCACCCTATTTAAAACCCACTTTTTTCCATGATAACATTTTTTTCAATCTCCTTCCACTTCATTCTAGCCTTTACTAATCAATACAATAATCCACATGGAGGACAAGTGGCTGGATACCTTAGGAGAAACTCTCTCATATGTGACCTGCATGCCAATGTCACCTATCCCCCTTATGAAATGTTGTTCTTAGTGATCCACTGAGAAATTGTCTCTTTTTTTATTTTAAGTTTTTAATTAATTAATTTACTTTAAAATACCTTTATTGGAGTATAATTGCTTTACATTATTCTGTTAGTTGCTACGGTATAACAAAGTGAATCAGCTATACGTATACATATATCTCCATATCCCATCCCTCTTGCGTCTCCCTCCCACCCACCCTCCCTATCCCACCCCTCTAGGTGGTCACAAAGCACCAAGCTGATTTCCCTGTGCTACGTAGCTGTTTCCCACTAGCTATCTATTTTACATTTGGTAGTGTATATATATGTCAATGCCACTCTCTCACTTCGTCCCAGCTTACCCTTCCCCCTCCCCGTGTCCTCAAGTCCATTCTCTACATCTGTGTCTTTATTCCTGTCCTGTCCCTAGTTTCTTCAGAATGATTTTTTTTATTCCATATATATGTATTAGCATATGGTATTTCTTTTTCTCTTTCTGACTTACTTCACTCTGTATGACAGACTCTAGGTCCATCCACCTCACTACAAATAAGTACAACCTAACAACACTTAGGTTGCTTCCATGTCCTGGCTATTGTAAATGGTGTTGCAATGAACATTGTGATACATGACTCTTTTTGAATTATGGTTTTCTCAGGGTATATGCCCAGTAGTGGGATTGCTGGGTCATATGATAGTTCTATTTTTAGTATTTTAAGGAACCTCCATACTGTTCTCCATAGTGACTGTATCAATTTACATTCCCACCAACAGTGCAAGAGGGTTCCCTTTTCTCCACACCCTCTCCAGCATTCACTGTTTGTAGATTTTTTGATGATGGCCATTCTGACTGGTGTGAGGTGATATCTCTTTGTAATTTTGATTTGCATTTCTCTAACGATTAATGATGTTGAGCATCCTTTCATGTGTTTGTTGGCAATCTGTATGTCTTCTTTGGAGAGATGTCTTTTTAGCTCTTTTGGTATTTTTCAGTTGTGTTGTTTGTTTTTTTGATATTGAGCTGCATGAGTTGCTTGTAAATTTTGGAGATTAAATGTTTGTCAGTTGCTTCGTTGGAAAATATTTTCTCCCATTCTGAGGGTTGTCTTTTCATCTTGTTTATGGTTTCCTTTGCTTTGCAAAAGCTTTTAAGTTTCATTAGGTCCCATTTGTTTATTTTTGGTTTTATTTCCATTTCTCTAGGAGGTGGGTTGAAAAGGATCTTGCTGTGATTTATGTCATAGAGTGTTCTGCCTGTGTTTCCCTCTAAGAGTTTTAGACTGTCTGACCTTACATTTAGGTCTTTAATCCATTTTGAGTTTATTTTTTTGTATGGTGTTAGGGAGTGTTCTAATTTCATTCTTTTACATGTAGCTGTCCAGCTTTCCCAGCACCACTTATTGAAGAGGTTGTCTTTTCTCCATTGTATCTTCTTGCCTCCTTTATCAAAGATAAGGTGACCATATGTGCGTGGGTTTATCTCTGGGCTTTCTATCCTGTTCCATTGATCTATATTTCTGTTTTTGTGCCAGTATCACACTCTCTTGATTACTGTAGCTTTGTAGTATAGTCTGAAGTCAGTCTTGCATTTCTGGGATAAACCTCACTTGATCATGGTATATGATCCTTTTAATGTGCTGCTGGATTCTGTTTGCTATTATTTTGTTGAGGATTTTTGCATCTATCTTCATCAGTGATATTGGCTTCTAGTTTTCCTTTTTTATAACATCTTTGTCTGATTTTGGTAACAGGGCGATGGTGGCCTCATAGAATGAGTTTGCGAGTGCTCCTTCCTCTGCTATATTTTGGAAGAGTTTAAGGATAGGTGATAGCTCTTCTGTAAATATTTGATAGAATTTGCCTGTGAAGCATATGGTCCTGGGCTTTTGTTTGTTGGAAGATTTTTAATCACAGTTTCAATTTCAGTGCTTGTGATTGGTCTGTTTATATTATCTGTTTCTTCCTGATTCAGTCTCAGAAGGTTGTGCTTTTCTAAGAATTTGTCCATTTCTACCAGGTTGTCCATTTTATTCGCATATAGTCGCTTGTAGTAATCTCTCATGATCCTTTGTATTTCTACAATGTCAGTTGTTATTTCTCCTTTGTCATTTCTAATTCTCTTGATTTGAATCTTTTCCCTGTTTTTCTTGATGAGTCTGGCTAATGGTTTATCAATTTTGTTTATCTTCTCAAAGACCAGCCTTTAGTTTTATTGATCTTCTGATCTGATCTTTATGATTTGTTTCCATCTGCTAACTTTAGGGGGTTTTGTTCTTCTTTCTCTAACTGCTTTAGTGTAAGGTTAGGTTGTTTATTTGAGATGTTTCCTGTTTCTTGAGGTAGGATTGTATTGCTATAAACTTCCCTCTTAGAACTATGTTTGCTGCATCCCATATATTTGGGGCTGCCATGTTTTCACTGTTATTGGTTTCTAGGTACTTTTTTTGATTTCCTTTTTGATTTCTTCAGTGATCTCTTGGTTATTTAGCAGTGTATTGTTTAGCCTCCATGCTGTTTATATTTTTTTTATAGTTTTTTTCCTGTAACTGATATGTAGTCTCATATCATTGTGGCCAGAAAAGATACTTGATACGATTTCAATTTTCTTAAATTTACCAAGGCTTGATTTGTGACCCAAGATATGATCTATCCTGGGGAATGTTCCATAAGCACTTGAGAAGAAAGTGTATTCTGTAGTTTTTGGATGGAATGTCCTATAAATATCAGTTAAGTCCCTCTCGGTTAATGTATCATTTAAAGCCTGTGTTTCCTTTTTTATTTTCATTTTGGTTGTTCTGTCCATTGGTGAAAGTGATGTGTTAGAGTCCACTATTATGATTGTGTTACTGTCAATTTCCCCTTTTATGGCTGTTATCATTTGCCTTATGTATTGAGGTGCTCTTGTGTTGGGTGCATAAATATTTACAATTGTTATATCTTCTTCTTGGATTGATCCCTTGATCGTTATTTATTGTCCTTCTTTGAATCTTGTAATAGTCTTTAATTTAGAGTCTATTTTGTTTGATATGATAGTTGCTACTCCTGCTTTCTTTTGTTTCCATTTGCATGGAATATCTTTTTCCATTCTCTCACTTTCAGTCTGTATGTGTCCCTAGGTCTGAGGTGGGTCTCTTGTACACAGCATATATATGGGTCTTGTTTTCTTAACCATTCAGCCAGTCTATGTCTTTTGGTTAGAGCATTTAATCCATTTACCTTTATGGTAATTATCGATATGTATGTTCCTATTACCATTTTCTTAATTGTTTTGGGTTTGTTATTGTAGGTCTTTTCCTTCTTTTGTGTTTCCTGCCTAGAGAAGTTCCTTTAGCATTTGTTGTAAAGCTGGTTTGGCGGTGCTGAATTCTGTTAGCTTTTGCTTGTCTGTAAACGTTTTAATTTCTCCATCAAATCTGAATGAGATCTTTGCTGGGTAGAGTAATGTTGGTTGTAGATTTTTCCCTTTTATCACTCTAAGTCTGTCTTGCCAGTCCCTTCTGGGTTGCAGAGTTTCCTCTGAAAGATCAGTTGTTGACCTTATGGGGATTGCCTTGTATGTTATTTGTTGCTTTTTCCTTGCTGCTTTTAATATTTTCCTTTGTATTTAATTTTTGATAATTTTATTAATATGTCTTGACATGTTTCTCCTTTGATTTATCCTGTATAAGACCCTCTGCACTTCCTGGACTTGATTGACTATTTCCATTCCCATATTAGCGAAGTTTTCAACAGTAATCTCTTCAAATATTTTCTCAGTCCCTTTCTTTTTCTCTTCTTCTTCTGGGACCCCTATTATTTGAATGTTGGTGTGCTTAATGTTGTCCCAAACATCTCTGAGACTGTCCTTAATTCTTTTCATTCTTTCTTTACTCTGCTCTGCAGTAATTATTTCCACAATTTAATTTCCAGGTCACTTATCTGTTTTTCTGCCTCAGTTTGATTCCTTCTTGAGAATTTTTAATTTCATTTATTGTGTTGTTCATCATTGTGTGTTTGCTCTTTCATTCTTCTAGGTCCTTGTTAAATGTTTCTTATATTTTCTCCATTCTCTTTCCAAGATTTTGGATCATCTTTACTATCATTACTCTGAATTCTTTTTCAGGTAGGCTGCCTATTTCCTCCTCATTTGTTTCATCTGGTGGGTGTTTACCTTGGTCCTTCATTTGCTGTGTATTTCTCTATCTTCTCATTTTGCTTAACTTACTGTGTTTGGGGTCTCCTTTTCAAAGCTGCAGGTTCATAGTTCCCTTTGTTTTTGGTGTCTGCCCCCAGGGGGTAAGGATTGTTCAGTGTGTTGTGTTAGCTTCCTGGTTGAAGGGACTGGTGCCTGCTTCTGGTTGATGAGGCTGGATCTTGTCTTTCTGGTGGGCAGGACCACATCTGTTGTTGTGTTTTGGGGTGTCTGTAAACTTAGTATGTTTTTAAGCAGCCTCTCTGCTAATGGGTGGGGCTGTGTTCCTGTCTTTCTCGTTGTTTGCCATGGGTTGTCCAGCACTGGAGCTTGCTGGTCGTTGAGTGGAGCTATGTCTTAGTGTTGAGATGGAGATCTCTGGGAGAACCTTTGCCAATTGATATTACATGCGGCTTGGAGGTCTCTGATGGTCCAATGTCCTGAACTCATCTCTCTCACCTCAGAGGCTCAGGCCTGACAACCAGCTGGAGCACCAAGGCCCTGTCAGCTGCTTGGCAGTGAATGTGGCGGTCTCCATTCTGAAGTCAGATTATGAGGGTCTACAATATCTGTTCAGCTACATCAGGCAGACTTTGGGAGCACTTTGTCTACAAGGCTGTCTCCAGCAGCTGGTAGCTAAGAGTACATCTCCGCATGTGCTGCCAGAATCTTCAACGTTTATATAGACGTCTTCACTGGGTTCAGTCACGGATTCGGTACAGATGGTTTCAAGAACACCTTAGTCTCTCAAAGTGGTGTGCTTGAAACAGCTCCTAAGCCTGAGGGTCTATAAGCTGCAGGAAGACGAGACCGCCCAGGGCCGCCTGAAAGTCGTGATTCTTGCCATGAATCCTGCTGCTGCCATCGTGGAATCTGGCTTCCCCCGCCGCTCTGCAGTGAGTTTTCAGTGAAGCTTTCTCCCTGTGCTGATGAGATCCATGCTACCTGAGCTGCCCGAGCCATAGGGCGCTTAAATTTTGGGGCTGGGGTACAAACCCAACAAATCTGGTGCCAAGGTCTTTGTTACCTCACCCTAAACACCTCACCCCCGCTAGCCACCTCCTGAAACCCCAGCAATTGTCTCTTTAAAAGAACTCTAGGATTCTTATTATGTGTGGAACTTCCATGAACATAGAAAAAAAAAAAAGCCCAAAGATGGGTCTGGTTTATCATCGTAATACCAAAGATCACTTGTGTTCTCTGCTCTTGAGTTAAGGATCAGCCAAATTGCAGATAACACATTAGCAAAATTTAAGGAAATATGCATGGACAAATGCTCTAAGAAAAGGAAATGCAGGTCATTATTACATAGCCCTATTAGTAGGTAAAGACAAATTGAATGGTAGCAGTACTTAGAACCAAACTCCTGCAGAACGAGGAGCTAATGCTGGGCCCCATTCCCTCCGTACTGTTCCCTCCTACACATACTTAACTCCAATTTATTCCCCTTTTAAGGAGAATTGTAGATTTACACTAGAACACCTATGATAAATTCTAAGACTCCTCTAAAACACATTCTCCAACTTATGGGAATCACTGAAATTTTAATTTTAAAAGCCAGATAGTATTTCATTTTTGCATTGTGTATGATTCCACAACACCCCCGTTTCACATGGTGCCATTTATAAAAGGTAATTACAATACAGTCCTGAGGCTATGATAATTTGAACCCTTATTATGTCAGAAGGTTTCATATTAATATTTTTTTGGAGCAGTGGAGATCTTTTAAAAAAATACTGCATTCTGCCTTGCCTTCTTACATTTATGTCATACACTGCAGTTATGGATATAACTGTTGTCAGCCACTGACAAAAAGCACAGAGACCAGATTTATTGCTCTTGGCTGTTAGTGAATTTTCTGGTTTTGTTTGTCTGCAAGTTCCCTTATTTGTCCTCATTTTTTAAGAGAAATATTTTTACTAGATAAAAATTATAGGCCATGGAATTTTTTCCCATCACTTTAAAGATGTTATTCCATAGTAGCCCCTAAGTCAGCTGACAGTTCCACTGCCATTCCTTGGAAAGTAATGCATGTTTTTCCTATAGTGACTTTTAAAATTTTGTTTTAATCTTTGATTTTCTGCAATTTCACTAAAATGAGGGTGTATTTTTCTTTTTCCTGCTTAAAGTTTGCCAGGTTCTTTGCACTGTGAATTTTTCACTTTCAATAGATCTGAAAAGTTCTCATCCATTATCTATTTTATTATTGGCCCTGCCTCTTTCTTTTTCCCCTTTCTTTATGGATTTCTTATTAAAAATATTAAAACATTTATATCTATCCTTTATGTCTTTCAACTTCAACTTCACTTTGTATTTTCTCTCATTTTGATTCTTTATGCTGTACTCTGTATAATTTCCAGTTCATTAACTTTTTTGTCAGCTGTGTCCAATTTTCTATTAACTGCATGCATGGAGAGGTTTTTTGAATATTCATTATGAAAATGTTCATACATATACAAAAGCATAAGAATCACAAAATAAATCGGATATGCCTATTTTTCAATAATTGTCAATACATGGACAATGTTATATATATATATATATATATATATATATATATTTTTTTTTTTTTTTTTTTGTGGTACACGGGCCTCTCACTGTTGTGGCCTCTCCCGTTGCGGAGCACAGTTTCCAGACGCACAGGCTCAGTGGCCATGGCTCACGGGCCTAGCCGCTCCACGGCATGTGGGATCTTCCCAGACCGGGGCACGAACCCGTGTCCCCTGTATTGACAGGCGGACTCTCAACCACTGCACCACCAGGGAAGTCCGGACAATGCTATTTTAAGTGTTTTCTCCATGCCCTTTATTATGCAGTTACTTTTATATTTTTTAATTCACAGACAGTGTATTCCCTTCTTTTTCAAATTTACCCTGTCATCTTTTATAGCTTTATGTTTTCTACTAATATTTTCAAGTCATATTCTCTCTTTACTAGGTTGCTTCCTTGTTCTCTCAATGATAAGGTATCATGGTAATTTCTTACTACCTATCTGATATTTTTAAGATTAAAAAAATACGTGATATTCTTTATATTTAGTACTTTTCAACAAGAGGTTTGGTCCAGACTGCCTAATTCACCACAGCTGAATTCAGAAGAGGGAGAGATTATTTTTAGTCATTTACACAGAGGTTAACAAATTCTAACCCAAAAGAGCCTCAAGATTTTTTTTTTATTTTCTTTCATGTCTCACCCACTTTCACCCTTGAAAATAGAATGTGTAAGGACTTTATGTTTAAAATACTGTGAGATAACATATTCCAAGGGACTGCATTGTTCAGTGTTATTTGGAATTTTTTTATAGAGCGGTAAAAAGAAAAAGCCAGGTTTTTAGTATAACATTTTCTTAGATTTGGGTTATTTCCTGGTAATAAGCAGCTCAGTATCTAGAATGTTATGAAGTATATGTACTTAGCAGAGTAGTTTTGTTATATTTAGTAGTTATTGCTGTTTTTATTTTAAAATTCGCTGAAACTAACACAACATTGTAAATCAACTATACTCTAATAAAAATTAATTTAAAAAATTAAATAATCAAATCATTGAACCTGTATTGGTCAGTAGGCATAGTACATTGTAAATTGTTTGACATTTTTACAATGTCAAACATAAAAATGTTTGACATTTTTTAAACAATACTTTCAGTATCAAATCTCTTAGTTTCAAGTTATAATTATATTAAAAATATGTAATTGCTTTTTCTAGAAAGTGTAAGCACATAAAGGAGAGTGTTAACATTTGTTTAGTGCCTAATACATTCAATAGCTTTTACGTTCTGATCTGACTCTGATGAATTGCCTGAAGTATTCTCTTTAAAATAAAATAGTCATAGGAAAATAATTCCGTGATCTATTAGCAAACAACTTACAGCTATGGGAGACAGGAAATACCCTTATGCATCATTTTTGCCACTCCTAGCCTACTACATGCCATAAAGACTGTCAGGTACTTAACATGTTAGTCCTTGTATCATGTCAACAGGTGAATATCTCCCTTGCCAACCCTTGCTCCCACAAGTTGCTTTCACCTATGTCACACAACTTGTAAGTGATAATGTGGAATTTTATCCTTTTACACCAAAGGGTGTCTCAGTTAGGGCTTGCATTCAGCTGCAAGGGAGAATCCAATTAATTTATGACTTAAAGGAATTAGGAGCATTCTTTTTTCTAGTATAACAATAAATCCAGTGGCAGAGGCTGTTAGTATGGGTTTGGGGCTGAGATCTCTTTGATTCTTTACACTGTTCCTCATAGTTGCACGGTAACTATTGCAATTCCCATCATCACATCTGCATTATAGACAGGAGAGAAAACAGTACTTCCACACTAATCCTTGTGCCTCATTCATTTCACAGAAGAAAATCATGTGGCCATACCTAGCTGAAAAACACTCTAGGAAGAGAATTTTCTAGGTTACCAGTCTGAAGAGCTGAGAAAGCCAATCTAGAAGGGAATTCAGGTGGGTGCTTGAGTGAGCCAACCTACATTTCTATGTCGTGAGGCATACATTTTTCCATTAAAACAAGCTACCTTACTTAGGCATAATGCTAAAGATCTTAATTTAAGGCAAAAAATTTTCTCCAATGAAAATCAATAACAATAGAATTTTATTTATATTTTCTTCCAGTTTTATTGAGATATAATTGACATACAGCACTGTACAGTTTTACGGTGTACAGCATAACGATTTGACTGACACATGACAGAGAATGATTAACACAATAAGTTTAACAATGTGAATGTTTCTACCTTCTGGAGCTGACTCTTTTGTCTATTGTTCTTTACAGCTCTTGGCTCTACCTTCTCCATACTTAACCCTCTGATGGCCATGTTTGAAAAGTTTAACACACTTCTCAAAAATCTGGATTATTATAAAATATAGAGAAAAGTTATTAGAAGTATATAAAAGAAACATAATTTTAAATGTCAGTTGTGTTTAATGACTCTTAATTGCCTAGACATATACAATTTAATTTAAGTTTCAGAAGTGACTTTAGGTTTTGGTTAAAATAGGTGTCTAGTTTCTTGTGCAGTATTTTATGAAGCAGAGAGGATGTTCATATCTTAGCAGTTTTCCTGCCATGTGGATACACTACCTTTTTATAATAATTGGGGTAATCATAGTTCACGGAGGGGTAAACTTCATGGATAATTTACAGCCAACTCAGCTTAACTCAGAAAACATTTGTTGATCCCCTCTTAAGGGTTGATCACTTTTCAGGCTCAGTGGCAATTAGCATGCTCATAAAGGATACGGAAAGCAGCAATTCATGAAAGATTTCTTGGAAGAGCAAATGTCTAATCTGAATCTTGAAGGATGTGAAGGAAGAAGGAGCAGCATGATTGAAGATATGAAACTGTTTAAATGATAAACAGAGGGAACTGATATACCCCACTCAGTTAATGTGTTCCAGAAACACCCTCACAGAAACACTCAGTGATAATGTCTCACCAGATGTCTAAGCATCTTGTGAGCCAGTCAAGATGACACAGAAAATTAACCATCATAGCAGTTAACTTTATAATATGGAAGAATGATCTGTGATGTACGCGTAATGGGAGAAAGCACATCATAGGGGTCAGGTGCTATTATAGAAGCTGCACTGAATGTGCTAAACCAGCAACTAATATAGGGATGTTGTCCTCCATTAACCACAGCACATAGGTCCAGGAAATAAAAGTTAGAAATAGGAATGGCATCTTTCATGTCTATTCTGTAGTTGTTTGCCAGGGCTGCCATAACAAAGTACCACATGCTGGGTGGCTTAAACAATAGAAATTTATTGCCTCAAAGTTTTGGAAGTTAGATATCCAAGACCCAGGTGTCTTCAGGGCTGGTTCCTTCTGAGGGCTCTGAGGGGGAATGACTTTTTACCTGGCTTCTGGTACTGTGTGTGTCTGTGTGTTTCTGTGTTCAAATTTTGCCCTTTTATGAGGACATCAGTCATATTGAATTAGGGTCATTATGTGTAAAGATACACAAAATATCTGCATTGGATACTCCTAATCAACCTCTTATAAGAAGAAAGAAGCTAAGTGACTCTGTGTATGGTACTTTAAAGTATTATTGTAAGACTAAAGAACGTTATGATGTTGGTTGGTTGCTCCTAATGTCCCTGAACAAAGTGGTGAAAGATAAGGATGAGCTCGGGAGTTTGAATTTCCAGGACAAGTGCTACCTACGTGACCCCAGAGGACAGTCTTATCTCCTGAAGCCCTCGGACTAAAATTGCTGAATATCAAACACAGAACCTCATGTGCAACTTGATGAATTACAATGTAAATTGAACTCCCAGCCTCACAGGATATCTACTTTTAAAGTGAGGTCATTGACTGGAAAAGAATAAGATGCTATAAGTTGGGAGGGGATACGTGGGAAGACTCTGATATAGCTAGGGACATTGAGCTCCTAAACTCGTAAGACTTCTTTGCCAGTGACAAAGTCTTCCCTACACCCAGGAGAATTGGTTCCCCACCCACAGTAGTATCCCCCTTCCCACCTATCTGAAGAGATCAACCCTGCATTGCCTGAGTAAACCATAATGACCTCCCCTGAGGCAGTTGCCAGGTAAGAGGGTGTTGAGTCTCCTCAGGACCCACTGCCACCATCCTTCTCTGCTTCTAGGCCTATACTTTGACACAAGTCTAGCAGACTCCTAAAGGTGAGTTACAAAGTATGCTACACTTCAAAAGAAGAGTATTCCGGGCTTCCCTGGTGGCGCAGTGGTTGAGAGTCTGCCTGCCGATGCAGGGGATACAGGTTCGTGCCCCGGTCTGAGAGGATCCCACATGCTGCGGAGCGGCTGGGCCCGTGAGCCATGGCCACTGAGCCTGCGTGTCCGGAGCCTGTGCTCCGCAACGGGAGAGGCCACAACAGTGAGAGGCCCGCATAACGCAAAAAGAAAAAAAAAAGAAAAGTATTCTAACTTATACAAGCATAAGTCAGGGAAACATGTGTGGTAATGGATATTTAGGCTGTGAGATTTAAACCAACAAGGACCCTGTTGGGCTCCTGGACGTGGAGACCTTTCTGTCCCCTGTTTCTTCTTTGTAGGGAATAGACTCCAGCCTCTATGATCTTCCCTGAGTTCCAAAGAGCAAATTGCTAATCAAGGAAGGAGCAGCCAAGACACAATAGTGCAGCCCTCGAGCAGGGTCCTGGCTCCACCGCAAGGGATACACATAATATCTTTGAGCTCTTTACAGAACTAAAATCCCCAACAAATAAAAGATGTTAGCATTCTTCATTCCAGATTAAAGGAACCAGAGGAGCTCTTCAAGAGGCCACCTGAGACCAGATTAAAGGAGTACAGGAACTGCACACACCCTAATCCTTATCAGCAACCCCACTGCCCTTGAACCATTGCTATAAAACTCATCACCAAATCCTCTCAGGTTGGGACACACAGTTTTTCAGGGCACAGGTTCACTGTGTCCCCCTTAGTCTGGCAAAGCAATAAAGCTATTATTTTCTACTTCACCCAAAACTCGTCTCTATGATTCAATTCATCACCAGGGCACAGAGGCTGAGTTTTTGGCATCAGGGTGACGGTAGAAAAAAACATAATGCTGAATTGGTCAGAATTTATTGATATGGGCTCACTAAGCAGAGGGTCTACATTTAATGTTGCAGCTGGGTGAGTTGGAAGGGGCTCTAATAGTTTGGTTGCTTGGCTAAAAATTGACTTAAAAATTGGTCCATTGTGAGCAAATTGGAAATGCCTGACCTCCCTTGGTTTAGTGTCGAGGAAGGGTTTCAAAGGCTTAGGGAGATTGGAGTGTTAGAGTAGATTTGTCCATTTGAGACCTAACCACTCACATGGGAAAGTCCAGAAAATATATCTTTCACCAATGCTTTGAGAAATAAATTTGTGAGGGGAACCCCAGCATTCTTGAAGAGGCCTATGATTGCTCTTCTCTGTAGACCAGACCTTACTGAAGGAATTCCAGACACTCAATTGGAAGATCTAAATGTGATGGCAGTAATTGATCCCTAGGATGGCAGGCAGCACTCAACAGCCAAAAGCAGAATGGATGTAGTTACCTTAAAGGGCAACAGAGTTAAAGCAGAAATTACAATAGTCTGACTCACACAGACCTACTGTGTTAGCCAGTTAATCATGGTGTTCCTAAATGTGAAATAGATAGGAAACCTCCTAAATTCTTACTTGATCTGTATTTTTAAAGAGTTCTAGATCAAGTGAATAAAAGTCTAACTCAAATTATAAAAACAGAGAGTCCTGACCCCTCAGTCAATTCCCAGATGTGAGTCAGTATAGATCCAAAACCCCTTCAATGAAGGGAAGACCAGATCCCCTCCAGAAAGGACCCAATACACTACTGAAAATGTATACTGTTGATCTCTCTTCCAGTCTTTCTACAGGAGGAAACTATAGTCTTTTCCCAGAGTAACCGTGTACCGGAGAAAAGGAAATAATCAGATCTTTCAGGGACTACTGGACACAGTTGCTTAACTGAAACTGATTCCAGGACCCCAAAGCGTCACTGTGACACACAAGTCAGTGTAGGGGCTTATGGAGGTCAGGTGATCAACGGAGGTTTCGTTCAGGTCCATCTCCTGGGGTGTCCAGTGGGTCCCCAAACCCATCTGTGGTTATTTCTCCAGTTCCAGAATGCAGAATTGGAATAGGCAGCCTACAGAATCCTCCACATTAGTTCCCTGATCTGTGGAGTGAGGGCTATTTCCATGAGAAAGATCAAATACAAGCCATCAGAATTGTCTCTACCTAGAAAAAGAGTAAATCAAAAACAACCCTGTATCCCCAGAGGGATACAGATGGCAGAGTTTAGTGTCATCATCAAGAATCCAAATTTTACTTTTTAAAAATGTCTTTAAATTATACTTTTGTAAAATACAGTAAGTATTTATTACTGAGAAGTCTTAATGAATACATTTTTGTGGGGAAAAACATCTTTACTGATAAATAGGTTACAGTGAAATAAGTAGAGTGATAATTTTTAGGGGAATAAAAGTAGAATCTCAGTCTCTCTCCAATCCGCCTCTAGCTCTCTGCTCCTGCCTTCTTACTGGCCACTTTGGATGATAAGGACTTAGTGGGAATGCCAGGCTTTCTTGAGTCTTTAGGGGCCTCTGCCTTCCTGGCCAGTGGTACAGGATCCATCTTGGACCCACTGCCCTTGGGAGGAACAGGGGCCTTGGCTTTAGGCCCCTCTCTGGCCCCCTGGGCAGCAACCTCTTTAGGGACCTTGTTCCCCATCTTCTTTTTGGCTGGGGAAGCACAAAAGACAAAAAACTCCAGGGTCTTTTTAAAAATTATTAAATAAAATGGACCCCAAGTCGCTCCATCATAAATGTTTCTAAATCTGTCACGTATTGTGATTATCTCAACACATCCTGGTAATAACAGTTTGCAGACAGGCGCTTAGCACAGACAGGCACTTGGCAGGACACTTTGATGTCACTGCTGCAGGCCACTACCTGCCTTTCGCATTGGCAAATACCTAGAGGAGAGGCCAATGGGGATTCAGGGCTCACCTGCATGCATTTTCCTCACTCTGGTCCTGTGCCCCAAGTGCTGACGACACTCCTTGCTCTCTAATCTTTCCCAGCAGCAGGTTTCTGTTTCTGCATTTGTTTTTCAATGCAGCTTTTAATTTTTCCAGGGGGAGTATGAGTTGAATACCACCTATGCCATTTTAATTCAAGGGAAAAGCCCTATTAAGTTGTTCTTATGGGGTTTTTTGTTTGTTTGTTTTGTTTTGTTTTTTCGGTACGCGGGCCTCTCACTGTTGTGGCCTCTCCCATTGCGGAGCACAGGCTCCGGACGCACAGGCTCAGCGGCCATGGCTCACGGGCCCAGCTGCTCTGCGGCATGTGGGATCTTCCCGGACTGGGGCACGAACCCATGTCCTCTGCATCGGCAGGCGGACTCTCAACCACTGCGCCACCAGGGAAGCCCTATTAAGTTGTTTTTAATATTTGTTTTTCTATTTCCCTTCACTCACTGCACCTTCTTGAGGACAGTAATCAAGCTTGCTTTACTTTAAGGTCAATAAATGACTACCTGCAGCTTGATTTTGTGAATAAACGTTTATTGGAATACAGTTACTCATACCTTGACTGTGATTTATGACTGATTTCATTCTACAATGGCAGAGGCTGTATGGCCTGCATTGCCTAAAATATGTACAACTGCCTCTCGACCAAGAACCTTTGCAGACCTCTGTTCTATTTCATCCATATTTTCATGTAACTCCTGGAATTTTCAGACATTCATGCAGTCATGAATCAAACATTTATTAAAAGCTGCCTAGGTACTAGGTACTTAGCAATATTCCCAAGATACAAAGATAAAAGATACAATCTTTTTTATATGTAGTATGTAATGCAGTATGCACAATAATTTCTGTTGACTGAGTGTTAAGAGACAGTTCTGAGTGTAGCATTTATTATTTTGGGTTGGAAGTGTCATTAATCTATTATCTGAGGTCTTGGTGTTATTATTATGATTTTATTTCTGATATTCTCAGACAGAGAGGAGGTCTAGAACATTCAGTGTTCTCATATGGTCATTCCAAGTCATGTCCACCACTTCCCCTTACCATCATAATGAGCCTTTATTTAAATATATATTTACATGTTTTCACTGAAACAGATACAAATATTTCAAAGGGTGCACATTTTTTTGTTAAATATCATAAGAATATATAAATGCTTTCATATCTGTCTGATTGGTGTTAACAGAATCCATTTTTTTCTTCCAGCGTTTGGATTTGAGTTTCTCATCTTACTAATAAACATTCAAATAGCCATTGTGATGAGGTAGAACCTTTCCCTGCTAAAATTGCTTTCATTTGCATGATACATTTCTTCATTTCATAAACTGTTTTAAACTGAGGATATATTATTATCCAAATGATCGATTCTTAATTTTTTTGAATCATTTAGTTTCTTTACACTCTTTAAAGTAAGATTACGCTCTGGAATCTAAACCTGTCTGTAGTCATATCACAAAATAATAATCACTCCCAGATGCACAATGGGACCAACCTGACATTACATAAACTAAAAGCAGGCACAGGTCTCTTGTTTCCTCTGGAAGTATTTTATTCTCTATCACTGTCAACAGGGCTGTCACCTAATAAATACACATAATGGGAGATTCATGAATCACTGTAGCATGAAAAAGTATTTTTGTAGCAGCAGAAATGTAATTAATTGAAGTTTCAGTAATATCCTAGAGGGAAAACAAAACAAAACAAAAAAATCTGAGGTGACATTTCTCAGGCAAGCCTACATATGTTTGCAATTCTCCAACTTTTCTATCTCATGCTTAAAATACTTCCCAGAATCCTTAAGAATTTGATCTAAGAGTCTTGCTCTTGATTGCCTCTAGATATCTGAATGTTTATTCTTCCTGTCTATAAAGGTAGCACTTTAACTCTTACTGATATGAAATTAATAATACTTAATTTCTATGTATTAAATTTTCTAACAGCAGCATGGGAATTATCTAGAAACTTGGTAGAAATACAGATTCTCAGGCTCTGTCCTGGACCTACTGAATTGTTTTGTTTTTTTTGTTTTGTTTTTTGTATTTTTGTGGTATGCGGGCCTCTCGCCGCTGTGGCCCCCCACGCCGCGGAGCACAGGCTCCGGACGCGCAGGCCCAGCGGCCATAGCTCACGGGCCTAGCTGCTCCGCGGCACGTGGGATCTTCCCGGACCGGGGGCACGAACCCGTGTCCCCTGCATCGGCAGGCGGACTCCCAACCACCGCGCCACCAGGGAAGCCCTGGACCTACTGAATTGGAGTCTGCTCACTTAACAAGATCTGCAGGCACTTGGTAGGCACATTAAAGTTTGCAAAGGCTTGGTTAAGATTTTGAACCTGATGGAGCTTGAAAAAATTTCCATCAATGTTGGGGAGAATTTCTAAGATTCTGTCTCTTTGTGGAGTAGGATAAATGGCTTTGGCAGTGGAGCTAAAGAGTGAGGCAGAGGGTGGGCAGTTGAGGATTGGTGGGAAGAACAGAGCATGGCTTGGGTTAGCCAAGGGGCTCTTTACTTTCTCCGGCAAGGATCCTCTGGTTGAAGAAAATGTCCCCTGTTAAGAGAATGCAGGAGATGCGTGCTTATTTCTATGCTGCCCCTTATTGCTCTTTGCAATTTTTGGAGCACTGGCAATTCCAGAAATCTTCCCCAAGTTTCAATCCTAACCATATAAATGTTGTTACGTATTTACAGGTTTTACCTCCCCTTCTGGGTGGTCATGTTGCCTGAAGGTAGAACCCGTGTTTTTCAAATCTCCGCATGGCCAAGGATAATAATGTGCACATAGTAGGCCCTAATTAACATATGTCAAAAGACAGAAAAGAGAAATTTTGGAAAGCTAGAAGACTGAAAGACAGGAAGGAAAGAAGGGAGGAAGGAAAGCTCTCACATGTAAGATTAAAATTGGTAAATTTGATCCAGATTAAGAATTGTACAAAAGTGTCAATATAGCTGATAAAATGTCAATAAAGAATACGAAAAGCTACAATTTGTTGAGCATTTGCAGTCTATGCTAGCACTATGCTTTTATATATATATTATGCCATTCATTCTCTGCACTAATCCTCTGAGGTGGGTATCAGCATGAAAGTCATTTCAAGAGACTGTTAAAGACAGATCCCAGGGCACCACATCTAGACCTTCGGATGTATTCAGTAAACGTTGAATGCGAACCAGGAATCTGCATTTTAGCAAACAGCCCAAGTTATTCTAATGCACCATACTTTGATGGCTCACCTAGACTTTCAACTTCTATTTATATATTATAAGAACCATTAACATTTCTGGCAGCCACATCACAGTTTTCTCATGTTAATTTTGCTGTCAGTCAGAACACAAGTTCTTTCTACACTAATTACTTTCAAGACAGATACTGTCTCCCTCCAGTTTCATATTTGTACACTTCAAACTGAGAGCTGTAATGAATAATTATATATTCATTACTGATCAATTTTATGTGGTTAATCTAGTCCAGTCTGTTGAGGACTTTTTCGATATTTAGTCTATCGTGAATTATCATCTCATTTCAAGCTTAGATCATCCACACATTTGACAAAGGTGTCTCCTATTTGTAAGTTGATAATAAACTTCCTAACAGACAAGGACAAAGGACAGAATGCTGTGATCTCATTAGAGGTTTCCTGAAAGGTAGATGAACACCTGTTCATTGAGAATCTTCAGTTATGATTACTCCATCAACTACAAATTCACCTATGTCAGCTTCTCTCCAGTCGTTATTTCTCTAGTGGGTTAGGAAAAATGGCACATTTTATTAAATGTCTTGCCTTGCTGACCAAGTTACAATAGTTCTATTTCCTTCTCCTTTTTACTAGGAAAATTACAAGAAAGGAGGAAACCTACAGAAATTACAGAAAAAGAGGTTTGTCCCAGAGGTTTGTCTTGTGCTTCCTCTCCAGAGTGGTTTTCAGTTGGTTCTCCATGAAGTTTTAGGTTCTCCAAGGAGGTGCCATTTTTTTTTTCATAGAAAAATTGACAGGAGGAATTCTTGTGGAGACTTAGATTATGTAGTTTAGACACATTCCTTTTGATCCAAATTAACACCAGGATCAAATTCGAAGGGACTTTGAATATAAGCCATGTTTGTCTGGTGACATAGGCTTTATTTTATTCAACTATTATTTAATTATGTTAGAGCTATTTATCCTTTATAAACTTAGCCAATATCACCTCTACCCATGAGGCTGTCAGTTTCTTAAGGAAAAAAGACATATTTTATTCTTCTTTTAACAGTCTGGTATAGCTCTTTGCTCAATGTTAGAAAACATTATTCAAGGAGTAACGACTTTTGGCAGACATCTGAGAGGTTAAAAGTTCAGAGAACCAACAAAAGTTAAGGAAGTTACAAGGGAAAATTGTGTTGAAGTTCAAGTAAATGATGGAACTCATAATTTTGCCAAGGGTGGACCTTGGGCTCACTCTACCCTTGTAGAAATTGGGGCATGTTAGGTTCTCCAGATTGCCTGGTTTTCAGCCTTTTCACTGGCAGTGTAGAAGCAATCAGCTATAATACACAAATTGGAATTTGATCCAAAGGTGGAATTAATTAGTTGCTCAATTATATACCAGGTACTTTTCATGTATTATGTCATATTTAATGCTCAAAGATGACATGAAATGATTATTACCGTTGGTTCTATTCTACAAATGAAGAAAAGAGACCTTGGAGAGATAATTGACCCAAAGTCAACAGTGGAGCAAGGAAATTCCAGGCAGTCTGATTGGAAGATCCCTCACTCTCAACTTCTCAATCTGTGCTCCTCTGCACCGAATATATGAGTATTTAATACGAACAATCTTTAATGCACTATCACAGTGAGTTTATATTTTGGTCAGTGTAACTGCTTATCCTTTGACTCAGCCTGCTTTAGGCTCCTGTGTGCTGTCTGTGTAGAGAATGGAAAAGTGAGTTTTTCTGGGGTGTTGGAATCATTTCACTGTTCAGAAGACCAAGTGGGCTACAGTAAAAAAAATTACACTTACAAAGAGAAAGATTATGTTTCAAATAAAAATATAATCATACTGGTTAATGTAATGCAATATGAAATATATATATATATATATATATATATATATATATATACATACATATATATGTATATAATTGATTGTCATTTACAATAAATTAGACCGGCAAAGTCATTATCCTAGTGATAGGTACACAAAAAGATAAATACCTCAAGGCAGCTTTGATGAAAATTACAACAAAATTTATACCCAAATGGGCAAGTTTACAACTATATCTTTCAAAATTACTTTTAGTACCTTTAGTGCAATGTGTCAAAAATATGCAAAAACATTTCTTATATTGATCTAAATATTCTAAGAAATAAAAAAACCCCAACACACTAAGGTTAAAAGTAATCCAATTCAACATTTACTATTTGATGGTTTAATATTGAAAATTCCAATAGAGCTTTAATGATAAAAAAACATTAACTGGCCAGGAATTCATCATGGAAAAATTCTGTGGTAATTATTCTCCACTTCAGAACTCTTAAAGCTCTCTCAGCCTAAAGTGGACAATTATTTCAAAGATATTGCATTACTATTTGCTACTGGTGAAGCATGCATCAACAATGTAATTTACACACCCAATTGAATATGCATTATGTTCTCACTCAACATAGCATCTGAAAATTAATTTAACTCAAAATGTTGTAGCAAAAATCTCTCTAAATATATATGCTAAATATGAATAAACATTTTAGTAAAATCAGCTTTGAGAAGTCTAAACCTGCATCTTTATACCTAGACAAAAAAATAGCTTTTTACTTTACCAAATCAGTCTTTTTACAAAAAAAAGGAGGGATAGCACTTTGGTTTAGTCTGATGGATTTATCATACAGTTAGCTCTTTAGAGGTTAATGGCTTTTAGTTTTTAGTTTGGAATGTCTACATCAAAGAAGCTAATTGGCTCATTACATAAATATCACTTTACCTTGAGGAAGCACTATAGTTTTCGACTGCTCTCAGACCCATGATATTAGTAGAGTATATTTTCTTGAGAGTCTATCAAGCGTAAAGTGCTCGTCGTCATAAGAAGTTGAAGAATAATATATTTGGTTGTATCTTTTTATTTGAATTCTAGGTTATATCTAATTAAATAAGGCAATAATTTTAAAAATCTCTTAGCTATTATTTAATGTTTTTGTTTTACTTTTAACAAAGTAATTTTTTGATTGACATTTACTTTTTATATACTTTATATTTGTATAAAATATGTTTATATTTTATTATATAAAATAAGGTAATGTTGCACACTTTTAAATATAAAGTATGCCCATATTGATAGGTAATATATAAAGAAAATACAGAGTCTCATTATGATTATATACTGGTATTATCATTATGGTGATAAACATAGTTAAAATATTGCTACTCAATACAGAGAACACCAAATATGTGAGTTAATATAGGATCATGTACTGTCTGGTTGGTGCATTGGAAAGTCTGTACTGAGCAAGTCTTATAGGTACAGAATTGGATGAAGAGTGAAATATAAGAAAAGACATTGGGCTTCCCTGGTGGCGCAGTGGTTGAGAGTCCGCCTGCCGATGCAGGGGACACGGGTTCGTGCCCCGGTCTGGGAGGATCCCACATGCCGCGGAGCGGCTGGGCCCGTGAGCCATGGCCGCTGAGCCTGCGCGTCCGGAGCCTGTCCTCCGCAACGGGAGAGGCCACAACAGTGAGAGGCCCGCGTAACGCATAAAAAAAAAAAAAAAAAAAAAAAAGAAAAGACATTAACACTAACTATGACAAAAATAAGATAACTGTTAAAATAGCATTTTGAGATTATAAAGAGCTTTCCATATATGACTTCATTTCATTTTTACTGTGATTTTAAAAGTAGATAGGTAAGATAGCGTTATTTGCGTTTTTAGACAAGGTGTTTGTGTAGGAGGTTAAATGGCTTTTCCAAAGTTATACAGCTAAGAGATGGCAATGCTGGGGCTTGAACATAGTGCTCTTAATTCCAGATGGAGATACATTTCTTTCGTTTTAGTTATCAAAACCCACATTGTATTAGATATGGATTGTAAAATTGAAGCATACCATGTACTTTTGCTGTAAGGATGTTTAATGATGTGGCACAAGAAGTGGTTCATATTTCTATTTAATGGGACATTACATTTTCATTTTGAGTTCCAAGCATGAAGGAGCTCTTTCTAACAAAAGTAAAAAGATCACCCAATCACAAAAGAATACAAAGGAACTTCTAACCTCATAAATAAAATGTAGCAGCTCTTCCTTCTTTCTTTCTTTCCTCCCTTCCTTCCTCCCTCCCTTCCTTCCTCCCTTCCTTCCTTCCTTCCTTCCTTCCTTCCTTCCTTCCTTCCTTCCCTTCCCTTCTTACTTCCTCAAAACATTATGTACTTCTGTTGGGGATATAAAATAGTGCAGTCTTTTTGGAGAACAGTGTGGTAGTTTCTGAAATGTAAACATATATTTACCATATAAGCCAAAAATTCCACTTCTAGATTTATGCCAAAGAGAAATGAAAACGTAACTCCATACAAAAACTTGTACACAAACATTAATAGCATTGCTAATTATATCCAAAAAGTGGAAATAACCCAAATATCCATGAACTGATGGATGAATAAATAAAATCTGACATATCCATACAATAGCATATTATTCAGCCATGAAAAGTAACAAAGTACTGATACCTGCTACAACATGGATGAATCATGAAATAGTATGCTAAGTAAAAGGAACCAGATACAAAGAACTACATATTGCATGATTCCATTTATATGAAATGTCCAGAAAATGCAAATTTATAGAGCCAGAAGGTAGATTGATGGTTGCCTGAGACTGAGAGAGGGAGTATGGAGAGATTAGAACATGACAGCTAAGAGGTGCAGGTTTCTTTTTAGGGTGATGAAATGTTCTAGATTGTGGTTATGGAGGCATAACCTCGTAAATACATTAAAAGCTATTGAATTGTACACTCTAAAAGGATAAATTGTGTGGCATGTTAATTATACTCAATCAAACTGTTAAAAAAAAAAGTCAGTGAAGAAAACACATGAAGAACTCCTTGTAAAATTAACCATATAGGACAAAAAGAAGGAAGGGAAGGAGGGAGGAAGGAAGGAAGGAAGAAAAGAAGGAAGGGAGGAATCGACACAGGATTTAGTATATGTAGCTTGGGTGGAGCAGACAGGGGAATGGGAAAGAAGACCACATGGTGAGATAATGTTAGTTTCCTGTCTGGTGGTGGATTCAAGGGTGCTTCTTACACTATTAAAACAAAAATATGTTTTAAAGATAGCTCTTTTCAATGAACAGTGATGATTTTTGGCCACAAACCAAAGATTATGATGAATCCAATTCTGTTAACTTGAGGTCCAAAATATAAAATTCATGATTTGAGAGAAAGAAAAGATAGCAGAAGGAGGAAAGCCTTTGAAAAGACATAGGATGGAGAGAGACCTTCAAGATGGCAGAGGAGTAAGATGTGGAGATCACCTTCCTCCCCACAAACACATCAGAAATACATCTACATGTGGAACAACTCCTACAGAACACCTACTGAACACTGGCAGAAGACCTCAGACTTCCCAAAAGGCAAGAAATTCCCCACGTACCTGGGTAAGGCAAAAGAAAAAAGAGAAAACAGAGACAATAGAGATGGGACCTGCCCCTCTGGAGGAAGCTGTGAAGGAGGAAAAGTTTCCACACACTAGGAAGCACCTTCACTGGCAGAGACTGTGGGTGATGGGGGGGCAGCTTTAGAGCCATGGAGGAGAACGCAGCAATAGGGTGCAGAGGGCAAAGCAGAGAGATTGCCGCACAAAGGATCTGTGCCAACCAGCACTCACCAGCCTGAAAGGCTTGTCTGCTCACCCACCAGGGTGGGTAGGGGTTGGGAGCTGAGGCTCCGGCTTTGGAGGTCAGATCCCAGGGAAAGGATTGGGGTTGGCTGCATGAACACAGCCTGAAGGGGGCTAGTGCACCACAGCTAGCTGGGAGGGAGTCTGGGCAAAAGTCTGGAACTTCCTAACAGGCAAGAGACAATTGTTTTGGGGGCCACAAGGAGAGGGGATTCAGAGCACTGCCTAAACGAGCTCCAGAGATGGGCAAAAGCTGTGGCTATCAGCGTGGACACCAGAGACGGGCATGAGATGCTAAGGCTGCTGCTGCAGCCACCAAGAAGCCTGTGTGTGAGCAGTCAGCCACTGCCAGGGTCCGATGATCCAGGGACAACTTCCCTGGGCAAACACAGTGCCTCAGGCTGCTGCAATGCCATGCAGGCCTCTGCTGCCACAGGCTTACCCCGCATACCATACCCCTCCTTCCCCCCGGCCTGAGTGAGCCAGAGCCCCCTAATCAACTGCTACTATAACCCCATCCTGTCTGAGCAAAGAACAGATGCCCTCAGGTGACCTGCATGCAGAGGTGGGACCAAATCCAAAGCTGAACCCCAGGAGCTGTGCGAAAAAGAAAAGAAAGGGAAATTTCTCCCAGCGGCCTCAGGAGCAGCAGATTAAATCTCCACAATCAATTTGATGTACCCAGCATCTCTGGAAAACCTGAATAGACAATGAATCATCCCAAAATTGAGGCAGTAGACTTTGGGAGCAATTGAAGACTTGGGGTTTGATTTCTGCGTCTAATTTGTTTCTGGTTTTATGTTTATCTTAGTTTAGTATTTAGAGTTTATTTTCTTTGGTAGATTTGTTTATTGATTTGGTTGCTCTCTTCCTTTATATATAGATATAGATATAGATAAATAGGTAGATATTTTTTTCCTTTTTCCTCATTTTGTGAGCGTGTATGCTTCTTTTTGTATGATTTTGTCTGTATAGCTTTGCTTTTACCATTTGTCCTAGGGTTCTGTCTCTCCGTTTTTATTTATTTATTTTTGTATAGTTTTTAGCACTTGTTATCATTGGTGGATTTGTTTCTTGGTTTGGTTGCTCTCACCTTTCTTTCTTTCTTTTTTTCTATATTTCTTTTTCTTTTTTCTTTTTTTTCTATTACTTTTTAATTTTTTTAATAATTTAATAATTTTTTTACTTTAATAACTATTTTATTTTATATTCTTTCTTTCTTTCTTTCTTTCTTTCTTTCTTTCTTTCTTTCTTTCTTTCTTTCTTTCTTTTTTTCTCCCTTTTCTTCTGAACCATGTGGCTGACAGGGTCTTGGTGCTCTGGCCAGGTGTCAGGCCTGTGTCTCTGAGGTGGGAGAGCCAAATTCAGGACATTCGTCCTCCACAGACCTCCCAGCTCCATTTAATATCAAACAAGGAAAACTCTCACAGAGATCACCATCTCAAAGCTAAGACCCAGCTCCACTCAATGACCAGTGAGCTACAGTGCTGGACACCATATGCCAAACAACTAGCAAGACAGGAACACAACCCACTTATTAGCAGAGAGGCTGCCCTAAATCATACTAAGTTTACAGACACTCCAAAACACACCACCAGGCGCAGTCCTACCCACCAGAAAGACAAGATCCAGCCTCATCCACCAGAACACAGGCAAAAGTCCCCTCCAACAGGAACCCTACACAGCCCACTGAACCCACCTTAGCCACTGGGGGCAGACACCAATAACAATGGGAACTACGAACCTGATGCCTGTGAAAAGGAGATCTCAAACACAGTTAGTTAAACAAAATGAAAAGACAAAGAAACACACAGCAGATGAAGGAGCAAGGTAAGAACCCACCAGGCCAAACAACTGAAGAGGAAATAGGCAGCCTACGAGAAAAAGAATTCAGAATAATGATAGTAAAGATGATACAAAATCTTCCTAATAGAATAGAGAAAATACAAGAAACGTTTAACAAGGACCTAGAAGAACTAAAGAGCAAACAAACAATGATGAACAACACAATAAATGAAATTAAAAATTCTCGGGATGGGATCAATAGCAGAATAACTGAGGCAGAAGAACGGATAAGTGACCTGGAAGATAAAATAGTGGAAATAACTACTTCAGAGCAGAATAAAGAAAAAACATTCTAATTATAGGGGTCCCAGAAGAAGAAGAGAAAAAAAAAGGAACTGAGAAAATATTTGAAGAGATTATAGTTGAAAACTTCCCTAATATGGGAAAGGAGTCAATCAATCCAGGAAGTGCAGAGAATCCATACAGATAAATCAAAGGAGAAACATGCCAAGACACATATAAATCAAACTATCAAAAATTAAGTACAAAAAATATATTAAAAGCAACAAGGGAAAAGCAACAAATAACATACAAGGCAATCTGCATAAGGTTAACAGCTGATCTTTCAGGAGAAACTCTGCAAACAAGAAGGGAGTGGCAGGACATATTTAAAGTGATGAAAGGGAAAAAGCTACATCCAGGATTACTTGGTACCCAGCAAGGATCTCATTCAGATTCGATGGAGAAATTAAAACCTTTACAGGCAAGCAAAAGATAAGAGAATTCAGCACCACCAAACCAGCTTTACAACAAATGCTAAAGGAACTTCTCTGGGCAGGAAACACAAGAGAAGGAAAAGACCTACAAAAACAAACCCAAAACAATTAAGAAAATGGTAATAGCAACAATACATATTGATAACTACCTTAAATGTAAATGGATTAAATGCTCCAAATAAAGGACATAGACTGGCTGAATGGTTACAAAAACAAGAGCTGTATATACACTGTTTACAAGAAACCCACTTCAGACCTAGGGACACATACAGACTGAAAGTGAGGAGATGGAAAAAGATATTCCATGCAAACGGAAATCAAAAAAATGCTGGAATAGCAATCCTCATATCAGACATAATAGATTCTAAAATAAAGACCATTACAAGATTCAAAGAAGGACACTACATAATGATCAAGGAATCAATCCAAGAAGAAGATATAACAATTGTAAATATTTATGCACCCAACATAAGAGCACCTCAATATATAAGGCAAATACTAACAGCCAGAAAACTCTACAGTAACACAATCACAGTAGGGGACTTTAACACCCCACTTTCACCAATGGACAGATCAACCAAAATGAAAATAAATAAGGAAACGCAAGCTTTAAATGATACATTAAACAAGATGGACTTAATTGATATTTATAGGACATTCCATCTAAAACCAACAGAATACACTTTCTTCTCAAGTGCTCATGTAACATTCTCCAGGATAGATCATATTTTAGGTCACAAATCAAGCCTTGGTAAATTTAAGAAAATTGAAATCATATCAAGTATTTTTCCAACGACAATGCTATGAGACTAGATATCAATACATGAAGAAATGTGTAAAAGAAACAAACACATGGAGGCTAAACAATACACTACTAAATAACCAAGAGATCACTGAAGAAGTCAAAGAGGAAATCAAAAAATACCTAGAAAAAAATGACAATGAAACACAATGAACCAAAATCTATGGGTTGAAGCAAAGACAGTTTTAAGAGGGAAGTTTATAGCAATACAAACCTATGAAAAGAAACATCTCAAATAAACAACCTAACTTTACAACTAAAGCAATTAGAGAAAGAAGAACAAAAACCCCTAAAGTTAGCAGAAGGAAAGAAATCATAAAGATCAGATCAGAAACAAATGAAAAAGAAATGAAGGAAACAATAGCAAAGATCAATAAAACTAAAAGCTGGTTCTTTGAGAAGATAAACAAAATTGATAAACCATTAGCCAGACTTATCAAGAAAAAAAGGGAGAAGACTCAAATCGATAGAATTAGAAATGAAAAAGGAGAAGAAACAACTAACACTGCAGAAATACAAAAGATCATGAGAGGTTACTACAAGCAACTATATGTCAATAAAATGCACAACCTGGAAGAAATAGACAAACTCTTCAAAAAGCACAACTTTCTGAGACTGAACTAGCAAGAAATATAAAATATAAACAGATGAATCACAAGCACTGAAATTCAGACTGTGATTCAAAAGCTTCCAACAAACAAAAGCCCATGGCCAGACGGCTTCACAGGAGAATTCTATCAAACACGTAGAGAAGAGCTAACACCTATCCTTCTCAAACTCTTCCAAAATATAGCAGAGGGAGGAACACTCCCAAACTCATTCTATGAGGCCACCATCACCCTGATACCATAACCAGACAAAAATGTCACAAAGAAAGAACACTACAGGGCAATATCACTGATGGACATAGATACAAAAGTCCTTAACAAAATATTAGCAGACAGAATCCAACAGCACATAAAAAGGATCATACACCATGATCAAGTGGGATTTATCTCAAGAATGAAAAGATTCTTCAATAGATGAAAATCAATGTGATATAGCATATTAACAAACTGAAGGATAAAAACCATATGATAATCTCAATAGATGTAGAAAGAGCTTTTGACAAAATTCAACACCCATTAATGATAAAAACTCTCCAGAAAGTAGGCATAGAGGGAACTTTTCTCAACATAATAAAGGCCATATATGACAAACCCACAGCCAACATTATTCTCAACGGTGAAACACTGAAACCATAAGATCAGGAACAAGACAATGTGGCTCACTCTCACCACTATTATTCAACACAGTTTTGGATATTTTAGCCACAGCAATCAGAGATGAAAAAGAAATAAAAGGAATCCAAATCAGAAAAGAAGAAGTAAAAGTATCACTGGTTGTAGATGACATGATACTCTACATAGAGAATCCTAAAGATGCTACCAGAATACAACTAGAGCTAATCAATGAATGTGGTAGAGTAGCAGGATACAAAATTAATGCACAGAAATTCTTGCATTGCTATACAGTAATGATGAAAAATCTGAAAGAGAAATCAAGGAAACACTCCCATTCATCAATGCAACAAAAAGAATAAAATACCTAGGAATAAACCTATCTAAGGAGGCAAAAGACCTGTATGCAGAAAACTATAAGAAACTGATGAAAGAAATTAAAGATGATACAAACAGGTGGAAAGATATACTACTTTCTTGGATTGGAAGAATCAATACTGTGAAAATGACCATACTACCCAAAGCAATCTACAGATTCAGTGCAATCCTTATCAAACCACCAATGGCATTTTTCACAGACCTAGAACAAAAAATTTCACCATCTGTATGGAAACACAAAAGACCCCGAATAGCCAAAGCAATCTTGAGAAAGAAAATTGGAGCTGGAAGAATCAGGCTCCCAGACTTCAGACTATACTCCAAAGCTACAGTAATCAAGACAGTATGGTACTGGCACAAAAACAGAAATATAGATCAATGGAACAGGATAGAAAGCCCAGAGATAAATCCATGCACCTATGGTCACCTTACTTTGATAAAGGAGGAAAGGAGATACAATGGAGAAAAGACAGCCTCTTCAATAAGCGGTGCTGGGAAAACTGGACAGCTACATGTAAAAGAATAAAATTAGAATACTCCCTAACACCATACACAAAAATAAACTCAAAATGGATTAAAGACCTAACGGTAAGACCAGACACTATAAAATTCGTAGCAGAAAACATAGGCAGAACACTCTCTGACATAAATCACAGAAAGATGCTTTTTGACAGAACTTCTAGATAAATGGAAATTAAAAAAAAATAAACAAATGGGACCTAATGAAATTTATAATCTTTTGCACAGCAAAGGAAACCATAAACAAGACAAAAAGACATCCCTAAGAATGGGAGAAAATATTTGCAAATGAAGCAACTGACAAAGGATTAATCTCCAAAATTTACAAGCAGCTCATGCAGCTCAATATCAAAAAAATAAACAATCCAATCCAAAAATGGTCAGAAGATCTAAATAGACCTTTCTTCAAAGAAGATATACAGATTGCCAACAAACACATGAAAGGATGCTCAATATCACTAATCATTGGAAAAATGCAAACCAAAATGACAATGAGGTATCACCTCACACTGATCAGAATGGCCATCATCAAAATATCTAGAAACAATAAATGCTGGAGAGGGTGTGGAGAAACGGGAACACTCTTGCACTGTTGGTGGGAATGTAAATTGATACAGCCACTGTGGAGAACAGTATGGAGTTTCCTTTAAAAACTAAAAATAGGACTACCATATGACCCAGTAATCCCACCAGTGGGCATATACCCTGAGAAATCCATAATTCAAATAGACATGTACCACAATGTTCATTGCAGCACCATTTACAATAGCCAGGACATGGAAGCAACTTAAGTATCCATTGACAGATGAATGGATAAAGAAGATGTGGAACATATATACAATGGAATATTACTCAGCCATAAAAAGAAACAAAATTGAGTTATTTTTAGTGAGGTGGATGGACCCAGAGTCTGTCATACAGGGTAAAGTAAGTCAGAAAGAGTAAAACAAATACCATATGCTAATATATATATATAAAACAAATACCATATGCTAATATATATATATGGGGAAAAAAACAAGGTTCTGAATAACCTAGGAGCAGGACAGGAATAAAGAAGTAGATGTAGAGAATGGACTTGGGGACATGTGGAGGGGAAGGGTAAGCAGGGGCGAAGTGAGAGAGTAGCATGGACATATATACTCTACCAAATGTAAAATAGATAGCTAGTGTGAAGCAACCTCATAGCACAGGGATATCAGCTTGTTTCTTTTTGACCACCTAGATGGGTGGGATAGGGAGGATGGGAGGGAGACACAAGAGGGAGGAGATATGTGGATATATGTATATGTATAGCTGATTTACTTTGTTATAAAGCAGAAACTAACAGGCCATGGTAAAACAATTATACTCCAATAAAGATGTTAAAAAAAAAAGAAAGAAAAGACATCGGATGTAAGTGGAAGAACTTATTAAAGTAAACTTTTGTTTACACTTATGATTTCTATTAATGTTAGATCAAGCAGTCATACCCAAAACATCAATAATGAGAACAGTAACCAATTAGTAAGTTCACGGTAACTCTGAAAAGTTGTTCAAATGGTAGAAGTATAAATTGAATGGCACAAATTATTTAAATCTCTTAATATTCTCATTGGTAAAAGAAAGTCATTGGACTGGAGGATTTATGAAATCCACACTAGTTATAGGATTTGATAAATCTGAGGCATCTAAGTGCCATCTCTTCTAGAATGTTATTCCTTATTAATAAGGTGTCTTGACCACTATGACTGGTAAGCAGAGATGTCATTCTTGGTGGTCTCCGTGCGTCTACATGCCTACCATATGAAAATACCAACAAATATGAAAAAACAACTTCGTATACCCATAGTGTTGATAAACATCATTTTTTTTTAAAGAAAGTAATTTAGCCATGGTGTTAGAATTTAGGGTTAAAACATTTTTTCTTCCCTCTGGATTATGGGTCTATCAATAATAGTTATCTGACTAAATGATGATGATGAAAGAACATTGAAAAAACATTTCAGAAGGATTTTATAGACAATGAAGGTGCAACATGGTCTAGAAGAATGAGATCAGATATTTTTTTTCTATAATTACTTTTTGATATAGGCTTTTCCATCAACATTGATTAATTTCAAGTAAAAAGGGAGAAATTATTGGAATATTGGGCTACAGTACAGCTAAGATTAAAATTAACAGCTGGAGTGTTGGTGAGGTAGCCTTGGCAACAATCTTATTATTCATTTAAGAATGTCATTTAAAAGCTTGTTAATTGGCAACTAATGGTGTATGGGTTTGTTGCAATGAACACATCACTTCACATCATGATGAGTCTCTGCTCCCAACTAAAGATACCATGTAGTCTAATGATTATATCCGGATATAAGAGGAAGCCTGCTTCTTAATTGGGATAAAACCAAGTCTTTAAGATAAAAATAGCTTCAAATAAGAATATTAGAGTTGGAAATGAATTTGTCAAAATTCTTCATTTTGTAAATGAGAAAACTGAGGCCCAAGGTGGCTAAATAACTTCTCCTTGATCATTTAATTTGGGGTGATCTAGGAGTAAAAATATCCTAACTCTTTATTTGTCTTATATTTATTACACCAAATATAACAAGCCACCATAACTATTTGCCCCGATTCTGAATTCTTATGAAGCTATATTTCTAAACATTTGGTAATCAATTCTCCATCCCTAAATGCTGCATAAAACAATCCCTGAAAATGCTGAAGCTAAACTTGCTTTTCCCATAATATTGCCTGTCAAAGCAAAGATTTCAGCAGACAAAATTAAACAGGAAAGAAAGAGTTTATTCAAGGCTATTGTAGTAGGAGAGTCCAGACCTCAGTTGAGCTGAATCCCACTGCAACAAAGGGTGGGAGAGTTTTTAAGAACTGGAGTAAGAGGACTGTGGACCATCTATGTTTGCTAATTGGCTTTGACCAAAGGAAAAGTAAACTTTCTCTTGTCTTTATGACAGAAGACAGCTTTAAAACTTAGAGCTGGATGCACATGGAAGTTAAGCTCCCATCCTTCCACAGAGACTGGAAGACAAAGACCTTATCCTCCTTGATAATGATGTTTCAAAGGAATAACTCCCAGTTCTTGGTAAAGATGATCCTGGGTTATAAAACTAGAAAGTGGCTTCTGAAAATATTTTTATCTCAAAAGGGAAGAGAGTTTATAATTTTAAGTTTTTTAAAGTAAATACTCTAAGAAAAGGGAGATGGAGGGGCCCCTGTGGTTAGACCAACTGGATTCTGGGCTGGAATGAGAGAAAGGTCATGGGCATAGAGGCAGGAGGAAGCCTGTCTAAAGTTTAGTTAAGCTGAGAAATTTTAAGACCATCTTGGGCATGTCCAAGGATGGCTCTTCAAAATAAGTTGATGTGATTTTTTATATGGTAATTATATCAGAACCATCCACAATCAGCCAAAGCCATTTGAAGCATGAACAGAATTGCATTACCCTGTAAAGACTTAGGCAATCAACTTAGTATTTAGACAGTTGGAAGATTCTACATTCTCTGTTCTCTTCTCACATGAAGAGCCAACCATTCTCTGTGTATCTGGTGGGGGAAGACAAAGGATGAGTGTGTTAATTCTTCTCTCATCCCATCTCATCACTTCTCTGTGGTACGCGGGCCTCTCACTGTTGTGGCCTCTCCCGTTGCAGAGCACAGGCTCCGGACACGCAGGCTCAGTGGCCATGGCTCACTTCTCACAAGAGAAGCCCATCACTTCTAATCTATAAATTTACACACACTGCCTCCAGAGTAATTGTTTTTCCTTATTTATTACTTCGGGTCCCCAAACTTATTTTCCTCACCTCAACACAATTGTACTCTAGAAATAAAAAACTATTAGAAGATGGGCTTCCCTGGTGGCGCAGTGGTTGAGAATCTACCTGCCAATGCAGGGGACACGGGTTCGAGCCCTGGTCTGGGAAGATCCCACATGCTGCGGAGCAACTAGGCCTGTGAGCCACAACTACTGAGCCTGCATGTCTGGAGCCTGTGCCCCGCAAAAAGAGAGGCCTCGAAAGTGAAAGGCCCACACACCATGATGAAGAGTGGCCCCCGCTCTCCGCAACTAGAGAAAGCCCTTGCACAGAAACGAAGACCCAACACAGCCAAAAAAATAATAAAAATAAATAAAACAACAACAAAAAAAAACTATTAGAAGAACTGGAAGTGGTCACACCAAAGAAAGGAATGACCATTTTTGGTGAGAATGATTCTAATCTTTCCCCTATCCCCACTTCTGGTTAGAATTGTATATATTAAAACATTTGCAGCTTTGTGAAAACTCAAGTTCTAGATTTTTAAAAATTTTAGAACATTGTGGCAATAACTCTACTTCAACCATTTTTATTCTTTCCTTTAAATTAAAATTTTCAGATAAAATGGTGATTTGAAATTATACTTATTGCTAGCACTTTATCATATATTTTAGTTTTTGCACATGGATTTTGATAATTTATACTAAATTTAGTTTTCTCTAATTTCCTGTCATTTATTTCTTTAGAGTTACACGAGAGAGGTCATTCTTCATTTTTATCCAAAATTATTAACTGAGTGGACAATTTTTGAAAAATAAAAATACTTTAACTAATAGACATCAAATAGAGTATTCTAATAACTAATTAAATTATTTGATAACTCAAAAACATGGTTAGGTAAAATTTCATGCTTGAATTATCTTTTATACCCTTGGTGCCTAACCATTTTCAAGAGAAGAAGCAGCTGTTTATTTCCTTTAAGCACTTTCACCCTAGTGGGGGTTTGGCTTCCAGTTCCCAAGATGGTGAATCCAGCCTGGGTTTTGACTCCTTCCACATAGTAGGGTGGAATTAATGTGAAGTCTTGCTGAACAACTAAAGTACAAATATAGGAGATTGAAGGCACGTAGGGTCCAACATTGGGGAAAATTGGTGACCTCGAGGGGAGAGGCAGATGACATAGGGGAGAGACTGGGGGAAAAGAAGAGAGACTCAGGAGAAAGAAGCGAGGTGATGTGCCAAGTCTCATTGTCCCTGGAGAACCATGACCAGAAACTACCATCTGGATGGAAAGGCATACCTACAGGCATTCCTGAGCGGAATAATTGTATCTAAGCTGTCACCTCTACAACTGTGTGTGGAAAGCTTGGCAACTGATGATGGGCTGGGCCAGGCACACAAGTGGGGCACAAAGGAGTCTTGGTCAAAATCACCTTGAAGCTCTGATCCCCAGGTTTTTCTGCAGCTGTGTTATTAGACGACATGTAGCAGTGCTGCCCAGAAGCAGAAGAAAACCATGGGGTGGTGTCAACGCTGAAGAGAGGAATTGGAGTTGGTAGTTCCATAATTTCCTGAACTATCCTCCCTGATTCCTTACAACTGTAAAGGAGGGTAGTGGTCCCCAGAGCAGACCAGTGCCTGTGACAGAGTGGTGAGATGGTATGGAGCGGGGCCAGGGAGACCAAGGAAAACCAAATTTGCATATGGTTAAGCCTAGAGTTCTTAAGCAGAGTTAGCTGGTGAAGCTGAATCTGGCCTCTGTATCCCGACACAATTAAATCTTGGAGACAGTTTTGGGTGAAGTAGAAAAAAATAGCTTTGTTGCTTTGCCGGACAAAGGGGGCCACAGCGTTGCTAATGCCCTCAAAACTATGTGTCCCAACTTAGAGGGGGTAGTGAGAAGTTTTATAGTAGTGTTTCAAAGAGGGCATGATCAGCTCGTGGACCTTCTTCTGATTGGTTGGTGGGGACGTAAGTGAGAGTCAGCATCATCAACCTTCTCTTCCCAACCGTCTGGGGTCTACATGCTTGTGGGCAGATAAATTTCTCCCACGGGGTGAAGGTTCCTGTGTCTGCAAAACAGCTCAAAGATATTGTTATGTATATCCCTTGAGGGGGAACAAGGAACTCGACCCAAGGCTGCACTATTGTTTCTTTGGACTGGTCCTCCCTTCCCTAATTAACATCTGTTTGGACCTGCTCTTGGAACTCAGGAAAGGTCAGGGAGACTGAATGAAGACTATATCCTGTAATCAAGAATTGGGGGACACAGAAAGGCTTTTGTGCCCCGGAGGAGGGCTCCACAAGGCCCTGCTATGTATCACTAGAAGGCCCACCCTTCTGGACCCACAAATTAACACAAATTTCAGTTTTTCCTCCATGATCACCAACCCAAGCACACACAGGTGCCTGTCTCAAGGAAATAAACTTAAGCTCAAGGTTAAGAGAGACAGAGATAGAGACTGAGAGACTCAGAGAAAGAATAAGATACACTGTGAAGTCTCTAAGCTGAGTATTTTTGAGGCTGTCCAAGTGAACAATTAAACCAAACAAACAAGAGACAGTTGAAGGAGTGTTCTAGTTTGGTTTTCCCTGAAGGTGACTCTCAGATTAGCAACTCATTGAGTGCAGTTCATTTGGAAGGGCATTATTGAAAGTATCTGTCAGTCAGGAGCTGGGAAGTGAGACAGGAGGACTGGAAGCCAAAAGATGGGGAGCCAGTGATCAGGTGCCATTGCAGATATCACTGGACTTCGGGGAGATGGTTTGAACATGCTTGAGTTATCTCTCTCTCTCTTTTTTTTTACATCTTTATTGGAGTATAATTGCTTTACAATGTTGTGTTAGTTTCTGCTTTATAACAAAGTGAATCAGTTATACCTATACATATGTTCCCGTATCTCTTCCCTCTTACATCTCCCTCCCTCCCACGCTCCCTATCCCACCCCTCCAGGCGGTCACAAAGCACCGAGCTGATCTCCCTGTGCTATGCGGCTTCTTCCCACTAGCTATCTACCTTACGTTTGGTAGTGTATATACGTCCTTGCCACTCTCTCACTTTGTCACAGCTTACCCTTCCCCCTCCCCATATCCTCAAGTCCATTCTCTAGTAGGTCTGTGTCTTTATTCTTGTCTTACCCCTAGGTTCTTCTTAAGTTCCATATATATGTGTTAGCATACGGTACTTGTCTTTATCTTTCTGACTTACTTCACTCTGTATGTCAGACTCTAGGTCCATCCATCTCATTACAAATAGCTCAATTTCGTTTCTTTTTATGGCTGAGTAATATTCCGTGGTATATATGTGCCACATCTTCTTTATCCATTCATCCAATGATGGACACTTAGGTTGTTTCCATCTCCGAGCTATTGTAAATAGAGCTGTAATGAACATTTTGGTACATGACTCTTTTTGAATTATGGTTTTCTCAGGGTATATCCCAGTAGTGGGATTGCTGGGTCATATGGTAGTTCTATTTGTAGTTTTTTAAGAAACCTCCATACTGTTCCCCATAGTGGTTGTACCAATTCACATTCTCACCAGCAGTGCAGGAGTGTTCCCTTTACTCCACACCCTCTTCAGCATTTACTGTTTCTAGATTTTTTGATGATGGCCATCCTGACTGGTGTGAGATGATATCTCATTGTAGTTTTGATTTGCATTTCTCTAATGATTAATGAAGTTGAGCATCCTTTCATGTGTTTGTTGGTAGTCTGTATATCTTCTTTGGAGAAATGTCTATTTAGGTCTTCCGCCCATTTTTGGATTGGGTTGTTTGTTTTTTTGTTATTGAGCTGCATGAGCTGCTTGCAAATTTTGGAGATTAATCCTTTGTCAGTTGCTTCATTTGCAAATATTTTCTCCCATTCTGAGGGTTGTCTTTTGGTCTTGTTTATGGTTTCCTTTGCTGTGTAAAAGCTTAGAAGTTTCATTAGGTCCCATTTGTTTATTTTTGTTTTTATTTCCATTTCTCTAGGAGGTGGGTCAAAAAGGATCTTGCTGTGATTTATATCATAGAGTGTTGTGCCTATGTTTTCCTCTAAGAGTTTGACAGTTTCTGGCCTTACAATTAGGTCTTTAATCCATTTTGAGCTTATTTTTGTGTATGGTGTTAGGGAGTGATCTAATCTCATACTTTTACATGTACCTGTCCAGTTTTCCCAGCACCACTTATTGAAGAGGCTGTCCTTTCTCCACTGTATATTCCTGCCTCCTTTATCAAAGATAAGGTGACCATATGTGCGTGGGTTTATTGCTGGGCTTTCTATTTTGTTCCATTGATCTATATTTCTGTTTTTTCTGCCATACTATCTTGATTACTATAGCTTTGTAGTATAGTCTGAAGTCAGGGAGCCTGTTTCTTCCAATTCCGTTTTTCTTTCTCAAGGTTGTTTTGGCTATTTGGGGTCTTTTGTGTTTCCATACAAATTGTGAATTTTTTGTTCTAGTTCTGTGAAAAATGCCATTGGTTGTTTGATAGGGATTGCGTTGAATCTGTAGATTGCTTTGGGTAGTATAGTCATTTTCACAGTGTTGATTCTTCCAATCCAAGAACATGGTATATCTCTCCATCTGTTTTTATCATCTTTAATTTCTTTCATCAGTGTCTTAGAGTTTTCTGCATACAGGTCTTTTGTCTCCTTAGGTAGGTTTATTCCTAGGTATTTTATTCTTTTTGTTGCACTGATAAATGGGAGTGTTTTCTTAATTTCTCTTTCAGATTTTTCGTCATTAACGTATAGGAATGCAAGAGACTTCTGTGCATTAATTTTGTATCCTGCTACTCTACCAAATTCATTGATTAGCTCTAGTAGTTTTCTGGTAGCATCTTTAGGATTCTCTATGTAGAGTATCATGTCATCTGCAACCAGTGACACTTTTACTTCTTCTTTTCTGATTTGGATTCCTTTTATTTCTTTTTCTTCTCTGATTGCTGTGGCTAAAATATCCAAAACTGTGTTGAATAATAGTGGTGAGGGTGGGCAAACTTGCCTTATTCCTGATATTAGAGGAAATTACTTCAGTTTTTCACCACTGAGAATGGTGCTTGGTGCTGAGTTTGTCATATATGGCCTTTATAATGTTGAGGAAAGTTCCCTATATGCCTACTTTCTGGAGAGTTTTTATCATTAATCGGTGTTGAATTTTGTCATAAGCTCTTCCTGCATCTATTAAGATTATCATAAGGTTTTTATCCTTCAATTTGTTAATATGGTGTATCACGCTGTTTGATTTGCATATATTGAAGAATCCTGCAAACCCCACTTGATCATGGTGTATGATCTTTTTAATGTGCAGTTGGATTCTATTTGCTAATACTTTGTTGAGGATTTTTGCATCTATGTTCATTAGAGATATAGGCCTGTAGTTTTCTTTTTTTGTGACATCTTTGTCTGGTTTTGGTATCAGGGTGATGGTAGCCTTGTAGAGTGAGTTTGGGAGTGTTCCTCACTCTGCTATATTTTGGAAGAGTTTGAGGATAGGTGTTAGCTCTTCTCTAAATGCTTGTCACCTGTGAAGCCATCTGGCCCTGGGCTTTTGTTTGTTGGAAGATTTTTAATCACATTCTCAATTTCAGTGCTTGTGATTGGTCTGTTTATATTTTCTATTTCTTCCTGGTTCAGTCTTGGAATCTTATACCTTTCTAAGAATTTGGCAATTTCTTCCAGTTTGTCCATTTTATTGACATATTGTTGCTTGTAGTAATCTCTCATGATCCTTTGTATTTCTGCAGTGTCAATTACTTCTCCTTTTTAATTTCTAATTTTATTGACTTGAGTCTTCTCCCTTTTTTCTTGATGAGTCTGGCTAATGGTTTATCAATTTTGTTTATCTTCTCAAAGAACCAGCTTTTAGTTTTATTGATCTTTGCTATCATTTCCTTCATTTCTTTTTTATTTATTTCTCATCTGACCTTTATGATTTCTTTCCTTCTGCTAACTTTGGGGTTTCTTTGTTCTTCTTTCTCTAATAGCTTTAGGTGTAGGGTTAGGTTGTTTGAGTTGTTTCTTGTTTCTTGAGGTAGGATATTATTGCTATAAACTTCCCTTTTAGAACTGCTTTTGCTCCATCCCATAGGTTTTGGGTCATTGTGTTTTCATTGTCATTTGTTTCTAGGTATTTTTTAATTTACTCTTTGATTTCTTCAGTGATCTCTTGGTTATTTAGTAGTGTATTGTTTAGCTTCCATTTGTTTGTATTTCTTACACTTTTTTTCCTGTAATTGATATCTAGTCTCATAGCGTTGTGGTTGGAAAAGATACTTGATATGATTTCAATATTCTTAAATTTATGAAAGCTTAATTTGTGACCCAAGATATGATTGATCCTAGAGAATGTTCCATGAGCACTTGAGCAGAATGTATATTCTGTTGTTTTTGGATGGGATGTCCTATAAATATCAATTAAATCTATCTGGTCTATTGTGTCACTTAAAGCTTGTGTTTCCTTACTTATTTTCTGTTTAGATGAGCAGTCCATTGGTGTAAGTGAGGTGTTAAAATCTCCCACTGTTGTGTTACTGTCTATTTCCTCTTTTATAGTTTTTAGCTGTTGCCTTATGTATTGAGGTGCTCCTATGTTGGGTGCATAGATATTTATAATTATTATATCTTCTTCTTGGATTGATCCCTTGATCATTATGTAGTGTCCTTCTTTGTCTCTTGTAATAATCTTTATTTTAAAGTTGATTTTGTCTGATATGAGAATTGCTACTCCAGCTTTCTTTTGATTTACATTTGCCAAGAATATCTTTTTCCAGCCCCTCACTTTCAGTCTGCATGTGTCCCTAGGTCTGAAGTGAGTCTCTTGTAGACAGCATATGTACTTGTCTTGTTTTTATATCCATTCAGCCAGTCTATAACTTTTGGTTGGGCATTTAATCCATTTACATTTGAGGTAATTTTCAATATGTATGTTCCTATTACCATTTTCTTAATTGTTTTGGGTTTGTTATTGTAGGTCTTTTCCTTCTCTTGTGTTTCCTGCCTAGAGAAGTTCCTTTAGCACTTGTTGTAAAGCTGGTTTGGTAGTGCTGAATTCTCTTAACCTTTGCTTATCTGTAAAGGTTTTAATTTCTGCATCGAATCTGAATGAGATCCTTACTGGGTAGAGTAATCTTGGTTGTAGGTTTTTCCCTTTCATCACTTTAAATATATCTTGCCACTCCCTTCTGGCTTGCAGAGTCTCTGCTCAAACATCAGCTCTTAACCTTTATGGGGATTCCCTTGTATGTTATTTGTTGTTTTTTCCTTGCTGCTTTTAATATTTTTTCTTTGTATTTAATTTTTGATAGTTTAACTAATATGTTTCTCAGTGTGTTTCTCCTTGTGTTTATCCTGTATGGTAATCTCTGTGCTTCCTTGATTTGATTGACTATTTCCTTTCCCATGTTAGGGAAGTTTTTGACTACAATCTCTTCAAGTATTTTCTCAGACCCTTTATTTTTCTCTTCCTCTTCTGGAACCCCTATAATTGAATGTTTGTGCATTTAATGTTGTCCCAGAGGTCTCTGAGATTGTCTTCAACTCTTTTTATTCCTTTTTGTTTACTCTGCTCCCTGGCATTTATTTCCACCATTTTATCTTCCAGGTCACTTATCCTTTCTTCTGCCTCAGTTATTCTGTCATTGATTCCATCTAGAGTATTTTTAATTTCAGTAATTGTATTGTTCATCACTGTTTGTTTGCTCTTTAGCTCTTCTAGATCCTTGTTAGATGTTTCTTATGTTTCTCCATTCTTTTTCTGAGATTTTAGAACATCATTACTCTGAGTTCCTTTTCAGGTAGGTTGCCTATTTCGTCTTCATTTATTTGGTCCTGTTGGTTTTTACCTTGTTACTTCTTCTGTAACATATTTTTTTTTGTTTCTTTTTTTTTTTTTTTTTAATGGGTGGTACTGTATTCCTGTCTACTGGTCATTTGACCTGAGACATCCAGTACTGGAATTTGCAGGTGGTTGGATAGAGCTGGGTCTTGGTGCTGAGATGAGGACCTCTAGGAGGCCTCACTCTAATTGATATTCCCTGGGATCTGAGGTTTTCTGTTAGTCCAGCAATTTAGACTCTGAGCTCCATCCACAGGAGGAGTGAGAAAAGTTTACGATATAATAGTTGAGGATCAGGGGACACAGAAGTGACGGCCTGGAAGTGATTCTCGATAGTGCACTGCAAGTTGTTTGTACAGGTGAACATTACCTTGTCTCCAGTAAATTGATTTGTGGGACTCTTCCAGAGCAAACTGCCTTATTTTTTCCTGGGCAAACAACTAAGTCTTGTTGACATATGTAGTTTTATCTAAGTAATATTGCCAAGGAAGAGCTCAGTTCTCAAGAGAAAATGTGTAAGGAAGCAAGAAATGTAGCTGGAACTGAGCCCATGGAAACACCTACAATTAAAAATAAGATATGAGAGGAAGCCTCAGCAAGAAAACTAACAAAGAGTCAGGAAAGACATCTGGAAGGTTTAACATCTTAGAAACCAATGGAAAGAGGTGTTGAACAGTGTGAAGAGGTAAATGAAGATGAGAACTGACAAATTCCCGCTGGAGTTAAAACATGGACATCACTGAAAATCTTAGGGAGAAACTTTCAAGGGAAGCCAGATTAAATTAAGTCAAGGAATGAATCGTTGAAGAAATGGAGAGAGTGTGTTTGAATTGTTGTGAGAATTTAACAGTTTCAAATTAATTTTTAAAGAGATTTTAACTCTCCCTAATTTTGAACATTTTAATAATATTAAGTGTACTTAATATAAATAATATTAAATGCAATTACACATATAGAAAATGTAAATATATAAAGACAATACTGATTCATATTTTTACCCACAGTAAGAAGGAAATGTTAGTGAAAAAGTAAAGGAAACCGCCACAAAACAATACACTAAACTGTTTTTGTCAAAGACACAGTGTTCATAGAACCAGATTTACCAGCAAAACATCATCCATGAAATAGGCTTGCCATGAGGGGGTCATGCTAAAGGTATTGACCTAAGTCAGGACATGATGCTAACGTATTTTATGGCATATCTGGATATACACAGCCATAAGCACTAAGCAGAAGCTTATAGATTTATTTTCACTTCTCAAAATTGTTCATTTTCCTTTGATCCTTTTTGTATTTCCTGTTGTTGCTTACTCCTAGTGCTGTCAGCACTCTGGCACATAAAACAGGGACACCTTTGAGATAGGACTTTCTTGTTAAAAGTAACAGCTCCTCAGAAGATGGCTGGTCTCTCATTGAGTACTCAGCTATATTACTTCTTTCTTAGGAAAGATAGATTCTTTTTTTTTTTTTTTTGCTGGGTTCCTTGCATTCCTTGGTTTTCTAACTTTTGCCAGTATCTGGTTCATGATACTGTCCATTGGTCATTTAATTCCTGTGCCAGCCCCAGCTCTGTGTTGAGAATTCCCTTCATCAGATGATGTATAACACATTATTCTATGCTCTGTGGAGCTCAGTAAATTATTTGAAAGAGACGAATGGAAAGAAATAAATTATACACAACTAGACAAGTGCCACACAGATCTATGAGTCACTCTATCTCCTCATTGTAGTATTCTTTATTCTACACATTTTCTTCATAAGATGGGCACACACAATATCTGCTTTATTCCCAAAACACCCATAGCAGATTGTCAGGCAAATACAGGTGCTCAGTTAATATTGATTGAATAACTAAACCGAGATGTGATTAAAGCAGCTTGGAAGAACCAAAGGCAAGAATAGAGAAGGTGAAATTAGAGATGAGGTGGGCTTTGTCAGGGTGTGAATTGAGGCATTCTAGCAGGTGCTGTGGGTGTAATGGGACGTGAGGATAAAAGGTCCTTGAGTACTTGGGAACAGGAACAAAGCACAAGTGTGGCATGCAGCTGGAACGTGGAATGTGTTTCTTATGGGAGCCTCTGGGGAAACCACTTCCAAGTTCTTTCAGGTCATTGATCGAGCTCTGTTCTTCTTGGTTGCAGGACTTAGGTTGTCCTTTCCTTGCTGGTGGTGAGTCAGTGTACAGCATTTTCTCCTAAAGGCTGCCACATTCCCTCTCATGTGTACCATGGACTTCTATCTGGTTCTTGCACTTGAGTTCCTACATCTCAGAGCCAGTAACAGTGCATCACATCAAGTACTGCATGTGCTTCAATCGCTCTGAGTTCTCTCTGCTGCATCTCTGACTCCAGCTAGAGAAAGTGCTCTGTTTTTAAGGGCACATGTTGTTCAAGTGGGCCATTTGGACGGGCCATCAGGATGATCTTCCTATTTTAAGGTCTGTAAACTTAATTACACCTGCAAAGTCCCTTTTGACAGGTATCATAACATATTCACAAGTTCCAGAGATTAGGGTGCCAACATTCTTGAGGGCCTGATAATCTGCCCACTACAGACACAACCAAACGTGAGATGTTAATAGAGTCCATGATAGTTCATGTGGCAATACGTCATTGAGAAACAATGTGCGGAAGTTCACAAGTGCCCTGGGCAGACACTCAACATTAGTTATGTTCCATTTTAGTCTTGCAATAAAAAGAAGGATGTTTTCTACCTTGTTTTTTAATTTCTAAAATTCAATTTATGTGTGTTATTTTATATGTCTACATTGTTAGCTTAATGACATTGAAACCAAATTATCTGTAAATGCTAATTCCACCACTTTAAGGAGTGGCTGTCTTCTTTCATTATTTGAGAGTCTTAATTTTAAAAAAAAACTTTGAATAATTCAATGTTTAATTCTTATAGTACTATGTGGAAAAGTATAATTGGATAATAAATGATAAGCTTGCTTCCTACCTCCCTCTCTGACTTACACATATTACCTTTAAAATTGACTACAAAAAATTTCTATAAACGATTCACTTATGAAAACAAGGCAGAAATTTGAAAGTAAACAGTGGCATTCTTCATCCAATATACAAGATGAGTTAGCATGTAATAGGGGTCTTAGCCATTGTGTTTGAAAAGTAACTGAAAGGTATGGCCAACATCCAGTAACATTGTTTAATCGAAATAATAAAATAAATATACAATCAAATCTACATATGGGTAATTATGCAAATATCACCCCACCTACACCAGTGAATTCTTTTTGATGTGGTCATGGTCAGTGAAAATAAAATGAGATGTAAACACTGCCTTACTTACCTCTGCATATTGTCATCCCTACGTAGAAGGAAAAGTGACAAAGTTCTTTCTCTTTTCGTATTTTGTGGTATAGCTTAGCATGTCAATCACTCTTTCCTTCTTCTCAAATTAATTCTCTCCCTTCCCCGGCTTTTATCTGTATCCTAAGGACATATATTCCCAGGCTTTTTGCCCTCTGGTTTCTAGGTACGTTCCACCAATGAGAAGTGTTTGATGAAGATATGAAGGTGGTGGAAGGGGGGAAGGTAAGGTTTTTCTCCTTTCTTTTTTTTAATTAATTTTTTATTGGAGTATAGTTGCTTTACAGTGTTTTCCTTCTTCTTTCTGCTGTCTTTGGCATCTCCTTTCCAGCTCTGGAACTCATCAGATAGACTTTCACCAGGTGGTCCTGGTTCCTGGGCTCTGGCATCATCTTTCTTTCTCCCTCTTTTCATACTTAAGATAATGAAACAAACTGTAAGAAAGGTACTAAAATATTCATTTAAAGATAGGCAAAGGGTTTTAAGCAAAGCTAAAATTTGTCATGGGTGCCTGTTTCCACTCCAGAAGTATTTAAATTGTGTTGCTATGAGCAATAAAAAAGATGACACTTACTGTAGTTTAGAACGTCTAAAATGTTTTTGATGTCTAGTTTTAGATATTTAATGCCTGGTTTATGGGTTCTCAGTAAGATGGCATAAAAAGATATAAAAAGTTAGCACAAAACTTTAGTCTATTACCATTTCAAATGTTCATACCTTAACCCAATGCATACCACTGGAGCATAAGTCTTTTATCTGCTTCCCTATAAATAACTAGACTTTATTTAAAGTCACTTCTATTCACTCAGTCTGTTCAACACAGGAAAGAATCCATGCAGCTGTTGATGAGATTTTATTTCAGGGTACCCTACAGAAGAAAAAAAATGGCAATTAAAAAATCAATGTGTTCATCTCTATTTGATCCCATGGTTTAGCAATATCTGTGCTAGACTAACAAAAGGCATGTTGGAAGTCAGTAGAACATCAAACACCTTTCTTTTCAGTGTGCATTAATTTCTTTCCCAATAAAATGTAGTAGTTTAAATTGTCTAGTCTGGAAATTGTGGTTTGGATACTTAGCAAATTTTTATGAAAATTCACATTTATTTAGGAAGAGCATGTAGTATAGAATATGGTATGGTTGGTTTAAAAATATTACCTATAGAGCTGTGTTTACAGTGAAATATTTTTATATCACTTCAGATGTACTGAGCCTCAAAGGATGTTTGAGCTCAAGAGTATTGGGAATAATGCAAATATGGTGTTCCAGTTTGGGAATGTGTGTACTCACCTTTTAAGATAAACTCCAAAAGTTTCATTGAGTTTATAAGTGACCCTGAAGCAAATACACACAAACACACACAAACACATATTTATTACAAAAATGGATGTGTTGGTTTCCTTTGGCTGCTATAGTAAATCACCTAAACTTAGTGGCTTAAAGCAATACAAATTTATTATTTCAGAGTTCTGGAGGTCAGAAGTCTGAAATTAGTCTCACTGGGGCTAAAATAAATGTGTAGGTGGGACTGTGTATTTTTCTGGAGGCTTTGGGGGAGAATATATTTTCTTGCTCTTTCTAGCTTCTAGAGCCTGCCAGCATTCCTTGACTTATGCTGTTTCATCTCAAAGCCAGCAGTGGCCATTCATGTCTTTCTCACATTGCATCACCCTGACACTTTCTCTTCTGCCTCTGTCTTTCATCTTTCAAGGACACTTAACGATTGCATTGGGCACAAGGGATAATCTAGGATAATCTCTCCAGAGTTAACTGACTAGCAACTTTAATTCCACCTATAACATTAATTCTCCTTTGCCATGTAACATGACATATTCACAGGATCCAGGAATTAGAACATGGACATATTTGGGGGCCATCAGTCTGCCTACCTCAGTGGGCAACTATCAGTTATCCCCAAATTATCATAATATATGTGTATGTACATATAATATATATTTCAAGATGAAGAAGACTATTTTAGACAAAAATATTTTTCAAATGGTTATAGATATACACTGTCATCTTACTAAATCCTGCCTAAAAACAATTACAAATGTTTACCATATGTATATGCATTGATCTCTAATCTGCTATTTGTTTCTTAACTAAGGATCATCTTAGGTAAATTTAAATGAATGAGGTTAAATTGTATAACCTTGATTAGATTTCAGGCTTTAATATTCCTTTTTTTTTCAGTACGTGGGCCTCTCACTGTTGTGGCCTCTCCCGTTGCGGAGCACAGGCTCCAGACGTGCAGGCTCAGTGGCCATGGCTCACGGGCCCAGCCGCTCTGCGGCATGTGAGATCTTCCTGGACGGGGGCATAAACCCGTGTCCCCTGCATCAGCAGGCGGACTCAACCACTGCACCACCAGGGAAGCTCCAGGCTTTAATATTCTTACTTACTGTTTAATTATATTGCAAGACCCGGTGATTATTTTAGAATAAACTCAATGTATGCTTTCTGCCTCAGTAAACTGAAGGATGCAAATACTATTTCATGTTTGTAATATTGTTCTATAATCGTTTTCTAAGACTAAATGTGAGAAGTAAAGGAGAATAATATAAATAATTAGAAAACAACACACAAAACAAATTATAACTGAGTAGTTTTGTACCAAAAATGTTTTTTAAAGCTCTCAAAATGCAATATCATAAAAATATAGTAGAAACATCACCCAACATATCTATAATAGCAATCAATGGAAATACACTACACTCACTTATTAAAAGACTTTCAAATTAGAGCAAAAGTCAAAATTCAATTAAAAACTGAATGCAAGAGACAATTCATGATGATGGAAAGCAAAAGGAAGAACAAAGTTATACAATGTGAAAGCCTGTGGCTATGATTGCAACATCTGACAAGGCATAATTCAAGGGAAAAAAATCATTAAGCAAGGCAGAAAAGGCTTATGTAACGCATGTAGTTTGAAATGAAGACCAAAAGCCATGAATACCTAGATGTCAAATAATAAAGCACTGATAGCCAAACTATTGAAGAACAAGGGAGAAGAATGCAAAGTGCTTCTAATTTGAGCATTCTCTTCCGTGTCAGTGTTTGCTCTTTCACTCTCTCTGCTTTGCTCTGCGTTTTCTTTCCAAAAGCTTGGTTCTGCCAACTGGTGGTACAGGAGACATTTTAAGCTTCTTTTGGGCCAAGTTTCTGAAAATGGGTCTACCACTGTGACTAAATTTGGTGTTTCTTCAATACTGCTGTTCTGCTGTTAAATACCTCATCCTCAGACTCCAGTGTATCAGTTCATGGAATATATTCTTCCTAAATGAGTAGACTACAGAATAAGCAGAAGCTGATAGAATATCATGGAAGACTTCAATTATATGTTCAGTTTGCTTTGATTTGTATTAAGCTCTAAGTCAGCCTATTCACACTTTTAATACTGATTATGCATTTTGTTAAGGGAAAAGAAAGTAATTCTGTCCTAAAGAGAGGTTAAAAAAGAGAGAGAGAAAAAAGAAAGTATGGGACAAATCCTGAGGGTAAAAACAGAAGTTATATAGGGTTTGTAGAAAAGAAACCTTGAGAAAAGGGTTTTGTGCATAGTCAGAATTGGCTAAGATTAGAATAAATTTAATTGAGAAGTACATTTTAGTATAAAAAGTGAGCTGTTACAAAATTAGAATTTGGTTTTCTATCCCTTTTAAGAAGATAATGTCTTCTTGGATTATTAATCTGCTTTTAATAGCAGATTGTAAAGTTTCTTTACTCTGTAAGTGATCTCTTGTAACTTTTTGTATTTGCCTTTGAAATATCTTATTTTTACTTTGGTTAAGTGAATAAGTATTGTTTCACAGTGACCTATCATTCTATTTGAACAAGTGTTTTAAAACCTTTTGATATCTTTGACAAACTTTCCCAAATCGGATTTTAAATGGAGGTCTTTTGATCTCTAGCTAACTTTGGGACATTTCAGAAGGCCCCTGAAAAACCCCAAACAGAGATATTAAACTAATTAGGCCTTTTGGTATGTTAAGTTACATGGGAAGCACTGCCAAATGAGTGATGATAAACCTTCCAAGGTTGTATTGTATGGATAAATGTTATTAATATAAATGTTCTAGAAATTATATAGAATTTCTAAAATTCAAATATGTCCTGGTATATAATGTTATCAGTCATAATTTTAGCGATTATTTGTAAATATCATATGTCACAAAATTAACCAAATTTCTTTAACAATTACATTGTAATCAGGTCTTTAACCATGTTGTTTTGTCTTTGTCATTTATAGACAGTTATTATTTTACTCTGATGATTTTACAAAAATGCTTCATCTTGAACAATATTCATAGAAAGGACTTTTTGACAAGTACGGGTTTCTGATAGCTTTCAGATGATACTACTGAACTGGGTAAGAAATTAAATAATTCTAGTGGAAACCCTGATGGCTTCATAAAACTGTAAACAGAAAATTAAGACCAAAAATTAATACATAGGGCTGAACAATAATTTTTATAACTTTTTTTTCTGAAATATTACTGGCTTTTAATCTTTGTTTTCCAGATCTAAGTAAACCTTTCCCCTTGGTATCTTTACGATATCTCAAGGAGGCACTTGTACCATCATTGAAACTGAAGGTTGTCTTTATACCAGATAAATCCTTTAATATAACACGTTTAATGACCAACATGAAGAAAATCAGATTTCTGCCTTTAATGATCCACTCCCTAATCTTGGAGATCTTTTAAAGAACTGGCATGGTGCTGGAAATTTTTGGCTTAAATTTGTACTTGTGATCTTATTAATGCTTTTAGCTATATTACTTGTATTCTGCCTATTTTACAAGATTGTTGTTTCTTGTATTGCCCAATGTGTGACTGAACCACGACAAAAATAATGACAACTAAGTGACTTGAGATGGTTGATCAAATATATAGCTCTATATAAGATTAAAAATGATGGTAATAGTGTAACTCTAGATATGGGAAGAAGCAACAAGGGAGAATCATTTCCTGGACCAGAACAGACTAGTAAGACAGGTCGTCCAGAGATTTTTACGGCTACAATTAACAGGCTCTAGTCCAGTAATAGCGCATTGAGTGGCCTATCGACAAAATCCTCCCATGACCTAGGAAGGAACCTTCTTAGCAACATGGGACAAATTGATCATGACATGCTTCCCAAACCTTGGTCAAATTTATAACCAAAAATGGGGACTTATAAAACAAAGAATGTTGCCCACCATCCAGTTCTACAAGTATCCAATGATTAGCCACTGTAGTTGCTGACCTATAGTACACCTTGAAAGGAATTCAGAATGAAGAACAGGATGAGGCACTCTGTGCTCTGGGAAAACAGTAAAAACAGGCCCCATATATATATATGCATATATATATATATATATATATATATATATATATTACAGGAAAAAAATTTATGAACACAGATTCTTGCATCTTCTCTTACATAGAAAAACACTAAAATTATTGACTGAGATACCTGTTTCTCATATCTATCTATCTATCTATCTATCATCTATCTATCTATCTATCTATCCACATTGGCCTCTCCCCCTACTTCTTTGGAGCAGTCCCTCAGAGCTGAGAGGCTGTCTCCCAGGATATAGTCCTCAGTAAGGTCCCTAGATAAAACTGAAACTCACAGCTCTCAGGTTGTGTGTTTATTTCAGTTGATACACACTTTCTCAGTAGCCTCCCAGCTGCATTTTTGAGAACTCTCTTAGCAATTCTGACTCCATTTTGATTTTCCTTTCACAGCTGTAACTTGGATTTCCTCAGTTAACTGCATCAAAGCCAGCAAACTATACACCATCCAAAGGGAAAAAGTTGATGCTTTTCTGAAGAAAGGTTTATACATATTATCCTTTCTGGCTGTATCATAACACTTTCATTCTTTCATAAAAACATCACCTTATTTTTAGGCAGAAAAGCAAATTTAAAGTAGATAATAGGTTCACACACATAATTTTTTTGAAACAAACAAGGCTTTGCTTGTAGAATACAAGTGGAGAAATGAGCACACCATTTAAATGTTAAATTCCTTACATTGGACACAATCTACTTGACATGTTGGTAGGTTTCACAGGCTTCAGATTGCACAATATTTTAGAGCAGTTGAAGGCTACAAGGAGAAAGGACAAATTTTTCCCACTGGTAGATGACAATTTTAATTACCGGATAGTATGTGCTATTCATACTGAATATTTTTGTTTTTGTTTAAGTTAATGAGTAGGAAAACGAGAGTCAGTATTCATTTTTAAATCTATGTTCTAATGAAGGAAATAGTTTCCAATTAGTTTCATGGTAGAATGAGAAAGTGTATTTTAAAAATTATTTTAATTATAAAACACTGTATATTCATGGTATGTATTAACTTAACATCTTTATTTAATTGCAGATTTAATTACCGAGTCACTCTGTCCCTCAGCTTAAAATGCAGAGACCAGACCTTGTTGGATGTTTGTTAATTATGATTAGAGCTCAATTAAACTTTCAATGTATTTTATCCGGTGGTGATTACGGAGTCAAGGTGAAGGAGGTCAAAATGCCTGTCATCAAAGTGGATTAGAAGGTGTTACAAGTTAGCAGCTCTGCATAGAACTTGATAATGGCCTTGGAATTTTGTCAGCCTGAAAGCATCTAAGCACCAATGCCACAGGACAGGACAGCATGGTGACACAGGACAGCACGGTGGCCCTCTGGCAGCTCTCCAGAAAGTCTAATTGCACTGAGGTAGCTTAGCATGAAAATAATGGAGAAAAACATGGGGAAGTGGGTGCCTAAAAAGACTGCAAGGGAATTTGCACAACGCAGCAAAGTGAATCACACACATCTCTGGATGGTTTGCATTTGCTTAAGAAGGTAAACAAACAGGAATGCTTTAAAATCAAGCCTCAGTGATTAGTTAAGCAACGTGTTCTGTGGCTTGCTATCTGATTAAAAAGTAATACATGTTTCTTATTGGAAATTTGGAAAATACCCCAAATGTGTATTTTATATATTTTTTAATTAAAAAATTAAAACACCACTAAGGCCAGAAACGCTGTTAAGGTTTGAGAATTTTTGTCAATTTCTTTTTTTCTCAGTTCATCTCTCTTTACATCAAATCTGATATACATGTTTCTATATGATGGGGATACAGAAAACACCATGTTTCTTTATATTTTTATAGAAACTGCCAATACCTGTGGTCTCGTCCCCCAAATTGGGAAAAAGTCCTAAAGGAAAACCCCAAAGACATTGCTGTGAAGGGACTTCGTCCCCCTACACTCTCTCCACTCCACACGATCACTTCCAAACCATATCGTCTTCACCCTTAACGCTCTCCTTACCAGGCACCTTTCCTCCTTAGAACAATCTCTACTGATCCTAGATCACTTTTCCTCCTTTGCTGCAGATTTTAGCTCCTGTTAGAGTGTCATGATTCTTGGTGATTCCTGTATTTACACAATATGCCCTCCTCTCGGTTCCTTTACCTCCTCTCCTCAAAGAAATATGGACCCTTTTGCTTCTCAGTCTCTCATTTCCGCCATCATTCCCTGGAAACCTTGCCACTACCCATAACTGCATCTGCTTTATGATCTCACCCTCCTTCTTTCCCCATTCAATCTTTCTGGTACCTCAGAGTCAACAAGTCTTAGCTTCTCACAACACCACACACACACACACACACACACACACACACATACACACACTACACCCCATATTTGTGCCACGTGCCCCATACAAACACACATACATACCATACACTGCACACAAACATCCAATGATCCTCCCACACCCACACCCCACACATATCACATGCCACACCACACACACATAAATATACCAACACGCACACACACACACACACACACACAAAATGTCCTTAGTCCATTTACTCTCCCAAGCTCAGAGGCTATTCAATACCTTTTCTCTCCTTAAACCAAACATCTCTCAAAAGTAAAAGAAAATGTTGGGTTCAAGTGCATGTGGGCAGGTAGATGTGGTGATTGGTGCCTGTGGAATTTTTCTTCTGCTTTTTTTCATTTTTTTCAATCAACTGAAAAACAAGATTGTTATCTGAGAATAAACACGGGGGAGAAGAAGAGGGAGGGAGAGTGACCTACACCAGTAGCTGTGTTGCTATAATTTATAAATCCCTGAGAGGGGAAAAACAAGATTATCCTTCTCTTTTCTACAGGAAAAGAGGGTGATTGCTTACCAGAAAACACCCAGCTGTTAGTAACAGAGTGTTCTTTAGCCCCTGTGGTAGTAGGGGAGGAAGTAAACACCTCCCACTAATTCCAGAGGAGTCAACTTCCCAAGAAGTGGCAGCATGATGAGGGCGCATATGTGGACGTTTTGCACAGGGAAGAAGTCCACAGACTTTGATTCAGTCCTGCCTGGGTTATAATTTTGGCCCTCTCACTTCAAACTGAGATTTTGGGCAAATAATATAACCCCTCAGAGACTCAGGAGTCTCATATAAGAAATGGGAATAATTTTGTGCTGCTTTTTGTAAGGATTAAGTGAGATAACGTATGCAAATATGCTATCATCCTACACGGCACACAGGAAGACTTCGATAAATAGGGCTCAACAGGAGCACGTTCCTCAAAGTACAGACTCCGTGTGGCAATTAAAGATGTCAACTGAGCTTTCTACACCTCAACTTCGGTGTCAAGGCTCCATGTGCCTGATGACAGAAAGTGTATCCATTTTGAGTTCAGTGGACTTTTCCTCACTCTTCTCCCTGGAGTGATGGCTTCCTTCTGTAGACATAGCATCACAGCGTAGGGAAGATCCTGGCCTTTTCAAGCTGGCAATATCTGAAATGTCCCAGGTCTGTTCTAGTCCCTACACACAGCCATTTCTCTATATTCACATCTCTGGGCTCCCTGACAGTCTGTCTGTTCTCCGGTCAACTGGTCGACTCTCTCCCCAAAGGAATTCTCCAGCCAACAATCTAGGTGTTTTCTTTTTTTCCCTATAAATCTATTAGCATGTCCAGTCAATGCACCTCCAAAAGGATACTCCTAGTACATCTACTTTTACATGGTTCTCTTACCACCACGCTAAGTCCAGTTCCTGGATTTCTGCAGCCGCCAACTGATTGGCGGTGCTTTTATTTTTCCCTTACCACTTTCCAACACACTCCAGTGCAGCCACAGAAATCTTCAAAATACATAAATTAAGTTTGTTATACCCCTATTTAAAACCTCCCATTTTCTGCTTATCTCATCTAATATAAAATATCTTCTTTCCCTGGTGTACCAAGCCCTACGTGAACCAGATCCTGCTTATCTCTCTGACTTCAGTAGGTACCAATCAACCTATCAGGCACATTATGAGTCTTATTCTTTTTTATAAAACCACTTTATTGAGATATGATTGACATGTAAAAGGCAGTACGTAAAAAATTTATACAACTCAATGCATTTGCAGATAAGTATACAATTGTGACACCATCGCTACCAACAAGACTGTAGATATATCCATCATTTCCCAGTTTCCTGTCACTCCCCTTATCATTATATTTCTGTACTGTGTGTGTGTGTTAATAACACTTAGCATGAGACCAACCCTCTTATCAAACTTTAACTATACAGTACAGTACTGTCAGTTATAGGCACTATCCTGTTATTTATCTTGTATAACTGAAACTTTGTACCTTTTGACTATCACCTATTCTCCTCTGCCTCCAGCCCCTGGTAACCACTATTCTACTCTCTGCTTCTGTGAGTTTCACTATTTAAAATCTACCCGTAAGTGAGATCATACATTATTTATCTTTTAGTGTCTGACTTATTTCACTAAGCATGATAACCTTCAGGTCCATCCATGTTGTCCCAAATGTCAGGATTTTCTTCTTTTGTAAGGCTGAATAATATTCCATTGTATATATATACCACATTTTCTTTATCCATTCATCCATCCATGAGCATTTAGGCTGTTTTCATATCTTGGTTATTGTGAATAATGCTGCAGTGAACATAGGAGTGTAGATATCTTTTTGAGATGCTGATTTCAATTCTTTTGAATAAATACCAAGAAGTGGGATTGCTAGCTCATGTGGTAGTTCTATATTTAATTTTTTTGAGAAATCTCAATACTGTTTTCCATAAAGGACTGCACCAATTTACACTCCCACCAACAGTGTACAAGGGTTCATTTTTCTACACATTCTCAACAACACTTGCTATCTTTTTTTTTAATAATATTCATCCTAACAGGAGTGAGATGATGCCTCATTGTGGTTTTGATTTGCATTTCCTTCTTGATTTATAGTGTTGAGCACATTTTCATATACCTATTTGCCATGTGTATGCCCTCTTTGGAGAAATGTCTATTTATTGTTCTTACTACACCGAGCTTATCTGTAACGTAAGACCTCTGTATGAGCAGAGCCCTCTAAGAGGGAGACTCTCACTTCAATCTTTGCAAATTTGTGCTTTCAGCCAAATGTCTATGCAGGGATGTTCATGCAGCTTTCAGCCTAAAGGTCACTTCTTTATAAAGGTTTATCCTTCCTATCCAGTCTAAGGTAGCCAGTCACATCACCTTCTATCACACTCCAAGATTTAATTCTCTGTATACATATTTTCTAGTTTATTTATGTCCATCTCTTCAGTGCCAGTCTTACTTAACTACAATGTATGCTACAGTTAAGTGCTGGGACATTTTCAATTCTCTTCATTATGAAGTTACCATTATATAAAAAGTGCCTCTCAGACATCTAGGTGTTTAATGAACATGCGGAAGTTGTACAAATAAATGGGCTGCCCCACCAGATAAGCAGTGTGAAATTAACCAACCACAGATAATATATATGTGAAGCATTTGACTGTCTACAATTGATAAAATAATTTAATAAGGTTGTCAATTTGACAAAGAGTAGTATTTTCTTGTTTTAATATGCATTTCTTTTATTCATAGCTTAAGTTTACCTGTGCTTTCATAGTTATTCATGTTTATTCTTTTGTGAATTACCTATTTTTCCCTTTGACAATTATTTTACCATGAAGCTAATCTTCATTTGAGTTGAGAATGAGGGGATAAGAATAAGCCAGCCTTGTGTGTTGGCTTTGCATTCCAGGAAGACAGAAAAGAAAACACAGGAGGAACAAGGTTGGCACATCTGAGGAATAAGTAGGCCAGTGTGTGTGAAGAGAAGAGGTGAATAGCGTTGGGGGTTTGGATAAACAGGGATGGGATCATGCACGACTTTGTAGGTTATGCTACAATTTTTTTTTTTTTTTTGGGTATGCGGGCCTCTCACTGTTGTGGCTTCTCCCGTTGCGGAGCACAGGCTCCGGACACGCAGGCTCAATGGCCATGGCTCACGGGCCCAGCTGCTCTGCGGCATGTGGGATCTTCCCGGACCGGGGCACGAACCTGCGTCAGCAGGCGAACTCTCAACCACTGTGCCACCAGGGAAGCCCAATGCTACAATTTTTTATATGGTATCTTAGTTGCATTTGGAAGCCATTAGAGGTGTTTTTTAATTTGGCCGCACCTGATCTTAGTTGCCGCATGCAGGAAGTTTAGTTGCAGCATGCGGGTTCTTAGTTGCAGCATGTGGGATCTATTTCCGTGACCAGGGATGGAACCCAGGTTCCCTGCATTGGGAGCAGAGTCTTAACCACTGGACCCCCAGGGGAAGTCTCCATTAGGGGTGTTTTAAACAGAAGAGTGACATCTCTGGTTCAAAGAAAAAAATCTCTTTTAAGGGGTGGTGAAAGCTCAAATGTATGATGAGTAAGGTGGAAGACGGAAAACAAGAGGTTATTGCAGAGACACAGGCAAGAGGCAATAACAACTTAGTCTAGAAAAGTAGCAGTGGAAATGGTGGGGAAAAGTCAGATCTGAGATATATTTTGAAGGTAGAACCAACAAGATACAAGATTTTGTGTGGAGTTGGAGGAAAGTGAGAAATATTACCAAATGGATGGCAACTAAAAAGAAGGTTGGAAAATAAGCGGGTTTTGTGGGATGTGGAGGTGAAGCAGTGGTTTGGTGACATTATTTAGAGATTGCTCAGGCAGCCAGTTGGATCTGATGAGTAGGCAGTGAATTTTGGACTGTAAGTCTCAGAGGAGAGATGAATTTGGGAGATACGCATTAGGGAATCACCAGGATATAAATACTGGTGGAAGTGCCTGTACTCACCATAGGAAACTGTAGATAAAGAGGAGGTGTCCCAGAGCTGAGTCCTAGGTCAAGTAGCAAAGGGCGGAGCATCAAAGATGACACAGCAGTGACTGTCACTTACTGACTGCTTCCTTTGCTTGTGGTTTAGAAAGGCCCTGCCCATCCTGAAATAAGACATTTACCTGTATTTCCTTCAATTCTTTGTGTGGCTATTCATGTAACTCTTTAAAATATTTTAAGATAATTTTGAGAGATAGATTTCTAACTTCATGTATTTTTCCAACTATGTATCCAGTTGTTCAAGGGTTCTACTAAATAATTCACCACTTTCTCACTCATTTAAATTGGCAACTTGATTATAAATTAAATTGCTATATGTACTTGAGTTCACTTTTGGCCTTTCTCTTCTGTTCCATTGTTTCTTCTGTTGAAATACCAATACTAAACTTTTATTTGTGGTAAAATTTTAATACTTTTTATTGTTTGATCATGCAAATCCTCAATTACTGATCTTTCACAAAATGTTCTTGGTTATTTGTCTCCATTTATTTTCAAGTTAAATATTCACATCATCTTGTAGTTTGTCAAAAAAGTTATCCATTATAGTTTTTGTTTTTGTTTTCTTGTTTTTTTGCGGTTTGCGGGCATCTCACTGCTGTGGCCTCTCCCATTGCGGAGCCCAGGCTCCGGACGCGCAGGCTCAGCGGCCATGGCTCACAGGCCCAGCCGCTCCGCGGCACGTGGGACCTTCCTGGACCGGGGCACGAACCTGTGTCCTCTGCATCAGTAGGCGGACTCTCAACCACTGCGCCACCAGGGAAGCCCCTCCATTGTATTTTTAAATAGTGTTAAATTATATGCACACATTGATTTTGAAAAAGTCCCATATTTGCAATATTTTTTCCCATAAGGAATCTGGTTTATCTCATTTATTCAAGTCTTTCTTAAATCCCTCCAAAAAATGTTTTTAGTTTGATTTCCACATTTAATCTGTATTCATTATTTGATTCCTATTCCTAACATTTTGAGGTTAGTACCGTGGAATAAAAAACAGATTTACACAAAACAATTCTTGGGAATAGAGAAAAAGCAAAAGAGGTCTTATTATTATGACATTTTATGAAGTCTTGGGATAGGAGGCAGTTCCAAGGCAAAGTAAGTTTGTATAATTATAAAACATTACCATTGGGCTTCCCTGGTGGCGCAGTGGTTGAGAGTCCGCCTGCCGATGCCGGGGACACGGGTTCGTGCCCCGGTCCGGGAAGATCCCACATGCCGTGGGGTGGCTGGGCCCGTGAGCCATGGCCGCTGAGCCTGCACGTCCGGAGCCTGTGCTCCACAACGGGAGAGGCCACAACAGTGAGAGACCCCCGTACAGCAAAAAACAAAAAACAAAAAAACAAAAAAACAAAGAAACATTACCATTAAAAAGAAAGCCACCCTGTAGATCTGTGTACAGGTTTTACAGAGATTCCTTAAGATGTTCTTCAGGAAATGTCACCAACAGCTGTGTGACCAGGCCAATGTATTTACCCTGGTTCAAAGCTGGTTCCCTCCCAAGGAAAGTGGGCATAATGATATGCCTATAGTGTTGCTGTGAATTAAGCCAGGTAACATGGGCTAAGCAGGTTTTATGGGGACTAGCACACAGCAAGCACGCAACAAATGTTAGTTCTTAATTCGAGAAAGTTTCTCTGGTACATAATTAAGACAAAGAAGAACTACAATGTTGGAAAACAAGATTTTTCTTTGATAGTAATCTTTCCCCCTTCTCTTCTACTTTATATCTCCAAATGCCTACATTTTAAACATGCCTCTTTTTAAAATGGTATTTTATTATTGTGTTGGTTTCCTGTGGCTGCCACAACAAATTACTATAAACTTGGTGGCCTAAAACAGCAGAATTAAAATCAGCGTCACTGAGCTGAATCAAGGAGTCAGCAGGGCCATGCTCCCTCTGGAGGCTGTAGGGGAGAATTTGTTCTTTGCCTCTTCCAGCTTCTGGCGGCTGCGGGCACTGCTTAGCTTGCGGCCACATCACTCTAATCATCAGGGCCACAGCATCTGCAAATCTCTCTCTCCTCCATCTTCATGTTTTCTTCTCTGTGTGTGAGCAAATCTCCCTCTGGATTCTTCTTACAAGGATACATGTGATTGCACTTAGGGCCCACCTGGATAATCCAGGATAATCTCCTAATGTCAAGATCCGTAAGTCACATCTGCAAAATCTCTGTCTTATAAGATAACATTCCAGGAATTAAGACTTTATATTTGGTTGGGAGGGCGTTGGCATTCCTCAACTTATTACAATCATGTTCTGCTAAAAGTGATCTGAAATAATATAGAAATACCTGTGATTAATTGAAATAGAAATTGGAATAGTTCTACCGAAAAACAGAAAAAATTCATTTCATAGGTTATATGTTTTCACCATTTCAAACAAACCTTTCTAAAGTTTAAAAACTTTGCTGAGCAACTTTATTGTTCTTGTTATTTCTTGAGGGGGTGGGGATGGGCTGGGAACCTTGAAGGTACTGGGGCCGAAGTTTGCTGTGCTCAAAAGAAAATCAAAATCTGATACCACAGGAGTTAATGTTTTGTAAAAATTATTTTCAACTCCAGAGCCTCTGGAACAATCTATTCAGAACCTTTGAAATACAACATAATGTCATCAGCAGAAGGGAGACACAGTGTGAAGGGTGGCTGATGTCCAAGGCTCGGTAGTAGATTTATGATTATTCTGCCACTTGAGGCAGCAAATTTAATAGGAGGTATAGAAAAAAAAGGTTTCTTACTGACTTCCCTTGTGATGATGGAAATAACAGAACAGCCTAAGCTTAAGTGCTATTAAATCTCTTCTGGAGAGTTGGGCACAGGAGGGGAGGAGCGTGCTGTGGGGAAGGCGAGTGTCCCAACAACTTTTGTATTTCATGCACCAAGGGACACTGGAGTGGATTATCTAAGAAAGGTGAGAGCTCCAAGGGCTGTAGGAGGTGAAGTGACCCGATCCTCAAAAGAGAAGTGTAGACAGGAAAGTAAACACAGATTTTTATATTTTTCCCAAGAGAGTGGTAAAAAAATAGAAGAAAACCATGACCTTCTTGTACACAACACTCTTGATTATGAGGTTGGGTAAATCGGATGGGGGCCGTGGCTCTGAAGGTAGCATCAGAGGACTGGCCAAACTCATTCTCACAGGTGAAGAGGAATTTCTGGGGGGATGCTGAGTGCTGAGGGACCAAGGGACATAGAACATCCAGTGTTGCTGACAGCTATGCATGCAGCATGATGACCGCCACCGTGGACACAGGGTGAAGCCTCCTGACGATTTTCCCATCTTGAGATTCTCATACAACAATGCTACGGAAAAGAAGGGACCTCCCCATGCCAAACGTGACTGGGATTGAACAATTTCCTAAGTGAGGGAATTTAGAAGAGGTTTTAAATTTATCAGGAAATCAAAAGAAGCAAAATAAAGTGATGTGACCTTTTTAGTGTTGTGTCTCATGTTCATACAGACATGTGACCAAAGTTACAAAACCGGGACAAAGAATAATTGCATTTAAGAAACTTAGTCTCCATATGAAGACAGAGCTTACAGGGCTTCCCTGGTGGCGCAGTGGTTAAGAGTCTGCCTGCTAATGCAGGGGACACGGGTTCGAGCCCTGGTCTGGGAGGATCCCACATGCCACGGAGCAGCTACACCCGTGAGACACAACTGCTGAGCCTGCGCCTCTGGAGCCTGTGCTCCACAACAAGAGAGGCCGCGATAGTGAGAGGCCCGCGCACCACGATGAAGAGCGGCCCCCGCTTGCCACAACTAGAGAAAGCCCTCGCACAGAAACGAACACCTAACACAGCAAAAATAAATTAATTAATTAATAAACTTCTACCCCCCAACATCTTCTTAAAAAAAAAAAAAAAAGAGCTTACAAGTTAACAAATAAGTTACAGGAAAATTAAAACTCTCTTAAAATATGACCTTGAAAAAAACAAGGGTCAGAGCAGTGTACACAAATTTTTTCTATGTGTGTAAAATAAGTAAAAATATATGTATATATGACTTTGCTTAAATATGCATAAAATATCTTTTGAAGGACTCACATGGCATTTACAAGGCTGGTTTCTTGCAGGGAGGGAAACTTGGTGGCTGGGGGACAAGGATGGGAGGGAGATGTTTCATGGCATGTGAGTATGGGAGTGGCAGTCAGACTGGCTCAGTTGCTAAAGAAGACTCACAGGACCCCCAATGTCAATGCTTGTTAATTTACAGTTTATTTCAGGAAAAATACTCAATTTAGTTACAAATTAAAGACAGGACATCACGGCCAAAGGAGTTCACCCAGCAAGAAGTCTGAAGAGGCAGGTCCAAGGTCCAGTTTCCTCCCTCTATAGGGTCATATCAGACTGCTTTTCTCTCTTGAATCAGGAACCACTGGACATATGCAGAGAACAACTCTTGAACTGGGGCTATTACATCTTGCTGGTCAGGTAGGCATACTTCTCACTGTGTAACCAAACCCAACAACAAGAGCCCGTTGGAAGTGTACTGAGACTAGGTACAAGTGCCCCTGTTATCAAAAACGATGCTGGCAAGCTGGTAAAAACTGCCCCCAAACTCCTCAGACCCATGGGCACAACATAACCCTGTGAATCGGTACCTTTCACTTCTTGACCAGGAATCGGTGTCATGCAAATACGTGAGCCAAACAGTTCAGGCCAATTCCAGGAATGAGCGAATTAACCCTCATATTACAATGCACTTTGGTGACTTGAAATTTTGAGTAAGAGACTAAGATGTATGAGACAGTGAGATGTCAGGGTTCAGTCGGGGAAGTAAAGCACCATTATTATTATGGAATAAGAGAATAAGAACTTACACAATTGTGCAAGTATTTGGAAAAATAAGGATCTGAACAGAGGAATTGGTAGGTCAGAGAAAAACACATGTGGGTGGGCAAGATGAAGTAAGGAAGGGAATCTGGGAAACAGCACATCTAGCTGCTGTGGGACCTTGAAGGAGACTGGTGGAGAAGTCAGTAGAAGGTCAATTGCCTCAGGACTTTGCCTGTGCTATTCCTCTGCCTGGAACAGCCTTCTCTAATCCACCTGCCTTGTTCCATCACATCTTTCCTGTTTACTTAGATGTAACCTTCTCAGGCCACCAATTTAAAATTGCAACCCAACCTTTCCACGCTCTTTTTTGTACTTGATTTTCTTCATGCTACTTATATTTTAAAACACTCTATATTTTACTCATTTATTTTGTTTATTTTTCATCAGGATAGCAGGAATTTTAGTCTGCTTTGATTCCAGTTTTATCAGCTATGCCGGAGGCATAGTAGGTACTCAGTAAATGCATGCAGGCTTTAGGAACAATGAAGTCATGCCGATTATTCATGGCTAGCTTTATTTTCTTAGAGAAAAAAAAGTATTTCCATATCCTCTTAAGAAAAATATAGCATGAATACTTATGACAAATTCTCTAGTCTGCATCTAAAGATATATAATTTTCCCCAGGTAGAAGTAATAATCACTTTAATCAGCCTGGCCACTTGGTTACATTTCTTTTAATCCCTAGATATGAAGTTCCAGAGACAATCTGATTCTGAGTTATAATTAGTACATTTTAGGCTAACCAGTAGTCATAAAATAGTGATACGTAGTGCAAGTCTCTTTTTGTTTGTTGGTTTTGACCCTCAGCTTTAAGGTTCCAAACAAATAGAAGACAAATTCCTAAGTGAAAGAGAAGATTGAATAGTTAAGGTTCACTCTGAATAACTTAATTGTCACATTGTCTCTGGGGAGCAGGGGATAATTTATAGAAGTGTCTCTTCTACAGATAAGGACATAGGCACATGGGGATCTGTCAGTAATTCAGCAACAGGCTACAGAGGGCTCAAATATTGCGGACCCACGACTTTATTTTTTTATACAACATTTGTACCATGGGATATATTTAACCTAGAGTTTAGATCAATGGCTTTTTGTGGGACAAGGTTTATTTTGCACTATGCGGGCCTCTCACTGTTGTGGCCTCTCCCGTTGCAGAGCACAGGCTCCGGACGCGCAGGCTCAGCAGCCATGGCTCATGGGCCCAGCCACTCCACAGCATGTGGGATCTTCCCGGACTGGGGCACGAACCCGTGTCCCCTGCATCGGCAGGCGGACTCTCAACCACTGCACCACCAGGGAAGCCCTGTGGGACAAGTTTTGATAGTGAAAAACTTGGGTATGCAGAAGTCAGCTTGAACAACTCAACCTTTGATTTCTTTGCTGTGAGCTCAGGTGAAGTCCACCCAGCACCCTCTTCTGATCTCTGTGTGTCCACCTGCGGTCCCCGCCACAAAGTGTTGGTGTTCCTCACCACGGCAGGCCACGTGGACACAGTGGTTTGCTCTTTTGGAGACAATCTGTTCCCTTTGGTAACCTTGCAGGTCCCTCTTAGGGCCTGGGGAGAAAGCCATGGAGGCAAGACCCTCTGTGCCTCACTCTCAAGCTCCCAAGACATGTCAGCCATCCCTGTGTCCCTCCCTGGCTGTGTGGCCTGGGGAGATTTACTGAACTTCTGTCTTCAAGAGCCAGGTTAGTAAAGGAATTATGGGGCTTAAATTCTCTGGTTTCTTTTAGTCTCATAGTTAAAATCATCAGAGTAAATGATATTGCACTTCCCTTCTCACCCCTTCCCATTTCCCATGTTTATACCAGGTTGATGAGAACGCAGTGAATAGCCTCTAAAGCTTTTTATATTCCAAACTATCCCTTCCTCTTCCCTGACTCAGAGAAACTTCTAAAGAGGGATAGGGGGTGGGATCAAGAAGGAGTGGATTCTGCTTCAGTAGTTCCTTCCTTGTATATTCTGTTGTATACCAGTGATACCTTTTGAACCTAGAAATTATGAAATTGACATTTTCATTGCTGTTGTTGATGACTGCTCTGTGAACCAATTACTTCCTGATGGCCCAGTGACTCACAATTTAACTGAAGGATATTGTGAAACAGTTGGTTTACTTCTCAAACAATCATTCCATCACAGTTTTAGAGGAAGTCAATTTGTCCACAGTTATGCTAGTCAGTTGTGAGTGTATTTAGAATCTTCTTAGGCATTTCTGTAGTGCTGTGCTCTATACTAAATACTGCAAAAATCTTTTGGCTGTTGTTGATTCAGAAGGGGATGTGGTGGTGAGTAGGGAGGAATCAACCCACAGAAATGGGACAATGGATCATGGAGATGAAATGAGTTTCTTCCTGAAATCTCATTTTGGTAGCCCGACTTAGAATTTTTCAGGTTGCTTCCCATAGAAGGAATAATGGAATCTTTTGTATTAACACCTAAAATTGTGAGGAGAGCTGGCTCTTAAATGAAAAGATAGATCTGGACTTAACTGACTCTGTGACTGATTTTGTGCCTGATAGGTGGTGTGGTTAGACAGTCTTGGGGTCCAACCTTAGTTCTCTTTGTCCCTGGCATCGTGAACTTACCCAGAAATACTCACATCTGAATGATGGAGATAATATTTCCATTTCAAATTTTTTCAAGCTATTTACATGAGATATTACATGTATCTAGAATGGAATGATTTAGTAGAGAAATATTCTCTTAGCTCGGGATATATGTTGTTTAAAAAGGATTCAAACATTCGCTTGAAGATTTCTAAAATCAGTTGTCTATGGAAACATGAGAAATGAAAAAGGGAAGTTAAAGACAACAACACCAAAACTGAGTGAGGCAAGGAAAGGGAGGACAACAGATTATTTTCCAGGTATGAACCTGTTAACAAATCGGGTCCAGCTGCTCGCCGCTCAAAACTCAATACTCAAGAGAGAGATGTTGGTAGAAAGGAAAGTTGCTTTTCATCAGAAGGCTGGCAATCTGGGGAGATGGTGGACTCAATGTCCCCAAAAAACCACCTCCGAAGATTCTGCTTGACCATGAAAGTTTTAAAGGGAAAAAGGGAAGTAATCTCAGTTAATCGTTGAAATAGGGGATCAGACTCCTTGGCAGCCCCCACTGCGTGCATCGACTTCTTGTGATCTTCCTCTAGATGTTACTTTGTTCACGGTTTGTTCACACAGTTTGTTCTCGAGATTTCTGAAGGGGAAGTTAGGAAAGAGATATGGTCATCTGTTAATTACTTATTCTTCAATTATACTTCTCTGATCTACAAAAAGAACTAACAAGTTAGACAGGGTAATGTGTGATTAGAAGATTTGAAAGGTGTGCTTAGGCCAGAGATGAGTAGAGCATGGAGGCGCCTGGTTTAAAAGTTACTTACAATATAGCTCTGCTAAAGTGACAAGAAAAGGGACTTCCTGCTGAGAGCATTTTCCTGCAAAGAACTGCTTCCAAAGCTAAAGAGTGAACTAGATTTGTTCGTGCAAAATTGAGTTATTCTTCTTATTCTATAAAGCTCTTTCTAATGTGCAGAATTTTTTAAAAAACATTATTTTATGTTTTAGGTAACAGTTCCTTTTTAAAAAAGGAATATTTCATGCTCTGCTACACTTCAATTTTATAAAGCAGACCTCATAAATACATTATTATATCCCTCTTGGCTATTATGAGGAGAATTTTAAAGACCAGCTTTCTTACTAAAGATTGATACCTAGAATATAAAAACTAGAGTTGTTCAGGTTTATTAAGAAGGAGAAAGAACCAAGCTAGAAAACCTAAATGAGAGTGAAACGTTTGTTTACTGAGTTATCCCATTAGTTCAGCAAATATTCAAGTAAGAAATATAATGGCAAGTATCCAATTTAACCAGCAGGCATATTAAAATTATAAGAGGCTTTCATAAAGTTTTTGCATACTAAGAGATCCACAATTTCCCTTGAATGGAACTGGAAACTAAAGACATACCAATACTCCCTCCCGCCCTCATTCTTCAGGTAATGCAAACTTTTTAGAGAAGGCTCTTTATCTAATTTATATTCAATCATTTGGAGTCAATAGTTTTTCAGTGAACATTTTCTTTTGTAGCGTATGTCACTTCCAGTTCATGCTTTTTGGTTTGCATTAAAATTATTCTCTCTGAGACAAGAGGATTACTCCATCACCCACTGCAGATCTCAGAAATGATCAAAAGATAAAGATTCTCTCTGTAGTGACTTCCATGTGCCTGTCCACTATACAGTATCTAGCACTCTGCATCAGGGGGTTAGTGAGGGTTCATACAGCTCCTCCCATTTGTTTCTCAGGATGAAACCTCTTTCTAACGGTGATCACAAACTTGCCTACACTCTATCTTTTCCAAATGTGTTGACATTTCAGGCAGGTAGATGTATCTTCCCCTGGTTTCTGTAGAGGTATGAATTTTTCCCAAAGTAATCATTTAGCAATTTCAGTGGATATTTTAAAGAGAGATAAAAGTTTAAAACATGGGCTCAGATCACCAGATTAGACCCCAAATCAGAAGTTAACCCTAAAAAAAAGCCCCCTTTTTTTTTTAAGAGTGTTGACTCAGGTCAGACTTACTCATGGAAGTTTATTTGTGTTTCTTGGAATGAATCTTTTGTTCTCTTTTTGATATCACTTTTTATATACTTGAAAAACATAGAAACTTTGTTTAATTAGAGACAGATAATATAATATCAGCAAAGAGTTAATACTTGCAATTATAGAACAAAATACTGTGGATATATTAAAATGCTTATGTTCAAAATAAACCACTTTGTCTCTATTGCTTCTCTGGCCAATCAAAGCATAATATTTCTAATTAATTACTTAGCTGCAAACATCAGGCGTATTTGCTTTTCCTTTTTTCATTCCTCATATATTGATCCCTGTGGTAGACTGCTACAGTAATGGCCCCCAATGAATCATACTTCCCAGTACCTGTGTATAAGTATAGTCTGTCCTCATGGACTTAGGGCTGGCCATGTGTCTTACTTTGGTTAGAGAGACATCAGCAAGTGTGACACAAGCAGAGGATTGAGGAATACTTGCTCCTTGGAACTTGACTGCCTGATGGGCCTTGTGAAGAAGCAGGTCTAGCATGAGAGACATACCAGGCATAAGAGTGAGGCACCTTAGACCAGTGAGCTTCACTTGAGCCATCAGATAACTGCAGCCATATGATTGACTCCAGGTAAAACCAACAGAAAGCCACCCAGCTGAGCCTAGCCCCAAATCTTAAGCCACAGTATAATGAATAAATGAAATGCTTGTCATTTTAAACTAATAAATTTTGGAGTAATTTATCACATGAGTTTAGATAACTGATACAGTCTTAGTGTAAATACTTGTCAATAATTTTTTTTCCTTTTTGAATGGGTATATGTCTTTAACACATTACAAATTAACACCCCATTGTAAGGTATAAATTCTCCAATTCATATGTATTGCAGTGATGAGAGTGTGCTGCTCGGTTCTCTTTTAAGAGAGAAATTGCTTCAAGGAAGGTGAGAGCTGCCAACTTCCAGCTGCTCCAAGTTCAAGATCGACAATCATTTTCTTGAAGCTTTCTCTGGGCTACTCCTGGTCAATGACTGAGCATATAATCAAGATACTAGAGGTAGGCCATTTCTGTCCGTTGTGGGGCTCCTCCAATGGGTATTCATTGCTCTGGAGCTCCCCGTTGGCCTGGCCAACGACTTGAGCTGCACTAGAGCTGCTCCAATTGTCTTTCATTCCCTCTCTTCTTCTATAGGCATTAAGACCCGCATAGGATTTGAAAAGTCTTCCTGTTTGGGTCTTTTATATTTTATTCTTTACACACTTTTAAAATGATGTCATGCTGTCTTCTATTTTTCTTGTGTTCTGATGAAAATTCTATTGTCATTTTTTTTTCAAACTCAGTTCTTTGGTAGCAGGCTTTAGAACATCCTAGATTTAAGAAGTAATTTGTTAAAGCATGCGCAGAAGTGTAACAGTGAATAAAATATATTGGTTAGCATTTCAAACTTGTATAACCAATGAACACAGCCTAGGTATTTTTTTTTCCTATTACTTTCATAACTTGACTCCACAGATATAGGCAGTATGTAACCAGAAAGTTATATAAGTAAACACAGATTGTACATGATAATTTTTGTTCACAAAGGTCATGTGTGCAGGTGCATGAAGGAAAAGCATGCATAGATTATGATCGAACTGTTTTTTAAAATGCAAAAATGTAAAATTACATCTTGTAATTATAAAGAGATTGTCGATATACTTCAAAAATTAAATGTTGCTTATACCAGGTGTATGAGAGCTACAGGATTCAAGTAACAAGCAATAAGATCTCAAGAAATTAATACTGGTCAAAGAGAACAGGAACATTTGTACATTTCTCTGAAAATACATCTGCTACTAGAATATGAAATCTAGCAGGAACTTAGAGAAAAAGTTGGAAAATCTAAAGGCAATTACTTAATATTTCTTATTACCTAAACAACAATATGCACCTGTATTTAAATTGTCAGTCTCACGTGATTGTCATTTGAATTGTTGAGTTTTTCCTCCATATGAAATGCCTTGTCTTTCTCTGGCTATTTTCTATATGTTATCTTTAATATTCTGCCATTTGCTTACTATGTCTCTGGTTATATTTTCCTTTGAATTTATCTTATTTGAGCTCAGTGAACTCCTGGGATCTTTAAATTTATGTCTTTCACAAAAGTTGGAGAGTTTTGGGCCATTATCTTTTCAAATATATATATTTTTCTGGCCCATTCTCTCTGACTGGTAGCAATAGATGATGTATCTTGAGTAAAAGGAACTGCTGTAGATAGGCCTTTAATAATGTTGTGGTGAGGTGTGTGTGCGGGAGGCGTTCTGTAGTCCTATGATTATGCTTCAGTGTTTCAGTAAGCTTATACCTCTGTACTGTGAACGGCACAAATGCTTCTCACTATTTGTCTCCTCCCTTATGTGGGACAGGATGGTTAAAGTGGACTAGAGTTGGATATTTCCCTTCTCCAGGTCAATTAGGCTCTGATAATATTCCAGCGGGTAGGCTCTGGTTAACTAGTTAACCCTGAAGGCAGACCTTGTTAAGAAGAACAGAGTGCCCTAATGTATTGGGTTGGCCAGAAAGTTTGTATGGGTTTTTCCATAGCATCTTTGGCCAAACCAATATTTTCAGAATGGTTCCTTTCCCTCTCTCTCTTCTAGAAGCCCAAGGAGATTTTTCTCTGATATTTACCGAGGGAATCTGGTTGAGCTCCTGGAGATAAATCTCACAACATCTTGGGCCCCCCTATGTCTGGGGCCCCCTGCAGGTTTTATCTCTCAGAGTTGTCCACACTGACTCTTCAGCAAGTTACCAGTTGCAGTTCAGGTTTTACTGACCCGGCACTAGTTCCCTCAGTAGTTTCCTCTCCTGAGTTTCTGCTCTGCTAGTCAAGACTCCCTATATTCCCCTGTCTGTCCCTCCAGTCTTGGGGACAACAGTTTGCCCTGTGTCCTTACCATCTCTTACAGATCCAAGAAGAGTTGTTGATTTTTTAGTCTGTTCAGTTTGTTACTTGATGTTAGAACAGAATGGTGACTTCCATGCTGCTTACATGTGGAACCAAAACTGGAGGCCATCATACAGTCAGTTTTAGAATCTTTCTTCTCTACCTTGGAAGCACAACTTCTGTTGCATTAAATTTTAGTGCACTCATTCCTTACAATTTTTTCTACCTCTACTTTAGTCTCTGTGAATTTTAGATAGACTGTGTAAGGGACAATACATCATTTAAAACTAAGTGAGCTATTTCAGGCATCTGTGTACTGTTCACTTGACTAGACCAATATTTTCCTCCAATCTCTCATCTTTTCTACAACTATATTCACAATGTAGAACAGTCATTATATCATTCTGCTGCCAGTAAACATGCAATGGCTCTTCTTTGCCTAAAATATATGTTTTTTGTTTGTTTTCTTACATGACATTCAAAGTTTTCCACCTTTTGGAAACATCTTCCACTTCTAGATTTCTTTCTCACTCTAAACTCTATAATGTATTTGTAATGAATGTGGAATTTTTTACCCTTCTTATTTACACAAGAGCATTTTGTGCAGTTGATAATACAGGGAAATGCATAAGTGTGGTATAACTAAAACAAATCAGGATGAAATGAAAACCTAAGAAACAAGAAAAGAGAGGAAGAGAAAAAAAGAAAGGTATGACAAAAAATAAAAACATCATGGCTGAGGAAAGAAAATGTAACAGAACCCCAAATGTAGCTTTTAGTTTTCTAAGAGGATTGATAAAATAGGAAATATGTTGGATAATATATTAGTTGTATTGGAGTTGGAAGACTGCTGTTTACACATATCAAGATTATTTTTTTCCCAAAACAGTCATTTTGCCTTCTTGAATTTGATTTTTATTTAGAATTTTCCTCTCAAGTCAATATTTGTCAAAAGCCAATAAACCCATCAAGACCACATTAAACTGAACCTCCTCCAGGAGGTCTCCATGAAGCCAAGCTCCTCTATGAGAATAAGTCCTTTTATTTGCCCATTTTTCTGGTTTTTGCACTTATTTATGTGCTGCCTTTTTTGTTAGTTTATAGTAAAGGCCTTTTGTCTTTATCGTCATCCTTTGTTTGAATTCCCAGAGACAATCATAATACTTCAGACAATTTTGTTTTCATTCAAGTCTCTGCCTTAAATATTAGACCCTAACTGAATTCAAAGGCAATGGATATATGACTTATTTACGTTTCTGTAATCTTCAGGCCTTGTCGGAGAAGAAGAAATTTAGAAATAAGTCAAGTAGTTTACAAAGATATTTCCCTGAAATTTCATACTCCCAAGATGAGATGCTATTTCTATGAAGAATCAACCCCCACTGATCTGTAGGCTCCTCTGTGGTTGCACAGTGGGGTGCAAGCGGGGAATGAGGAGCATTTGTTCAGTAGCACCTAAAAATAGACATATTTTATGAAGGTCTAGCAGGAAATAATCCAAGAAAATGATGCAAGCAATTTTTTTTAAATCACAAAGGAGAAGGAATAGCATTATGAGGTTTCAGATAAATAATGCTAAAAAGAATGAGACATGTACCTGGGTAATTTATTTTCTGAATTCTATGTATGAAATTCCCATGTTCAAAGCCCAAACTCTAAAGTCTGGTTAGGTCATAATAAATCATTTTAAATCCAGAGAACCACATGACCTTTCTGCACTCAAGACAACAGCTTAGGTTTACCTCCTCACCACCATTTGATGTCTAACAGGAGCTATTTTTGTTTTCTATTGCTATCCTGCTCTTCCTTCTTTCTATTTTATTCTTGACAGTAGATCCTGGCTTAAGACCATGTAGAAGCATCTTTTCTATGTCTGTTGAGCTCTTGAGCTCCCACCTAATCACTACCATCATTGTCATCAGTCATGTATTAAGTCTCTATGTTGTGTAAGGTCCTGGGGATTTGAGGTACATCATCTATATATTGGTATTCATGTCCTATACTGGTGATAATTAATGACATAGGTAGTAATTTATTCAGAAGTTTAGGAAAAGTAAGTCTTAGCTAAGTAAAAGGAAGGGAAATCACTCTGGAAGAGAAAAATGGGAAAAAATGCCAGTAAACATGCAGAGACCAACTTCATGGAAGTAAATTGTTCACACAGAGGAGTAAGGGAAGATACCCTTGAAATATATTTTAAGGCAATATTTTATAGAGGTTTGAATGTCAAGAAAAGAAGTGTGGATTTATCTTCCAATGGGGAAATAATTAAATGTTTATTGGGAGGCCACAAATTTATTTATTTACCATATATTGAATACAACATAGAACTAAATGCCTGGAATAGAAAAGGAATAGATGCATTACCTTCCAAAGGAACCGTGCATGGCAGAGGGTTAGAAATTGCCACACAGAAATAACAACATCTGTATAGAAAAATGTATGAATATGTTTTCCTCAGGTAGGTCAGAAAAATGGAAGTGTTTTTTTTTTTTTCTACTTAAGAAGAAACATATCAGACAAGGAAATTATAAATAGGATTTCTTTAACCTAACCAAGAAGGAGATAAAGGCAATTTCAACTGGAAGGAACAGTGAGCTAAATGACAGAATCCTGGAAGGTCAGGAAATGCTGACTACAATATGATTGGAGTTGCATAAAAAGAGCTGACTTTCTGCACTAAACCTTACTTGTACAATATTTTGAAAGAGGTAATGGACTTGAAACATTGGAGAGAAAATAGTTTATTACAAAGATCACAAGCAAATATTTGGCTCAACACTCTACAAGTGTAGAGTAGAATTAACTTAAATAAATATACAACTACTGTTGAACTTAATATAATATGAAATAAGTTATTGTTAATTGTACATTCTATGTGTCTGGCTCCCGGCTGAACACTTCCTAGCTGGTAGACTGAAAGCTATTTCATTCTTTCAATAAATATTTATTGAGAACTTACTATGTGCTGGGCTCTCTAAGGGGACCATCAGTGAGCAAAACAGGAAGAACTCTGATTCATGGTGATGCTTATGTACTTGATGGCACCATCTTCCTCACTGTTGTATCCTAAAGGCTACACACAATGCTTAGTGCAAGAAAGTTTCACATGCACATCTAGCCAAGATTATCTGGGGTATACCTGGGGTCAAAAATTTGCACTTATCATTAGTTGCAGTGAGGAAGCCTGCACGTCACGGGAAACATTGAGACATCTTGGTAAAAGAGTGAGTTCTTCTAAAAAGGATCTCCTATGGGATTGGACTTTGTGTTGGGTGATTTGGGAGAAAGTTCAAGGAAGCAAGGATTTTCTCTATATTAGATACTGTCAGAAAAAGGACAATTCTATGACTGGGAATAATAAGTCTTATCTAGGAGGGAAGACTAGAGGCAGGTTAAAGCTGTAATTGAAAAAAAAATGGAAAAGAGATAGCCATTACTCATATTAGGCAGGAGAGAGGGATATTTGGCAGTTGGATATTTGTTGTAGCTTCCACAATGACCTGTTTTTTGTTTGTGCTGGGACAAAATGATGAGTGGTCTTATTCTTTGTTTCACTTCATCATGGCTGCAGAATGACCTTGTCTGATGTTGGTGTCCTGTGAAATTATTTATTTCCAAAAGGAGAACAACATGGCAGAGCCATGAGGATCAGACCAGCTCCTAACAACAACAAGACTTAGCAGTCAGGATATCAGGGGTGTTCTTCTCTTAGAATTAACTGTTCAACCACAATGCTATGAGATAAGAAATCAACTAGAAGAAGAAAACTGCAAAAAACAAACACATGGATGCTAAATAATAGGCTGCTAAACACTAATAATTCACTGAAGAAATCAAAGAAGAAATAAGAAAACTACCTGAAGACAAATGAAAATGAAAACACAGTGATCTAAAACTACGGAATGCAGCAAAAGAAGTTTTAAGAGGGAAGTTTATAGTGATATAAGCTTACCTAAGGAAACAAGAAAAATGTCAAATAAACAACCTAACCTTACACTTAAAAGTAACTAGAAAAAGAACAGAACAAACAAAACCCATGGTGAGTAGAAGGAAAGAAATCATGAAGATCAGAAAGGAAATGAACTAAATAGAGATAAAGGATTAGAAAAGTTCAATGAAACTTAGATCTGGTTCTTTGAAAAGATAAACAAAATTGATAAACCTTTAGCCAGACTCATCAAAAAAAACAACAAACAAAAAAACAACAGAGAGAGAGAGAGAGAGAGAGACAGAGACAGAGACAGAGACAGAGAGAGAGAGAGGGTCCAAATCAATACAATCAGAAAGGAAAAAGAGAAGTTACAAGTGACACCACAGAAAAATCATAAGAGATTCCTGGGTACAATTATATACCAATATACTGGACAATGGAGAAAAAATGGACAAATTCCTAGAAATGTACAATCTCCCAAGACTGAACCAGGAACAAACAGAAAATAAAAATAGACCAATTATCAGTAATGAAATTGAATCACTAATTAAAAAAAAAAACCTCCCAATAAACAGAAGTTCAGAACCAGATGGTGTCACAGATGAATTCTACCAAACATTTAAAAAAGAGTCAACACCTATCCTTCTCAAACACTTCTAAACTCATTCTACAAGGCCAGTATCACTCTGATATCAAAACCAAAGATATCACAAAATGGAAAATTACAGGCCCATAACACTGATGAACATAAATGCAAAAACCCTCAAAAAAATGCAAGCAAACTGAATTCAACAGTACATTAAAAGGATCATACACCTGGATGTAATGGTATTTATCCCAGGGATGCAAAGATGTTTCAATATTCACAAACCACTCAATGTGATACACCACATTAGCATATTGAAGAATAAAAAGCATATGATTACCTCAGTAGATGCAGAAAAGAATTTTTAAAAATTCAGCATTTAGTTATGATGAAAACTCTTAACAATGTAAAGAAACACACCTCAACATAATAAAGACCATATATGACAGCTAACTCAATAGTGAAAAACTGAAAGCATTTTCTGTAAGATCAGAAACAAGACAGGGATGCCCACTCTTGCCACTTTGATTCAACATAGTATGATAAGTCTCAGACAAAGCAATCAGACAGAGAAAATAAATAAATTTAATCCAAATTGAAAAGGAAGTAGTAAAACAGTCAGTCTTTGCAGATGACATGATACTATACATAGAAAATGCTAAAAGCACCACCAAAAAACTACTATAACTTATCAATGAATTAGGTAAAAATGCAGGATACAGAATAAATATACAGAAATTTGTTGCATTTCTATAAACTAACAATGAAATATTGGAAAGAGAAAATTAAGAACAAATCACATGTATAATTGCATCAAAAGAATAAAATACCTAGGAATAAAACCTGTACTCAGAAAATTCTAAGACACTGATGAAAGAAATTAAGGATGACACAAACAGATGGAAATATATATGGTGTTCTTGGATTGAAAGAATTAAATTATTAGAATGAGTATACTAACCAAGGCAATCTACAGATTTGGTGTGATCCTTATCAAAATATCAATAACATTTCTCAGAGAACTAAAACAAGAAATTCTGAAAGTTATATGGAACAACAAAAGACACTGAATATCTAAAAAAATCTTGAGAAAGGAGAACAAAGCTGGAGGTATCACAATCTCTGATTCCAGACTATACTACAAAGCTATAGTCATCAAAACAGTATGGTACTAGCTCAGAAAAACAGACACATAGATCAATGAAACAGAAGAGAGAGCCCAGAAATGAACCCACACATATATGGACAATTAATCTATAACAAAAGAGACAAGAATATACAATGAGGAATAAGCTTCTTCAATAAATGGTGTTGGGAAAACTGGAAAGCTATGTGCAAAATAATCATACTGGATTCTTTTCTCACACTATATACAAAGATAAACTCAAAATGCATTAGACACTTAAATGTATGTCCTGAAATCATAAAACATCTAGAAGAAAATATAGGCAGTACTCTCTTTGACACTGGTCTTAGAAATATTTTTTTTGGATATGTCTCTTTAGGCAAGGGAAACAAAAGCAAAAATAAACAAATGGGACTATATCAAACTAAAAAGCTTTTGCACAGTGAAGGAAACTATTGATAAAATGAAAACGCCACCCACTGAATGAGAGAAGATATCTGAAAATGATATATCAAATAAGGGGCTAATATTCAAAAGATACCAAGAACTCATACAACTCAATACCAAAAAAGTAAACAATCCCATTAAAAAATGGACAGAGGATCTGAAAACACTTTTCTCCAGAGAAGACATACAGATGGCCAACAGGCACATGAAAAGATGCTCAACTTCACTAATCATCCAGGGAAACACAAATTAAAACCACAGTGAGACTTCACATCATATCTGCCAGAAAGACATCTGATAGATGTCTTTTTATTTGTTGTTACATCTACCTTTTTATTATAAAAAAGACAATAAATGACAAGTGTTGGCAAGGATGAGGAGAAAAGGGAACCCTCGTGCACTGTTGGTGGGAAAGTAAATTGGTGCAGCCACTATGGAAAACAGTATGGAGATTTCTCAAAAAATTAAAAATAGAACTAGCGTATGATCCAGCAATTCCGCTCTGGGATATTTATCTGAAGAAAATGAAAACAGTAATTAGAAATGATATATGCACCCTAATGTTCATTACAGCATTATTTACAATAGCCAAGATATGGAAGGAACCTAAGTGCCCACCAATAAATGAATGGATAAAGAAGATATGGTATGTACATATAATGAATATTAGCCATAAAAAAAGAAGGAAATCTTGACATTTGTGACAACTTGGATGGACCTAGATGGTATTATGCTAAATGAAATAATTCAGACCGAGAAAGACAAATACTGTATGATTTCACTTATATGTGGAATCTTAAAAACAAAACAAAGAAACAAACATAACAAAACCGTAAAAGAGCCATAGATACAGAGAACAAACAGGTGGTTGCCAAAAGGGAGGGAGGTGGAGGAATGAGAGAAATAGGTGAGGGAGACTAAAAGGTAGAAACTTCCAGTTACAAAATAAATGAGTCATGGGTATAAAATGCACAGTGTGGGGAATATTGTCAATAACTACGTGATATCTTCTTTGGTGACATATGGAAACTAAACTTATTTTGGTGATCAGTTTGAAATGCATAGAAATATTGAATCACTATGTTGTGTAACAAAAACTAATGTAGTGCTGTAGGTCAATTATACTCCAAAATCAAACAAAGAGATCAGATTTGTGGTTACCAAATGTGAGTGTTGGGGGCAGGGGGGAATTGGATGAAGGCAGTCAAAAGATACAATCTTCCATTTATAAGATAAATAAATACTAGAGATGGAATGTACAGGATGATGAATGGAATTGACACTGCCATGTGTTATATATGACAGTGTTTAGGAGAGTAAATGCTAAGAGTTCTCATCACAAGAAGAAACCTTTTTCTGTTTATTTAATCTTGTATCTGTATGAGATGATGGATGTTCATGCAAGCTACTGCGATAAACATTTCATGATTATATAAGTCAAATCATTACACTGTACATCTTAAACTTACGAAGTGCTGTATGTCATTTATATCTCAATGAAACTGGAAGAAAAATATAAAGGAGAAATAAGGAATTAACTGTTTAATTAGTTAAGATCTGATGTAACCATTCCCAAATTCCTATCCCCTCACCACATGGGAAATGGTACCCTTTTCTAGCCCAGTTTAGTTTCATACCAGATGTTGCTATTTTCCGGGTTCACATTGTCTCTGGACTCTTTGCTGGTTCTAGATGGACTGGTTGCCTTCCAGATGTATGGCTACAAAACTAGTAATAGTAAGAGGGGTGCTGGTAACAAGTCTCATCTTACAGACTAAAAGATTTTTCTGGAGTGATTTTTCTTTTTGGTAGTTTCAGTTGTAGTTCCAGTTCTTCTCCATCTAATGTTGAGACCATTGCTATCACTATTTTATTTTCAGGTTTTGTTTTGGCATTTTCTCATTTGCGTTCTGTACTCCTGAGAAGATGCTTGCTTTGTCCGCCTCAAGACAAAAAGCTTTTCATTTTCTTGCTTGCTTTCTGCATTCGCCCACTCTGGCACATGCTGAGATCCCACAAACCTAAGATGTTCCAAGTCTACCCTCCCACTGGGGCTGCTGGTGGGGTGAGGTATAGGACCTCCTGCCTGGGGAAATCCCCACACTAAGTTGATTAGGTCATCACAGGATTGGTGACCTCGTCACTGACCCTTCTCACTCAGTCACCCTTCATGGCTCTATTAGCAAGAACTGAGAGCACACGTGTCAACTAGTGAGACCTCCTGCTAAGTGGCTTAACATCCCGCTGGTTTTTTCTCATTTAACTTTCCAAAGATACTTCTAGTGCTTTACACACACTGAGAAACGCCATGGATCCTGACATTTTCCTTCTGAGAAGAGCAAGCCCTATTCTGGGCATGCATGGAAGGTTGCCTTGAGGAAATAAGTGACCCTTTGTCATCATTTATATCTCTAACCCTTCAAAAATTATCTAGGTCACACACACTTATGGGTACTGTATTGACTTGCATGCTGCTACTTTCCTAGCATATGATCCCTTCTAACAATCTGTGGATTCTTGAACACTTTCTCGCTCCCAGTACATGTCAGTTTATATATGAATTTGCTGCCCTACCTGAGTGATAGCAGCTGAATTGGCATATATTACATTCCAATTAAATGAAAAGAGTATTTAGATATTTTGTGGAACAATAAAGCAACACACACACACACACACACACACAGAAGCCCCACCAGCTACATGGCAATAATTCACTATTATGTGTGATTTCTAATTAAGTGTGCGATTTCTAATTATGTGTGTGATTTCTAATGCTCTAGCCTGGTGTGTCTTGCTGAAGCCGGGCAGACGTTGTGCTTGATCTAAGTGATTCTCAAAAGTCCTCAATTCTTTGAGGCAAATAGAAATGATTAGAGATTATGTGACAACATTTCTAAAGATCCCCGTTTATAGTTTCCACAGGTTCTCACGTGGCTTGTACTGTGACTAGCTGTTTCAGTACACACTGGTCTTTTTATTTTTTTCTTTCCTGCCTGGTGTGTGTTATGTAGTAATGTATATTTTTGTTATTTCAAATGAAATTGATTTGCAGTTGGGAAAATAACCACCCTAGAGATCAGTTGATGCTGTATTTGCAGAAAGAAAAGTATACAAGAAAGTCATATGTGCTAAAAATATGAAAAAGCCCCAGTTTACACCTAATTTAATTTCTTCTATCTACTTTTCTTTGCTTATATTTCCCACAACTGTCCATTAGCACCACTCTCCTAGAACAAGCAGGCTATTTTCTTGCAGAAGAACACTAGGGACCCTGAGGATAGCTTAATCATAAAACAAACTGAAAATTAAAAAACGCCATCTAGATAAGAAACTGCTAAATTGGCTATAAAAGCTATTCAAAAACGAATCTAACACCAGAGGCATAGAAAACACGAACAGGAGGCTCATGTTTCTGACCGCTTTCCCATCTAAATTTCACATTGAAAATTGCCTCATAAAAGACATAGGTAGCAGGTCAGGCACACAGGAAATTTTTTCTATCTTCTGATGCCAAAGAAGATACAAGAGATGCAATTTTTTTTATTAAAAGAGATGCAAATTTCCTGATTTGAGTTTTTGTTTTCTTGACTCTATCTTATAAAGGATGCTGAATATTAGGGGAAAAAAGGATGTGGCATGTGATGTCTATAATGTTCCCACTGAGCTAGTTGCACATCTGTCACTGGAGTACAGTATTAGAAATTGGTAAAGGGCGTGCAATGTATTTTTCAGCCGAAGTGTAACATAAACCATTAGATAGAGATGGGAAAGGACTTAATAAACAAAGGAAAAGAAAAGGCCTTCACTGTCACAAGCCAATGTCAAAAGCAAACAGCAATTACATGGAAAAAGAATTAACATTCAAATTTTAAAGTACCACTGATGTCTTGTGGACATAACGTCCTGTCTGTGAACACCAATGGGAAATGAAGTTTTGTTTGTAGCACTGGACAATCCTAAAGGAGAGCAGACCAAGAATAGTATTTTTAAAGAGTGAACAATTATTTCATTATTTAATATTGTATAAAATTTCAAATACTCAAGACATGGAGTTCAAAGATTGAATGCATTTTAAGACAAAACTGAAAGGTGTTTTAAAAAATATTTAAATAGGGCTTCCGTGGTGGCGCAGTGGTTGAGAGTCCGCCTGCCGATGCAGGGGACATGGGTTCGTGCCCCGGTCCGGGAAGATCCCACATGCCGCGGAGCGGCTGGGCCCGTGAGCCATGGCCGCTGAGCCTGCGCGTCCGGAGCCTGTGCTCCGCAATGGGAGAGGCCACAGCAGTGAGAGGCCCGAGTACCGCAAAAAAAAAAAAAAACCAAAAAACCTCAGACCCTGCCTTTAAAGAACTCCGGGTCTTTTAAGAGGAACGGGTACACAGAAAAATGATACAAGACAATGTCAGTGCAGAGATGACTTTACCCCAACATGGGCTGGATATATAAATATAGATAAAAAGATGATAGATATAAATGAAAGCTTAACTATCCTATTTTCCTATTTAAAAAATGTTAGCATAGGGCTTCCCCGGTGGCACAGTGGTTGAGAGTCCGCCTACCGATGCAGGGGACACGGGTTCGTACCCCGGTCCGGGAAGATCCCACATGCCGCGGAGCGGCTGGGCCCGTGAGCCATGGCCGCTGAGCCTGCGCGTCCGGAGCCTGTGCTCCGCAGTGGGAGAGGCCACAACAGTGAGAGGCCCGCGTACCGCAAAAAAAAAAAAGAGAGATCTATTCTTATCCATATTCACCATTACTACCTTGGTCTGCATCACTACCATTTTCACTTCATCTACTGCAATAGCCTCCAACTGGCATCTCTCATACACATTTTCCCCCTTCAATCTAATCTTTGCTTAGAAGCCAGGTATATGCTTTTCAAAGGAGTGCTAATCTCTGATACCTCTCAGTTCAGAACTCAACTCAGTTCGGTAGTAACCTGTTACTTTTTTTTTTTTTTTTGCGGTACGCGGGCCTCTCACTGTTGTGGCCTCTTCCCGTTGCGGAGCACAGGCTCCGGACGCGCAGGCTCAGCGGCCATGGCTCATGGGCCCAGCCGCCCCGCGGCATGTGGGATCCTCCCGGACCGGGGCACGAACCCATGTCCCCTGCATCGGCAGGCGGACTCTCAACCACTGTGCCACCAGGGAAGCCCCCTGAAAGTACTTTTAAAAAAGTGTTACTGTTGACACTGACCCATGACAGAAATCTGTGGACCCCTGGGAATTTAGAGGGGGCAATGCTGAACCCGTGTGTACATGTGTGTGTGCGTGAACCCATGGACCCACAAGTGTCTGGATGGGCTGGTCTCCTTAGCCTTCAAAAGAGAAAGCAGAGGTGAAAAGGTGGACTGATACCTCTGAGGCTAGGAGAGTATGAGACTATTAGGTCAGTGGTAGGATTTTTCCTGCTGTCTGCCTATTGGCATACCTTTAGCTGACGAAAGTAGATGGTGATTCGACTTCCTTCTGAGAGTTCCTCCACTTAGGGTGCTTCAACAACCAAAGCTGATTCCTAAAGAGATGACAAGGAAAAATAATCCCACTCTGAGGGACCCAAACATCCAGCAAAGGAAACTGAAATAGAGGAGAACCTCTGGAGGGGACAGATGAGGACTCAGACAACACCAGTATATAATAATAACATGGTAAGGAACAGCTATGACTATTCCAGTTAGGTACAAAGCAAGACTTTCTAAAATAAAAACTAAATGTTTGAAGTACAAAATTCAGTAGATGAGGTGAAGTATAGGATGATCGTTGTTAAGACCAGGATTAGCAGCCCGGAAGAGTGAGTGCAAGAATATTATCTCAAAGTACAGGCCAAAAATATGAAAAGAGAGAAAATTTGAACAGATGTGAGATCTGGAGAACAGATTTCAGAAGTTTAGTACCCAAATAACAACAACTTCAGAAGAAGAAAAGGAAACTGATGGGAAATATACAATAACTATACTAGTGACTAAAGAACATTTCTCTGAGATAAAAGATTGCTTTCTACAGAATGGAAAATTACATTAAGTTTCTAGAAATAGTAATGAGAAAGACATATGCTAGATTCTTGAACTCAAGGATAAAAGGAAAGAGAAGATGGTTTCTATTAATTTTGCCTATTTTCTGCAAAGGGACTTGGGAAGGGATAGGATGGTAAAACATTTTTATGAACGGTGACATTTAAATATTCATTTATCCAACTTTCTGAAGTATTTCTCTTTATACATTATTATTCTAATAAAATAAACAGTTTAATGAAAGGAAATTAAATGTCTCCAAAAAGTTAATCTTTTTCACACATACAATTTCCGTTCTCATGTACAAATTAAATCACCATCCTAAAGGAACATTGTGCATAGCGCTTCATATAGATTATTTCAGCCACTTATGACTTCAAAGGGAAAAGAGAACCTGAAATTATAAAAGAGATGATTTTAAAAGCATAGCAATGATGAAAATGATAAGGTCACTTGTGCTGTAAAGGCATCTGTAGCTTTTTCTTTCATGGGGCTATTTTCATAATAGCAGGACATCAAGTACTTTTTATTATAATTCAAATGATTTGAGAAATAAATGTTTGGTACAAAATGATAACATTTTAAAACATATTATACATTATAGTCAGCAAAAATATAAGTGTAAAATTAATGCTGTGGAAAAATAAGCCATAATGCTTAAAGCAAGCAGCTGACTCTAATCCTGCTTCTGTTTTCCATGAAGTGTAACATTGGTCATCACAATAGAAATGCAGGTTCCCATTCTTTCCCTCTTCATCTGCAGGGATTTGAGAAACCAATCTTATTTCCCTGGACATCCTCTCATTTTATAAAACAAGAACAATGATAGTTTCTATGTGAGGTTTGTTAGAGACAGTGCCTATACACCACTTATTATAAAACCTGGTACATTGTTAGTGATGAAAAAATATCAATGGTGATCATGACTAATGACATTATTTGTTTCCACACATGGAGACGGGACAAGACCAAAGAATTTAGAAATAGACACAACTAGGTTGAAATTCTTCTCTGCCTCTTATTATCTTTGTGGTCTTGTGAAAATTTGTTAATTTTTCTGAGTCTATTTTTCTTATCAGTACATGACAGGCTAATGAGTCCCTCTCATTACTGGATGAGGATTAAGTGAGATGAGAAGTGGAGGGGGCGGAGTCAAGATGGCAGACTAGGAGGACGTGGAATTCACGTCTCTTCACAACTAGGGCACCTACCAGGCACCCGTGGGGGACCACAAGCACCTAAGGTGACGGGAGGAACCCCCAGCAACCGGGTAGGACGTGGGGCATGGGGGGAGTGAAGGGGAGGACAAGTGGAGGTGGGACGGGACTGGTGCCCCTGAGGGTGGCTGGGGGAGGGGAAGGGATCCCACGCCCAAAGGGGGAAATTGGGGAACCATTGGGAGGGCAGAGAATCAAAAGGGAGCATGGCCAGGTTTCCCCTGCCCACTGGGGCCCCCAGGAACCTGCTGAGATCCCAGGCCTGATCCCCTGCCTACCGAGGCCCCCTCCAGCGGCGCAGGTCCTGAGGGAGTGGGAGGGATGGAAGGGGGAGCAAAGGTAAATGCCGAACCTCCAGGACCGGCATCCCTGAGGGGTGGCTGGGGGAGGGGAGGAGTTCCTACACCCAGTGGGACCCACCCATGGTTAGGGGTCCAGTGGCCACGGGAGAGACCCTGGGGGAGACGGTGTGGGACGGACACGAAGGAATGGAAGGGAACGTGGCCATTGCTTTCCCTGTGCACTTAGGCAACAGGGAGCCTTTTGGGCTCCTGGGGCTAATCCTCTGCCCTCGGAGCCTCCCTCCTGGGGTGCAGAACCCAAGCCCCTCCCCTACACCCCCACCCAGGGCCCTACCTCTACATTCGGAGACCCCCTGTGAGACCCCCTCCAACACGTTGGGCCTAAACCCCACCCACACACCCACACTCAGGGCCCAACCTCCAAACTCCAGAACTCCACACTCTGGAGGCCCTCCTTTCCACATGGTGCCTCTCCCCTTCCACGCAGGTCCTAAGCAGAGTCCCCACCCCATGCATAAGTAAATTCCTAGTAATGGGATTGCTGGATTGCAGGGCACGTGTATATATGTTTTTATTAGATTTTACCAAATTGCTTTCTGAAGTGGTCATTTGTCTTACTGAGAATAACAAGCAGAAATTTTTAAAGCTCTATAATTATTTTCCTGTATGTTTATCCTTAAATGAAAGGTCATTGTCAAGGGCACTGAGGGACACTTTATGCTCATCCCTCTTCACCGTCCATTTGAATGCTGAATGTTGTGGAATTCATAATATTGTTGCTCTGCTTATTAGAATTATGTTGAGTGCAGAACAAGTATAACATTTTGTGATTATTTTGTATACCTGTATCCCTTTATATAAAGGGAGTCATTAATTCCTTGGGATATAACTTCCTATGGAAACACTTTTATGAGAAAACCAGATTTACCTTGCATCATTTCACTTTATGGTGCCTTTTGTTAAAGAATCTTAATCATCTGCAAGTATAATAAATTTCTGTAGCTAGAAAATATCTAGTGAATGTGAAAATTGCAGAAGAGTTAAAGAGAGTCCTTGAAGAAAACAAAATCATTAGGAAGGAAGGATGGATAAATGAATGTATGAACGGATACGTGCATAGAAAGATGATAGACTTGTAATGAAACAAGTATAGTAAAATATTAATAGAATTTAGGTAGTGTCTTTAGAGGTATTCACCACAAATTCTTTAAATTTTTCTATATATTTGCATGTTTTCTTATTATACTGTTGAGGGAATATAAAAAGATAATGCAGAAAACAATCCATGGAGAATATATGTGTCATTAAAGCAGATGAAACTTGAACTAAAGTAACTTTAATAACTAAACCAAATATAATAATAATCAAAAGAAAAAATGTTGTTTTTCCTAGGTGTAGACATTTCTGCTAATGCAATTTCTATTCCAAGATAGCCCATTGGTTCTTGATTGAAATTGAAGCAATCAAAATCAACCACTATCCATTAGTTTCAGGACATACCTCCTGGGCTTCCCTCGTGGCGCAGTGGTTGAGAGTCCGCCTGCCGATGCAGGGGACACAGGTTCGTGCCCCAGTCCAGGAAGATCCCACATGCCGCGGAGCGGCTGGGCCCGTGAGCCACGGCCGCTGAGCCTGTGCTCCGCAGCAGGAGAGGCCACAACAGTGAGAGGCCCGCGTACCGCAAAAAAACAAAACAAAACAAAAAAAACATACTTCCTATTCCATGTAAATGGATTCTGCATTCTTGGCAGATATACTGACTAATTCTGTATACACAGTAATCAGTGTATTGGGAAGTTCTACTGGGAAGCATCAAACTTATTCATTTACCTGTTTTTGGAGCCTCTGCAGGAGAACCTCCTACTAGGTGAATCTACTTTACATGACTTTCTTTCTTTTCTTTCTGTAGGATAGAAAAATAACTTATTGAATGGGTTTCAAAACATCATTGTACAGCAAAAACTGATTTTTATTTCAAGTTTTTGCACTATAAGTAAATAAGAAAAATGCATCTATTGAACAGAAAACCGTGATAGAGTACCTCAGTCAGGATCCCAGCACAAGGCGAATGGCACATTTACCAGGGTAATCGAGGAGAGCTTAAGAAAGAAACCGTTTACAAAAATGAACGTAAGCTTAAGAAAACCAAAAAGCAATGGTAAAGCAAGGAATGACAGATTAGATGTGAACAATTATCACACCTAGACCCAAAAGGGCAGGAGGGGGAAGCAGGTACCAGTTATAGTGACGGAGAGGGCTCCCTGATGGAAGCTATGTCCTTTTGTGGAGTAACACAGCCAACTCGCAACAGGGGGAGGACAGCCTGGGAAAGGGTACCCCGTCTTTCTCTTCTCCCATCCTACAAACACCTGCCACTGTCTATGAACAGCTGAACCTATTAAGAAGTTAGAGAGCCTGTTGATATCGATACAAGACTGTAAAAGTCAGCAGACGGACACAATTTGAGTATTTAGCTAGGATATCAAAGCTACCCAGTGCATAAATCTCTTACAGATTACAAGCATTTTTATACTTTTAAAAAGTCTCACAATATTCTTCTTTGTCAGTGACTTTGTAAGGATAAGTAGATAAACAATGAGGACTTGTTATGTCTCTAGAAATGTTATTTACCACGTTATACGTATTTACCAAATGGTCCTATCTAGAAAAAAATTAAGACTTTCAATGAAATAAACACTCAACATCAGTCACTTAAAAAAAAAAATCTTAGTTACTGAGTAAAGGGTGAACAAAAGGATGGAAAGTAACGCTTCAGATGATGGGAAGCAAGATCCAACTGGCCCTTCTCCCTCAGTCATTATAAGTAAAATTAAAACTTTTTATTTTCTTTAGCTTATTTATCACTTATCAGATTTTGGTAAGGAAGGACTAACTATTGGTTTTACTGATTTATTTGGTCTTGAGTGACATATTCAAAATACTAAACTTAGTTGTAGCCAGATCTTGCTAAGACTACAAGATTATGTATAATTCATCTAAAATCTAATGCAAAGCATATTCAACATCTAAACTGAAGCATATTCAGCATGGCTTTCATCTTATTTTACAGAATTTGACATGAAGTTAAAAATATTCTGAATAATACTGTATAAAATAATTATATACAATTATTTTAATGTGAGATTGAACTAAGGAAAATGAGTGGTTTGATTTTTAAAGTTTTTGTATGTCCTGTAAAATACATCCTTAAAATACCATCTGTGTTTGAAGACCCATCGACTACCTAAATATCCTCATACTTATTATTAAGTTGGAAATATGAACTGGTGCAGCCATTCAAGAGAAAAGTGTGGTAATATTTATGAAATGTTATAAAATAGGCATAAATTTTAACCCATTAGTTTTACTTCTGAGAATTTATCCTAAGAAAATAACTAGACATTTAGACCAAGATTTATGTATGCAATTTTGTTCACCCATAGAGAACATGAATGGTAAGAAATTATCAAAGAAATAATGCAAGAAAATTTTTCAGGGCTGAAAGAAAACTCAAATGGTCTAACTGAAAGGAATGCTAAGTAAGATGAATAACAGATACCCACACCTAGACGTGAGATAAATATTCACAGCTTCATGGTTAAAAATAAAATTTCTTAAAATTTCCCAAGGAAAAAAAGTGCTATCACCTTCAAAAGAATGAGAGTCAGGCTAGGTTCATACTTCCCATTGGAAAACACTGATTGCTTGAAAACAATGGAAGGGTAGTTTGAAAATTCTGAGGAAATGTAACTCTTAACTCATTATTATATACAAAAATAAATTTTGAATCAAATGTGAGTATAATTGAATGAGAGCATAGACAAATGCCTTGTCTCTACATCCTAACACACACAACCTCCACTTCAGGGAGAAAAAAAGAGTAGAAAATCATATGTTGACTTTAAACTGGAAATGAATAAGAAAACTCAGAAATGTCTGAATTTATCTGGAAATGACCAGACTAATCTTTCTGTCATCCTGTACAATAGGAATTCAAGAGAAAAGTTAAATTCAAGTATTAAAAAGTTATTATTTTTTCTTTTTTCACGTCTGAGTTTGTGGCTTGTGAAATTCATAGCTATTAATATTACCATTGCTAATAGTAATTATTTCTGAATGCTTACTATCTGTCAGATAATTTGCTAAATGCCCTAATATATAAGCACATTGAATCCTCATAAATTTTATGGGATTTAGGTATTACTGATATTACCTCTAGTTTATGGATGACAAATTAAGGTTCAGGAAAATTAAGTAACTTTCTCAAAGTCACATGTTTAGCAAGTGGTAAAGCCTGAATTAGAACGAGATCTTTGTGACTCTCAAGACTATTGTCTTGAACATCGCCGCAAATTTTGACTAAGGTCCAACTGACTGTCCTCTAGAAACAGTACATGCACCTTCTTTGACCTCCCAATAATTCACTGCTTTCTTTAATATTCCCATTTTTGTGTGTGTGGAGAGAAATAATTAGAATCTTTTCAATCCTGTAACTCCAGAACCTTCCTGGTATTCTCCTGACTCATCTCTTCAAAATCTACCCTATGCTGAAAATGTCCTAGCATTCCCTGTTTTCTGCTGATAAGCTTGCATTGAATAAGTACCTATGTAGAGGCATGCAGAGTTGGCTGAATTCATACCCAAAGACAACTTAACTCTGGCAAAACCTTTCCAAAAATCCTGGGGAAATGCTTGGAGGGCTATTGTAAGTATTAATGGAAAAATGGTGAAAGGATATTTCAGCAAAAGAGAAATGCATTGTTTTTTTCTACTAATAAAAGCAAACACTGAACTTTATGGAGTCAGCATGTCTAAAACTGATTACAGCACACTCTTGGATAATAGGCCATTTATCTTCCATGAACATTTAAATAATGATTAGACCACCTGTTCTTCCCACTTTCACCCTCCTCTCTGAACTCAGACTCCATCACCAGCTTGGTAGAGTGGACATGGAAAGTTCTGTAAGGGTTTCCTTTACACTGCAGAAGCCTAGTGCCAGAGGCGTTTTGAAGCTCAAGTGTATTGCTAATCTTAATGCAGTTTGAATGCCTCAGTACTGAGTTAAGTCTACAGCTGAAGGTTGCTTGCTCACTGTCCATCTTATTGTGTATTTTTAATCTCAGATATTTAATTTTGGTTTTGCCTATAAGTAATATTGTAAAGACATGTGTGTATAGCATGTAACAAAGAAAAAAATGAATGATCTGTTTTCCTAGTTTACCAAATTCCATATTAATTAAACTTTCAAAGAGTATACCAAATACAATCATCCTGACATTTTTGTGGCCCTTATTTTCTGTTTCACAACTCCCTGCTGAAGAAAACCTTACAATTCTTTCTACTACTTCTGGTTTTGCTTACTTTTGTATTTTCCATAACATTATAATCACTGATCGGGAAGCCGATTGAACTTGCTTTCACTTGGGTAGGAATCATTTGATCTAAAGGCACTTTCCTATCTAACTTTGTCAGAAATAATATCAACTTTGTAACTGACAATCTGCAGGCTCTTACAGCTACCTGCTAATGCATCTGCAGAGACCTTCCAAAGCAATGTCAGAGCTATCCCGGAAGTCTCTCATAAATTCTCTGAAAGAAGATCACTATGCTGTCTGCTTCACTACCACTTCACATACCTTGTTCCCCTAACCCTCATCCATGTTTGCAGCTTGATTCTCATCTGTGGAGTACTACTGTGGCCTCCAGGAGCTTCCCAGCCATCCAGCAACCTGCCTCCGCTTAAAGCATCACCATTTTTGTCGATCAGCTGGTTCACGAATATTTACAGAGCACCTACAAAATGCCCAGCACCGATGTATATATCAAAGATGATAGCAAATGTCTTTCTCCTGTGAGTCTTACATTTCAGTGTAAGGTGCTGGGGAAAGTATAATGAAAGACAACCTCTCCTTATCACCCCAGAAAAATCTCTTCACAAAAGTAGAAAACATTTTTGTTACTGAATAATCATTAAACCAAAACGTGATGTGTGGCACAGTCAATCTACAAAAAAGAGATTGAGAAAAAATTTAGTCTATCCTAAATTTATTGGTAATTAAAGTAGCCACCTGTTTTGCAAAAGTCTTTTAAAAAGTAATTTTCTCACATCACTATGACCGGAAGCAGTTTGCAACCTGGGGTCAGCACCCACTGAAGTTAAGGTCTTAGCACCCCAGGAAACTATGGATTGGGACATTATATTCCTTGATGATTACATTTCAAAGAGATCGTTCCCAGGTCCTTAAGGAAACATTCCTGACTTGTAAAATTAACAGACGATCAATTTAGCTTTATAAAAAGATTTACATACATTTCAAAGAAACAGGGAAAGAGCTTGCAACTACAAGTTTTCTAAAGTAAATGCATTAAGAAGCAGGAAGGAGTCTCTTTCCTTATTTTCAGCAGGGTAAATTAAGTCCCTTATTTTTCACTTGTGTTTGCTCTTTAAAGGGACATAGGCCATCAATAAGTAGATGAAAAGATGAAAGAATGAACATATTTAAAAGTAAAATGTGTTATAAAAATTAAATAAGCCAATGTATTTGGGAGGCACTTTAGGTAGAATATCAAGGGTGTACTGTCTGAGGACGTGACGTTTGACTTGAGACCTGAGAAGACAAATGTGAAAGTTCCAAGCAGAATAAGTAAATATCAAGGCCCTGAAAGAGGAACAAGAGTGAGTCATTCAATGGACATCAAAAAGCCAATACCACTGGGATGTAGTGAAATTGGAGAGGGTAAAGCAGACAAAGGTGGAGAAGAAGGTGGAGGCAAGATCAAGACTTTGTAGACCACAGAATGGAGCTTAGATGTTCTTCTGGTTGCAGGGAATTATTTCAAGCAGGGGAATGACAGGATCTAATTTATGCTTTAGAAAGATGTCTGGCTGCTATGCAGCAGATGACTGATTGGAACTGCTGGCAGTGGTTGTATTGGGGAAAGAATGCAGTTAGAGAAACTGGAGAAGAAGCTGTTGTGAAACTCCAAACAAGGGATGAGTTTGCTGGCACTCCGGTTGCTGCAATAGAGGTGCTGAATGCTGTGATAGATTTGCAATGTCATTCTCACCTTCTCCAGGCAGCTCACATGGCCCAGCTTTGGCCCCTTCTTCCAAATTCCAAGTCAGCAGTGAGTTCTTCCTATTCTTCAAATCTCTCTGCATCTCCTTTGGCCTCATCTCTCCTCTTTTTACCTCCTCTAATGTCCTCTTCTGTAACCAGTTGGAGAATATTCCCTGCTTTTGAGGGCTCTTGTGATTAGATTGGGTGTACCTGGATAATCCCAGCTATTCTCCTTATTTTAAGAACTCTTATGTGGTAACCCTAATTCCAACAGGAAAATTCCTTCAACAGGACTAGATTCATGTTTAACTGAATAACCAGAGGATAGAAATCTCAGGAGGAAATTTTTAGAAATGTGCCTACCCAATTCCTCAGTCCTAAAAGGCTTTTTTTTTGAGCTGACCCACCAATTCTTTAGTCCTACACAGATGTGTCTTAATCTCAGCAGCTGACAGCTTAGTGCCCAAATTAGGACAGCAGCTACAATCACATATTATTCATTCATTTATTCATGTATTTACTAAGTATATTTTGAGCTCTTTTCATGTTTTGAGCACTGGAGATAAGGCAGCAAACAAGATAAACGGATCTTTTGTTTAGCATGTAGTTTACATGCTAAGGATAGATGCTGACAGATGTCATTTTTGATATCTTCATAAGACTGGTAGTCAGAAAATGGAGAAACTTTGACTAAGCAACAGATGTTCCAGCTTGCTTTTAAAACATTAGTCTGAAAATGATCAATCAATGTGTTGGTCACTTGCCTGGTGCCTCTCTTTGCCATTATCTCAACAGGAATAGCAGAAATAACCTCACTCTCCACATCCTTTTTTTTTTTTTTCTTAAGCTTAAGACCTATAGCATAGAGTTCATCCATCTGCAGAATAATTTGAGGTAGAAAACGCTATGTACTCCAAGGGAATTTGACCCTTTGGATAACCAACATGCACCTAGGAGACTTACTTTGCAAGCAGCAACAACCTCTAAGATTCTCAAAGACACAGATAAGTGGATTCAGAATGGAATTAGTGGTCTTTGGGGTCATATGGAGCATACAGAGAAATCTAAACGAGTCAACCTTTTTAAAGAGCTAGTGACGGCTTGAGGGGGAAGAGGTGATGAAAGAAATTTTGTTCTGACCTGCTTTGTTGTCAGGTCCCTGGTTTGAGCCTGGAATTGGAGCACATTTCCTGAAGTGGCTATTCTTAATTCATCTCCGACCCCATCTGAGCCCTCAGCTGTTATTCTTTTGCACCCATGTGATACCGTATGCACCTCAGAAGTTGACATTTCAATGACAAAGTACAAGTAAATTTATTAACCTAACTCAAAGGACAAACTGGTTAAAAACAGAGAGCAATCCTACCACACTGCCCACAAACTATGTAAGTTAATTTGCCTACATCAATGATTTTATGTTAAGGTTTGCATTCTGTTGGGTTCCTTGATATCACTCATCCTACAAATAGGAGGTATAAAGAAAGGAGCTTAATAAACCTTGAGAACAGATTGATTAATTGGATTTGGATGGGTTGAATAGTTTTGTTTTAATGCCACAAATATTAAGCATATTTAATTTATAGTAAAGAGGGAGGAAACATGGAGGGGAGGCACGTGAAAGGCAAAATGTCCTCAGGTTTCTGGAGGCATTTTGCTTTAACAACGAATGGCTGTGATGGCTTTGCTGACTGAGAGGTAAAGGGCTTGGCAGGGTTCCACAGTTCCAACTGTGCAGTTGTCTTTTGAAATGATAAGTGGTTGAAAACATGGTATTTAGAAATCCCAGCGAACTTTCCTACTCCCCTTCACCCCAGTCTTTCAAAATCTTTTTAAAATGAAGGTAAGAACCAAAGTCTGATAAAGGCAACTCGTTTGAGCAACATTTATTCAGTCTTTACTAAGTCCCAAGCTCTATCTTGAAATTATCTTGAAGTTCCAGATCATTCCAGGGAGTTAGTAGGAAAATCTGCACTAAAAGGCAGAAATAATACTTGGTGAAGACTGGACCACACCTGATGACCTGTCTCTCCTTCCATGTTTCTTTAGAAGCTAGACAATCCCTCCAGAAGTGCCCGAAATTGTTCAAGTTTCATAAGAAGATTGCAAGAGTAAATAGTTAAATAAGTGTAACACTTGCTGATGTTAACCACACAATAAGCATGTTGCTTTTTGTATTTTCGTTTTTAAAAGACATTTGCTTATTTAAAAATGGGTGGGAGAGATACGCTATTCTTTATCATAAGCATTCAATGGATTGTATAATCATTAGTTGGAGTCCTTCCCTTCCCTCCACCTCATGATAAAAGTTTGAGAGTCATTCATACACTATTGATTTGTAATCCAAACTTAGAGAGAGGCTGTCATTCCCACATGAAGGTAAATTTCAGTCAGAAAAAACAATCCAAAATGCCTTGTGTACTTCTGTTCCTCACTGTTTTCTTTTCTTTTGCCTCACTAAACTTTTGTACTCAATAATTTTTACAGGTTAATGAAAAGAAGCAGGTCCAGAGTGGTAAATACATGTGATTCTGTAAGATATGCAAACATAATGAAGATTATGCCCTGGGGATTTTCCTGAGACAAAAATTATAAGAGCTTATTATTTATTTGAGAAGAGAGAAGAAGCAAACAAAACATGAGCAACAAAAGAAGATTGGGTTGTTTGGTAAGTTTTATTTTGTTTTATTTTCTCCCAATACTCGCCTCAGCCCTAGAGACAATTACATGACTGTTCCTGAGAAAGACAGAGGTAAGACCTATGAATACTCCTCACTTTGATGTCTGCACTTGTGGTAAAATATCTGGACATACATCACCCACAGAGAGTGGCGGGAAGTCACCAGCTCACATACAGAGGAGGTTGACATGTTCTAATATCCATTTCCCTCTGCTCACCAACCTCACGACCTTTGCATACAGTTCCACATGATAAGAAAGAACTTTTCTCAATAATCAAATTCGTATTGGACTTGTGCCTCTACCTTGCATTTATTGACTTTTGACTCTATACAACCGTTACACTTGTTCACTAATATAAACAGAACAAAATGCCCTCCACTCCAGCAGGATAAACCCTACTGGGGGGACCTCACGTATTAATATATCAGTGATTAGAATCCACGACGTGGACTGAGAATTGCTAAAGGTCAAGTATAAACACGGGAGCATGGAGGCACGTTTGATGACCCAGGAATGGGAAGACCAGAAAAGGTCTCATGAAGGACGTGGCAGCAGGATTAAACCTTTTCAATCACATAACCATAGACTTATGTGATTCAAAAGATTAGAAAAAAGGCATTCCCAACTTGAGATTAGTGATAGGAAAAATTCAGGTGTGTGAAAGCACTTTTAGTGTTAGGAAATTACATGTGTATCAGTGGTATGATGGTTAATTTATGTGTCAACTTGACTAAGCCACAGTATCCCAATATTTGGTACCAATATTGGGTGGATCAGAGTCATTTAACGGTAGAACATCAGTGGAATCTTGGGGATTTTAGATTACACAAAACGCACATAGTGGGAAGTTATTATTAACTTCCAGTCCCACTATTGGAGTCCAGATGTTTACTGCCTGGATCACTCCAGTTCATCTAGCAGCAAGAGTTCGACATCCCGAAAGTGTCATTTAGGTATTTCTCACATGAACCTAAAAACCAGTTAGAACCAGCTGCAGCTTCTACTCCCTCCCTTTTTTCTACTTCTCTTTTTTTTTTTAATTAATTAATCAATTTCTTTAACATCTTTATTGGAATATAATTGCTTTACAATGGTGTGTTAGTTTCTGCTTTATAACGTGAATCAGCTATACATATACATATATCCCCATATACCCTCCCTCTTGCGTCTCCCTCCCACCCTCCCTATCCCACCCCTCTAGGTGGTCACAGAGCACCGAGCTGATCTCCCTGTGCTATGCAGCTGCTTCCCACTAGCTATCTATTTTACATTTGGTAGTGTATATAAGTCCATGCCATGTCTACTTCTCTTCTATTCAAATTCCTCAATTCCAAATTCCTGCTCAAAAGCCAACCGGGTAAAACCAAATTTACTACTGCCTAACTTGAAAAAAATAATAATAATACGTGTAACAAGGATGTTACCTCTGGATACTCCCAATTTAGAGTCCTTAGGATGCCAAACTGACATGAGAGCCCAAGTGGGGTTCGGAGGGCCCCTTCTTCAATTCATTACCACCCACTGTCCTTCCGGTATACAGCAACAGAATTTTGCAAAGTCCTTCTTGAAAATATTTGTCAGCCTCTTCCTCTTACTCCTATCTTTAAGATGTTCAACACCATCATGTATGGTCCCTTGTGATGAAGTTTTCTTCATTAAATTTAGTCCCTTTAAGATTTGAAAGATAAATGTCCTATTTCTGTTCATTTAGTAGTTGATTTTTTAAAATTTTAAGTGACATATTGAACCAAGCATTTTTATCATCATGTAGCTAAAAATCTCCTTTTATCTTAAGATAATAAACAAACAGGCACTCAAGCATTTTTAAACAAAGGTTTTCACTGAAGGCATTTTAACATAATATAGAAAAAAATGGAAAGAACCTAAATTTGTAACAGTATCAGAGTTTTCTAAAACAAATATATGCTCCAATTAAATTGAAAAGGTTAATTAAATGTTCATATACTTTTATGATGGAGATAATATAACCCAAACATCATAATAATTTTCTAAAAAACTTAGGTGGTAAATCATTTCCAAGAAATATTTAATGGGAGATGCAGGACACAAATGGTATATGTTATTTAATTGCAAATATGCATATATGTGTCTTTATATATTTCATGCCAAATTAAATATATTTCCTTATATTATGAGTAAAAAGATTGAACCAAATATACTAACGGAAGCAATGGTGATCTCTGGTGAAATATTTTTTGTATATATAATTTTCAACTTTTCACGTGGCTCATATATAGCATTCATAATCAGATAAAAATAATGAATGTGATCTGGGGAAGGGGTAAGTTAAGAGAAAGCAGTGGAAGGGATAGTTACTATGAGGGATTGCCCTCATTACATCAATATAGGAGCTATTTTGCCAAAAAGTGGATGGTACCGGCTTATAATTCACACTTTTACTCGTAAATCTCCTGCTTTGTGGTACCTCTATTAAGGATTCAAGATGTATCAAGTTCAACCACCAGAATGCAGTGAGAGAGTCAGTAGACCATGGTGAAGTCAGACAAGTATAAATTAAAATTAAGCTTAGCAATGTCACTGAAATTATCGATGAACCTGGTAACATTCAACCTCTGTGAGTCTCAGTTTCCTCATCTGTGAAATGGGGGAGTAATATCTACCTCGTCAACTTTTTAGAAAAATTAAAATATAAAAAATCATATAGGTAAAGAAAATAGCTCACTGCCTGGCACAGTTTCACTTAATGGTAATGTTAAAAGTAGTTGATGCTATTATTCCTTCTACTTTAGAATTAACTTGTCACCATGAAGCCACTCTGCAAGAATGGGGAGGTACCCTTTCAAGTAAAAAGCATAATGGTCATAAAAAGAACAATAGTGATAGCAATGCTAACGTCAGGCAGGGGTTTGGCTGTATGTTTCTCCATATTGTGAGTCAGCATTGAGTTTGTAAAGTTGCTTGGCAAAAATAAATAAATAAATAAATAATAAATGGAACCCTATGGTTATAACAAAAAAAAAATTCTGATACTGCCACTTTATTTGAATAAATACTTCATAAATAAATACTCTGCTTGAGAAAAAGAATGAGAGCTTTTAAAATATTAGTAACTCAAATCTCATGCAACGAAGTGGAAATAAAACACAAGTGTAACCACTAATTGGAAGCTATTTCAGCAAACGCGTTTAGAGGTCTTTGGTCGCAGCATCATACTGTACGTTACTCACTTTGCGTGAGACAACAAGGAAACACTGTATGACCATTGACTATGCATGAGGCGCTACTGGGAGCTGAGGGCACAGGACAGAGCTTATTGGTTGCTCAACCTTTGTGATTCGATCTACATTCATATTCATGTCTTATCAAATGGTAGCAGACTATTTATTACTTTTGTTATCTCTTATTTTCTACATAAGCATATTAACTGATTATTTTTGGAGATAACATCTAAGACCCAAAATATAACCAATAAAAGAAAAGATTTTCAAAGCAGTGAAATAAGGTACACATAAAGGAGAGTAGAGTAACATTTATAAAAAAACTATGTACAACATGAAGAGCTAGACCCTAATCTCCATTTACAAATAGGAAACTGAGCGGCAGAGAGAGCGTAACTTAATTTGTTCAAAGTTCTGAAGTTACTTAGTGGTAGAGACAGAAGTCTAACTATAAAAGTTCTGTTTTATTACAAAGGTCTTGATCCCTTCCCCCAAACTAAAGTATAAAATGCCATATCCTTCCTATCGGCATTGCTGAACAGTTGTGGACAACTCTACATTTACACACATGTGAGAGAGTAGAAAATGAGATATAATCAACAGTTTTCTAGTCAGCTTAACCTTTCAATTATTTTGCAAGATGTTAACATGCCCCTAAATATCTTTGATGCTTGTGTTATTAGTATCTAGGAAACTAAACTGCAAAAAACCTCAAGTATCTCCAAACCCAATATAACAATAGCTCTTATTTCATTTCATGTACAGTCTTCACAAACCATTCCCTGCATAAAGCAAATTCATACAGAATATTACAAGTAAAATAATTTTCAGCCTTCTGTGGTTTCCTTAAAATCCAGTGAGTCATCTGTGGCCACACACAGGGGCAATCTGTGCTTGGTCTGAACACATCAGCATTGCAGGAATGGGACCAGGAGGACTGATGATGATACATCTACGTTATTTTTGTTGGATATTGGAAATTATCTCATGAGGGAAAGGGGAATACATGACAGCTTTAAAATCCAAACTGAATGCTTAGTTATTTTGTTTAACTACTAGTCATATACTTGAGCGCAGTCAAAAAATATCCTTCTCAGATTTCCTTTCATTGGTGCTTCCTTACTCATATATCACCCCATCCCTCTTCCTCCTTGCTTTGACTTCCTGAAAACACAAATGTGATGACTTGAAGAGATTTCATAGATCTTTAACTTAAAGAGAAAATAATAATGTACTCCACTATTACTGAGTTTTATCTTAATTAAAGTATGGCATAGTGGTAAAAAGTATGGCTTATGGAGTCAAACTGTCTCTGAATTCTGTTCTGCAATGTACTAGCCATGTGACCCTGAGAAAGTTCTTTATCCTCTGATTTCTTTAGTTTTTATAATCTGAAAAATGGACATAATAATGCTGAGAAGATCAAAAAGTGAATATTCCGTATGTTTAAACACTGAGACTTTCATTTTGGACTACGAGAGAACCTGTGATTGGATATAATCCAGGCATACAAAATAATCTACCGATTAACCATTAGGGTAAGTTTTTCTGGAAAGTCACTAGTCACAGGGTCAGTATACAAAACTCGATTGTATGACTGTATGTTAGACATGTATGATTAAAATTACACGGACAAATATTCCATTACACTAATGTTTAAATACATCAAATAAATAGTAAATAAATGTAGTGAGAGATGTGTAAGAACTCTACACTGAAATATATAAAACATCAGTGAATGTTTCACTTCTGGTGTAGCCAAATAAGGTCTTTCCTACAGACAACAAACCTAAGTGCTGAAGGGAAAAGTCTGAAATCACAGGAGTGCAACAAAACCAGGTTTTGAATGGGAGAAATCTGGTACAAAAAGAACACGGCATGGCGTCTGATTCCTGTATTTTAATGGATTGTATCTAACGGCAGCTACAGTCAGCAGCAGGCAGGGCAACTAAAACTCCAATAGAGCACTCGCAGGACCAGAGGACTGAGTTTCAGTACTCCCTGTGCTTTCAAACTTATAAAATATTCACATTAGGGTTGTCATATTCTTCTGATGAATCAACTCTTTTATCAATATAAAATGTCTTTTTTTTTTTTTCCTCTAGCCATACACATTTTATTGCAAAATACCTTACCTTAGCACCTTTTGAGGAGGTATGGAAGGAACCATTAAGGGTTTTCTGGGTTGCTAGAATATTTTGTTTCGTGATCTGGGCACAGGTTACATGGGAGTGTTCAGTATGTGAAAATTCATCAAGCTATATTCTATAACCATTTACTTTTCTGTATGTATTTCATGCTTTAATAATGTTTTTAAAACATTTCTAGTTAAACAGTGTTCAAAAAGTGCTTAGAGTTGCAGCTGGCAGAACCCATGGAAACAAAGGTTTATTCAATCTGAGAGCTACAGTACCTTAGAAAACCTACAGTGCCAGCACCTCATCTTCTGGATGAAGGAGATTCGACCCAGAAGGAAGCAGAGCTGTGCCTAGGACAGAGCCTGAGCCCAGCTGCTCCACCTAGGCCAGAGCTTGCAGTGTTTGGTTGCTGTGCTATCAGTGCTATTCGAATCTGCCATTTACCTTGGCATTTCCAGAGGGTGTGAAGGGAAGCGGCTCATGGACCTTTCTGGTCTTCGATAAAAGTAGACAACAGAGAACAAAGCTGCTCTCCTTTATTTGTCCTCTGAGTTAGCATTGTCCTAGATGATGTCCTTATTCTGTTTTCAAAAGGTTTTCCTGTGAAGTCATTTTCTCCCAGGAAGAGCACACTTGCATGATCAGGAAAACATTGCAAATGGAAGAGGGGTTGAGAGATTTTGCCAAGAAAATAATGCCTTGATCACATAAAATTCTCACTGACAAAGACTAAAGAATAATCCTTAAAGTGTCATCTAGCTCTGATAATACTCGCTTAATTGTGAGTTGGAATACAGGCACACAAACTTTAGATAAAAAAACAGGGGAAATTTAGAAAAGGGCAACTTTTAGAGCTGAGGCATCAGTGTTTTGAGAGAGGAAGGCAGCATGGATAAAGTTTAGAAGTGGCATTTCATCATTGTACCTTTGCGTTTTTTCAATGAGTTTTTAATCATCTTCTCCAGAAGTAAAGAGATGATGATGAATGTCTTAGGGCATTCAGACTGCTATAACAAAATACCACAGGTTATTTATAAACAACAGAAGTTTATCTCTCACAGTTCTGGAGACAGGAAATCTAAGATCAATGTGCCAGCATGGTCATTTTCTGGTGAAGGCCCTCTTCTGGTTGCAGACTGCCTGTTTCTTTCTGTGTTCTCACATGGTAGAAGGGGTTAGGGATGTCTGTGGGGTCCCTTCTATAAGGGCACTAATCCTATTCATGAGGGCTCCACCCTCATGACTTAAGAAACTCCCAAAGTCCCCAACTCCTAACACCATCATCTTTGGGGATTAAGACATCAACATGTGAATCTGGGTGGGGGATACAAATATTCAGACCATAGCAATGGGTATTTTTGTGAAAGCCAGACACTTCACATTCATTGTGCAATCATTATATTAGTTCTTAGAGTGAGAAAATAATGTCTCACTAAGCGTCAAGCAGTACTGCTGGGCAACTGTTCATTCACTCAGTGGGTTGGATTGAGTTTGGGCATCAACTGTGATACCAGCAGCTCCCTTTAGAGCCACGAGGGGTGACTGCATACATAGCACAACCTCAGCTCACTCTAAAAGCTGCAGCATTTCCATGGATGGCTGCTATGGAGACAGAACTAACAATGAGTGCAGCCTGGCCATAGACTTCTGAGAGTGCTTTCCAGCTACATCTCCAGAACTGATGGTGTCAAGCATCAATATAAAATAAATGGAGCCTGAGATGAAAATTCACAAAGCAGGAGTCACAAAAGGTTTGGTTGAGAAAATCAAAGTTCATCGTTGGGTAAGAGAGAACTCAGACTCAGGGCACAGCCAAGATCAAAGTCAGTGCACGTCAAAATCACAACACTAAAATTCAGTGCCAGGCTTGCAATTTGAGGAAAGATAAAATTGGAACAGGTGAGCAGCTAAGAAAATAATGGAAAGCCGTTTTAGCTATTAGTGCATTGATTTTGTTTTTTGTAAAAAAGCAACCAGTAGCTTCATCTCTGAGGTTGCATAATATGGGGAGCAGCAGTGGGTCACAGCCCCCAGAGCTGATGCTCAGGCATTGGCAGAGTGTGTACTGAAATCCATCTGCATAACATTCTCAGCTGGGGAAGGAGAAGGCAGCAAGAGAGGAGAGGCGATTAGTCTAAAGATCCTGCTCTACCCCTATACCCACTCCCACTCACCATCTACCTTAGTTTCAACCCATAGCACCATCTAACCACTGTGAATCATTTCTCTAATCAGTGTATATAACACCTGTATAATCAATCTCCTGCATTATTGTTTGTTTTATTATAAAGTGGATCTGGAACTTCTGACAGAGGTGGTCCATGGATTACATTTTTGAGAAGACTTTCTTTAAATATGCTTAAAGTCTCAAATCTATCCATATTACAATGCAAACATTTTGGGAAGACTTATTTTGCTCACAATACGCATAAGAAAGTAAGTTTTCTCTACTAATTGGTAGTCTGAAACTAAGTGGATCTGATTGACTTACCAAATTATGTCATGAGCTGTGCAAATAGATTGCCAAAATATGTAAGGCACATTGTCCCTCAGCTCCATTCAAGGCTCTGATTCCGGAAAATCTTAGACAAAGACTAAGGAATAATCTCTTATTGGATTTCCCAGACTTCCTTGCCAGTTAGGTTCTGGTTTGATTTTCCATTGAGAGGTACTGGCAGGACATTGGAAGAAGAAAAAAATGGATGAATATGGCAGTACTTCTAGGAGTTGAGCACAAGAAGGTGTGTGGGCTCCTGAGCTTCTATTCAGTTGCACTGGTGCAGTTTCAAAGCAGCAGCAATAGCAGTGACATTGCCTCCCATGGAGCAGGGACAAGTGACAGCTGGACACCAGCCCAGGGATAGCTACAGATTCCACCTCTCTGGAAAAGCCCTTCCTTGTTTGGGCTCCTCTAGTGGCCTCTCTGCCCCATCCACTCCACCAGCCCTTCTGACACCTGTATAAGCAATTCCCTGCATTATAACCCTCCCTGCCTGAAAGACCTGGAACTGTTTCCTATTCCCCTGACTGGATGCTGACTGTTACAGTTGGTAAATTATTAAACTATTTCAAGCTATTTTTCTCAGCAATCTGCCCTACACCTTTAAGAAAAACCAGGAAAACAAAAAGGATATATAAGGAAAAAATGTGTTATTTCCCTTCATTTTTAAATAAAAATGTCATGCAGTCATCATTTTGTAGCTTATAAATTATTTCCAGAGATTGTCTCATTTAACCCTCACATTAATACTGGGGTTTCGATTTTTTTTTTAATCACCATTTGCTTCATAGTTAATGGAGAATGTAAGTTATTTACCCAAGGTCATATACGAAATGGCCGAAGTACAACGTGAACTCTGATCTTTTAAATCTGTTCTCTCCAAGAACAAAGCCCTTTCTCTTAAAATTTCTTCACTAATTTAAGAAAATCACATTTAAAAAATAAATCCTTAGTTTTTATGAATTTTTCTGATCCATAAGAAGAAAATCTATACATCAGCCCAAATGCACATACTTTCTCTACCCATATGGTTACAGTATTTTCTTGTTTGGGCATACGTGAGAGCAAATTCTTTCCCTGGATCTTAGCATCTGAAGATAGATGGATGTAAATACGATAGAATGAAACAGTAAAAGTTCCTTTCTAACCATCAGATTCTTACGCTTCTGTGACTCTAGTCAGTGATTCTTAATTGTTCATCTCAGTGGCATGTTGTTGAGGAAAATGCAAGATTTTAATTATTTGAGATAATGAGAGACAGCATGCAGCCTCCACAGAGAGTGTCCCAAGCTTGAAGAATTTTTTCGCACAAGATCACACTTATGCATTGTGACAGGTTACATCATTTCCCACGATGATGCACCATCTGGCCCAGGGAAGAAAACAAGTATGGGCTCTGTTGTTGTTTAAATATGATGCTGTTTTCAAAGCTGAGATTCAATAAATATTCACCAAGCCATAGAGGAGACTCATAGATCCTTTTAAATCACAATCTTTATTTAGATTCATGGTCAGGCCATGGAAAGGGGTAAATGTCAGCAATTGCATTGTCCTGAAATTATTGAACAATCACTTTATTTTTAAGTGATAGTAATGATAATTTACAAACTGAGGACATAAAAAGTTAAAGGGAAGTTTCCTTGGTTTTGGCTTTGGTCAATATAACTCTACGAGATTGCTTGTCTATTAAGGCATGTAAAAAGGCATATTGAAGTGTCCCCTTATTGACACAGATTTATTGCCACAGATAAGTATCTCTTGTAAATGCTTTAACAAGATATCAATTGCTTTTGACTGGAACCCTGACTTGTGATGATTTTTATAGATACCCTGTCAGGAACACAGTATGATACATTTTAGGCAATTTTCTAGTAAGACCACTAGAATAAAGCAAATGACATTCCAGTTAATTATTTTTGTGAAAGTGTTATTTTTTATTCCTTAATTTTTCATCTTCTCTTTCCATTTTCCAAAGTTGAAACCACATGAAAGTTTGAAAGTTTATTGAGGGAAGAGAAACATAGGGGGATTTTAAAATACTTTCCCAACTAGAGTTAGACTGTAAAATAAAAAGTTTTGAAGATCAGGTATGCTTTAAGCATGAAGTCATATGAAAAAACAGGAAGAAATGTATGAACTAGGTAAATAAAATCATCAGGCTGAGATATTTATTCATTTTTTTCTTTAGTATTCCAAAGGGATCCCAGCAGTCTTAGGTTTCTTGAGGGCTTGAAGTCAGTGACTATTGATATTTTTTTTTAGTCCCTGTTGACTTTCAGGAGGCTCACAGAACCTTGCACTTGGCAGCGCCCTCCGGTGTGCCACAACTACTGAAGCCCATGTGCCTAAAGCCTGTGCTCCACAACAGGAGAAGCCACCACAATGAGAAGCCAGTGCACCTCAACGAAGAGTAGCGCCTGCTCGCCGCAACTAGAAAAAGCTCACGCACAGCAGCTAAGACCCAACGCAGCCAAAAATAAATAAATAAATAAATGTATTAAAAAAATAAAAATAAAAAAGCCAAAAAGAGAGGCCTGGAACAGATCCTTCCCTCACAACCCTCAGAAAAAATCAACCTTGCTGATGCCTTGCTCTTGAAATTCTAGCCTCCAGAATTGGCAGAAAATAAATTTCTGTTGTTTAAGCCACCTATCCTGTGGTACTTAGTTACAGCAGCCTGCTGCTGTTACTACAAGTGATAAATTATCCAGCAATATATAAATAGAACAATACATCATAATGTAGTAGGGTTTATCCCTCAAATGAAAGGTTAGCTGAATATTTGATAAGCAATCAATGTAATTCACCATATTAAAGAAAGAGTAAATGACAGTAACTATGTGGTCATTTAAATAGATGAAGAAATATCATTTGAAAAAATTCATGATGAAAATAAAAAACTCTTAGCAAACTAGGACAGTACATAAATATTATAAAGGTTATCTAGCAACAATCTACTGCTAAAATCATTCTTAATGGTATTGACTGAATTGTGTACCTCAAGATAAGGACAAGGGCAAAGGTTTCTGCTCTTAACCAATGCTGTTAAACATTTACTCTGAGGCCCAAGCCACTGGCATAAGTTAAGAGGGAAAAAAAATCATAGAAAGATGAAACACTACCCAGTTGTTTTTAGGAAGCCAGCGTACCTCTAACATCAAAGCTGAACAAGCACATTATGAAAAACTAAAATTATGGATAAATTCCCTTCGTAAGTATAGGCTCAAAAATTCTCAACAATGTATTAGCAAATTGGATCCAACAGATTAAACTCCTTGAAGTTGTATTAGTATACACACACACACACACATACACACACACACAGTTGATTCCAGGAATACAAGTTTAACATATAAAAATCAGTCAAAATAATTACTCGTTCAGGGAAAAAAATGAGAAAAATAAATAACCATTCAAAAAACAGAGGAAAATTATTTAGCAAAGTTAACACACATTCACATACAAACACAAAATATATCAGTAAACTACGAATTAAAAAAACTTCCATCTTATAAAGGCATCTAAGAAAAACCAACAGCTATCATCATAGTTAACAGAGAAATGTTGAATGTTTTCCACCTAAGATCAGAAACAAGTCAAGAATGTTTCCTCTTTCAATTACATTCAGTATTATACTAGGAATCCTTGAAAATATGCTAATGCTATAAAAATAAGGCATAACTATTGAGAAAAGAACAGTTTATTCTCAATTAACCTGTATGTAGAAAATATGCAAAAGGAATATAAAAGTGTAATTTAATAAATTAATTCAGCAACTCTCTTGATATAAGTTCAATATACAAAACTCAATTATATTTCTATATACCAAAAATAAGAAACGAAATTACACAAACAGTACTATTGGTAATATCACCAAAGAACATTTAAAAACTGGAAATAAATATAATGAAAAATGTAAAAGATCACTATAATAAAAACTACAAAACATTGCTGAAAAATTAAAGAACTGAATAAATGGACAGATATGCCGTGCTTCTGGGCTGGAAGACTAGATAATGTGAAGATGTCAATTTCCTCAAAATTCTAAATTATATTCAAAAGTTTAGCATTTTTAGTAGCAACTGACAGCCTGAATAATTAAATTTATAACCGGAAAACACTGAAAATACAAAAAGCTTTCTAATAATAGAACAAATCTTGAAGACTTAAGCTATCTCAGTTTTAAAACATAAATCTAGTCATTAAGAGAGAGAAATATTAACATAAACATAGTTAGATTGACCAATGGAGCAAAATAGAGACCAGAAATAGACCCTCACATATACAGAAAATTGATTTTCATCACTGAGAGAAAGAATGTCTTTATAACAAATGATGGTAAAACAGTGGATATATGTTTGGGGGGGAAAATACCGTAAACCTTGACCCTTACCTCACACCATAAATAAAATTTACTTAAATTGGGACCCTAGGGAGGATCCTAACAGCAAACTTAGGAAAACATCTTTGTGACTTTGGAATAGATGAAAATTTCTTAAATAGATCACAGAAACCACTGCCATAAAAGAAATGTATTGATAAACTAGTCATAATCAAAACTGAAAACTGCTCGTCAAAGAAAGACACCAAAATGAAAAGAGCAAGTCATAGGCCAAGAGAAAACATTCATAATACATATATATACAGAAATACTGGCAGCAGATGTCACAGTTTCCCTCATATATGAAGAACTCCCACCAACTAGTAAGAAACAGATCAGTGTCCCAAAAGGAAACATGGCAAACAGACGTAAACTCAGAGTTCACAGAAAGGGACATACAAATGGTTATTAACTATAGCATTAGATATTCATTCTCATCAATGAAATGAGAAATGCAAAAACAAAAAACCACTGAAATAACACTTTTCTCCTAACAGGTTACCAAAAAAGTTTTTGATGGTAACATGTTTATAGGATATTGTGAAATATGCACTCTCATGCATTATGGGTGGTCATTTAATTTCAAGAAAATTGGCACCCTTATAAAATATATTTCCTCCATATAATTCCTCCATATCTGCTGGGGATTGTACCCTGGACCACAGCAAATATCTAAAGATATTCAAATCCCTCGTATAAACTGGTTTAGTATTTGCATATAACCTACACACATCGTCCCATATACTTAAATCATCTCTAGATTACTTATAGTATTTAATGCAATGTAAATGCTGTTGAAATAGTTGCCAGCCCAAATTCAAGTTTTGCCTTTTGGAAATTTTCCAAATATTTTTGATGTGCAATTGGTAGAATCTGGGGATTCTACCCACAGATACGGAGAGCTGATGGCATCTATAAAATTTAAAACCCACCCATACTTTGTTAGAGTATGCCAGAAGTGTATAACTACCTACACACTGTTCAGTCTTTTCTTGTCGGTCCCTGATGAAAATGTTATGCTAGCATTCCAGTCCTGTTACTTCCTTCCTATGGATTCCTTTTGTATATTGAACTTATACCAGGGGACAGACTAAATTGTTATGAGTTTCAGCCGTATTTTGTCAGTTATTATTCACAGCTGAATGCAAACCCGAATTTATGCACATAATTTCATTTCTAGGAAATTATCATGTAAATACAATTCCAAAGGTGTGCAATTGCAACAGTATGTAATTATATTATCATTTATAAATAGGCAAAATGCTTAAGTATCCATCCATAGAGGACTGTTTAAATAAATAATAGTACATTTTAATCTAATATATTAGCAGTTAAAAAGAATGGTGCTGCCTTTTAATGACTGATAGGAAATCATCTCTATGATGTATTACTTGGTAAAGAAATAAAATATAGAGCTGTGTGTATAAGAGGGTGCTATTTGTGATATATAATTTAAACAGTAGCATAAATATACATACACACAAATGCACACACATGTAAATACATGAACACTCCCAGCTACCCACCCTACACAGATGTGCTGGCCAAACATCACATAGCTACACACAAATACGCGCGCACACACGCACACACACACACACACACACACTGTTATATATGCTTAGAAACTTCTGAAAGGATCTTCAAGAGATTGTCAAGAATGACAGTATGAGGAATTTTTTTTTGGTAACGTTTTTTGTCATTATTAAGAAAACTTTAAAACCAGAAAATTGAAGTAAAGCAAGAGTCACCCTAATGCCAAGAAAAAGTCATCAATGACATTTTTTTATAAAACTAGTACCTTCTCAGCATTCCTCTTTGATTAAAACATTTGGTCTTTGGGAATTCTCTGGCGGTCCAGTGGTTAGGACTCCGAGTTTTCACTGCCCAGGGCGCAGGTTCAATCCCTGGTCCGGGAAATAAGATCCGGGAAGCCGCACAGCACGGCCAAAAAATAAAAAACAAAAAAAGTGGTCTTCCTGCCCATTGAATTAATACTTTTCTTTATCAGCTTCTTGCTTATTATAGGGCATTTCCAAAATGCCAAGTACAAAGCAAATCAATTGAAGGGTAAAATTGAAAACTTGTAAATGATACAAGATTTCCTAAATCAATGCAAATGATGGTGATGCCTGTTCCAATCAGCAGCCATATCAGGAACAAGGGAGGATCTAGCAGAACTTGGCTAGATAACCATTGGAGTAAAGAAAGGTTGTGGGCAACACAAGTATCAGTGATTAAAAGTAAACAATTTAAATATCAAAACTATAAGGTAGTCATATATTCAATATTATAAAATCTACTTACGTGGTATTTTATTTTGAGGATTAAAATAAAAAGTAAAAGATGTCCTGTTATGTTTACATACAATTTTGAACTGAAAATTACACTGAGAAGAAAAAAAATCAACACAAAATTCATTAGAAGAATTAATGCAATATTATGGGTATAATTATAGTTTTTGGTTAGATACAAGCTATAACTTGCATTTAGTTTTCAAGCCAAGTTACAACCAGGCTTTCTCTTTATATAAGATTGCCAAATTAAAGGCAAGACAGTTAAATTTTATTTTCATTTAAACAATGAAAACATTTTAGTATCAGTATACCTCACATGCAGGTCTTATGAAATGTTCACATGGGACGTACTGATACTACAAATATTATTTGTTGTTTTTCTGACATTCTAATTTATCTTGGTGTCCTGTATTTATATTTACTAAGTCTAGCAGCCTCAATACAATGATATGCTAGTTCCCATTTTAACTGGATTTTGTTGGCATCATTTTTCTAGTACCAATTACCTCAGGAAAAAACTTTCTGAATTGTATTTAAAAACTAGAAGGAAATATCATCAGCTTCTTTTTTTTTCTTTTTACTTCCTTGTATTGTGCAAAGTTTCTACGAGGAATAAAAATTACACTTGAATTTAGAAAAATGGTGCTTCAAAGCAAAATAACAAAACAACATGCTAGACTAGCCAGAAATGCCTGGAATCTAAAGGGAATTAGTCCAATTACAAAGGCAAGGCGTCTAAAAAGGGGGGGGGGGGGGGGAAGCTGAGGATTGGGGGATGGGACATAAAGCAAATTAATTTTTTTCTTTCCTTTTATTGCGTTTCTGTTATGGTTTCAGGCAGTGTTTCAATTTGAACTCTCTGTAAGCTTTTAAAATGTGTTTGTGCTCTCACACCCTGATAAAGTGAGAAACAAACTAAACAGATTGATAAAGGGTGACATTGTGTAAGAGTTTAAACATTTAATAAGGAGTAGAATGTGTATAGAGCAGTGTATTTTAAATATACATGAAAATTAATAAAAACGTATGAAGGAAAATGATGCTAAATAAAGAGCAGATATGTGTTAGTACATTCAGTTAAGTCCTGCTTGCAAATTTATATTAATGTTAACCATTTTGAATTGATCCATGGCTTCTTTGAGTGTCTACAATTGTGCTTGGAGCAGAAAAGATTATCAATCAACGTTTGCTGAATCATTGATGAATACACAGCGAAGGAACAAATTGCATAAAAACGGGGTATGTGGCTGCTCCATCGTTTACATGCCATTGCCAGTCAATAGCTGCTTTACATTTTATATGAGTTACAGTATCTCCGCTCTGTTGTGCAGTTACTAACAGAGTGCAACATACTTTCACAGAAACAAATTGCTAAGACACAAACCATCAGGGATGCTTCTTTCTTATACTTCCCAGATGGAACTGAATATTAAACAACGGTGCCTCAATTATAATCATGTTAATATAATGAAATATCTTTGGAAAGTTTCCAGGCTGTTCATGTTGCAATATCTGGAAGCCAACTTGAAGGCTTCCTTTAAATCATTCTCCTGATGGTCTCTCTAATCTCAGGCAATAGCAGATTCACTAAGTCATTCATTTTGCAGTATGGTGTGTTACCCACTAAGAATAATATAGGCAAATAAGTTAACTTTTTTCAACCTACTTGGTTTGCATTTTCCCTACTAGAATACTTTTTATTATCATCAATAATTGTATTGATGCCCATGGCTGGTGTAACACAGCTGGTACTAAAGCGATTTGCAGAATTGAGATAGAAAATACTGTACTTAGTGATATGAGTATAAATTCGAGAATAATGTTTTCTGTGAACTCATAGTACTTTTACCAACTTTCCACAATTGAAGTTTTCACTTTTCTCGTACTCTCTCTCATTAAGGCTCATTCTCGTAATTTGAACTACAGGGCATATTTCTTGATTATATTTTAGCGAGCAACCCTTATGTCAGAAATCAGCTACAAAAATGAAAATGTATCTGCTTGCATCATAATTGACATTTTTCCCATTTAGGTAGTGATTACTTAAATGTAAAATGGAAAAGTTTTCATGTTGATCTTTCTTTAAGGTTTTTTTAAATAATTTATATAATGAATTTTGGTTTTGGTTTTAAAATGTCATAGGTGAGAAATAATCTGAATCTGGGTTCTGATAGTAACATTTTTTTCATATTGGCCCTTAAAAAATATTGAAGGATAATCTTTTGAAGGGATTCTTTGCTAAGACGAGTGATGATAGTTTTCTTGATGCCATTAACCCCTTTAAAGTCTCATCTAAAGAAAGAAATCCACAAAATCATCAGTAACCTGGACTTTCTCATCTGTTTTGGTCTCAGATCTTCTATCCCAAGCACCACTGCCAGCAAATGTTTCTTCTTTGGGAAGGCTTTGAAAGTCAAGCTATGCCAGGCTATCGACTGGAAGTGGTGAGTGCTGACTTGTCTCATGAGTTGGAATATATCCAGAATTTCTCCTGCCACAAGGATGTCTCTGACTTGATCCAAAATGAAAACTATGCCCAGATAGTCCTTTATAAGAACAAGTAATTATGAAGGATATAAAGAACAACCACGCTTGCTTCTAAGTATGCATATTGAATTAATGAAATACAAAGGTTTGTCATGATTAAATGCTGACAGTAAGGCCCCAAGGTGGACTTGTTGATACAAAGAGACGGGGGGGGGGGGGGCAAGTTAGGAGGTGATATTTGAGCTTATATCGGTTAGCTTTCACATGGATTACATTTTCTTTACTAACCAAAAATGTGTATATGCACTTAGTATTTATTTTTAACAGTGTCTACAGTCTGTGATCAAGTCAGATATCACCTCAGTTCTATTTTTTCCCTATGTACACTGAACTAGTTTTGTGGTGTAATTTATCATCTTCTTGCTAGGGAATTAATGATGTGTGAAGGACTTAATAGCCAAACAGCATCTGATCCTCCTGAGGATACTATGTTGAAATTAAAGCTGTTTTACTTTGGAAATCTGTTGCACTAAGTGAAATAACTGTGCCTAGGGTATTTTTTCTGTCACTTTAATCTATCACATAAATTAGTTTTTCAAACACTTTAAGTTAGTCCAAAAATAGAGCTCTCTCTCCGTGAAGGAGAGTTGACTTTTATATGACCCTGGAATGGAGAAACATACCAACTGAGTCTGTGGACAGAAGCTCTGGGAGAGCCACAATCAAACTGGCTTCAGTGAAAAGATTCAGTGAAAAGGGCACAAGAAGCTACAAAATATAAAAAACGATGATGTGAATGTATGACATTTCTGCAAGATAGTGGCACATTTTCACAAAGTAAGACCGTGTCGTCTGGTAGCTAATAAATCAGTCTTCTCACTTCTTTCTGCTTGACAGTGTCATCTGTTAAAATCACCTGCTCAAACCTTCCTGACTTCCAATTGAAACAAAAATTCAAGACCTTACAACACTTAGAACTAGGATTGAGAGTTAATTTGTTTCCAAAATCTTCAGGAAATTTACGGTAGTCAAAAAACTCACCGTCTAGCAAATGGCACTAAGTTGAGACATGCAGTAGATCATCCCAGACAAGCTTCCAGGCAAAGAGCAGAACGTTCATCTAGAAAGAAGGAAAGAATCTTGTGACTGACCCCCTAATTTAGAATATACCTCCTCTGCTGCTTAGGGTTTTCTATTTGTGGGACATGAAATTTATCCCACTTCTATTTCATAACCACCTTCCTCAAAGAGGCTCTCACTGATGCCTTGCCATTCTACTATATACATTTTCCTAGCCGTTTATTCTCTCACTATGTCATAAAACTATTCCACGTGCTCTTCTATTTGCAAGCCCCAAGATCCCCTCCCCTCTTCATTCGCAGATGATGACCTTTTTTCTTATTTCACAGAGAAACAGAAACAGTGAGAAGAAACTTTCCACGTGTTTCCAACACAAAATTGACTGATCTATTCATATGTGTGTCCATTTTCTCCTCTTTTCCCTGTAGTATTACAATGCATGAACTCTTCATCATTGTATACTGGCTTCCAGACTACCTTAGGGACATGCTTTTGCAATTACTCCTCCTCTTTCTTTTATTGTCAAATATCTCTGCATAAAATTCTCATCTGCATAAAAACATGCTTTAAGAACTTCTTCTTTAAGTACACACACACATACACACAACCTCCCTTGATCTCATTTCTTCTCTGGCCACAATCAACTTTCTATACCCTTATTTAATGAACAAATCTTTGAATGTAGTTTATAACTCAGTCTCCATGTGTCTCCTTTCATTCTGTCTTGATTGCACTCTAATCAGCCTTTAGTTCCCGTAACTCCAATAAAATTAATTTTGTTGAGGTCATCGATACTTCCATATTGCTGAAGACAATAAGTAACTCTCACTACTGACATTACTTAAGTCTTAATTATTATGCACATGATGGAAAAGCCTCATAATATGTTAAAACGTACAAATCTGCAAATATATAAAATTTGACAGAACTAAAAGGAGAAATAGACAAATTCATGTTATACTGGGAGAGTTTACCACACCTCTCTCTGTAACTGGGAGCTCAAGTAAAAAGGGAAAAGCAAGAAGTTCTATTTAAAATTTGAACATCTCCATTCATAAACGTGACCCAGTTGAACTTGTATAGTGTGGAATACAGATTATTTTCAAGTGCCCAATTAGTATTTATCAAGATCATCCAATGAAGCTCAATAAAGTAAAGTTTAATGAGTATGAAAGAATTATAATAATTCCAAATATTTTTATGCCACAGAAAAAATAAGAAATCAGTAACAAAAAGATATTTTAACAGATCAAATGTTTAGAGACTAAGAAATACACATCTAGATGCCTCTGGATTTTAAGAAGCAATTAAGTGAAAGTTAGAAAATGCTTAACATACATAATTATGAAAAAAAAATGTGTAGGATGCAACTAAACAATACTAAGAGGAAAATGTCTTAGGTGCATAATACGAATAGAAAATAAGGCTGAAAAAAATTAATGATATAGGCATCCATCTCAAGAATTGAGAAAAAGAACAGGAAATTAACCCAAAGAATGTAGACAGAAGGAAATAATAAAGGTAAGAGCAGAAACCAGGGAGTAAGAAACAAATACACAATGGAGAAAGGTCAACAAATCCAAAATATTATATTTTAAAAACACTAATAAATTTCATAAGCCTCTGGCAAGGCTAATCTAAAAAAAAAGAAGAGAGAGGAGAGAAGATAGAGGAAAAAAGGGAGAAGAGAGAGTGGATGGATGGAGAGAGAGAAAGAGCTCGATTATCAGCATTAGAAATATTAAAGAAGGGCTTCCCTGGTGGCGCAGGGGTTGAGAGTCCGCCTGCCAATGCAGGGGACATGGGTTCGTGCCCCGGTCCGGGAAGATCCCACATGCCGCGGGGCGGCTGGGCCCGTGAGCCATGGCCACTGAGCCTGCGCGTCCGGAGCCTGTGCTCCGCAACGGGAGAGGCCACAACAGTGAGAGGCCCGCATAACGAAAAAAAAAAAAAGAAGTATTAAAGAAGATATACCTACCTACGTATGGGTATACATGATATAAAACATTTGAGTATAATATTAACAATATGTCAATATTTTTAAAATTTTTGATAAAATGTTTAAATTTCCAGAAAAAGATAATAGCAGTACTGACCTAAAGTAAATAAAAATATAAATAAACCTTTATATATGAAACAGAAATTGATTCTGAAATTCAAAATTATGCCATAAGAACAGAGTAAACTGAATCTAGCAATGTATAAAAGAATAATACATCTTGACAAAGTGGAGCTTATTCATAAAATGCAAAACCACCTTGACATTTTAAAATCTAATGTTATTCTTCACATTAACTCAATAAAAGGAAAAGCCTTGCAATCATCTGAAAAGGTATGGAAAAGGCATTTATATTCATCAGAAAAGCTCTTAACACACTAGGAATAAAAGACAACTTTCTAATCTTATAAAAAACATCTAGGAAATTCTATAGCAAAAATCATACTTAATGATGATGTATTGAAAGTTTTTCCATGAGGCTTAAAATGTTACCTTGCCACCACTTGTATTTAACATCATATTAAAGGTCTTTGCAGTGGCATAAGACCAGAAAAAGAAATAAAACTTATGGTTATTGGAAAGAAATAAATAATTTGAAGACTAGTAATTGAGTACTTAGAAAATCAAAAGAATAATCTATTAAAATTAATATGTGAACTTAGCAATAGATCTAATATCAATACATAAACATCATTTGTATTTTTATATACCAGCAACAAATAACCAATAAAAGATTCGAAACATTACACTTTAAGGAACATCCAAAAAAAATTAAATATCTAAGAATACATCTAATGAAAGAGCTCCACTTGGTCCAACATGTAGAAAGCTAGAAAGGCTGGCTGTCCCAACCTAACAGTAAGAAAAAGCCAGATAAATTACAAAGTCACAACCTTCTGGAAGCCTTCATGGAACTGAGATCACACGGTAAGTAGCATGGATTCCACTGAGGTACAGGTTTCCCCCAAAGGAAAGGGGAGGTGGGACTGGCTCACATTTGGCAGGCCCAGGAGGAAGAGGTGTGGCCATCATAAAAGAGGGAGGTAAGAAGGAATCAGCTAACTCATTGCTACTAAGGCAACGTTAGAAGAAAAAAAATTCCCATAACTCTAGGTGAAGGGCAGAAAAGCATCCTGGGCCCAATATCACTAGTGATCTCCTGCATCTGGGGAAGAAGCAGGAGCATCTCTCCTGCATAAGAAATTCCACAGGTACAAATTGGAGCATGCCTGGCATGAAGAGGGAAGGCGGGAAGGTTTCAACACAAACACGGGCAAATCAGCCCCCAGCCTAAGCACAAGGCAACCCTAGAGAAATCTGAAGCTTGTGTGGCTGAAATTTACCGCGGCAACAGCAAGATCCAAACTCAGCACAACTCTTGACTACTCAACACCCTGCACAAATAACCTGGCAGAAGAACAGGAAACCCCCTTTCTGGGCGTAAATGCTATTTACCTCAGTCCTCACTATACTACACACAGTGTCTGGGATTCCATCAAAACTTATGAGGTGTACAGAAATGTGAGGAAAAACAATTCACTGTCAAGATATTTGGCCATCAACAAAACCAGACTTAGGATCACCCAGCTGTTAGAACTATCAGAGAGGGAATTTAAAGTAACTGTGATTACTACATTAAAGATTTAGTGGAAAAAGTGGATATCATGCACAAACAGTTTGAGAATTTCAGCAGAGGGATAAAAATGATGAGTGAATGGAGAAAAATGAATTCCTTCAATGGCTCATAATAGATTTGACACAGCTGAAGAAATAATCAGTGGACTTGAAGCTATATTAATAGAAATTTTCTAAATTAAAACACACACACATTGCCACATACACACACACAAGGCAGTAAAAAAAGAAGAAGGCATCTAAAGGTTGTAGAACAATGAGTAATGGTGTAACATATGGGTAATTGGTGTCCTACGAGCAGAAAAGAGAGAGAATAAGGCACTAGAAATTAGATAGTTAACAGTGAAGATCTTTGATCCTGAGATAAGGGAAGCAAATAATGTGAGCACTCCTACTGGCCCAGTTTTCTGTCTGCTGGAGGAGTTTCAAGACCACAGCACAGATCTGGAGTGCCGGAGACCACCGGGTGGGTACTCTTCACAGGGCAAAACCCTGGAGAGGAGGGAGCTGCACAGAGAGGAAGCTTAGGAGATCTGCAGAAGGTGCTTGGGGTCTGAGAACAGATTGGCACATACATGAGAGGGAGTTAATCAAATCTAGGAAAAGAAACACCAAAAATGTCTGGGGTTTCTCCCCTTACTTTTCTTACTATACTTGCAGCCCCTGAACTGTGCTAACTTCTCAGCCTATTGAGTTTGCTGCTTTGAGTCTGAACTCTATTCCACTTACTGGGGAGTGGACTGGGAAGGGCCCTCAGGGGAGAAATCTATTTAAATGTGAATCTCATCCCCTGGTTTTCCCTTCTTTCAAGGTTTGCAACCCCTCTGATTTCTGACTTCCTTTCATCCCTCTTCAGTACCTTCTTATCATTGCTTTTTACGTTTTGTCTAAAGCTTGCCATTTTTGACAGCAGAAGGGTTGCTTTGACACGTTACTCTGTCATTATGGAATCTCTAAGTCCCTGCAGTTGTAAATGCTCAAAACAGTGATCAAATACATTTTCTGCCATTAGACTATTATTGCCAAGTTATTTACTGTCAAGTGATTTAATCAAGTTGGCACCCAGTGACACATCCGTTGTTGGCATTCTTTCGGCTTTAAATAAACAACTGGGAATAACTCAAGGACTGCCTCTAATTTAAAAGCCTTTGGCAACATCAGAGGCTTTGTTGAGGTTCCTAGAGTTTTGCAACTGAGTAAATACTGAATGAAAATTCAACTGCATTCATTGTTAGCAAGAGCTGAGGTTTTTATATCCTTGGGAAAACTTTCTAACTTCCAGTTACTGTCCTCCCTCTGTTCTGGAAAGTTTCTATCTAAAAAATAAAACACAAATCTCTATCCTCACCTTTTCCATTCACATAAAAATACTCTAATTAATCCCAATACACTTTTATATGTACAAAAATAATATATAAAACTGGGTGAGAAATTCATTTATTTACTTTGTATGCCTTAAATACCTGACCTGCATCAGGAGTCACAGTAAAACTTACGATGTACTTGTATCTATGTCCTCTTGATTAAGAATATTGTTTTATTTATTTTTTTAATTTTTAAAAATTTTATTTCTTTTTAATTGGAGTATAATTGCTTTACAATGTTGTGTTAGTTTCTGCTGTACAATGAAGTGAATCAACTGTGTGTATACATATATCCCCTCCCTCTTGGACCTCCCTCCCCCACCCCCATCCCACCCATCGAGGTCATCACAGAGCACTGAGCTGAGCTCCCCATGCTATACAGCAGGTTCCCACTAGCTATCTATTTTACGCATGGTAGTATAAATATATCAATCCTAATCTCCCAATTCATCCCACCCTCTCCTTCCTCCACTGTGTCCACATGTCCAACCTCCACGTCTGCGTCTCTATTCCTGCCCTGCAAATAGGTTCATCCGCACCATTTTTCTAGATTCCATATATATGTGTTAATATACGATATTTGTTTTCCTCTTTAAGGCTTACTTCACTCTATATGACAGACTCTAGGTCCATCTACGTCTCTACAAATGACCTAATTTCGTTCCTTTCTATGGCTGAGTAATATTCCATTGTATTTTATCCTTTTTGTTGGTAATGGAAGAATATCATTTTAGATAATCAAGGATTTCATTACTGTTAACTGGTTGTACAGCTATTGTGAACTTTTGTATTAAATCACTAAAAAAGAACCCTTCCATGTATACAAAAATTCTTCATGAGATCTACAAATATAAAAATTGATTAGAGTTGGGAAACCTAGATTTTCCCTGAGTTAGGAATAAACATGTAATAAGAAAATAGAGGCCAGGTTATGCATAAAGAAGAATGAAAAGTTTGAATGAGTTGTAGATTTTTCAAAAATGCCCAAATTCCATCTACTTTCTTTCATTTTGCCAGAATTTAGCTCAACGATGGAGCAAAATTGCCACCCCAAAATGTATCTCTTTGGCATGAGGATTAATTTAGGCTGATTATTTTTAAGAAACAAAATTCAGAAGTTTGTCTTGTTACTTCTCCCTTAACTGCCTAAAAGAAATTTGATAAAGGACCTGTTCTCAGAATAGAGCAATCACCAGAGATATCTGCAAAGAACATGAGCTAAGGGTGGTTAGGGAAACAAAGTCAGCAGGCTCTAGAGATCAGAGTCCACTTTGTGTCCCATTGTTGTGTCCCCTGACCCAGCAAATATTTGTTTATCAAACATTTGCTTTTTCGTCTCCATGTGAACTGCCTTCCTCCTCTTTGTAGTCCCAAACCACCATCCCCTACATCCTCTTTTGTCTTTTGCTGAAGATGGTGTTAAAAGGTGAGGTTTTCAGCCATTCTGAGGAGTTACACAGTTTTCCTGGGTCTCTCCCATATATACATGTTATTAAACTTTTGTTTGATTTTTCTCCTGTTAATATGCCTCATGCCAATTTAATTCGTGGATCATCCAGAAGAATTTAGAAAGGTAGAGGGAAATTTCTTCCTCCAAAACCGTAATGAAACTGATAAATAATGCAGACTCTTGGAATCTGCTCTACATTGTGTGTTGGTATAAAAGGCAAGTAATGCCAGAGTAGAAGATCAAAAAATGAAAATGTTGAATGAGAGTAATGTCCTCAGAATATTACCTTATGCTCTTAGGTCCTACCAAGAGAAACATTTCCTCTCCACCACATTTTTGTAATTGCTCATTTGGAAGACGGACCCCTTGTTCTAAACATAGCTTTAATGACATAAAAAAAGATAATTAGGGTAATTCAGGGAAGGTAGCCCACAGAGATAGATGAAATAGGCATATTTTGATAAAGATTTTTAAAATCATGGATGATCGCTAAGTTAACTAGAATTTTCATGCTAGTACTATAAATATTTCTAGTTGGATTGAAACAGTAAATTATACCAAATATCTGCTTAAGTATGGGTTCACTCATTCTAAAATAGGCAAAACAAACAAATGAAAAATTCTGCTGTCTTTAGTCAACTTGTGTTGGAAAATGTCTTCTTGAGAGTTATTAATAAATTTATAGAACATGTTCTGGTCTACTTACTTTAGATTCTGGTAGACAGAGAGGCCAAACAAATTAAGCAGAACCACTCACCAAGCTGTGACCTTACCAGGCAGGTAAGGCTTTACGGAGGCTTACCTGGGTCTGAAGTGCTTGCCACTTAGGGAAACGTGTGGCCTCAATCAGTCAATGGTCAATGAGTGAAAGTACAAATGTATCGTAAGTATTTTCATGGCAGATGACATAAAAAGTATTGTAAAAATTTCTGCTCTGAAACTTTAAAATATTTATGATTTAATTATGTTTACTTATATTTTAAATACAAAAAGAAAAAAACTAAAATATCAAAGCATATCCTATCATAAAAGACTTCTTTCATAGAAACACAATATTTCTTCTTGTAACATATAGTTGTTGAACTCTAATGTATCAAGCTTTGTGCTGTGTGCTCAAAATAACAGTGTGAACCCAACGTAATACATGTCCTGAGTCCATAATTTACATTCCAATATTATTCTATTCATCTGGACTTCAAATTCCAATGTAGAGAAGATACGCTGTAACCTGTAGTTTAAAAACAAAGTGTACTAGAGACAAGAACTTGAATGCTGGAGATAGACACTAGCACTAACATTTATTTTTTAAGATATTTTGGGTAATTTTAAGATAAATGTATAATTCTTTGAGGAATTAAACCAATATTTGTTCAGCACATACAAAATAGTGAATATAAAAGTTAAGTCACAGACTCTGTTCTGCAAGTTCTCACCGGCTAAGGGGAAGGCAGATATTAAGAAAGATAGCTGTGGGCTTCCCTGGTGGCGCAGTGGTTGAGAGTCCACCTGCCGATGCAGGGGACACGGGTTCGTGCCCTGGTCCGGGAAGATCCCACATGCCGCGGAGCGGCTGGGCCCGTGAGCCATGGCCGCTGAGCCTGCACGTCCGGAGCCTGTGCTCCGCAACGGGAGAGGCCACAGCAGTGAGAGGCCTGTGTACTAAAAAAAAAAACAAACAAAAAAAACGATAGCTGTGGCAATTTGACAAGGATTGGCAGTGGGATGAGAGCAAAAAGGAGGAAGAAGTTAACTTTTACAGAGGAAAACCTCAGCAAAGTTTTCCCAGAGGGGATGAAAATTGAGTTGAGCCCTAAAGTTTACATGAACTTCAGTAAGTGAGTTCATGGGGGAGAAGGGAGTGTGACCATTCTTAAAACCAAAAGTACATGGAAAACCACTGCTTGTTGGGCTTTAGCTTGACTTTAACTACAGGTAAACCACAAAAATCAAGAAATCCTACCTAGACCTATATGACACCAGATAGTATACAGGCAAAAATCTGCAATCTTAATAACAGAAAAAATGTGGGCATATATTAGGTCCCTAGCACACTGTAGTTTCTTGAGTGTTGGTGGAATGAAAAAGTCAGAATATGTGTACATAGGTACAAAAATGTTTGACCCATCTTATGTGGCAGGCAGAATAATGGTCCCAAAAGATATCCACGTCTAAATTCCTAGAACCTGTAAATATTCTATCTTGTCTGGTAAAAGAGACTTTGAAGGTGTGATTAAATTAAGAATTGGGGGATGGGGAGTTTAGCCTGAATTGTTCAGGTGGGTCCGATGTAATCACAAGGCTCGTTATAAATGGAAGAGGGAGGCAAGAGAGTCAGTGTCAGAGTGAAGCAGCTTGACAAAACCTTGACCAACCACTACTGCCTTTGACGGTAGAGGAAGCAGCCAGGGTCCAAGGAATTCAGGAGGCCTAGAGAAGCTGGAAAAGCCAAGGGGACAGATCCTGCTCTAGGGCCTCCCAAAGGAACACAGCCCTGCCAGTATCTCTCTTTTAGCCCACTATGACCCCTTTCAAATTTCTGACCTCCAGAAAGCTAAGATTATAAACCTGTGTTGTTGTAAGCCACTGAATTTGCGGTAACTTGTCACAGCAGCAATGGAAAACTAATACACTCTACTCCCAGAGCAAGCTGCAGAAAAAAATTTCACAGTGTAAAAAAAGGCAGTGAGAAGGATGGATAGGTTCATTCAATTTTGATTTTTCAGAAGTATTTAAAGAGGTCAGGTAGTTCAGACTTCAGGCCAGTTTGATTTTGTCCTAGCTGGTAAATTTATATTTTTTGTATTTCCCTAGGATTAAGAAATCAGGTGACAACCTCTGAAAGACAAGGTTCCTGAAGGAGTCTTGATTTCAATACTAGAAAGGAAAAAAAACACAAGGCTTTGAATTTTGGTAGTGGTTAATATTTTTTTTTCATTTAGTTATAGCTTGTTTCTCCAAGCACACTGGCACTATGAAATCACTTAGCAAGTTTAAATGAAGTATGAAATAACACTGAGATTGGCCAGCTGCTCTCACTTGGATAGGAGAGAATATACTTTGAACTGCTGTTTGCATTCCTACCAAGTGAAAAGAGTCACGTAAAATGCAGCTGTTGTTTCCAGTTGAAATATGGCAAATCTGACGTAAATACATTTAACATAAAATAATATGTGTTCTATAAACTCTACTTATTCTAAATTGCAACTAATAGTCAAATATTTAGACTAGCATTTGATTGATCTACGGTGGCAGCAGCTGGATTTAAATAAGTTTTTCACCTTTCTCAAGCATCTGAGAAACACGAGGATAGTTTAGCTTTTACTCGTAGACACTGCTGATTCCCTTCCAATTTTTGTTGTTTTTACAGAACCCCAATTTTGCTGCTGTGATTCAGAGGAACATGGCTCCAACCCAGCTCCAGAGGAAGCCTCTAATTAGTTTAAACCAACCCCACCGTTATTTCCCTGGTAACTATTTTTGGTCCAGGAATAGCTGTTTAACCTAAGTTAGCAGGTTAGCCATTATATGCCACTCACCCCTGATTGCCACTGAAGGTTTATTGTGACAGCAAGAGGAACCAGTTTTAGACAAAACTGACTATAATGATAACATTGACGGAAAATGGACAAACAACCAAATGAAAAAAAACCAAAAACTTGATGCCCACTCTTCCTCTGAACTGATTATGTATGAAAATAATATCATCACTTAGGTCATTTTGATTCAGTTTTTCTTTTACTTACAGGTACAGTTAGGATGCTAATGACCTCAGATATTTACCTATTTTCCACTGACACTGGCTCTCAGTATGTTAATTTGAGTTCTTAATAGTTATGATAAATACAGTCTCCAAGCTTTTGTGTTGGGCAAAGACAGCTTCTCAATGCATCTCAGGAGTCACTAGCATATATGTAAGATTCATAAAACCAGTGCCTCTTCTCGGCCTGGTCTTGGCCTGGTTAGCATATAAAAACCTAGTTGTGAGCTCCTGCCTCATTTCTGACTCTCCAAATGCGGTGGACAAAACAATGCGTCCCGAAAATGCCCAAGTCTTATTCCCTGAAACCTGTGTGTGAGTCACTTTACATGACAAAAGGGAATTTTCAGTTTTGATTAAGTTAAGGGTCTTGAGGTAGGAAGATCATTCTAGATTATCCTGGAAAACCCAATGTAATCACGAGGGTCCTCATAAGTGAAAGGAAGAGGAAGAAGAGTCAGGGTCAGAGAAGGAGATGTATTGATGGAAGCAGAAGCTTGAGTGACAGGAAAAAGGGGCCACAGGCCAAGGATGCAGGTGGCCTTCAAAGGATGGGAAAGGCAAGGGAATAGATTCCACTGTAAAGCCTCCAGAAGAAATTCAGCCCTTTTGACATCTTGATTTTAGTCTAGAAAGACCCATTTCAGACTTCTGACCTCCAGAATGATGAGATAATAAATTTGTGTCAGGTCACTGCATTTGTAATAATTAGGAAATAAATACACCAAGTTTAATTGCTATTGCAGACCCACAGACCATGGCTCTATTTGGTCTTCTTGACTGAGTGCACCAGAGCTGTATTCTTTTTTCCTGAAAAGCTTCATGAAGACCAGAAATTCTGAGGTTCCTTCAGGATTTTCCTCCTACAGTCTGACCCAGGAGTGTAGAGTACATTAAGATGCTCTCCATCCCCCCCTGGCGGACGCTGGCTCAGTGACTTCTCTGTTCCTAGCTCTGAGGCTAAAACCAGTGGTTCTCCATTTGGCTACACAGCAGAAAGCTTCTTAAGCTTTGTTGCACCTGGGAAGCTTTTGAAAGCTCAGGATGCACCGGGTTGCACCCCATACCAATTAAATCAGCATACTTGGGGTGAAACCCAAGCATCAGCATGGTTTAACTCCCCTTAGGTGATTTCAGGATGCAGCCACACTTGAGAATCATTAGGCAAAACAACTTCTCCTCACTTGTTCAGAAGTGGTTATAAGTCAAAATGGGAATCTAGCTGTACTTTACGCTACTGTATGGAATAGTCACAATGGCTCAAAGTTCTTTTTCTGCCCCTGGCACAGTGCACCCCGAATTTCTCCGGCATTTGGTAGCAAAAGCCTGAACAAATGCAGTGTAATAGCCCAGATGGGATTGGATTCTGGCACAGAAAAAGGACCTTAGTGGAAAAACTGGTGAAACCCAAATAAATTCTGAAACCCAAATAAATTTGATTTTAATGTACCAATAGTAGTGATGCACCATAGATATGTAAGAATAGGGAGAACTAGGGGGAGGGTATATGGAAATCTTTGTGCTCTCTTTACGACCTCTCTGTAAACCTAAAATTATTGGAAAGTAAAACGTGTAATTGAAAACAAAGCCTGAACTAATTTCTCTATAGCAGCAGCCGAGACCCACGTCAGATCTTACGCGCTGGAATAAGCAAACGCCTTGAATGTGTCTGGACATGTCTGCCACCAATGGCTATTCCACCTCATAAAAGGATTTCAATTTCTTAAGAAATTGGATAGCTCTAGATGCTGAGTTAACTGACGATTTAATTTTGCTTATTTTAGTAGCAGGTTTTCAGATTCATTTAGCACAGTCGCATGTTCCTGCTTAAATCAAATCATCTGCTTAGAATCCTTCACAACAAACCTTATATGCTCACAGCGCTTGTCATTACGGAATCTCTTCTGCTTTCTGGTAGTTGTTTAAGAGCACGGCAAGCAGAGGTCTGGCCCATCTTCATCCTTTGCCGTCATGCTGTCAATAGTTAAACTGTCTGAGGTAGAATGTTGCTCTTTTTGTTTCCAAAGTAGGCTTCTCCCTGGTGGTCTAGCTGTACTTGGTGTCACATTAAAGACAGCCCTCAGAATGGGAGAAAATATTTGCAAATGAAGCAACTGACAAACGATTCATCTCCAAAATTTACAAGCAGCTCATGCAGCTCAATAACCAAAAACAACCCAATCCAAAAATGGGCAGAAGACCTAAATAGACATTTCTCCAAAGAAGATATGCAGACTGCCAACAAACACATGAAAGGATGCCCAACATCATTAATCATTAGAGAAATGCAAATCAAAACTACAATGAGGTATCATCTCACACCAGTCAGAATGGCCATCATCAAAAAATCTAGAAACAATAAATGCTGGAGAGGGTGTGGAGAAAAGGGAACACTCTTGCACTGCTGGTGGGAATGTGAATTGGTACAGCCACTGTGGAGAACAGTATGGAGGTTTCTTCAAAAATTACAAATAGAACTACCATATGACCCAGCAATCCCACTACTGGGCATATACCCTGAGAAAACCATAATTCAAAAAGAGTCATGTACCAAAATGTTCACTGCAGCTCTATTTACAATAGCCCAGAGATGGAAACAACCTAAGTGACCATCATCAGATGAATGGATAAAGAAGATGTGGCACATATATACAATGGAATATTACTCAACCATAAAAATAAACGAAATTGAGCTATTTGTAATGAGGTGGATGGACCTAGAGACTGTCATACAGAGTGAAGTAAGTCAGAAAGAGAAAAACAAATACCATATGCTAACACATATATGTATGGGATCTAAGAAAAAAAAAAAAAGGTCATGAAGAACCTAGGGGTAAGACAAGAATAAAGACACAGACCTACTAGAGAATGGACTTGACGATATGGGGAGGGGGAAGGGTAAGCTGTGACAAAGTGAGAGAGTGGCATGGACATATATACACTACCAAACGTAAGGTAGATAGCTAGTGGGAAGCAGCCTCATAGCACAGGGAGATAGATCAGCTCGGTGCTTTGTGACCACCTAGAGGGGTGGGATAGGGAGGGTGGGAGGGAGGGAGACGCAAGAGGGAAGAGATATGGGAACATATGTATATGTATAACTGACTCACTTTGTTATAAAGCAGAAACTAGCACACCATTGTAAAGCAATTATACTCCAATAAAGATGTAAAATAATAATAATAATAAAGTAAAAGAAAAAGAGAGAGGAAAGAAAAACAGGAAAAGCAGTCAATTCAGATGCCTTGAAAGCTCAATGGTCCATTAATAAGATGGCGACAGGCTTCAGGAAGCATATCACAGCATGCGGAAGTTGCCTCAAACTCTGTCGTCAACACCATGCCCCCAGCTTCTCATTCATGGCATCCGTCAGTGCTCTCTATCCACATGAAATGTCCACACTTCAACCCACAGAAGGTGGCATCCACTGTCTCTCAGGAAGGAGCCCTCTTAACCATTCCCTGAAATACAAGCCCCCTCACTATTGTGGAACAAAGCCCCTTCCTACTGCTCTTCTTAGGAGTATCTACTCGTCTAGATTTCTGGCTACTTCCTTACATTTCATTGATATTGGTTGGAATTTGGGAATCACCTTACGAGAGGTGTCAATCAAAACTTTGCTTGTTGAGATAGTCCACAGAAAATAATATTTAATATCCTAAATGCTAATTTCTGCCAAGACAATGCTAACCAAAGTATAATTTGATTTAGCAAATAGAAATACAGGACACTCAGTTAAATTGGAATGTCAGACCAAAAAATACCTTTTTTCAGAATCATGTTATATTGATGCTAAAATATCACTAGTTATTTACCTTAAATTCCAGTTTAATTGGGCATCCTGTATTTTATCTGGAGATTCTAAGAGTGACTTTTGTGATCCAAGGAATACCTTCCTGTGTAGGCCAGTACTTGAGGGCACAACTCTTTGTGGCCTGAAATGGTGTAGGGAGACATCCTTTCCAAGAAGTCAAGAATAGAAAAGTGACTTTCATCTTTGATGATGGCATCTATGGCCCTGAGTAATGCTTTTTCTTCCTCCTGTACTTTCCACAATGTCTTTCCATTGTGTAATTGATTCTTGACATTTATAAAAGTACTATAGATAGCAATTTTGAATAGTAATAAAATTACTTTTTGCTTTTTCCTGCACCTAAGAAAGACTTTCCAGGAGAGAGAGAAGTATAGCACCTATCAACAGGTGATATCAAAATAGCACTATTCAACTTTCGGTTTAAAAATAGGGTGATATTATCCACAAGCCCTCCTGGGTGAAATATATATGCCATAGATAAGTGTTTCTCTTGCATCCCAGAACTAAATTATTCCTTAAAAATAGTTGGTCTAAAGTTTGCTGTGATACAAATACCATGTTTATGATGGTTATAAAAATTACCATCATCCTATTTGCTGCAGCCCATTATTGTTTGCTTTCTTTTGACTTGAGAGCTTCACAATGAGTTTTATGTTTTTTTTTCTGACAGCCAGAAATTAGTACTTTGTAATTGACATAGGTCTTTAAGTTGGGGGTTTAAACAAATGCTTCCATTTGACTTTAAATTGTTTTCCCTGATATTTTCCTATTGGGTTATAGAGAAATGAATTCTTCTTTGTTATGTCTTTAAAAAGGTTTATAACTCTTCATGACAATAAACAGGATTTTTCCATTTTGTTTGAGATGTACAAAAAGATTAGGAAACAGTAGATATAAGTTTACCCTCCTAAACCAGATGACCCGCCAGATTACATCTTTCCAGCTTTCTAATATTCTGGAACTTTATGTCTAGGCATATGAGTCTCCTGTATCATTATTCCAAAAATTATTTCTCAGAATTTTGTTAAAATGTATCCAAATGTAAAGTTATATTTCTCACCTGCTGGTGAGAAATATAAAACACATCTACCGTTCTTTTCCCTTTTTTTTTTTTTTTTAGCAAAACAGTGTCCAACCCAAATAGTAAGTCATTTAAATTCACTGGGATAAATTACCAGTCTCCCTTCTCAACTTTGACCTTGATCATCTACATTCATGTTTATGTGAATCACCAAGCAGTTCTCTTCCCAACAGACTAAATCTGGGCAACCAAGTTTAAAGAATAAATGATAGCATGATGACAAAATAGATGAACTACATTTAAACAATAATTATAACATAATTCCCTGAGATCAATAAAAATTTGTAGTTAGTCCAGGCTTTTCCATCCATACTTCGTTAGATACTCATAATAACCCTATAAAACAAACAGTCATTAATTTTTCATTTAATACATGAAGACACAAGCTCGGAATGGTTAATGGCTTGTGCCTAAGGTTATAACATTAGTGAGAGGTGGGCAGAGCCAGGAGCAGTGCTCATTAATTTTTGAACACCAACCTATGTTCTCTCTGATATTTACAGGGAAAAAAATTCTCAAGCTATAAGGAAAAGCATAGAAATAATTTGAGGCTTGGGAGAAAACTGCTGCAATCCATCTGAATAAGAAGCATGATGAGAAAATATTCTATTATGAAACCCTTAAAAATTAAACCGTGATATTTTGAGTAAAGCCTCAGGGTTAACCCTAAGTCTAAGGATGACACTTTAAGTAGCAGCAGGCACTGACAACAATGTCCAGAGCCACCAAAACAAAGATGTATTTTACAGGAACACAGTACGGGACCTCTGCTCCCAACACTGGCTCCTCCAAATCCACCCATCCAAAATGACACTTGTCTGCTCAGAATCCCACAGCACATAGTATTCCTCTTAGGACACACATATGCTCCACTTCAACGGCTAGTGACTGCCCATTGTGTGTGCTGTGCTTTTGAAACAATACACATTCCTAGTATAACCATAGTGTATCACCTAAGTCCGATTCTTAGAAAGTAGAGACAAGAAAATATTAGCAAACCAAATCCAACAATACTTTAAAAGGGTCATACACCATGATCAAGTGGGATTTATCCCAGGGATGCAAGGATTTTTTCAATTTCCACAAATCAATCAATGTGATACATCACATTAACAAATTGAAGAATAAAAACCATATGATCATCTCAATAGATATGGAAAAAGCTTTTACAAAATTCAACATTCATTTATGATAAAAACTCTCCAGACAGTGGGCTCAGAGGGAACAAACCTCAACATAATAAACACCATATATGACAAACCCACAGCTAATATCATACTCAAAGGTGAACAAATAAGATCAGGGACAAGTCGAGAATGCCCACTCTCGCCACTTTCATTCAACATAGTTTTGGAAGTTCTACCCACAGCAATCATAGAAGAAATAGAAATAAAAGGAATCCAGATGGGAAAAGAAGTAGCAAAACTGTCACTGTTTACAGATTGCATGATACTATGCATAGAAAATCCTAAGTATGTCACCAGAAAACTACTAGAGCTCATCCATGAATTTGGTAAAGTTGCAGGATACCAAATTGATATGAAGACCTTTATATTTTTAGAAGATACTCAGGCAACTCTGATGCATATGTAGGTTTACTCAAGGTTATACCTTGAATTTGTAAACTGCTAATTACTTTCAAGCAACATTTATCGAGCATCTACTATATCTGAGGTACAGAAGAGAGGATCTGAATAAGATATAGAAACTTTCTTCAAAGGGCTCATGGTTGGTTAGGAAATAGAGCCTGTAAGTAAATTCAGTATAAATGTGACCATGATGCAACTACTGTAGTAACAACTAAGCAGTGGAGTCTTTATATGAGAACTACAGTGGAATGACAGCTGGGCAGGGTCTATGCTTATTCTTCTCCATACTCCACATCACACTTAATGCAATCCTGGAATAAATGTCCAATAATCTCATGAGTTGGGATGATTAATGGCCTCAAATTGTTCTTTTTAAAACCTGATTTTTATGTTTCTTAAAATTAATTCCATGTTCAAAGTATAAAACTTTTTTAAAAGTAAGAAACAAAGAAGCAAAGTTCTTTCCCACCTGCTCCATATTCTGGATTCCTGTTCCCAGAGGCAAACTTTCCACTCCCTTACAAGTCTCATCTGTTCTTTACCTCTAGGTTTCCAAATAACCTGCTACTGCTATATCTCTTGAGTTTAGGTTTAGATTGTATCTATTGGTTTCTGCACACTATTCTCTACTTGAATCACTCACATATTCCCCTCCCATCTTCAATATAATAATACACATTATTTGTTAAATCAAATAATTGCATTATTATATAGACATTATATTTAAAGACAAATTACTATTTCTAAATTAATGTGCATTTTTAAATTGTTTTTTTGATGGTAACAATTACCTTTTAAAATTATTTAACTTTATATATACATATATATTTCATATGCACATATATGTATATTTCTTATGCTTATATTTATATGTTTGTGTGTGTGAAAAGATAGATGCATACATGGATTAACTATTAATTCAGTCACAAATTAAGTAGCTCATGCCTAAAATTTCTTTTATCATCGTTAAATCTTATAACCAGAAATACCAGGTGAACTCTGTGTCCATTGTTTCTCTCTTTTTTTTCTTTCTGCTTCATGATGGTCTGTTTATTCTCAAGCCTTACACACATGTGTGCACGTACGTGTGATCCTGCCTATGTTACCTTCCTGTCTTTGTCTATCTTGATTGATTCTTCTCTTTCAGTGAGCATTCTTACTATAGCTTCTGAGAAGGGTAGATACATCTGAATATCTTTGGTCTACCTTTATACTTGATTGATCATTTAGATTGGGATAGAAGTCTAAGTTAGAAATCATTTCTTCCATTTTGAAGACATTGCTTCATCATTTGCTCATTTGTTGCTATTTAGAAGTCTGATGCCATCAGATGCCCAATTTTATAAAAGTTACCAGTTTAATTTTTCAATCCTTTCTCTGGGATTTGAAACTTTCTGGTAGCAGGTGTCATTGGTCATTCATTATACTGAAAATTTGCTAGAAAATGAATCATTAAATAAAACCACTAATATTGGACTTCCCTGGTGGCGCAGTGGTTGAGAGTCCGCCTGCCGATGAAGGGGACGCGGGTTCGTGCCCCGGTCCGGGAAGATCCCACATGCCGCGGAGCGGCTGGGCCCGTGAGCCATGGCCGCTGAGCCCGCGCGTCCGGAGCCTGTGCTCCGCAACGGGAGAGGCCACAACAGTGAGAGGCCCGCGTACTGCAAAACAAAAAAAAAATTCCTCTAGCTGCACACTTATGAGTTGTATAATTTTCTATGTGTGTACTTCAATAAAAAACTAACAAAAAAAACTCAGAAAAGTATGTAAATTAATATTTAGTGTCGTGGAATAATGCCCACACCAGATTGTCAAGGCATGTTTTAAAACAGTATGTAGAATATGAGCCCCCTTTTAATTTTAATAAAACCTTATATATATTTATAGATTTTATATAAATATAAATGCATGAAGAAATGCCTAAACATATGTTCACCAAAACATATTGAATATTATCTCTGGGTGGTAGATATAGTGGTGATTTTCCTTTCCTCATGATATATTTTCTGTATTGTTTGAATTACATTTTAACTGAGCATGATCTATTTTTGATAATAAAATGAGAAGGCTATTTTCATTTTGTAAAATAAAAAAATTAACATCTCAACTCTGTAGTTCTCTCCATGTTACATACATAAATGTAGTGCCAATTACAAAGAGAAGATTTTCTAGCCTTAACTGAAGCCACAGAAAGTCGCCAGCGATAACTCTAGCCGATGCTCTTGCGTCCACCTTTCCTTGACACCCCTAATCCCCTTCTACCTACCATATTCTAATTTTGCCAGTACATCTTAGGTTAAGTTAATTTTAAGTTTTAGAAGCAATAATTAACATTTATTGTTTTAAATGGAGATCTAAAGCCCCGTAGAATGTGAGCAATACATTTCTTTCCTCCTGAACTCAATTTCACAAATCTCGCCCCACTCAAAAGAAAATATTCTTGTAACCAGCTTCAAATGGATTCACCTTTCTTATCTCTTATTACAAACTTAGGTTTTTTTTTTTTTCCAATGTTCCCATATTTCTATTTTCTCTCTTCATTTCCTGAGAATTCTTTCTGTTACTCAGCACCAATCTGCTCTACTAAACCTGCTTTTGTTCTGCAGAGGCTGGATGTCTGGAAACTATCTCTGTCTTAAACGTCCATCCAGCAGTCTTCTGGTCCGGATTACATCACAATGTAATGTGGCTTTTCGACATTTTCTTGAGGATAGCTGCTTCAGAACAGTAGGCAGCTGAGATGATCAGCATCAGTGTATTGTGATCCCTGAAACATGCTGATTTCCTAAGACTTTTTAAAAATTTTTATTGGAGTAGAGTTGTTTTACAATATTGTGTTAGTTTGTGCTGTACAGCAAAGTGAATCAGCTATACGTATACATATATCCCCTTTTTTTTGGATTTCCTTCCCATTTAGGTCACCAAAGAGCACTGAGTAGAGTTCCCTGTGCTATACAGTAGGTTCTCATTAGTTACCTCTTTTATTATACATAGCAGTGTACACAGGTCAATCCCAATCTCCCAATTCATCCCACCACCACCTTTCTCCCCTTGGTGTCCATATGTTTGTTCTCTAAGTCTGTGTCTCTATTTCTGCTTTGCAAATAGGTTCATCTGTACCATTTTTCTAGATTCCTTTTTGACAGCTACCTTAGAAATACTGTTCCTCCAGCCCTTCCAAAGGGTTTTAGAAGCACATCCTATGTTAATTTCTATTGTGCCTCAAGTATTTAGTTTCTTTTTGCTTAACTGATGCCTAAATGATAGACCCTTCAAACTCCTGCTCTAATTTGGAGAGTTTTTCTTTTTTAAATTGAAACCCACTTTGCATTTTTTTTACTGCATTGATTTTCCTTCATAAGCCACCTGGATTAGATCCACTGTTTCTTGGATATATGTCTTGATATTTTTACATATTTCTGCATGCTTCCTCCTAATTGAATGTTCAAGGAAACTGCTTTAATTTGGTACAATGAGACTGTAGCCATGTATTACTTGTTTAGGGTGAAAAATATTTTTTTAAATAAGGCATGCTCCATTTAATCTCGTTTAATCCTCACAACAGCTAGATAAATTGAAGCTGTTTATTATCATTTTGCAAATGTAAGAACTGAAACATAAATTTATGAATTAAGTTAATATACCCTCTTGTTCAAAAGTATGTTATTTCTACCACAGAGTAACATCTCTCTAAGCACAAATTAAAAGGTAAAAAATATCTTTCTTTCATTATATCTACAAGTTAGCTTTTGATTCCTACAAACTAATATAATACTGCCTGAAATTAAAAAGTTGGGTCAAAAATGTCCAATAGTGGATATTGGCAAGTTTATTTATAAATTGAATGGAAAGTATCAAGGTCATAATGGTAATAATAATATCACTAAATAATTTGAAAATTATAGACCTCTAAATTATGAAACATTTTATTTTTCTATGAATCGGTCTTTGTATGATAATAAAATACTATGTAACATTAGCAGTGGAGAAAAATAAATACACAAACATACACCAAGAAGTGAAGACAATTTCCACTCAAGCTATCCATGAAAGACTGATACTTCGAGCTCATATTTTTAATAGCATCTAATTCCCCCCCAAAAACTCACTGTGCATACAGTCAAGATGGAATTTATTGTTACTAGCTTAAAATCATCCTAATTAGTACAGATATTCCTCTATTTTCGATGGGATTATGTCCTGACAGACCCATCATAAATTGAAAATAGCCCAAAATGCATTTAATATACTTAACCTACCAAACATCATAGCTTAGTGTCACATCTTTAACATGCTCAGAACACTTACCTTAGCCTATAGCTGGGCAATATCATCTAACAAAAAGCCTATTTTATAATAAACTGTTGAATATCTCATATAGTTTCTTTGAATACTGCACTGAAGGTAAAAAACAGTATGGTTGTCTGAGTCCAGGATGGTTGTAAGAGTATTCATTGTTTTTCCTCATGATTGTTGGCTGACTGAGAGCTGTGACTCCTTGACATTGTCCAGCATCACTAGAGACTATCAGACCACATATTGCTAGCCTGGGAAAAGATAAAAATTCAAAATTTGAAGTACAGTTTATACCGAATGCATATCGCTTTTGCACCATCATAAAGTCAAAAAATCATTACGTTGAACCATCACAAGTCAGGGACCGCCTATATGTGGACATAGGTCTCTACAAATTATTGACTGCAGATTTTGAACTTCTACTGGAGAAAGTTTAGTGGCTTGTGGTTAAGGCATGAATTTAGACTTTGATTCAAATCCTAGTTCTGCCACTTTGTCAAGTGCACCTTAGTAAGTTACAAAACTTCTCTAAGCCTCGGCTTCCTGATCAGTAAATTACTATACTGAACACATAACCTGTACTTATGATTAAATGACATAACCTGTACTTATGATTAAATGACATAAAGCCTATAAAGAACTAAGCAAGGTGCCAGGAACAAATATTTTTCTCAATGTCGGTTATTAATACTGCTGTTTCAAAAGATATAAGGTTGGTGGGGGAAGGAAAATGTATGCTGATGGCATGCATCAGGGTATCATTTATTGTAAAATGGTTAAAAGAAGAGAAATTTAAAAAAACTGCTACCACACTCTAATCTTCCTTCTGCAACAAATATTCTATGTTCTATGATATCAATTAATAATCACTGTCACTTACTGCTTTCCCTGCAGTACAAGGGAAACAAAGTGTGTCTCACACTGAAGTTCAGCTTCTTTCCAACACTGCACTTTGCCAGTGGCACACCCACAGAGCATATGGCCAAAGGAACATTCTCTTCTACATTCTGCACTTAAATCTTCCCTTTGGGGAGGTCCTCTTTTTTTTCCAGTTTTATTGAGAAATAATTGACATACATCACTATATAAGTTTAAGGCATACGGCGTGATGGTTAGATTTACATATGTTTTGAACTGATTACAATACATTCAGCTAACATCCATCTTCCCATAGAGATTCAATTAAAAAAAAGGAAAAAAGAGAAACAGTTTTCTCCTTGTGATGGGAACTTTTATAGTGAACTCTCTTAACAGCTTTCCTATATATCCCACAGCAGTGTCAGCCATAGTCATCAGGTTCAGGTCCTCTTGCTTTAAGATGTACTGCACTAATATTACCCTCTATGGGTAATCTCGAAACTGAAAAAAAAAAAAGAGAGAGAGAACATTTCTTTCTCCAACATAATTGACAAATCCAGTGTCAGCTTGGGTCCACATGTAAAGCGAGTCACTTGAGCCTACGTTAGACCATATGTGTCAATGCCAACAAGTTCTATAAAACATGTTTTCCTTACAAAAAAAAAAAAAAGATGTACTGCACGTTTCAACTACTATTTAATAGTAGAGAAGGAAGATGCACTCGTCTGTAGCCTTCACTTGATTTTGCACTAATATGTAAGAATGAAAATTTGTTTGATGTGTTTTAGTTGATACTATATAGTATCCTTCACAGAATTGCCCTGCATTTGCTCATCCATTTGGAGTCCAGTTTTTAAGTGAGCCTATTTAAATCAAAATGGTAGTGATCAGTAAGAGAATTTTTGGAGAAAATGAGAGGCAACAGCTATCAATCACAAGCAAGGCTACATTTCTTCCTCTTATGAAACTGATTTACCTGATTATGCCCACAAAGTCAGTTCCTGCATAGATACCGGTTGAATAGCCAGCATTTATGTAACCACTCCTGGCAGACCAGGGCAAGTACCACCTTTACATATGAACCAATTTTGCTGAGTGCATCTGGAAGCAAATGTTTCTGCTTTAACAACACTTGCACGAGATTCCTTAACTTTGATCTCTGGACAGGAAGATATGGCTAATTGAAGTAAACCAGAAAAATACTTCAATGTGAACTACATACAGTATAACCAACAGCTTGTTAAGATAAGTAGTAAGGCTATAGACTCTTTAAATGACCAAAGAGTACATACTGTTGCGTATTTAACTTATATGTTGAAGTTATCAAAGATCTTCAAATAAAGGAATCAATCATTGCCTTCAATTAATTTAATATGAAATATTTCAAAAATGGGCAATATCTTGACTTTGTCAACACCTTCAAGTCCAAACTAGAGTATTTCTAGAATAACATACATTTTTTGTATGCACAAATTGAGGCAAAAGAAGATCAGCGTTTGCTGTAGCTTTTCTAACTCTAACAGCAGCATATTTGGCCTGATTTGTTTCATTATCTCGTTGCTATTGACTGTCATGTATATCCAAGTCCTTAATTACAGAGAGGAAAGACATGATGACTCACAGTTGATAAGAAAGAAAGTCATTAGAATCTCACAAGCAACCTGCTTTCCTGAGCAATGATGTGGTCTGATTGAGGAACATTGCATTGTAATTATGGTATCCCTTTAGGCATGATTGTAACTGTAAAAAGATTTGTCCTCTGACCACAATCTGCTTTTTGTTCATGAGATAAATTGTCTCTTGTTCAGCAACTAACATATCTTTGTGCTTTGTCTTGATTTGCCAGATGATCAGGAACTCAACCAAATTTGCAGTTGTTTCTGTTTCACTGAAGCAAATATTGAGAAGGAGTGAATATTTGAGTTATTTTGGAAATTGTTTCCAGTGAAAAGCTTTAAGGACTGTTAACTGCCATTCACATGGCACAAAAGGAACAAGTTTTCATTTTTGAAATGGAACCTGTCTTACGCTGGGGATCCATTTTAAAATGTTAGTAATGGCAAGTTAGATTCAAATGATCAGTTTTCTATTTCAGGGTCATCCTTACTCGAATATTAAGACTGACAGCCAATCATTTATAACCTCAATTTATAAAATTTAGACAGAAATTCCCAAGTGCAGAATGTCTGTTTATAATAAGCTTTCCAACTAATCTGCATACATTTTTTCCCCTTAATGATAAAATGGAAGTCCAAACTCATACCATAGAAGTCTTCTAGGGAATGGATTAAAAAAGCATTGACATAGGCAGGTGTGCTACCTCCCCACAAAAATCTTCCTCCGAAACCTCAAGTCATTTCTTAAAACCACACTTAGTTTTTTGACGTAGGTTAATTCAAATTGCAAGCCCTCTCTAGGGATCTCGCGTTTCTCATTTATAAAATGTTTTCTGAGTACAATCAGCAACAAATCATAAGGCAATTATCTCACTACAGGAATTATTTCACTAAAGAAGAAGATAAGACTTGGAATAATCACCCCTTTGTGGTCTTAACACAGCTTTCCCTACCAGGATGTACCACACACACGCACACACACACACACACACACCCCTCTGAATCTGCAGCATCTTGGAGGTGGAGGGATATTGAAGTCACTTCTATTTAGGTCAGTACTTTCTCACCGTGGTAATTAGCTTTCAGTATCCTGGCAGACTCAGGTATATTTTAGGATTTCAATTCTGTGTAACCATCTGGGTTATATATAGATTTTTCCCTACAAATCTCTTTTTTCTCTTCCTCATTACCAATCTAAAATGTTCCTCCTTTAGTAATGATATGCTGCTTATTAGACATCAGTCCAAGAGTTGAACATTCAAATATTTTCCAAGATAATTACAGAAAAAAATGTTTATTTCTTTCAAGTATGAGGGAATGTTTATTTCTTTCAAGTATGAGGGAATTCGTATTTTTTTATTAGTTTCAGGTATGCAATATAATGATTTGATATTTGTATACATTGCAAAGTGATAAATAGACTAAATAAGTCTAGCTAATATCATTAACACCTGGGAATTAGCATTTTAATTATTACAGGGTATCTGAAAATCATTTTATATTAAAATTTTAAAAGTTAGACTTTAATATATAATAATTTTATTTATTTAAACAATAAATTAAAATGACAGCTCAATAGCAACACCTATGTACAACTCTTTATGAGTCAACAAATCTGTAATCATTTTATTGGATTTCTTTGTTTTTAGCTAATATGAGAGCTTTTTGATTTTTAATAAGAAACTTTATTCATTTACATCTATCATGATAACTGATGTTGTTGTAACTTTTTTGCACATTTTTCTCTTTGCCCTGATTTATAGCTACATCTACTAATATTGTTTTAGCCTTTTCAATATTTTACCTTATGGGCAGATTAGAATCATTTTATTTTGACACAGAGAGTACTTAATAAGTAAATGATAATTTACCTTTTAAAAAGACTCAAGATTTTCCCTTTGTTTTCTTAAAATTCAGCACTTATCACATTATTCTCTTGCTTAAAGTATCCTAAAAGCTTCCCAGCAAAGACAGAATAAAACAAGTTCCTTGCTCTGATTGATAGAGTCCTGCATGGTCTTGCCAGCCAACTGCTCTCACCTTGTCTTCTATGACACTCCCCACTCTGCTCCAGCCACACTGACTCCCTCTCTGTATTTCTCTCTTACCAAGCAATTTCCTGATGGCCTTTGCAATATAAAATTCAGAATCTCAGTTTAGAAACCATGCCCTCAGATCAGCATCCCTGATCACCAAATCTGGACTACCAGAAGTGTCCTGCCATGATGTGCCTCCATGACATCAACCTATTTTTTTCTCTGTGTTGCTTTTTTTCATTGGCACTTTCCTAATGTTGGTCTCTCTCTAACATTATTAGTCTCTCCAATACAAGATCTTGTCTATCTTATTCACCATTTTATCTTCACTTCTTTCTAGGCAGTCATTCAGCAATATTTGTGGACTATATAAATGAGTAAGTAAGTACTCATAAGGTAGATTTTAAGAATTGTCATCCAAGCTGATTGTAATGCTTGGTGTCAACCGCCCTGTCGCTACTGGTTTCTAAACAGGTCTGAAAGAGTAGTCTATTCTGAAAAGATTATGATTACAATAAATCCACTTTTATGTGGCCAATTCATTGATGGATGATGAACATACAAAATACATAACCTGCCTCTCTACAGTATCATGCATTACACTGAAACAAACAAACAAACAAAGAAAATTATTCCTGAAAGTTTATCAGGGAAGACTTCAAGGAAACCTATGGCCCCAATACATGTAGCAACTACAAGTGTTTTCCCAGAATAAATGTTTTACTCCTATTTCAATTGCAAACCTACAGTTTGCTATGAACCAGTGAAATATTCCAGAAATGCTAGTATTTTGGATTTCAGACAATATGCTCAGACTTCTCAAGTCTGAAAGCAGTTCGAATATTTTTTAGCCTATGAATCCAGTTTTGTCTTCCTATAAAATATGTTTACCCTAGGCAAATAGAAGGTATCTGGATTTTCAGTATGGTTGTGGTTGCCAGATTTAGCAAATAAAAATAAAGAACACCCAGTTAAATTTGAATTTCAGATAAAAAACAAAAAATTAGTGTAAGTGTTTTGATGCAATATCTGGGGCATACTTAGGGTAAAAAATTTTTGCTCTTTATCTGAAGTTCAAAATTAACTGGGAGTCCTGCATTTTATCTGGCAACCCTGACCAGACAATCCTGCTGAGCTGTATCTCCTCTAATTGGTACACTTAGAATAACCATCATATTTATAAAGCAGGAAAGGGTAGCATCCAGTTCTCGATGCATCTTGCTTCCTGATTATAAAAGAACAGATTCACTGATTGCCTTGGACTCTGGACCTTAATGGGCATTTTGACTCTTAGTTTAATAATAAATCGTGCCCGCGATGTGGAAATAAGCATTGGTACCTCCCACATCCATGTCTGTTTCTGTTAACAGCACATTTTCTTTTTCTCAGACTCTTCTGAGACTCCATTAAAACTCACTTGGTTCCATCATTCGCCTAACAATCTGCTACCTAGTCAGTTATTCAGTCAAAAATCCCAAGTGTTTTAAGATGATGGCACTAGTGGGAAATGGTTTATGTTTCCCAAATAGTATAAAGTACGCCATCAACCTTGATGAGACGTAAAACATGCCTACAACAGGGAGTTACTTCCTTTATGTACAGAGTAAGCTGGAAGTTTTCACTTAGCAGGCAGGACTTTTCATACACTGGGGAAATATTACTGCTATATACTATGTTTATTTTTAATAATCGTGTCCCTAATTTGCTAACTCTATTCTACTTTTCTTAGCGGCACTTAACATGGAAAAGAGGACATAAAATGTGAACTTTTCAGATTTCTGCTAATAAACATATAAATGTACCTGTATGTTTCACTTCATTTCTTATGTTTACAATAGGGGTAAAGGCGGGCTTAAGGTTTTCCCCCTACCTGTTCTCTCAAGAACCTTAAACTATTGAGTATCATGTCTCTCTGTCGTATAGACAACTCTCTCAATCGGATACTTTACATTGTTTTTTAGACATTTTCATGAATTCCCATAAAATAACTCTTCCTAGGTCCCAAACCACCCACAGCTACATGCTACTTCCTTTTTTTCACTCACAACCAAACTTCTCATAGTTTTCCAGAGTCACTCCATTTCTCACCACCTACTTCACTCTGTACCTACTGAACTATTACTTCTGTCTCTAGCATCCTTCCAAGCAACTGTCTTCAGGATCATCATCATATTACACACCCTGTGGATCAGTTCTTAACTTTTGTGGCAGGCAGAATAATGGCCCCCAAAAGACATCCACATTCGAATTCCCAGGACCTGTGAATATGTTATGTTACATGGCAAAGGGGAATTAAGAAAACAGAGGGATTTATAATTGGTAATCAAATGACCTTAAAATAGATTATCCTGGATTATCCAGGAGGGCTGAATGTAATTATGAGGGTCCTTAAAAGTGGAAAAGGGAGGCAGAAGAGAGAGAACCAGAGAGCCAGATGGCAGTATGAAAAGGACTTGGATTGATGTTGCTGGCTTTGAAGATTGAGGAAGGGGCCTTGAGCCAAGGAATGCAGCCAACCTCTAGAATCTGGTAAAGGCAAGAGAACATACCCTATCTAGAGCCTCCAGAAAGGAATGTAATCTTACTTATGGCCTTGATTCAAACCCAGTAAGATCTGCACCAGACTTCCAGCTGAGAGACTTGCAACATAATACATTTGTGATGTTTTAAACCACTTATTTTGTGGTAATTTGATATAGCAGCAAGAGGAAACTAATACAAGTTCCTTGATCTAACTGTCCCCTGGCTTCCCTCCCACCCCTCAGGCTGTCCCACCTTTGCAAGCATATCTTCTTCTCCTGAACCTTTAAATCCTCATGCTCTTCCTAGATGCACTTTCTTCTTATTCTGTATTGTCCTCATCCAGGGCTCTCATCACCAGCTCTACACAGAGAACTCACACATTTATATTCCAAGCACATATTTCTTGTTGGGCTCCAGGTCTATAAATACAATTGCTTGCCTGACAGCTCTTCTCAGATGAATCGTGGTCACTTCAAAACACATACGACCTAAAAATGAAATCATGACCTTTCCTCCCAGACTAGATCCTCTTCCAGCATGTTCTATCTCAGTAAATGGAACCAGCATCCACCTGGCTTTACAAGTCATACACTTAGGGGTCATCTTTGACCCTTCTCCCTCTCTGTCATCTATATGAAAACTACCACTCTCTCCTATCCATTTTACTTACTAAATATTGATAAAATCCATCCATCCTCTTCTTTACATCTCTACCGCCACAATTCTGTCTGTATTGTTTTTCTATTGTTGTGTAACAAATCAGCACAAATTTCTCATCTTAAACCAACACTGATTTAGATTTATTAGGTCACAGTACTGTAGTTCAGAAGCCCACAGTGTATGTGGCTTGGTTCTCTGTTCAGGAGGAAATCAAGATGTCAACTGGCAGGACTTCCCTTGTGGTGCAGTGGTTAAGAATCCATCTGCCAATGCAGGGGACATGGGTTTGAGCCCTGGTCTGGGAAGATCCCACATGCCGCAGAGCAACAAAACCCGTGCACCACAACTACTGAGCCTGCACTCTAGAACCCACAAGCTACAACTCCTGAGCCTGCGTGCTGCAACTATTGAAGCCCGTGCTCCTAGAGCCCGTCCTGTGCAATAAGAGAAGCCCCTGCGGTGAGAAGCCCATGCACTGCAACGAAGAGTAACCCCTGCTCGCAGCAACTAGAGAAAGCCTGCGTGCAGCAATGAAGACCCAATGTAGCCAAATAAATAAATTAAATAAATAAATAAATAAATTTTTTTTAAAAAGAAAAGATGTCAACTGGCTGCATTGTCATCTAGGGCTCAGGATCCCCTTACAAAATCATTCATTTTATTGGTAGAATTTAGCTTCTTGTAGTTATAGCACCAGAGTTCCCAATTCTTTGCTGGCTATCACCAGAGGACTGCTCTCAGCTTCTGGAGGTTCCCCACATGCCTCATCACAATAGTCCCTCCAACTCCAAGTTAGCAAAGATGCAGTGACTCTTCTACTTTGAAGCTCTCTGACTTCTCCTCCTGCAACTAGCTAGAGAAATCTATGTTTAAGGGCTAATGTGATCAGATCGGGCCCACTAGAATAATCTCCCTCTCTTGAAGTCAACTGTGCATACAACATAGAACATAATCAAAGGTGTAATATCTCATCACATTCAAAGATTCTGGGGATTAGGATGTGATATCTTTGGGAAACCATTTTAGAAATTCTCCTACAATATTGACCCAAATTATTATCGTCATTCTCTGTACCAAGAATTGACCTCCTAATTCATCTTCTCGGATCCAGTCTTTCCTGCTCCCCTAGTCTATGCACACTACAACCAGAGTGATCAGCTCCAAACACACGCCTGATAGTGTTACCCACTTCCTAATGTTCTTAAGGACAGCTGTGGCCTGAAGCAGAGATGCCTGATTTTGTTGTCTACAGCCCAGTGCCTGTGACTGCTCCTGCCCTGCAGAGATCAGCACAGAAACCAAAAGCAAGTATTTAAACACTTTCACAGTGTTTCAGAGTAATTTTCTGTCTGATGAAGTTAAAAATAAATGGGGGGCGGGACTTGTATTTTTATGCATTTTTTATTTTTAAATTTTATGTTTTTGGTAATTTATTTTATTTTTATAAAACTATTAGACCCTGAAAATTGAAACAAAGCAAAACAAATACTGGCTCTTTACCTCGGAAAATTGAGGAGGTGCTGCACCCGTGGGCTCTGCACATCCTGGCCTGCACTCCTCCAGCTTTATCTCATTCCACATGTCCTCTCACTCTCTAAACTCTGGTCAGTGTCCTTCTTGTAGTTCCCTCCATGTTCCATATTTCTGTACCCTGTTTACTGCCCTCCCTAGATTACAATCACCCCATTATATTCTCTCATTGCACGAGGGACGTCCAATATGTACCCATCAGAATCTCAATATTAATAAATATGTAAATATTTATTTTTTAAATGTTTGCTTGTCTCCTAAATCGTAAGCTCTGTGGTATCAGAGAGCATATCTTCCAGCTAACGGGGATATATGCAGCTCCCTGCACAGTGCCTGATGCATTATAGGTACTCAACAAATGCATACAGAATGAGGGAATGAATCAATAAATAAATATGATCCATATTATTGAAATCAAATAGTACCTCAACCAATTATTATCTGTTTCATCTTAATCATGACAGTTAAATCTCCTAAGCTTCATTTTTTATTATAGGCAAAACTAGAATATCATTTCCAGTCGCGTAAGATTGATATGGACATTAAAGCATGTACAACTGTTTTGTTTCAAAGTGTAAGATGTTTCTAAAATGCAACTGATAAGCTGGTATGAAATATGTCTCATATAACATTGGTAGAAGGGTGAAATGTATAATGAATCTAAAAGCCTTTTGGAAATATGCTAAAATCTTTAAAAATATCAATTTTTGCTTCCATTATAGAGGTTCTCAAATTTCATTCTAAAATATAATTGGATAAGTTAAAAAATATATATGTAGAAGCCTGTTCATTCCAGTGTTGTTTCTAATAAAAACATAGAAATTATGTTCTAAATGTGTTCTCATATATGAAAGGGCTGATGGGAGAGGCAACCTTGTTGGCATACTTTAAGAAACAACCTAAATATTTTCTTACTGTGTGAAACTATTTTTTCATTGCTGGTGGAGAGCTGATCCTGGCACATTGTGTGGCTGATTTACACCCAGTTACATGATGCTGAGAATGTGCTTTGGCTACAATATCAAGAGAATATGAGTGTAAACTAAACTTGAAGACTTATAAGCTCAAGCATGGAACAAACTTGACTGAACATAAAATTGAGAAAATAGGTTGAGATCTACACCAACGCTAGTGATAGTAGAGCAGCGACTCAGGTCCAGTCACATAAGTTGTACAGCTACTTCCATCAGAGATAACACTTCTGAAACAGCCTTAACAATGAGAAGAGAGTCCCTGAGATCTTTCCTTCTGGTAGCTGTAATACCCTCAGCCACTTCTAAAGTAGATGTTTCAGAGGCAGTTGTAGGTTTGCAATCTCAATAAAACAGTACTTCTGAGTTCTGAAATATCTATACCAATACAAGAGGGGTAAAAGCCTCTAAGGTTTTAGAAAACATCCAGAATTCTTGATTAATTCTTGGAGGCCCCAAAATTGAAATATTGGATTGCCTGTTCATCTGGACAGATAGTGGCTTGAGACACTAATTTGAATTAAAAAAAAAAAAGAGGCATATTATCTCCCCCAAGCTGATAAATCTGGTAATTCAATCTATAGATCTACCTACCAATATGTCTACTTATTATACGTAACAGAATGTCTAAACTTTTTAAGTAAGAAAGTAACATATGCTGTTTTGTACCTTCTCTCCCATATCCTTGTGCTGATTTAGGAAAGGATGGACTGAAAAAAATATACCATTGATGAAGACCCATATGTCTGATTCCTGAAGAGCCATGTGGGGAACAGCCCAAAGGAGAAAAGGTATTTTAGGGAATGCTGTCTATAACTTGCTGGAAAACACTCAAATAATCATTCTCACCAGGGAGAACTGAGTAGTGGTGGGGAAACAAGAGTGCCACACAGATGTTACACCACACAGAACTGTATAGTCCTCCACTAACGTTGGGGTCAAACCTAGAAGTATAGATAATGGCTCACTGGATAGTCCACTCAGCTTTAAGACATTCGTGTTCAAATCTTTATAATAGTATGGGAGGTCCTTAATTTCTCTAATATAGATTAATTTCACTAAACATATCCAGGACATGGGTTGGAAGTTGTGTTATCTAGGGAAAGATAGGCTTCCATTACAGCAAAGCATAGAAAAATGTTGTTTTCGGAAGATAGAAGAAATAGATTTTTTTTTTACAGTGAGTACTGGAAAGAGTTAATAAAAAGGGGTATGAAATATTGACATGAGATTTATAAGAATAAGTGTGCTTAATAAAAATGAATGCTTCTATATATAAAGTAGAGAAGCAACAAGGACCTACTGTATAGCACAGGGAACTATATTCAGTATCTAGTGAAGCAATTAATAATTTGAATGTAGATAAGACACTTTGCTATGCAGCATTCTAAAATGCAGAACTTTGACCAAAAAAGTATGAAGTATAAATAGAAAGTTTACTCAATTATGGAAAACAATACCATACAAGCTGTAATTTATAATCACATAATCAAAGTAATTGGGACAGAAATCACTGTTAATAAAAGTGGAGAGACAATTGGAGAAGGGGGAGGGGAGAGAGAGAGAGAGAGAGGCTTGTTTCATGAAGAAATGCTGTAATACATAGACACATTATAGTGGTTGAATTTTGTGTAAGTGGGAGGTAGGTATAAAGTTTGTATATCAAGATATTTTGACATCATAAAGTATCTAGACAATTAGGGTACTGTAAGAAACTTTGACACACTGACTGAGAAAACTGTCTCTTCAGAACAGATTAAGAAAACCAAGAAAACAGTTGAATTAATTAATGAAACAGTAAATCCAGAGAATTGCATACCCAAGATCATATGTCACCTGTATTTCATCCAGGTTTCTGTTCTATGTATAGCTTGTTAATTCAGTGGATTAAAAACTGAGACTTTAAAAGGGAAAGGCAAGTCTTCCTTTTGATGTGCTCTGCAGTTTTCCCTCATGGGCTGTAGATTGTGGTTACAGGTATTGTTTGAGAAAAGACCAAGCTTTTGCTCGTTTATTTTTAGAAAAAAAGGATATATATTTCTTTTAAGAACATAAGTAGAATAATTATTTAAATTTGTGTAATTTTTTGACAAGGACAAAAATCTTAAGAAAGTTGAATCTGTAATGGCTCTTATTTAAAGTCCTATGTCATGTCCAGTATGTTCAAACACATGGTTTTGAATCAAGATGTTCCAAACTACTATTTAATAATAAAAGTTCTTTGGTTCTAACCTTAAAAAATACAAAGTTATCCTAAATTTCTGTGTATTAAAGTAGCTTTCTCTAAAAATGTAGAGATATAAAATATTAAAATGAAGAAAATAAAATTTTCAGTTTTTTAAAAAAGAATTTGTTGTGATTAATATTTTTTCTATGCCCTTCTTTTTAATTCTTTATAAGCTGTTAGTATTCATATTTTGTTTTTCAGTATTTTAGATAAACTAGAGTAAAAAGTTGAACCCATAGTTTAGTGAATATAATCCTCATAGGTGGAAATTCTTACTTCAGTGTCTGTACTACCTAAATTAACAGTTGGATATTATATAGATACTCTTAATGAAAAAGGAATTATATAGTCATACACAAAAATGCAGTTAGCGTGAAACAAAACACAGAGTAACTTATCCAACCATGTCTTTTATCATGTAAATGCTCATAATCATAAAAAATTATATTCTTGGAAATTTGTTCACATTACTATCAGTTTCTCAGTGAACTGGACTTTCTCTGCATATATCACTAATTGCTTAACAGCTGTGTACCCAAATCTATTATTTCCTCTTAATCATACACTGAAATATCAGGGTTACTTGAAATTCAGGTGAATCATCAATTTTTTTCTCCCAAGAACAACGATTTAAAATCCCGTCCCTAGGAGCCAAGCATTTTGTTTCTATCAATCATGACTCTACCTTTATTTTTATAGTATTACTTTGTTTTCTTAATTTTCTAATAAAACAAGGAAATAAAATACCAGAATGTGAAACTCTGAAGAAGATGATAATTTAGATCGAGTTTCACACAGTTGGAAAAAAAATGTCAACCTCCTAAACCTCCAAGCAACACACTTCTAAACACTTAAATAATGGCAGTAATAACTAGACATATTTTGAAAAAAGAATGAGTTTCAAACACACACAAATACAATCAAACATGTGTGGTTGGAATGTTTTTTTCTTAAGACCAAAAAAGAAGTATAATTTCTCCTGTCACCATTCATTTTTAATATCACACTGGAAGCCCTAGCCGATACAATAAGACAAGAAAAAGAAATTTAGAATTATATAGATTCCAGAGGAAAAAATGAAAGCATTTTTATTTGCAGACAAGATGATTGTCTACAATGAAAGTTCCAAAGAATTCAGGATCCTAAAACCAATGACTGAATGATAGAACTGTTCTTTGTGGTACTGTGCTGGTGGATTCACAACTCTATGCGTATTTCAAAACACATAGAAATGTACACCACAAAGAATGGATTTTACTCTATACAAATTTTAAAAAGTCAACGAAGACAGAAAGAGATCTCAAGATGAGGTATAACTGTGATGAAGAACCTAACTATATTATAAATGAGTGACATGACTATTTTAATTTTGTAAAGAAAGAAACTGACCTAAGTAACTTTGTGAAACAACATTTGACCAGACATTGGAATGTTAAAGATTGAAAATAAGAGTGTACACAGTATTCTGCTTGGTAAATGGAGTATAAGTTAGCAATTCTGAAACTTCTTTACATTTTATTCAAGGACTGAACAGCAAGATAGTCTACATTGAAAACCAAAAATGAAAGTTATAATACATGCTGTATTAAAATCAAAACACAAAAATAAAATGTAATTTTAAAATATTCAATTTATACAGTTTTTAGAAGTTACCTAGGTAAAAATATAACAAAAGACATGTACGAGCCTTTAGAAAAAATACTAAAACTTTATTGAAGGATATTTAAAGGACCCATATTATTTTCCATGTCAAATTTAAGCCATTCACTTGTAGATAACAAATAAAGCAAAATTAAAGAAGATTCAAAGACTGAAAAGTGTGCGTTCCTGAATATTTCCCTGTACAAAATAAATGCTTATGATAAATTGTTGTATTATTTAATTAAAATTTACAATTAATGAATAGATGTAGAATGTTATACACAAAATAAGTAATTTGGGGTAGAGGGTTTTGTTGAGTTGGTTTAAAGAACCTGATTCTTTTCCACAGACTACTGATTAAACTACAGATAGTCAATTTGCCTAATGAGTAGAAATACTATGAGTTAATGCAAGTTCTATCAATAGGTGGTATATAAACTGGTTAAGAGACAAGCTCTTGGGTAAGACTATCTGTATTTGATTTCTAGACCATCTGTGATATCCGAAAAAAATGATAGTACTTGCATTGTAGAATTATAAGGTTTTAATGAAGTGACAAATGTGAAGTATATGTAGCATGATGTCTAGCACAAAGTGCCCAGTAAGTAGTAACAATTTATAATATAAATATCATTAATTAACTGAAAAGGAAACATCCAACAACTCTATGGATATGAAAATCTAGATGGTCTTATAAAGGGTAAAGATATATTATCACAAGCACACATCCACTGGAAAGGACCTCTCATTCATATTGCTCTCCTATCTGACAGCTTAACACTTAAGAAAGAAGTTAACAGAGCACCTGCGACATTCCGCTTAAACCCCTCCTGACTTCACTTTTCACATAAGCTCAAATTATTGCTACAACACTTCCATATTCAGAATGTTAAATGCATTATTTCCCAGAGGAAGCTTACACCCTCACATAAAATTAAGAAAAAGTGATATAAAGTATGTAGTAATTTTCCATTAAAATCCAGCATTTGAAAAATAACCAAAGAAATACAATAATGCTCTCTCATTATGTGCCATATTTAAGACACAAAATTTTCTAGTACATGAACTGACAATATTCACCATATTCTTTTAGGAGTTTCCAGGTTTAAAATGTCAAGTGTCTTTAAATATGCCAAATTATGGCCTATAAATATTTTAATAATGATAGTTTAATTTATGCACTTTCTTTTCAAATAATAACAGAATTGAATAGAAATAAAGTATAAAAGTCATTACTATTAAATACTTTAATATTAACTTATCTGTGAAGTACAAACTTTTGATTAAATAAAACAAATTTCCATATTATTTTTACATGTAGTTAAATACAAAACTATTACCTAGAGCTTGATGCTATCCATACTCATTTTTATCAATTTAATGAAAGAAGAATAGGTAACATAAAGTAATGTAAAAGGGACCTTGTTTTGACCTGAGATTTTTAGTCTGCTTTCTCAGCTCACACCCATATATAGGATTTGAGTTTCAGTGTATTTTTAACAATAATAAATTAATATTATTACTATGAATAATAAATTGTTATTGCCTTCATATACACATTGCTATATAATATGCATATGTATGTACATATATAATCAAATATATTTAAACACACAGATGTATGTTGTGTGAAGACTGAAACAATGAAGCAGCAAAAATTAACATTGATTTTTCTCAGTCACCGTTTCTATGGAAACATGACAGCACAGAGAAATATATAACACCTGAACCCCTTTGCAGTAACACTGGTATAATTTTCCCACTCATTTCTTGACAAAAGCAGTAGTACTGCTCAGGCTTAGGCTTTCAAAATTATGGTTTCAGGACCCAAGCTAATGGCTCATTTAGAAACCACCTCCTTTCTCTTTTAAAACAAATTCAATTTTTTATTATAGTGAATTTATTTTTAAGTTTCTCCTCGAAAAATGTATTAAGCCATTCATAATATAATACCCATGATTATGGTCTATGATTAGATACCATGCCTGTAACTGCCTGAAACAATGTCAGGCAGAGTGTGTTCAAAATTGTTTTAAATTCAGTTTTAAATGGTGAACATTTAATATATTTCTGGATGGTGATATAAAATGACTCGATTTTTGAAGTGAAAATTGAAAGTATTTTGAAAGAAAAGCTGCAAAATAAATATATCTTTACATTAAGCATATAAGTATCTAGCACGGGCAAGAATTGAGTATATTAAATGTTTTATTTACCAGGTACCATAATTGTTATACTTAAAAAGAAAATCTTTTAAAAGAACTATAATATAATCAAGAAATTTATCATTAAAATTTGTGCATCTATTTTTCATCTTGATTCAGAAAGCATTTTGATATCTTGCCTAGAAGGTAGTCCTGACATTTCTGACTTTGTTATATCCCAAAATATTGTTAGAAATTTCAGCTGATTTAACAGAAAAATAATAAATATCTCACAATTATTAGATGTTAACTATATATCAGATATCACTGAATTAATTTAAAACATACCTCATTTAGTCTTCAATACAATTTTGTGAGGTAGGAAGTATCTTTATTGTTCTTTTAGGTATTTTACATAATATAGTTAAAACTTATGGAGCTGTGATTAAGATTGTGGGCTCCAAAATCAAAAGATCTTATAGGGAAATGGGTCCACCGTGTTGCCCTGATGAGCTTGTACATAACCATATTTGCCACATAAGCAAAGGCTTGCCCCACAAATTAATCTGAGTCTTCGTGGGACATCTGTGACCCTCTGGAAACATGAAAGGATGTGAGGTTTGTGAGGAGCTTCCCGGAAGCTGCCTCTCTCTTGTTTCCTAACTTCCTGGGATGCTATCAAGCGACAGTTTCTTATTGCCTCTCATTTCTGATGAGTATGACACTTTCTGCCATGTCCTCTCAAGCTATTGTCGCAGACTATAAAACTCTATAGCAGTAGTATACAACTATACAATTGTACTTAGTATACAATTGGGTCCTCAGCAATGAGGTGTCCCACAACTCATGTTGCTTTGCCACCTGGCTCTTGTTGCTTTGATGACATTCTTTTGTGTATATAGGAGTAGCATCTGGGAGCTGACACCCTTGGCTGCTCATCCTTTCACATGAGTAATAAACTGACTGAACCACTATATCTTTACTGGACAAATCAGTCAAGACTTGCTTTGCTGAGTGTGCTTGACATGTTTCAAGTTTCCAATCCTTTTAGACAACTTATCTTTCCGTTGATAAGAGTAACAATTACTTCCTAGGATTGCTGTGAGGATTAAATGCTGAAAAGCTGAAAAGAATATCCACACTCCATTTATATTGGCTATTAATATTATAATATTTATATTTCATCCAGGGTCACATAGTGAACAAGTGACATTATAGGAATTTAGTTCCAGATTTCTTGAAAGGCAAAGCCTATTCTCTTAACTACTATCCCCAGCAAACTGCAATCTTTACTACTGCATACATGTATCTATCTGTCCCATTCCAAACTATCAAAGCTTTTCTAGTTACAAAACTTATTTAAATAGGTTTGGTATTTTTAGTTTGAAGAATACTCGAGATAATTATTTGTTATCTATCGCTATATAACAAATCACCCCCAAATTTAGTGGACTTAAAAACCAATAAACATATTGTCCTAGTTTCTGTGGGTCAGGTTTTCAGGACTGGCTTACCTGGGCACCTTCTTTCTTTCTTCCTTCCTTCTTCCTTTCTTTCTTTTTTTTTAAATTAATTTATTTATTTATTTATTTTTGGCTGTGTTGGGTCTACGTTTCTGTGCGAGGGCTTTCTCTAGTTGCAGCAAGCGGGGCCACTCTTCATCGCTGTGCGCGGGCCTCTCACTGTCGTGGCCTCTCTTTTTGTGGAGCACACATTCCAGACATGCAGGTTCAGTAGTTGTGGCTCACGGGCCAAGTTGCTCTGCGGCATGTGGGATATTCCCAGACCAGGGCTCGAACGCACGTCCCTTGCATTGGCAGGCAGATTCTCAACCACTGCGCCACCAGGGAAGCCTTTCTTTCTTTCTTTCTTTCTTTCTTTCTTTCTTTCTTTCTTTCTTTCTTTCTTTCTTTCTTTCTTTCTTTCTTCCTTTCCTTCCTTCTTTCTTTCGTTTCTCTCTCTCATATTCCATTGTGTCCACCAAAATGTTATTTCATGAAATTTTCTCTATTAGTGTGAATAAATCTAGGGTTTGCAAACTATAGCCCAAGGGCCAAATCCTGCCCGATATCCATTTATTATTGACCATGAATATAGCCATGATATGTATTGTCTATGGATGCTTTCTCATTACAAAGGTAGAATATATGTCCTCTTGGCATATGAAGCTAAAATATTTACTATCTGGTCCTTTGAAGGGAAAAAAAAAGTTTGAATAAGTGAATCTAACTCAAGGCAGAAAGGAACCTTAGAGGTCATCTGATAGTTCACTCTCTTATACCTTCATACTGTGAGATTTGAGGTTGCTTAAGCCTTGTTCTGTGGTTCTTAGTCAGTTATTTGTCCATGAGGGCCACTACACTAAATTTATGCTACTTATTATTCATATAGGCAGTCTAACCAATTGAGATGAGTCAGTAATATCTTACTTCAGCTTTTATATTATCTCAAGAGGATATTCCATTCAATATACATAAAGCATGAATATTCCTTGTTAATCATGCACTGATTATTTTTCATCTAGTATCATCCATCCCCTATGGTATGCCAAGATCAGTGCCAGTAACTAGGGGTATAATCAGTAAGTCTCAGTTTCTGGGATCTCCATGGCCTGCAGGAAAAAAGATATATTTACAGAGCTAATTATTACAAAGCATAGTGTGTGCTCTACCATTTGAGCTACATTAAAAACTATGTAAACAAAGTGATTAATATTGCATGGAATTTGAGGTTACAGAGAACTATTATGTAGGGTCTTATGGATAAGGTCTAAGGCTGTGAAACTGGAACCATAGCAAAAATTTCACTAAAAATTTGAGCAAATTTGCATGAGTGTAAAGTCCTCGAGGCAGAGATGTCTGCAGAGGTTGACAACAAGAAGTTCATAAGCCCATCATGTTTTATGATGAAGTGTGCATGACACATCAATTATTTTTTAAAGTTAGGGTTTATAATTTCATCAGATTTTCCAAAAATCTGTGATGAAAACTTAAGAGTAATGGTTACATGGTGGTAGAAATGGATAGAAACACCTGCCCGCCATCATATAATAGAAGAGAGAGATTAAAAATGCATATTCTAAAGAGATATTTGTCTTTAATGTATTTGTCACATTATCATCGCTAACATACAAGGCATTTTGATAACCTTTAAATTTGATGTTAAAAATGTAGGGTGCATTGATAATAGTCAAAGTGTGTTATTCTTATTGCTACTGTATGGTTAATGGAGTGTATTTGATAGTGTAATTTTTTAGAACAGATTTGGATTAGAAAGGCTGAGGCCTAAACTCTAGGGTCAACTTGCCTAAATTCTAATCTTAGATCTGCCCTTTACTACCTGTGTGGTAGGTAGCTTCTGAAATGGCCCCCATGATCCAGCCTCTTAGCATTCACACCCTTATAACTCACTTGGGTGTGAGTTGGACCTAGTGACTTCCTTCTAACAAATGAATACAGCAAAAGTGACGGCATGTCACTCTTGAAATTTGGTTATGAAGACTGAGATTTTCATCTTGCTGATATATTTTCTCTCCCTGGCTCCTCTTGCTTGCTATGATAAAGCAAAGTGTCATGTGGTAAACTCACCTTTAGAGGGGACCAAGTGTTAAGGACCAGAGAATGTCCTCTGGCCAACAGTCAGCAATAAACCAAGGCTCTCAGTTCAAGATCCCATGAGGAAATGAATCCCACCAATAATCAATTGAGTGAGCTTAGAAGTGGGTCCTTCCCCAATTAAGTTGTTATGACTACACCTCTAGCTGACATCTTGATTGCAGCCTGTGGGAGACCCTGACACAGAAGACCAAGCTAAGCCACACTCCTATTTTTGACCTACAGAAACAGAGAAAATAAATGTTATTTTGAGCCACTATATTTGGGGGCTAATTTGTTGTGCAGCAATAGATAACTAATATAGATTTTGCTACAACATAGGACTGGGGTAATGTCGTAACAAATACATAAATATTTGGCACTGGCTTAGCAACCAGGAAGTGGACAAAGTGGACCCATGGGAAGGACAGGCAGTGGACAGAGGTTGAAAAGATTTTGAGTGGCATATTAGAGAAAGCCTAAATTGTCCTAAACAGAATATTAGTAAAATTATAGACATTAAGGATATTGTCAGTGCGAGCTTAAAAGGAAGTGAGAAACATGTTATGCAAAACTGGAGGAAGAAAGATCCATGTCATATGGTGTCAGAAAATTTATTGACACCATCATCTGCACTTATGTGGAAATCAGAACTATGACTAATAAACATTGATTTAAGCAAGGAGATTTCCAAGTAAAATGTTGAAGGAGTTACTTGTTTTCTTCTTGCTGCTTATTATAAACGGGAAAAGGAGAGAAATAAATTAAGGAACAGACTGTGTGGTAGACAGAATTCTAAAATTACTCTCTAAGGCCCAAACCCTTGTAAAATCTTCTCCCCTTAATTGTGACTAGGATTTGTGAACGTGATAGATGTCACCACTATGATTAAGTTATGTGGCAAAGATGGCAGGAATGTGCAGATGTAATCAAGGTCCCTAATCAGATGACTTTGTGTTAATAAAGAGGGAGATTATCCTCAGTGGGCTCGAGCTAATCGGGTAAAATCTTTCAAACAGGGTAAAGCGTCCACAAGATCTTCTTTCTGGCTTTAAGGAGAAGCAGCCAGTCACGTGGTGAACTGTCTCTGAATAGGAGTGGGTCAAGGATCTAAATGCCTCAGCCCTACAACCATAAAGAACTGAGTTCTTCCAACAACTTGTATAAGCTATGGCTTTTTGTTCCCCTCTCCATTTTGTTCCCCTCGTCCCCCTTCTCTACATCTCCAGAGGATGTGCCTTGGTTGTGTTCTGTCATCTTGCTCAGTTGAGTAAGGGGTCCCCCAATTCTTGGGTATGAGTCTGCACTGGTTACTGCTGTCAGGTTTATTGTCTCTCTGCACATAGTCTGCTTTGGTCTAGTATCACTTCGCTGTTCCTGGGTGCACCCAAGACAAGGTGAATTTTCAAAACCACCTAAGTTTCTTTACTCTGCTCAAATAAACCGCTTTCCTCTCTGTGGTCTTAGGGCTGCCTTCTGGGTAATTTTAGGAAACAGCTGTTTCTGTTCTGGGATCTGCCGCTCTTAATGCAGTAACTGCTCAAGCTATTGTCCTAGCCCACACCTTGCCCTCACAATTATGGAATGGAACACAATAGATAATATTTTGTATGATCTCCAGAGAAGACTAATAGAAAGTAAAACGTAAAATAAAACACTTAAAATATTACTCCACTACTCATGAAATGAACCAAAATTTAGGATTAAAGAATGGGAAGTTTGTAATATATTACAGCTATCAGAGAGCAACAAAATCATTTAAACATAGAACCAACTCTAAGTAATTATTAAAATATGTATACAATTCATAATTCTTTTAAAAAAAGATACGTATTTCCAAGTAAATAATAATAAATAATATGTCAAAACCCAAGCTTATAACCAATACATATTGAGTAGGAAAAGCCTACTCAGTCAAGTGATATTTGTTAGCATCTTCTAAGATCCATGCACATTTCTAGGGGTTGGAACTAGTGTGATTATAAGACTTTAATCCTTATTCTAAGGAGCTTGCCTTCTAGTGGGGAAAGACATCAAAATTCTTTTAATAAATACAGTGGATTAGATACCAATATGTTCTGCAGGATTATATGATAAAGAACGAGTGGGAGCTACTCTAGCTAGTTTGATCAGGGATGGTTTTTCTGAGGTAGAGATTTAGGTTCATTCATGATTCTTAATACATTTAATATTTATGGAATATCCAACAGTACAATACAGTTAATATTTATGGAATATCCAAGATGATCCAAACAAAATTCTAGATAGACAAAAGAAGAAACCTTTTTAGGAAAATAATGACTAAATTTCAGAACACTAATATCAAATGATCCTCTGTCAGGGGAGCCACGCTTCTGGAAGTCAGTGGGTCCATAGGAGCCTTACTCTAGTGACCACAGGATCGCCCCTGAAAGTCTGTCAGTCCCTAAACACTCCTGCTTATAAATGTTCGCCAATGCTTGAATCCCTAAGCTAACCAAAACCTTGTATAGGATAGGCTCTGGCTCTGTACTGGAAGACTGCACTTGTGTGAAAATGGTTATAGATCACCGCTTCAGTATTTTAACTCTGATCAGCAACAGATCACTTTCAAGCACTTCACATCTGACCCTGATACTTCAGTCACTGACATGTGAGGCTACAGTGAGAAGACTGCTGTCTGAGACTGCTGCCTGTGCTGTGTCCCAACAGACACTGAATCTGCCAGCACCTTAACTTGGACTTCCTAGCCTTCAGAACTGGTATTGTGCTCTGGCTGGGTGTCAGTCCTGAGCCTCTAAGCTGGGATAGCTGAGATCAGGACATTGCTCCACCAGAGACGTCCCAGCCCCATGTAATATCAAACAGCGAAAACTCTTGCAGAGCTCTCCATCTCAATGCTAAGACCTAGCTCCACTCAACAACCAGCAAGCTACAGTGCTGGACACCCTATAACAAACAACTAGCAAGACAGGAACACAACCCCACCCATTAGAGGAGAGGCTGCCTAAAATAATAATAAGTTCACAGATGCCCCCAAACATACCACCGGATGCAGTCCTGACCACCAGAAAGACAAGATCCAGCCTCATACACCAGAACACAGGCATCAGTCCCCTCCACCAGGAAGCCTACACAACCCAGTAAGCCAAACTTACCCACTGGGGGAAGACACCAAAAACAACAGGAACTACAAACCATTTTAGCTCTCTTGTGTTGTTTACACTGTCTGTTTCCCATACTAAGGTGCATTTTTTTTTAAATTAAGACTTTATTTTTTAGAACAGTTTTAGTTTTACAACAAAATTGTGGGGAAGGTATAGAGATTTCTTGTATATCCACTGCCCCCATAAATGGATAATCTCATCCATTATTAACGTCCCCACCAGAATGGTACATTTGCTGCAATTGATGAACCTACTATGACCCGTTATAGTCATCCACGAAGAAATAGAAAATATAAATAGACTGATCACAAGCACTGAAATTGAGACTGTGATTAAAAATCTTCCAACAAACAAAAGCCCAGGACCAGATGGCTTCACAGGTGAATTCTATCAAACATTTAGAGAAGAGTTGACATCTATCCTTCTCAAAATCTTCCAAAATATAGTAGAGGGAGGAACACTCCCAAACTCATTCTACAAGGCCACCATCACCCTGATACCAAAACCAAACAAAGGTGTCACAAAGAAAGAAAACTACAGGCCAATATCACTGATGAACATAGATGCAAAAATCCTCACCAAAATCCTAGCAAACAGAATCCAACAGCACATTAAAAGGATCCTACAAACCTTCAAGTGGGGTTTATCCCAGGAGTGCAAGGATTCTTCAATATACACAAATCAATCAATGTGATACACCATATTAAGAAATTGAAGGAGAAAAACCATATGATCATCTCAAGAGATGCAGAAAAAGCTTTCCACAAAATTCAACAATCATTTATGATAAAAACTCTCCAAAAAGTAGACATAGAGGGAACTTACCTCAACATAATAAAGGCCTTATATGACAAACCCACAGACAACATCACTCTCAGTGGTGAAAAACTGAAACCATTTCCTCTAAGATCAGGAACAGGACAAGGTTGTCCACTCTCACCACTATTATTCAACATAGTTTTGGAAGTTTTAGCCACAGCAATCACAGAAGAAAAAGAAATAAAAGGAAACAAAATCAGAAAAGAAAAGTAAAACTGTCACCATTTGCAGATATGATAGTATACACAGAGAATCTTAAAGATGCTACCAGAAAACTACTAGAGTTAATCAAAGAATTTGGTAAAGCAACAGGATACAAAATTAGTGCACAAAAGTCTCTTGCATTCCTATACACTAATGATGAAAAATCTGAAAGAAAATTTAAGGAAACATTCCCATTTACCATTTGAAAAAAAAGAATAAAATACCTAGGAATAAACTTACCTAAAGAGACAAAAGACCTGTATGCAAAAAATTTTAAGACACTGATTAAGAAATTAAAGGTGATACAAACAGATGGAGAGATATACCATGTCCTTGGATTGGAAGAATCAACATTGTGAAAATGACTAAACTACCCATGGCAATATACAGATTCAGTGCAATCCTTATCAAACTACCAATGGCATTTTTCATGGAACTAGAACGAAAAATTGCACAATTTGTATGGAAACAAAAAAGACCCCGAATAGCCAAAGCAATCTTGAGAAAGAAAAACAGAGCTGGAGAAATCAGGCTCCCTGACTTCATACTATACTACAAAGCTACAGTAATCAACACAGTATGGTACTGGCAGAAAGACAGAAATATAGATCAATGGAACAGGATAGAAAGCCCAGAGATAAACCTATGCACATATGGTCACCTTATTTTTGATAAAGGAGGCAAGAATGTACAATGGAGAAAAGACAACCTCTTCAATAAATGGTGCTGGGAAAACTGGACAGCTACATGTAAAAGAATGAAATTAGAACACTCCCTAACACGATACACAAAAATAAACTCAAAATGAATTGAAGACCTAAATGTAAGGACAGACACTATAAAACTCTCAGAGGAAAACACAGGCAGAACACGCTACGACATAAATCACAGCAATATTCTTTTTGACCCACCTCCTAGAGCAATGGAAATAAAAACAAAAATAAACTAATGGGACCTAATGAAACTTAAAAGCTTTTGCACAGCAAAGGAAACAAGATGAACAGAGGACCCTTAGAATGGGAGAAAATATTTGCAAATGAAACAACTGACAAAGGATTAATCTACAAATTTTATAAGCAGCACATGCAGCTCAATATCAAAAAAACAAATAACCCAATCCAAAAATGGGCAGAAGGGCTTCCCTGCTGGCGCAGTGCTTGAGAGTCCGCCTGCCGACGCAGGGGACACAGGTTCGTGCCCCAGTACGGGAGGATCCCACATGCCGCAGATCGGCTGGGCCCATGAGCCATGGCCACTGAGCCTGTGCATCCGGAGCCTGTGCTCCGCAGCGGGAGAGGCCACAGCAGTGAGAGGCCCGCGTACCGCAAAAAAAAAAAAATGGGCAGAAGACCAAAATAGACATTTCTCCAAAGAAGGTATACAGATAGTCAAACACATGAAGGAATGCTCAAAATAACTAATCATTAGAGAAATGAAAATAAAAAGTACAGTGAGGTACAGCAGTGAGAGGCCCGCGTAAAAAATAAAGGGGGGAAATTTACACACACAGACGGATGTCTAGAGAGGGAAGACCATGTGAAGACAGAAGGAGAATGGCAGCTACCAGCCAAGGAACATCTGAGGATACCAGAAACTAGGAACCCTTTGAAACCATCAAGATGCCAGTTTTCTCCTATGGACACCCAGGAGGGAAAGTGGCGGGAAGAGGGGGTGGTGGGATGCACCGGGAGATTGGGATTGACACATACACACCAATAAGCATAAAACAGACAACGAATAAGAACCTGCTGTATTAAAAAAAAAAAAAAAAAAAAACTCAAAAAAAGATGCCAGTTTTCTGTTTTGTGGGTTTACTTTGTGGTTCCCTATGTACCCCAGCATCCATTCACATCCTTTACCTCCTGTTTCCCTACTTTTTTATGAGTCAGATTTTGGTTTTCTGAAAGTCTGAATGTTACCTTCATTACAATAAGCATATTATTAAATGCTTTTAACTGCTATATATATATATATATATATATCAAATGATCAATACATGCCATTCATTACAGATTTGTCCAAAACTATAGAATGTGCAACGCCAAGAGTGACCCCTAGTGTAAATTACAGACTTTGGGTGACTATAATGGGTCATAGTAGGTTCATCAATTGTAGAAAATTTACCATTCTGGTGGGGACGTTAATAATGGATGAGGTTATCCATTTGTGGGGGCAGTGGATACACAAGAAATCTCTATACCTTCCCCACAATTTTGTTGTAAAACTAAAACTGTTCTAAAAAATAAAGTCTTAATAAAAAAAGATGCACCCTAGTATGGGAAGCAGACAATGTAAACAATACAAGAGAGCTGAAGTGGAAGAGAGGTTTAGGAGTTGGCACTTTATAGAGGGTGGTTTTATGTTGAGGGTATTATTTTGTATACTTGATATCTGAATAATGAAGAGGTAGTAAAAGCAAATTTCTAAAGAGCTTTCTAGGAAGAAGGACAGACAAGTACAAAGGCCTGAATATGTGGCTTGAACACGTGGAATAAGCCTCGTGTTTAATGAGTAGAAAGAGCTCTGTTGTATCTCCAGCTTAGTGAACAAGGGGAAGAATAGAGGTAAGTTGAGGTCAGAAAAGTAGGCAGAGCCAAACCATTTTACATCCAAGAGCTGGAAGCGTGTGTGTGTGTGTGTGTGTGTGTGTGTGTGTGTGTGTGTGTGTGTGTGTGTGAGATAGAGAGAGAGAGAGGATGGTGGCAGGGCTTCTTTATTGATGTAATAAACTATCATGAGGAGGAAGAGAAAGGTCAATGGTACATTGTGCCTGAGGTCAAACATCCTATAATGTGTGAGACAGATCCTTTATATAAAAAGATTACTGCAAAATACTAATATTGCCCCTATTGAGAAACACTGAGCCTTGTGTGCCATAATGAGAAGTTTTGGATTTTTTTTCTATTTGAAATAGAAAGTAATGGAAAAAGAATTATCCTGGGAGGGAAATGATCTTGGAAAGAGTAAGTTCATCAGGGCTGCTATATGGAGGCTGCAATGCAGGACAAGTAGCTGTTACACAGTTCAGGTGGGTGATAGTGATGGCTTGTATTGGGCATACAGCAGTGAGGATGTGGGAAAGTGTTTAGTTTAGGGCTGTGTGTGTGTGCGCGCACGCATGTGGGTGTGTATAAAAGTAATCAAAGATCATCACTCTCTTGCCTCCTATTTTAGGCTTCTTTAAATTCCTCTACTCTACTCTCTTCAGTTGACCAATGAGTAAAAAGAATGCAAGAAAATGACAAAACAATTTCAAGGAGCCATAATGAAAGTGGCCTATATTACTTCCACATATATTCCTTTGGCTAGAACTCAGTTATATGACCAATACAACTTGCAAAGTAGGCTAGGAAATGAGGAGGAACCACAGACATGTGAGAGAACAATTTATTCTGCCAAAATGAGACCAGAATCCACTTCTAAGTATAATAACTTAAGATATTTTTACATATGTACAAAAGTATATTCACTGCAGCATTGTTACAATAGTGAAAATTTGGAAACAACTGAAATATGCTTGAGCAGGTGAATGAATGATTAAAATATGACATATTTACAAAATGGAATATTGTGTAGAGTTAAAATGAATAAATTAGACACCTATGGACATATATAATATGGACATCTTGAAAATAAAATGCAGAGTGCGTAAAGCTAGATGTACTATGATACATTTTCAATAATACCATTTGTAAAAATTTTAAAAGCAGGGAAATAAATATTTTATTATGTAATAACTATTTTTTAAAATTTTGGAATTACAAATATCGAATCAATAATATTAGTGGCATCTAGTGAAGAAGGAGTAGATGCTGGAAAGGAACCAAAGTGCACTTCAAATGTATCTGTAATGCTTTACTTCTTCAATTGTTTTGAAGAAAATATGCAAAATAAATAAAGTGAAAAACACCATCAAAATATACAAATAAATGCCAAGTTACTTTCTCAATACAACTTATTACCAAAAACAAATTTTTTAAAAAATCCAACAGACTTACTGCTTTTTCTAAAAGTTAATTATAGAATTGATCATATATATTGAATATTTCTGTTAAGTGATTTTTTTTCTATGTAAATGTTGACTATCTAAGGATAAAAAGAGTTGTTTCAGAAAATCCACCTTTCTAATCAAGTATTTCTATTCTTCTAATTAAAATCTTGTCCTACATTGTTTTAAAGTTCCCTAAGAAGGAAAAAAAAATGTAAATTTTACAATTCATCAGAAATAAACTTTCCTTTAGTGTGTGATCACCATTCTGAGCAGTTAAACTAATGTAAACAGTAAGTCAAAAATTTCAGTTTGTAGATTATGTTACCTTGAGTCTGCTGTTAAGAACATTTATACCTCACCTTTCACTTCATTTCCTAGACTCTGCAACTGTTTTGGACTACATTTTTGTCCCCACCCCACAAAATCCATATGTTGAAATGCTAACTCCCCAGTGGGATGGTATTAGGAGGTAAGCCTTTGGGAGTTAATTAGGTTTAGATGAGGTCATGAGAGTAGAGCTCCAACTATGAGATTAGTGTCCTTATGAGAGAAAAAGACCAGAGCACCTTCTCTTGGCCATGTGGGAAACAGCGAGAAGGAACTCTCCACAATCCAGGAAGCAGGCGCTCATCAGAACTGCACCAGGCTGGCACTGTAATCTGGGACTTCCAGCCTCCAAAACTGTGAGAAATAAGTGTGTGTTATTTAATCCAGTGAAACTATGGTATTTTGTTACAGTAGCCTAGAGCCAACTAATACAGGGACCAAGAATAAATGATTGGGAAAGTCAATTTTTTTGCAAACGAGCAAAATTAATATATCATGAAACACTGCTGAAGAAAATTGAAGTCAGTGCCTTGGCAGACTCCCAAATAACTGTTCTATTTTAAGCAACAACTCAGTGAACCACTTAACCTACAAGAAAGGAAAGAGACTCAAGTAAATTTTTATAATAAACATAATTATAGTATCCTGTTGTTACAACTCAAAAAAAAAAAAGGAAAAAGTTAATCACAAAATGCTACCATTACTGTATTCAGTCTGATAATTCAGCAATGGTAATAGCATAAGAATTGATGAATAAAAGTAAACAGACTTTTTATTCTTATGTTAACAGAATTTTCAAATTATTGAATTTTTTTTAGCCCAGGTGCGTAAAAATGTAGAAACATTACTTTGTTTGAGTAACCACATAATATGTACAACAAATTTTCTTCCTAGAATGAGCACTTGAGTCAAGAGTAAATGAGATGATCACATGGGACAAGAAATGAGATGAAGCTTAGGACGAGTTAAGACTCAAAAATTAGGTGGTTTCAGCAAAAGAGTGAGAATCATAAATAGAATTAGTTTCTAAGATAGCAAGGGGGTGAGATTCAGGGGTAACATGAAACTCATGAAAGTAAGGTTCAGATATGGTTTGAAATTAGGGACTTAGGGAAAACACAGGGAAGCAACAGGCTCTACTGAGAGGCAGGAGTAGATACAGAAACAGGTTAATTTCTAATAATTGGTAAGGATACATGTGGTGAACATTCCTTTAGAATATGACACAATATATTTTGGGCTGCACTAAGATATCCCTAATACCAAACAGCCATGGCACAACTGCTATGTCATGTACCCTGTTCCTTGATTTTGCATCTATACGTGGAGGCAAAGTCTACAAATAAATCTGACAGAGCCAGAATAAAACAACACTGACTTCTGGATCTGCTAAAATGGAATAAGCACAGTCAACCCAATCTGTTTCACTGATTACAAATAAAAATTCTGGAAACACTGCATAAGACAGATCTGAGAACTTTGAAAAGTAAGTAAAAGCAAGCAGATTAAGGAAGGAATTCAAAATTCGTAGTATGTCAATATGACAATGACTTTCCTATTTGTTTGTTTTTTTCCCCTTCCCATTATCTCCTGATCTAGACTAGAAGAACCCAAATTCCAGAATGGCATATGTGGGAAGGACAGAAAGTTCTCCAAAAAATAACTCTTATTTCTGGTCAGAGAGTAAGGAGTGGTCCCCCTGTGGAAGAAGAGTGCAGAAAGTCCTTATTTAACATTTTTTCTATTTTTGCCCTGCTGAATCTGTCCTGAGGCAAGACACAGGCATGAAACTGCACTTGTTTGGAGGAATTGGTGTCTGCACAGGCTCCTAAAACTCTTAAGACTTTGTTCCAGGCTGAGTTTGAAGGCCTAACAACCAGGGGATCCAATAGTGTAGTTCCAGTCCAAAACTCGAGACACAGGAAGAGCCCATGTTTCAGTTCAAGTCCAAAGGCAGGAAAAGCAATGTCTCAGTTTGAAAGCCTTTGGACAGGAAGAATTCTTCATTGGGGAAGTCAGCCTTTTTGTTCTATTCAGGCCTTCAACTGATTGGATGAGGCCCACTCACATTATGGAAGGCAATCTCCTTTTTTCAGTCTACCAGTATAAATGTTAATCTCATCCAAAACACCCTCACAGAAACACCAAGAATGTTTGATGAGTACGTGGGCCCCCATGGCCCAGTCAAGCTGAGACATAAAGTTAATCATCACGGGTGTAAAGCACTGTCCACGTCCCAGGGAAGCCCTGAAGGCACACACATGAATCAGTTGAGGACAGCACTGCAAAGGGCCTTGTAAACTAAAATGGCACAGATGAGCATTGGGACTCATAGCCTGAACCTAACCAGATTGAGTGCATGTCAAAGAAGGAAACAACATGATCCAGGGTATTACAAAGGTACCAGGGTTTTATTACATGATTTTCAAAATGTCCAGGATATAATAAAACATTACCTGACATGTAAAGAACCAAGAAAATATTTCACGGAATAACTCTCACAGGAAATGGCAATCAATAGAAGGACATCAAACTCAAAATGGCCCTGATGTTAGAAATATCCAACAAAGACTTTAAAGCAGCTGTTGTACTCAGGGGCCACGAAGTATGGGTAAGCACTCATGATACAAATGGAAAAATATTAGCTCTCAGGAAAGAAATAGAAACTACAGAAAAGAACAAAATGAAATTTTATAACTGATAAAGATACAATGCTGGAAACTTTAAAATTCACTGAGGGGCTTCTATAGCAGAAAAATGATGATAGAGGAAGGAGTCAGTGAATTTAGAGATCAATAAAAATCAACTAATATGAAAGAAAAAAATGTTTGAAAAATGATGGAAAGAGACTTGTGGGACAATATTAAAGCATGCATGTTGCCATTAGAATCTGAGAAGGAGAAGAAAAAGATATTGGTAAGGAAACAATTTTTGATGAAATAATGTCTGAAAGCATCCAAATTTGCTGAAAGACATAATTCGACAGATACAAGAAACTCAACAAACCTGAAATACATTAAAATCAAAGAAATCATCTCAGTTATATCATAACTGAACTACTGAAAATCAAATATAAAGAAAAGTCTTAAATCATACAAAAACATGACACATTACATAGAGAGGAATAAGGATTCAAAGACTACAAAGGTTACATACTATATGATTTCATTTATATGACATTCTGGAAAAGTAAAAACTAAGCATAAAGAACAGATCAATGGTTTCCAGGGGTAAGATCTGATGACAAAGTAATAGCGGTAGATAATTTGAAAGTTCTGTTTTATATCTTGATTATGTTGGTGGCTATTTGACTCTATTTTTGTTAAAATTCGTTAAACTCTGCACCAAAAATGTGAATTTTACAAGTGTGTAAATTTTAAAAATAAATAACTCATTAAAATACTAGCCTTTCATAATAGCCAACAGCTTTTACCCACTAACATTCTATCAATACCATATATCATTCCTCACACTTGATTGTATGCCTCTATGGCTCTAACTCCTTTTGGTGGGAAAAGCAGAGTAGAAGACTTTGATGTACACTAGTATCTCTCTCTATATATCAGAGAGTGGAGCTATTAAAAGCAAAGCTTGTGAGGCTCTCCTGTAAAGCCAAAGTCAGAGGAGGAATAAAACGTAGGACTCTTCAGCATAATAGCAGTTATTTCTAAGGTAAGGGCATCACTTTGCTAATTAATATGAAAAATATTACTTCCTAAACAGGAATTTATGTCATTTTACCTTCCTGCAATACAATGGTACTTCAAAGAAGAATGCAGGATATAGTCAGAACTCGATGGCAATGGCTTAATCCAGAGCTGCTATTCAGCCAGAATGCAATGATATCAAACTTCTTGCCAAAATACTGTAAAACTTCTGTAACAGTTGGCAAATAACATCTACTCATAACTCTGCAAGTGCCTCATTTTCACCCTAGTCACTCCACCATTTCTCTAGAACCTCCCCACAATCCAGTAACTAAAGAGGTAACATGTGACACAGTAAGGAACCTCTAAGGATGGCTCCAGCAGCCAGGCTGGGTCTGCTCTCACTGGTCAGTGTCTAAGCCAAGCCAGTGGTTAATTACTTTGATAATGACTCCTGTCCTAGCCTCTCATATATGCATCTTAAACTTCCTAAAACATGATAGGCCCTTATATATTAGCAATCTTTCTCCCCTACTGGACATGCTGGAGAATAATGTTAACAAATGAAGTAGGCTGAAGTCACAATATGATGTAACCTTGAAAGAAACACCAACCCCTCTGTAATATTTGGATTATGGTAGTGTCCTCAAAGGTGAGGAAAGTGTCCAGCAAATTCTCCGGTTACTCTTCTGTCAAAATCAAGATTCTGTTGAGGATGACTGCCTTACTTTTTGTCTTCAATCCATAAACCTATCAAGTATTTGAGAAATGCTTATTGAGGGAATGAATTGAAAAATATTGAAAAGAAATATTTCTATTTCTAAAAATAAAAAATATTAAAAACAAACATTTTAAATGACAGAAACACACTGGTCATTAAAAATATGCAATATGTAATGCAGAGAAATAAGTATTTTGTGGTGTTAATAATAAAAATTGCAGTATAAATTATTTTCAGTCTCTATCCTAAATTTGCTGTAGCGGTAATAAATGCAGTTATATAGGATAATTTTACAACTATGTTTTTATGTTTACATGTGATATTTATATACAGAAAAATCTGTTTGCTACTTAGGATGTTTTTTAACAGCTCTGTTGAGGTATAATTGATACACAAAGAACTGCACACATGTAATCTGTACTACTTAATGAGTCTGGACAGATGCAAGCACCCATGAGACTATCACCACAATCAAGGTAATAGATATAACTAATCCTTCCCAGAGTTTCCTTATGTATCTTTGTTTTTTTGTGTGTTTTGTGTGTGTTGTAAGAATACTTAACATGAGATTTACCCTCTTAACAAATTTTTAAATTATTGTGTTGTTAACTACAGGCACTACATTGCAGAGCAGATATCCAGAACTTACTTGTTTAGCATAAATGAAACTTGTTACCCATTAGGATTTAAATGAATGCTCAACTTATTTATGTTACAAGTTCAAAAATTTAATTTTCCTTGAGCCTCAAGTATACTGTATAAATAGTATTCTATTCATAAATCTAGTAAATTTTAACAATTAATTTCAACAGTATCCTTAATATTTACCAAATCAAACCAAATCCCCTTAATTAATTGTTTCTACTTATAAATTTATAAAAATTCCTCAAGCCTCACTACAAGCAAAATTGTTCACTCTTTAAAAAAATCACATTGTTTCATAAATTAAATCAACTGTAAAATTAAAATTCTTCTATCGTTCCAATATAATTAACAAATTTAGTACAATTCTTACACATCTTTCAACTAAATGTCAAAAATTTTAAATGTGGGCTTCCCTGGTGGCGCAGTGGTTGAGAGTCTGCCTGCCGACGCAGGGGTCACGGGTTCATGCCCCGGTCCAGGAAGATCCCACATGCCGCGGAGTGGCTGGGCCCGTGAGCCATGGCTGCTGAGCCTGCGCGTCTGGAGCCTGTGCTCCACAACGGGAGAGGCCACAACAGTGAGAGGCCCATGTACAGCAAAAAAAAAAAAAAAAAATTTAAAATTTGTCAGCATTTACATTGGAACTATAAAGCACATCTGTTAAACATTTTATAACACCACATTATCTTACCTATTTTAAATGCCAAATATATGCAAATTGTTCCTAAACTTAGTATAGAATTATTAATGCTGTGATTTAAAAAATTTTAATCACTACAGTTATTTCTAGTACTTCCCTTGGTTTGACATTCACTCAACCACTAAGTGAACATTGATATCATTTCAAATGAATTGATATCACTATCCTGACAATTTGTGGTTATCATCTTAAATTCACTGACTGTATGTACTTAAGAGCCATATATTTTCAGCAAGGAAGTGGGGTAAAATACAGAGTTTTTATCCAGAGAGTCTTATGGCCTCACTGATCCTTGTTTCCATAGTTGTTACAAAAAAAGAAAAAGAAAAAGGATTTAATGTAGGTCCATCAAAGAGAGTTACAGCAGCTCACCTTCTTGTTTAATTTTCATCATAATCTAATTCTTTTATCTGACTTTTGTAAACAGAAGTCTGTGACCTCCTATTCAAAGTATTGCAAACTTCCTTCATCCATTTTCTAAGAACATACCAAAATGTGGTGCTGGCATAAAGACAGACATACACATCAAAAAATAGAATTGAGTGTCCAGAAATCAACCCATAAATCTATGGTGAAGTGATTTTCAACAAGGATGACAAAATCACTCAATGGGTAGAGTAGTGTTTTCAATAAATAGTGTGAGGAAAAATGGATAATCATATTCAAAAGAATGAAATTGGGAGTTTGAAATTGACATGTACACACTGCTATATTTAAAATGGATAACCAACAAGGACCTACTTTATAGCACAGGGAACTCTGCTCAATATTATGTAACCACCTAAATGGGAAAATAATTTGAAAAAGAATAGATACATGTATATGTATAACTGAATCACTTTGCTGTACACCTGAAACTAATACAACATTGTTAATTAAATTTACTCCACTATAAAATAAAAAGTTAAAAAAAATAAAGAAATTGGACCCCTACCTCATATAACATTCAAAAATTAGCTCAAAATAAATCAACAACCTAAATAAAAATATAGCATGAACACCTGTGGCCTTGGATTAGGCAATAGTTTCTTAAAATAACACCAAAAGCACAAGCAGTCAAAGGAAAAAACATGGATAAAGTTGAATTCATCAAACTTTAAATCTTTTGTGCTTCAAAAGATATTATCAAGAAAGTGAAAAGACAGCCGACACAATGGGTGACATTTGTAACATCTGCAAATCATATATGTCATAAAGCACTTGAATCTAGAATATATAAAGAATACTTACAACTCAATAATAAAAAGACAAAAATCAAATTAAAAAGTGGACAAAGGGTATGAATAGGCATTTCTTCAAAGAAAATATACAAATGGCTAATACAGGCAGAAAAAGATGCTTACCATCATTAGTCTTTAGGAAAATACAAACTACAATGAGATACCACCTCATACCCACTTTAATCAAATGACATACAGTAAGTGTTTGTGAGGATGTGGGGAAATCAGACCTTTTGTGCATTGCTGGTAGGAATATAAAATTGTGCAGCTACTGTAGAGAAGAGTTTGGCAGTTCCTCAAAAAGTTAAATGTTAGGGTTACCATGTGACCCAGCAATTCTACTCCTAAGTATTGATACATATCCATGAGACTGGAAACATATATCCACACAAAAACTTGTACACATATGTTCATAGCAGAATTACTCTTAAGAGCAAAAAAGTAGAAACAACCCAAATGTCCACGTACAGATGAATAGAGAAACAAAATGTGGTATATCCATAAAATAGAATAGTATTTGGCAATAGAAAGAAATGAAGTATTGGTACATGTTACATACAGCATGGAAGAACCTTGAAAACTTTATGCCAGTGAAAGAAACCAGACACTAAAGGCCATATATTATATGATTCCTTTTATATGAAATATCCAAAATAAAGAAACCCATGGAAACAGAAAATAAATTCATGATTGCCAGGGACTTGGGGAGAAGGGAATGGGGTGTGACTGCTAATAGGCACAGAGAATATTTCTGGGGTGATAAAATGTTCTGGAATTGGAGAGTGGTGATGGTTGTACAACTTTGTGAATATCCTAAAAACCACTGAATTGTACATTACAAGTGCATGAATTTTGAGGGATATGAACTATATCTCCATGAAGGAAAAACAAACAAACAAACTAGACTGCAGAAGTTTGAAGACAAGAGGATAAGAGGAACCAACACTGCTTGAACAGATTAAGATGACCCAATATCAGAGCTACCCACACAGCAGATGACTATGTAACAGCTCTACTCTTTGGAAGCCCTGAGCTTTAGCATCATGGAAATGGAAACCCCTGGTCAACGGTAAGCGTCCCTTTGGAACTGTCTGTTCTACGGAAACTGGGGCCCAAAGCAACTCTAGGTTCAGCACACTACAATTAGCACCAAATGTTGGCCATTTCGAAGCAAACCGCTAAGACCTTAGAAATATCTGAGCAGGAGAGATCTCTAACTAAATCCAGGCATGTCGTCATCAAGCCAGACAAGAGCTATAGCTCTTCATAACTTACGCAGTAAATGTTAAAATAATTACATTTTTTTTCCTGTGCACTAGTGACCTACTAACTATAATTGCAGACTTTACTTATTTCTTGATATTTCAATGGCCAAAATTATAGTAATTAGTTTGGTTAAGTTGTTAGAGATGTACATTTGTGTCTATCTTCACTCAAATGTATTCATAGAAGAAAGTATTTCCACTAGCCAAGACCTTAAATAATTATTTTTAATCTATCTTCATGTAAATCTAGTTTATAGGCTTTTAATCAACCAGAATGTTTTACCCTTATCCTAAATCTGGAATCTTTTTTTTTTCTTTTGCCGTACGCGGGCCTCTCACTGTTGTGGCCTCTCCCGTTGCAGAGCACAGGCTCCGGACGCGCAGGCTCAGCGGCCATGGCTCACGGGCCCAGCCGCTCCGCGGCATGTGGGATCTTCCCGGACCGGCGCACGAACCCGCGTCCCCTGCATCGGCAGGCGGACTCTCAACCACTGCGCCACCAGGGGAGCCCTGGAATCTTAACTTCAAACACCTACAAGGAATAGGCATGTACTAGTAAGGTTAAAAAAAAAAATTAAGCAGGCAGATGTTGAAGGTCGGAAGAGATGAGAACTGTCATAAAAGAGAGAGCCCACGTCCATCTAAAGGAAAGTACTTTACTCAGGTACAGCTAAGTTAAAAAAAAATTGCTTAGTATAGACAGATTTCCATTTTCTTAAGGGGTGGAAAGAGTGGGGAATTGTAGAGTTTTATACAGGAAATATGCTCAACTTTTTAAACATTGGATATAGATTTTGAGCTAAGAACAGTACATATCATATCACATTTTTATTTCAAAAAAATAGATTTTATTTAAGGCCTTTATCCATTGTCAGAAAAACAAAATGGCACTTTGTCTCTAGTACTCCAGATTCTAGATTTCCATATTTCCATATTAGACTTCAGAGACCTTCGATGACACTGTATATTTTTCAAATCTATGCCATCTAATTCTCCGGATGATTGCTCAGTTGTTTACCAGATCCATATCAGGCTTTGTATATTCTGTGTAATTAAATTGAACTAAACCAGGTACTGTCAATTGGTTGTTATAATATTTTAAAGCTAATTCTTTTAATCAAAATGGCAAGAGTCTAGTATATTTTTAGAGACACAGTTGTTACTCTCTGAATTTCCAACTGGCTAGTATTATTTTCCACCTGAAGTCCATGAAGCATCTCAAAATCAAAATGTGTAAAGAATAATAAATGTTTTGATCATTATATTCCCTTTCTGTCTCACTCAATACCATCCACATAGCTCTGTCACCCTTGCCTTTCTCACTATTCAATCAGTTAAGACATTAATTTTCACTCTGAAATACCTCTCATGTCTGTATCCCCTTCTGCATTGTGAGTACCATAGCAATCAGAACCTGTGAATAACTTCCACATACTTCTTTCCAGCTCCCCACCCAACTATCCACTCTAGGAAGAGAAGTAATCCTGTATCATCTCACTGACTGGTTTACTCTCCTACTCTAAAAGTTTGAGGACTTTCATTGCTCATAAAACAAAAACTAAACTCTATAGGGAGGGAAAAAACTTGTATTTTGTGGGTATGCATAATAAAATAACCTCTGGAGTCTGATAGACCTGGGTTCAAATTCTGGGTTCACATTTATTAGAATACCTCCATCAAATTACATTACATAATATCAAACTCCTTAACTATAACTGGACTCAATGCTTATCTCAGAAGAGGTGGTATAAGGCTCAAATGAGGTAGCCTTTGTGAAGTAGTAACACATCTCAGGTTCTTGGAACTGTACTGCCAGTAATAAACTAGATCTAGAATCTTATCTCCTTCCCTGGCTTCGGAGGGCTCCTGGTTCACCTGCACAGAGATCAAATCATGAGCAAATGTCCTGAAGATAAACCAACAAGATTGTGGATAAGGTGGAATTCATCAGTATCACAATGTGCATGTCACACCCACCTCACCTGCTAAACCTCAAAGCCACAAAGCAGTGACCTCATGCCTGAGAACCTGCAATTCTTGCCCCGATGAACATATCTCTTTTGTGTAACCTGTTCACATGGGAAGCAAACATTTAGAAAGTAGAAGTAACTTCATAAGGGCAATAACAAGAACAACAAAAACGATAAATAGGTCAGTAAAAGATGGAGTCCTGGAATGCTAGCAAAGATTGTTGAATTTAGCCTCTTCCCAGTTTCTCACTCTTTTATCTCTACTACACATTAAACTTACTACTTCACAACTTCTTCCTTAGTTTGCCCAACATATGGATTGAAATCTAAAATAGCAGTTTATTTTCTGCAGTTTCTATGTTGGAAATTTTCAGTAGGTGTTGGAATCTGCATTTACATTTGCTACACCAACAGTTTGGATTACTTTTCCACATTTCTTTGCTGGCAAACAATGCCACGTGGTAATAATCATTTAGAATACCCCTAGTTGTTAATGTCCCCTGTATTGTTTGGGTGCAAGTGGAAGTTATCTTCTGTTCTCCTCATCTGAGAAATATGCTGAATATCCTGCCTGACTTTGGAAGAATACGTCCATGGCAGAAGATGGGCTTGCATCTCTCCCAGCTTTCTCATGAAAAATAGCCAAGTTTTTACAGGTGTGGTTTGTGACCATGTCAACGATCGTCAGGTCCTGTTACCTGCCTTACACTGTTTCCCAGAAACATACTCTGAGACAAGTACCCTGTGCAGATGGATTAGGGGTTATTCTTGGATGATACCTATAAGGAAGTGAGGAAGGGAGGACTGGGCAAAGGGCAAACCTACCTGCACTGCTGTCATAGTTGAAGTTTTAGCCAATTCTATGCAGAGCTCTGGAGCTGGGAAAGACCTTTGGTATTGCCCCAAATTAAGAAAATGTGGCTACATCTTTGTATCTTTTCATCAACAGCAAGTCACCCCAGAGAGAGATTATAACCCTGATTGAGGAAGTTTCTTATGGCTGCAGGCAACTCCCAGTGAGGGATGCAACTATAATCAGGAGTTAATATTCCCAAAGGTTGACGGGGGAAAGAAATGGGTGTGTCATCCCTGACGAAGAAATCTGGTAATCATTACAGATCCCCAGATACATTAAACCCTATGTCATGAGCTCATTGGCTCTTGTCTACTCAGCTAACCAGTCACATGAGACTTGACTCACATGGTAGAGGAAATGAGACTAACCAGCTTATTTCAATGCTCAGAGGATCCCTTATTCTAGTTGAATTATGTAACTCAGGGATAGGAGAAAAACATGAAGAAAATGAAAGTGAAACTCAAATTCTTTCTGGTCATAAGCTAGTAGAGAGTAACATCTATTTTGCTTTAGATACTGGAAAGAGAAGTTGGTTAGATAAAACGAACAATCTATAAATTAAGAGTGCCTAGGTCTCACTTCAATACTGTGGAGGGAACTTCAATTTTCAGCTCTCCAGTATTGCAGCAACAACACTAATTTAAAACAGGTAAATACCAAGGTTATTCTTGGTGCCGTATCGTTATTTCAGATATTGGTCACCAGTTTCACTTGCCCTTCTTGGTTTTTGCTCCAACCCGTCTTGTCTTTCTTGCCTTTGTCCCTTCCCAATTTCATACACCCTCTCCACAAGTGGTCCTGGAATCTCCTTATCATCTCACCCCTGCAACTCCCCCAGCTCTCGCACCTCACTACGACCCCACCCTCCCTTATTTTCACTCTGCAAAAGGTTGATCTTGGACCTGTCAGGAGGACCCTGTGTTATACAAGGAGAGGCATGAGATTAAGGGCAGGGCCATTCTTCCCGGACCGGCGAGGCAAACATTCACAATTTTTGCAACAGAGAGAACTTGGCTAAGAGAGAAGGAACTAACCAAATGATCAATTTTCATGACTCATCTTTCTTGAGTTTTCAGGAACATTTGGCACCATTGATCACTCCTTTTGCTTCGACCATTTTGTTTAGGAAGAACTTTCCAGAAATAGGGTTCCTGAAATGTCCAATTAAATACACAAAATTGTGGGAAGTTCTTTGTTTGAAACCATCCATTCTCCTGGCTTTCCTTCTACATTTCTGGCAGTTTCTTCTCCATTTCTGCGCCTAGCTCCTCTTCTTCTACAGGGTGGAGATTATCAGAGTTCTGCTGTGTTTTAAACATAAGCAAAATAGTCAGAGTTGAGTTATTTAGGGTGGAGATTTTGCCGCTTTCATAACACAAAGAGAGAGAGGGGCAAAGGAGTTGAGAGTGATTTCACAACATTGGTAATAATGTTGAATAATGGAATCCAAGGTTTTTAAGGAATGAAATAAGGATATGTGGGGAGTTATGGACAATGGGAAAATTGAAGAGTCCGTGGATTAGAGACAGTGAAACAAAGATGGTTCAAATAGAGATAATGGAGTGAGTGAAAGACCGGGTGTGGTAAAAGAGAGTAAGATGGTCAAAATAGAGGTTTTCGACGTGGCAATAAAGCATCAAATATAAAATTGGAACTGGATCTAGGGTAGGGTGTTTTTCATTCACTTATATAAATGTAAAAGATTAGTAATGAAAAGAAAGATGGTGAGACCAGGTGTTCCAATCTTCAGTGATGCCAGAGAGATATTGTGGTATTGGTAGGCAATCACCATGAGTGAGAATAATGTGTAGATAGTATTATTCCATTTACTTCAATGGAATTACGTTTTTTTAAAATGTTTCTTTACCTTCGCATTTATTTATTTATTGTTAATGTAGGAAGAGGAAGAAGATATCTACCCAATCTCAAGAATCTCTGTAAGTTGTATTATAGGGGACAGGGGAAGATAGGAACAGCCATTTCTTGAGAGACCTGCCCAGCAGTGTCCTCAGAAAATTCTCACATTTTAATTAAAGCCATAAGGTAAAGGGAATATTCAGAGAAACATTTAAAGATATAAATACATGATACAAATGGCAGTCTGTAAGTTGCACAAGATTTTGAGAGGGTTAGAGATGTATAAAAAATGGGTCTAGTTAGGGTAAGTTTTAGGTCAGATTTTCCACAAAATGACTCAAAACAGAGATTTGCTTGAATGAAGTTTATAGATGAGAGTTCTCAGGAGTAGCACCCGTGAAGGAGTGAGGGGAACAGTAGTGCACAGACGTAGAAGTTATACGTCAATGCAGTTTTAGCACAGGCTTCAGCTGATCCCAAGGGGAATTTGGAAGCTAAGATGGCCCTTCAGAGATTCACTGAATTTAATCAAGGAGGTAGACCTTTAAAAGGCCTTATCTCACTCATCTCACCTGCATTGAGTAGCCTTTGTGTTTGGACTGTCCTCAGGGAGAACATTTGGATGAGGTTCCTTTAGACCATGTGCAAGTTCAGCTGATGGACTCAGCTATGAGCTATCAGCAGGCAACACTTCTGACATCTAAGGGAATGAGTCACTCCGACTTGAAAGGGGAATCTGAATAGAATAGAACAGCATTCACTATTGTCCAACACTTGCACCACTCAGATCCACTGCTTCCTTCACCTCCTCCAGGAGGTGGAATAAACCAGGTGTCATCTATAGCTTACAACTGATAAAACCCTTGCTGTGTTTCCTGATGAAATCATTACTTTTTTTTTTTTTTACATCTTTATTGGAGTATAATTGCTTTACAATGGTGCGTTAGTTTCTGCTTTATAACAAACTGAATCAGTTACACATATACATATGTTCCCATATCTCTTCCCTCTTGCATCTCCCTCCCTCCCACCCTCCCTATCCCACCCCTCCAGGCGGTCACAAAGCACAGAGCTGATCTCCCTGTGCTATGTGGCTGCTTCCCACTAGCTGTCTACCTTATGTTTGGTAGTGTATATATGTCCATGCCTCTCTCTTGCTTTGTCACAGCTTACCCTTCCCCCTCCCCATATCTTCAAGTTCGTTCTCTAGTAGGTCTGTGTCTTTATTCCCGTCTTACCCCTAGGTTCGTCATGACATTTTCCTGAGGACTAAGACTCCTAGACCTTCAGAGACTAGAATTGCAAGGATAGGAAGCACAAATTCCTCAAATGATTCTCTAAGAATCAATTCTAGTGCCTGGTAACCTTGGCTCTATCCTGAGGTCACAGAGCCTAAGGAATCTACAGGTTACTTAAATCCTCATATAAATTTAGCATATAATTAGTTACTATTTGCCCAATACTTTGGTTTAGTGATTGCTTTTCTACATCTATTTTCAACATCTACTAAAGATAAAAATAGTAACCCACTTCATGCTGCTGCTTTAAAATTAGGTTTCTTATATAAGTAGCCTTAAGCAAAGCACTTGAATGTAGAGCCATTCAAATATTCCTTGGGGCTATAGGGAAAAATAAAAACCTAAAAAGTCTTTATGACTATTCCCGTTATGCATTACTGCATAATAAACCATCTTAAAACTTGGTGGGTTCATATAACAATTTATTATCTGTCGTGTTTCTATGGGTTGACTGGTCTCAGCAGGGTGGTTCTCATGAAATGAGAAGCTGACAATTGCAGTCAGATAACAGATGGGGCTGCAGTCATCTGAAAGCTAGGTTAGGCTGAATGTCCAAGGAGGCTTACTCATGTGGCTGTCAACTTCTGCTGGATGGCTTTTGGGAGTTCAGCTGGAGCTGTTGACCAGAGCCCATACCTACTGTCTCTTTATGTAACTTGAGCTTCTAAGAGCACGGCAGTTGGGTTCCAAGGGGGAGTGTTCCACAGAGAGAGTGTTCCAAGAGGCAGGAAGCCTTCCTAAGGGCTGCGTAGAAACTACAGTGTCACTTTATTCAATTCTTTTGCTCAGAGGAATTGCTGGGTCTGCCTAGACATCAAGAGGGTGGAAAAGTAAACTCCATCTTTTGGTAGTGAATAGCAAGGTTATATCACTGAAAATGTGAATGCAATCAGCAACAAAGATTGAATTCAATAAAATCTGTGACAAATAGTACTTATTCTAAAGTAAACTAATTTCATGCAGGAAGCAAATTTTATGATACTTTTCCAGTATGGATTTTGACATATGTCACAATAATTTTCAAATTAATTTGCAGTTAAAAGGAAATGCTATCTAAGTATTCAATGAACTATAGTTTCCTTTAAAACTAGTTTATTGGTTTTCATTTCAATAAGAGCTCTTAGTTTAGATTTTCTTACTGTGCAATGTTCCCTGAAACAAGCTAAGCCCTGAAATGACTGTAAAAGGCAGGAGGTTACATGGGTTGAACAACTCACTCAGTGAATAGAGAATGGAAAAGTCTTGCCATCTTAGAGAAAGCAGATAAATCACTAAAAAAAATTGGCACGATGCTTAAGGATCAGGTTTTGCAGTCATTCAGAATCGGGTTTGAATTCCAACTCTGCACCAAGACAGCTTTCCCTTTTGAAAAATGTGGGTATTACCTACTTCAATGTATCCTGGCAAGCAGTAAATGACATCATGTTTCTTGTTTACAACTTTTATTATATTTTTTTGAAAATTATGTTTTCCACCATCTTTAGTAAGAAAGTAGTTATATGCACAGAACACCATTTTATCTACTCTCAAAGTACATTGTTAAAGCAGTTTCCTTATGGAAACCGTTTTCATGGTTCTATAGAGAACAGACCTCTATTTTTAAAGAGTTTATTTAAAAATGTAGATAGTAACAATGTATTTCTCAAACTAATGCTAATATACTTATAAGATAACGTGTCTTGATACATCCTCTTGCTTTCCAACATCATGATACTTTGTAGAACAGTACTTGCAAGTAGTTTGTATATATTAGATATTACATTAATATTTACTAATTTAATAACTTTTAAATATTAATAATGTTCATCATCATCAAAATTGTACTCTTTAAGTGACCATTTACTTGATCCTAATGAGGGACAGAATTATGCTGCTAAAAGAAGTATTAAATCGAAATCATTCTAGTATTTTCTAGTAATTAACAGAGTTAATTTCATGTATGCCACTAAATTACTTTAATGATTTTCATCCACTAATTGCCTTACCTCTGTTCTGCTGTCATTCCTTAGCATTATCAATCAGGTATTTGACCTTACATTTAGACAGAAATAGCACTTGTTAAAATTGTAGATGGCATAGTCTTAGTGCTAAAAACAGTTTCATAGCCCTTTGGGGATAGCTAAATTTCAGTTCTCCTTACTGACTAAACTAACCACATGTTAGTTTGACAAACTGTATTTTGGTTTGAAATATGAATTAGTGGTCATATTTGTCAAGTATTGGTAAATTCCCTCTCAGCACATGGCAGACTAAGCTTTAAGAAAATCCTATTCTAGGAAAACTTGGTACAAAATTAATAAGGTGAAATTCAACAGTAGTATATATACAGCCCTAAAATAAGAAGATTCAAAGTGAATCATACGGGACTGAATGGGAAAGATCCTTTTTAAGAGCAACTCCTGTGAAAAAGATACTCAAAACTTAGCTAAAGTCAAGAAGAAGATGATGTAGATACATTAAAAATTGAAGTCTTTATCTGCATACAAAGAAACATAGTATCTTTATTTACTGTAGTACAAGCCACTGTGCCATGCTTGTGTGGTTTTTAGAAAAGTTAAGACAGCTAGAGGGACTTCTCTGGTGGTCCAGTGGTTACGACTTTACCTTCCAATGCAGGGGGTGAGGGTTCAATCTTTGGTCAGGGAGCTAAGACTCCACATGCCTCCCGGTCGAAAAACCAAAACATAAGACAGAAGCAATATTGTAAAAAATTCAATAAAGACTTTAAAAGTGGTCCACATAAAAATAAAAACTTTAAGAAAAAAGACAGCTAGAATATAACATTATAATGATATCATGAACATGGGTACATAGACTTATGCAAATGAGAAAAAACTTTGTGGCCATGATAGAATAGCCAATATCTGACCTACCATGCTGCTGCAAATAGCTAATACATTTGAATGAATGCTTTGTAATACTGTTTGAATATTTCCAAGTGTTGGACAGCAATCAACACTAAAGTCCTTGAGAGAACAGATGTACAACAGGTGACCCACATTCATCTGGCTTTCCCATTCAAGAATATTCTTCATAACTATAGTGCAAAGAAATAGAACACAGAAAGAGAACAGAAGTCTTTCTGGATGGGAAAAAAAAACCAGAGATTAAAGTTTGGGTTGCTAAGGCGTTGGGAGCAGATTACTACAGAGGAGGGACCTGCAGAAAATGAGCCCTGAACATCTGCCAAAAAAAAAAAATTATTTCAGTTCCTTGGATGAATCCCACCTGCACATGTAGAGGGACAAGCTTTGGAAGCCTTAGCAGGAAACAGTCACTGGGAGCTTGGAGAGATGAACATAGATTTCAGAGATCTCAGCATGAGGAAGGTAAAGGAATTTGGATATAACTAGATGGAGAGACCTTGGTGAACATCCTGGTTTGCCAGTTGAGACTCCAAATGCTCTCCAAGTAAGAACCGTTATCTAGGGGAGTAAAGTCTGTTGTGGATGCATCAGGTGGAAAGTAAAAGCTGTAATATAGGACACTGAGCATTGAACACAGCAGCAAAATGTCCCCAACCATGGGGCTAAGCAGATTAAGCTAGCAGTCTTATAAGGAAGTGCCTTATCATACCAAGTATGGTTTAGAATACATTGTTTCACTTGCCATAAGGGTGAAATGAGATCTAGTGCTGCCAGGCAGTTGACAGGGAACTTAGGGTTTTGCAAGCATTTTGATAGAGGAAATGTTCACAGGATAAGCAGCTAGCAATTTCAGAAAACTAGTATTCTATGGGGTCCTCAGGGTGGATCAGTTGGGGGCATTGTCACAAGCTGGCCTCCAGGTCATTTCCCTCCTGGTGAGAAGGCAATCTAGGGAAGGCAGGAATTACAATGTCTAATAAGGTTGTGGCGTGTTGTCTCCCTTTGTTGTTCTCTTGGGCTGGAGTGACAACATCTGAAGCACTTGTGTACTTGAAGGTGTCAGAGGCCAGCCCAGGAGAGGGGATGGGGGGCTTGTCCTCCCACATACGGGCTCATGAAAAGTGGGTAGGAGCAGGCCGGTGTTAAGTTCTGATTTGTGCTAGAAGCTTGGCTAGGGATGGAATTACAAGTAGGGGCTTTACTGCTGTTCGAGCCGAATTCATTAAGCTCCTTTGAATCATCAGGGACTCACCTTGCAAAGAAGCATTGGGCACCCTGACTGAGCTTTGTGGGGACCCTATCCATGATGCATACAAATTCTGGGCACATTGGTTAAGGACATTTTGTGGATGGCAGCTTTATAATCCTGAGATTGTCCTATTAAAATTATGGTAAGATTATTTACACACAAATCTGCCAGCCAGATGGGTCTGATTTGGTTACATTGGGAGAGCCGTTCCACCTGGGATATAATTTGAGGCATGGTGTAAGGAGAAAGAGACTCATTTAAGCATCATTTCCATTGGCATCGTTTCATGTAAAGGGATGTGAGCTCTGGTTCAGAATCCAAGCCTGGTGGCACTCTAGCTGAAACCCTTGTGATAGAGCCTGCCAGCACCTGGTGCTCAGTTATCCTGGGTGCATTTGTGCACCTGGCTGAATTTGTTCCAGCACATCTCCTGGGACAGGGGTAAGCCTGAGAGGTCTACTAGCAACCTTATTATCCAGGCTGTACACGATAACAGCAATAGCCACACCAAAGGAGTACATTTGCATTTGCATTCGTTTTCAGGGGCCTCCTTTAGGGCAAGAAATCTGGATACTGACCCATGAAGGAGTGTGGTTGCTTTGGAGCTTGTTCACTTCCTTGTGTAAACTGGGGTAGGGACCTGGCTCAAATCTGCTGATAGGACCACTGGATTCTGGTGTTCTTTTGTGGTGTAGGGGAGGAAAAATCATTTTCTCTCCATCCTTCTGTGTTTTGACTGAGACCCCTGTAATAATAGACAAATCAACAGAAGAAAAATAAGCAAAAGTTTAATAACATGTATACCTCCTGTATACATGAGAGATGTTACCAAACCAAACTTGGGTCTGCTCACCTGACACACAGCAAAGGCGAACTACTGACACCGAGCTGTGCTGAAGGAAAGTACAGCATTTACTGCAGGGCACCAAGCAAGGAAAAGGGGTAGCTAATGCTAAAAACCAGAACTCCCTAATGGCTTTCAGGGAACGGTTTTTAAAAGTAACATTTAGAGTGAGGGTTCCAGGGTGTGTGATTTTCTCCTTACTGGTTGGTGATGAGGTAATAGGGTGATGTTTTGGGAATCTTAATCATCAGCTTTCTGCTTCCAACCACTCTGGGGTCTGTGTGCTTGTGGTCAGCATGTAGTCATCATCCTTCTCCTGGGTGGCCGGGGGTGGGGCATCTTAGTTTCTACAGAAAAACTCAAAGATATGTGTCAGATTGTCATGTATATCACTTGAGGAGGAACTAAGACTCTGTCTTATTGTTAAATTATTGTTTAAGCTATTATTACTTTTCTTACTTGACTGCTTTCCTTTGTTTCTGCATTCCCTCATTTCTCTAGTTAGTATCTGCTTGAGTTTGCTCTTTGGATCTCAGGGAAGGTGTAGGAGACTAAAGGCTTTTTCTATAAACATGAATCAGGGGACACAGAGGGGCTTTTGTACCTGGGAGGACCCTGCAGGGTCCTGCTCAGTTTCAATCCCTCCTTTTCATTGATACTCCTCAATCCTGAGAGGAACAGGGGAAGGACAAGGAAAGGAATACAGTTTTGGATAGAGAGGTTATTCATAAACTTGGCAGGAGAACTCAGTTTTAGAAAGACTCAGTTTCATAGATACTCAGTTACTCCCAAGCTGGGTCAAGCCACCACCTGATAGCTGAGTAACTCCCAAGATGGGTCAAACCACCATCTTAAAGACTGTCTCCAGCTAAAAATACAAAATATGGGCATGGGAGAGGCCAGTTTGGGGAGGTAACCAAGAAAAGCACAATGAGCAAGTACATGGTTATTATGCAGATTTAAATCCTAGCTTTCTCCAGTAATAAGAGTTTCTAGAGATGTGGTCACCTTCCTCTTCCAGGTACAGAGAGTAAGACTCCCTTACAAACAGAGATTTCTCTTATAAATGTACATATCTCTTACAAAAGAGTAACTTCTTGGTTTCCAGAGCTTTCCCTGTGTTTGCCATTTCCAAAAAATAACCTTTTAAAATAATTCTTTTGCCAAAGGGACATATTTTGGGGTAGCAAGTTCTGCTCCTTTTAGTGGATTTTATTTTCTAATGTGACTGGCATCCACTCGGCAAAAGGCCTCTTTTCCTCTCTCTCTGAGATCCACACAGTTTCACTAGTGGATCCTGGGGCTATAATTCCAATCGCTTGCAAAAGTTTTGATGAATATGGTTTAATTAACTGATGTTTATAACCCAACAGTGAAGCAAAGCTGGTTGCCTTAGCTTTGCAGCTGGTATTGAGCTATTGTCTGAGCCAATAAAATCTGTATAATCATGATCTCTCAGAAATTTAGTAGGCATTCATCTCCTTGGGCTATTATAAGAGGGTTGTATTGCACAAGGAAAAAAGTCATAAATACCTTGTGTATTAGTTTCCTGTTAATGCTATAAAAAATTACAACAAAATTTAGTGGCTTAACAAAATGCAATTTTACTGTCTTACAGTTCTGTAGGTTGGAAGTCCTAAAAGCAAAGGGTCAACAGGACTGTTTGTTCTGGAGGTTGTAGAGGAGAATCCACTTTCTTGCCTTTTCCAGCTTCTGTATTCCTTGGCCTTACAGAGGCTATCTGCATTCCTTGGCTCACAAATGCTTCTACTCATCACACCAAGTTTGCTTTTACCTTGACATTTCCTACTCTGCCTCTAACACTACTGCCTTCCTCTTATAGAGATCCTTGTGATTATAATGGAGATAATCTGGATAAACCAGGAAAATCCTCCATCTCAACATCCTTAATTTATTCACATCTGCCAAGTCCCTTTCACTCATTCACACACTTACTGGTTCTGGAGATTTGGACATGGACATCTATTGTTTGGTGGGGAGGAAATTATTCAGCTTACTGCACCTGGTAAGTTGAACAAGAGACACAAATAATAGTTCAAAACAACAATCAACAAGTGATAAAGCGTGGCAACCTGGAATATACCATTAGGATTTCCCTTCAAGAAAGAACTTGCAAGATGCGCACTTTGCTGACAGCCTTTAGTTGCAGTACTTTCTGTAGCCACCACAGCTTTGGAGCAGATGTGAGGCTCTTCCTGGATGATCTCCAGACAATGACTGAGCACAGCAAGGCTACTAGAGCTTCTAGAGACATTTCTGCCCAACACAAGACTCTTCTAATAGGCAATCTTTGCTCTCAATTCCCTTTTCCACTGAGTGTGACTGTCAGACCTGCATTAAAGCTGAGAGTTTCCTTGTCTACTTCAGCTTTCTTCCTTCTTTCCTTTCACAGATGTCAGATCTACATCACAATCTGAAGGCTTTTCCTGCACCATCTTGAGTCCTTCCTCATGATCTTTCCCAGGCACCTCCTCCCCAACAAACCTCTCTATTCCTAACCCCATCTCAGTGTCTTCGTGTTGAACTGGCACAAGACAGTATATTAGGAGTGCCTGAGTGACCACTGGACTTTATGTGGTTTAGAAGTAGAGAAAAGTGTAGAATAGAGAAATTAGGTAGAACTTCATGGAAGGAGAAAGAAGTTGGATGTGTATTCAGAGGCTGTGTAAGATTTACATAAGCAGCAGAAAAAAGACAGGGCAATCTTGGCAAGAGGAACACAAGAAAGGGTGGGGGCAAACATAAGGTATCCTTAAAGGACCGGAGATAGATCCCTCTTCCTTGGGGAGTTCCATTGCTGAAAGTTAGAAATGAAAATTCTTCATAATAAGTGATATGCGAACCCTGATGCCAGTGTCTGAGATGTCTATCAAGACATCTTGGTCTAGACGCATCATTATGGGCTCACCTTAAGTTCTAAATATATAAGATTTACTTCCTTTGTATTTATTGCAGATTTTTATTTTCTTTGTTAATTCAAAGGAGGAAGCACACCTGAGGGTTTTTATCAGGCAAAAGTGAGGCAGTGTTTGTTAGCTCTTACCTTGAGTGGAGCACAGAATATAGTGTTCTTTGAACCCCTTTTCTAAATAATCTTAGAATGAGTCTTCACTCATAGACTTACACATTTCACTGTTACAGGGAGCAGGCAAAACATTATTTTGTTCATCTCTTTTTACTGAAACAAAACCATGGCTGATCTAACTTCTAGGCTCCTCAGCTGTGAGGGAAAAAAAAGGTCATTGGGCCAAGAATTCATTCCTTGAATATTCCTTTTAAGATTCAGGAATTAGGTTCACAGTGACTTTATAAATATGGTGAAAACCTTTAGTTTTGAGTCTGGACTTTCCTATTCATGGATTATTCTCAGATTACATTTTCAAGTTAGTGTGTTCCTTGCAGAAGGCATGATATACTCAGTCCTCTTTTCAATTACTTTTATTTTGCATTAATGTCAAATTTTAATATCCTACCATCCCCTCCAAGCACACCCTTCCCCCCATGTATATTTACCTTCCCACCCCAATAATTCTTACTTCTGGTGAAAAAGAGAAGGAATTCAGTGGCTAAAAGGAAGGCTTGGTGAGTTACAGGTTTCATTTTAACCTTAAGAACAAGCCTGAAAATGATTCTCCCAGTGTATAAATTGAGTCCCAAAATAGTAACACACTTGTGCTGACAGATGGAGGTACGGATAGAGGAATGTGTGTGGCGATTGCTGCCTGAAGCACTTCCATCTGTCACCAGGTCTCTGCTGCGTCTGTACATTCAAAACTACTCTGTCCACTAACAGGCAATTATACCTGCTTTCTTTCTTCATTCATTTTGCTATGAAGTGGACTAAATGGCCCACAAGGATCTCTGAAGCAATAATAATTAAAAATATAACCAGAGTTCTATCTCTCTGGAACTAAAAGTTAACCATTTTAAAATAACCTCTCATGATTTTCTCCAGATAACAAATCTAGGGGAAAAAAAGGTGATGAGTGGAATGGGGAGGGGGAGGGGAAGGAGGACAAAGAGAGAACAATTTCCCACTCAAGTGTCAAGAAACTATGCTTTCTTTCCTTAAAAAATTCTTTTCTTTTTCTTCCCATCTATATAATAAAGAATAGCTATATGAATGTTAAAAATCTAATTTATTATTCTTATGTAACATAGCAAATATGAATACAGAGTCTGCAACCAGATTATCTGGGCTAAATCCAGGCAGCCACCACTACCGGCATCGGGACCTTGGGCAAATTTCTGAACTTTCTATGTGTCAATTTTCTCACTTGTGAGATGAAGCTTAAGAAAAAGAGCTATTCCATTGGTCTGATGAGGGTCAAATCAATAAATATATGTAAAGCTCTCAGAGAAGTGCCTGGCACATGATCATCCCTGACAAACCTGGACCAGGGCATCTAGCCTGTTGACACCAGTACAGACCTGCCTGGGCCCCATAACACTTACTGAGACATGATATGAATGCAGCAGTGGCTTCTGGTCACCAACTCCAGGGAGGCTCCCCTAGACTACAGCACAGCATCTCCAGCCAGCCATTGCCTATCTGACAACAGCCCAAAGATGGCCAGCTAATTGTCAGTGCCCAGAATTCCTGTTTTCCTAATATAAGAAGTTTGTGATATTTTGGCTTTAAAAGACCTCCCTTGGCGGGATGGAGACACAGTATAGTCAAGATCCACACTGTTGGGTAGGCAATCCACACAGGGGAGGATAATCACAATTGCAGAGATTCTCGCCAAGGAGTGAAGGGTCTGAGCCCCACATCAGACTCCCTAGCTCAGGGGTCCTGCGCTAAGAAGACAAGCCCAAGAATATCTGACTTTGAAGGTCAGCAGGGAGAACAGGAAGGTTGTAGGAAACAGTGACTCCACTCCTAGAGGGTGCATGCAAAATCTCACATGCTCTGAGACCCAGCACAGAAGCAGTAATTTGAAAGGAGCCTGGGTCACACCCACTTATTGACCTTGTAGAGTTTCCCAGGGAAGCAGGAGGCAATTGGGACTCCCCCTGGGGACATAGTAATTGGTGGCAGCTATGTTGAGGAGTTCATTTTACCATGAGGACGTTGGTGCTGGCAAGTGCCTATTTGTACTCCTCCCTCTAGCCTTTTAGTGCTGGGGGTTAACCTGTCCACCAGTGGGCTTGTAGCCACTGCATGAGGCAGGTCCTGACAGCCAAATGGGCCAGGAGCCAATCATACCTACCAGCATGTCCACAGTAGTTGACCCCACCACAAGAGAAGAGTCCAAGCAGTACACATAGAGACACACCTCCAGAGCATACAGCTTTGATGACCAAAGAGGAGAGTGCTGCTGGGTCCATAAGACATATCCTATATAGGTCACTTCTCAAAGATGGGGAAATGCAACTGAACTAACTAATGCATAGAAATAAATATAGAAAAGTATACAGAATGGCAAGACAAAGGAATATGTTTCAAAAGAAGGAACAAGAAAAAACCTCAGAAAAAAAAACTAAACAGAGACAGGCAATCTACCCAGTAAAGAGCTCAAAGTAATGATCATAAAGTTGCCCAATGAACTATGGAGAAGAATGGATGGACACAGTAAGAAGTTTAACAAAGAAAAAATATAAATAAGAACTAAACAGAGTTGAAGAACATAAGACTGATAAATAAAATATGCTAGAAGGAATCAACAGTAAATTAGATGATACAGAGGAATGGATCGGTCACCTGGAAGATAGAGTAGTAGAAATCACCCAAGGTAAGCAGAAAAAAAGAAAAAAGAATGGTTACAAATGAGGATAGTTTAAGAGACTTCTGTGACCACACCAAGTCTACTAATATTTGCATTACAGGGGTCCCAGAAGGAGAAGAGAGAAAGTTAAACGTGCAGAGAACTTACTTGAAAAAATAATAGCTGAAAAACTCCTTAATCTGGGAAAGGAAACAGACATTCAGGTCCAGAAAGCACAGAGTCCCAAATAAGATGAACCCAAAAAGTTCACACCAGGACACATTCATTAAATTTGCAAAAATTTAAGATAGAGACTTAAAAGAAGCAAAAGGAAAAGCAACTAATTACACACAATATAACTCCCTTAAGAAATTCAGCTGAATTTTAGGCAGATATCTGTGGGCCAGAAGGGAATAGCATAAAATACACAAAGTAATGAAAGGAAAAAAAAAAAAAAAACTACAACCAAGAACATTCTACCTAGCAAGGATATCATTCAGATTTGAAGGAGAGATAGAGTTTTACAGACAAGCAGAAGCTAAAAGAGTTCAACACCACTAAACCAGCTTTCTAAGAAATGTTACAAGGATTTTTCTAAGCAGAACAGAAAAGACAACAACTAGAAACATAACAATTGCTAAAGGAAAACCTCATTGGTAAAGGCAAACATATGGAATAGAACGCCGTATGATACAGCAATTTCACTTGGGTATTTAGTCGGAAAAAAGAATAAACACTAATTTGAGAAGATATATGTACCTCCTTGTTCATGGCAGCACTGTATACAATCCCTAAGATATGGAAACAACCTAAGTGTCCATCAGTAGATGAATGGATAAAGATATATATATCAATGTTAGTCAAAAAAAAAAGAAATCTTGCCATTTGTGACAAAAGAGATGGATGTATTATGCTAAGTGAAATAAGTGAGACAAAGAAAGACAAATATCCCATTATCTCACTAATATATGGAATCTAAAAAACAAAACAGACAAAGAATAATGAGAACAGATTCACAGAAACAGAGAACATATGGGGTGTTGCCAGAAGGGAGGAGGTTGGGGGTTGAGCAAAATAGGTGAGGGGATTAAGAGGTTCAGACCTCCAGTTATATAATAAGTCACAGGGATGTAATATGCAGCCTAAGTCCAATAAATTGTGATAATACTAAAGTATGGGAACTGATGGTTATTAGACTTACCATGCTGATCAGTTCATAATGGATGCAAATGTGAAATCATTATGTAGTTCACCTAAAACTAACATAATATAGTATGTCAACTATATTTCAAAGAAAAAAAAAAAAGACCTCCCTCATTTCTCCTAACCTGAACTTCATCCCCAGAGTCTGGACTCTTGTTCCAGACTTGGAAGTAAAACCCCTCTACTCAGTGAAGTCTTTGATCACTTGGTATGTGTATATATATGTATGTATGTATGTATTTTAAAACTATGTAAAGTTTCAGCTTTTATTATTTGACAATCCATGATAAAAATTACTAGGATAAACAAAATTAAATATAATTGGAGTAGGTAAGTTTGAATTTCTCATCTGGAAAACAAAGTTAATGAGTTGGTGATGGAGAAAATACCCAGGTGTTTGTACAGTTCTACCACACAGCTTATTCATTTCCATACAATTCAGTAGGGGAGGCAGAATGGGAAGGTAAGCCTTGATTAGGGGATCCATTGTTCTTCTGCTTTTTACTTATAAAATTTAGTTGCTCAATAGGAATATCAGTGCCTTGCATAGTTCTTAATTCTATGGAACACCCAATATGTTAGGCTTATTTGGCATTCTGTATGGTAAGTACTATGTCCCTGAACAGTAAGAGTACATGGACAGGAACTTGATAAAAATAGATTTATGAGGACTTTACAAAAAGTGTGTTGGGCCCATTAGGGGGAAGGAGAATGATATGATAACTAATGTTGTCACTTTCTTTCTTTGTCTCTTCAAAGCTCTCAAGCTTTCTGGGTACAATTATTCAACTTGGGAATTTGTTCACCTGTCCCCATCCAGACTGAAACACCTAGATGGATTGAGGATGGTTGACAAATAACTGCCACTCGCTGTGAGAAAGTAACCACTGTGAAAAGATAAACAGTAACTCTGTTTCCTCTCTCACATATTCTATTTTCTCATTTTCCTTGAAGAGTTTTAAATCAATAGAACCCAAATGCCTTGGAATCACCCAAACAAGCAAGCAAACCAGAAACAGAAAATCCAGACAACCGTGGCTATAGCTATAAATTTACCTTTCTGTTTTTCGATTTCCAAAAACAAAAACAAAAATTTACCTGCAGAAGGCAGGAAATTTCTAGATGTTGTTTTAAGTCATGTAAGCAATTCATAATGGTTTTTCCTACTAAGAGTAGGATCAAAGCATAAAACTCTCTGGGTTGTGCAGAATGAGGAACAGTAAGGCTAAATGTGCTCCTAATTCTAAAATTCAGTTATCTTATAAATGTACTCATTTGGCTTGTAGGTTGTGGGAGGCGGGCCAAATCATTTAGCACAGGGTGGCCCTCCCTCCAGGCAGTCCTACTTCACATCCTTCTAACTTCTCCCCTTCATCCAAGGTCTTCTCCATAATTTCTGATCTGTCCAGTCCCAACCACAGCCCTGCTGCTGCATGGGTCTGAGGCCCCTTCTCATACAGGTCAGCACTGCCAGGAAAGGGTCCTGTTTGAGCTCCCTTTGTGTATCAAGTACTTTTCCAGAAAAATTCAATTTCTTAATTCTACATACACCCATTACGGATCAATATATGAAAGATGAGACATTTGAGAGGACACAACACACAGATTTCTAAATAAGCAACCCTATCCTAAAGACACAGGTAATATTTATGTCCCTAGAATTAGAATTACCTTTACAATTTTTCAGAAAAATAAATCCCCAAGTATAAATAGCCATTGACAACACTAGTGATGGAACAAGAGCTTCCTTTAAGAAGGTTAAAGACTCATATTTTAATATAAAACATATATAAAATATTTTTTCTTACAGTGTGTCAAACCATCTATATCTGAGTGTTCCCCTTGTATGTATATTAACTACTGAGACAAGTAAAAGCTAACCTTTGTTTTTGCAAAGGCTTATTGTGTAGCATAATGAGCAACACATTCTAAGACTGCAATAAATACTGATAGAATAGATAAAGGGTTGGGATGAACAATTTTCCAACATCTTGCAAATATTTGACTTCACATTTTGACATACACTTTCATATTTACTTCTGATGCTTATGAATGTATACATTCTAGTTTATGTTAAAGGACTTTAATAAATATACTTGTATAAAGTATAAAACTAGTTTTAATTTTCACCAATTATTTAAGATGTCATAATCATTATATGTAAAATCTTCATATCACAGTCAGAAGTCTCTATTCAGTTCCATTGACTTGTTTCACTTTCTTCTTTCCAAATGTCTTAATTAATATACAATTTTAATACTCTAATGTCTAGTCAAAACAGAGTCCTGCTCCTATTACTTCTCATTTTCAGAACAACCCTGGATATTTCTGCATGATTATTTTTCCAAAAACTTTTAGCTACAATTTTTCTTTATGAAATCCCACAGAACAAATTCCTATAGACACTTTAACTGGAGGGCTTTGAATTTATAGACTAGCATAGGGAAAACTTCATCTTTACAAAAGTGAATTTTTCATTCTGTGGTCAAATATGTTTTTCCAGTGACTTTCATAACTTAATAAAAATGCCATCAGACTGAAGCCAAAATAGGACCCACTCTAGTCCAATCTTGACTATGTTTGGAGATGGATTTAGGAATGAGAGTCTGAAAATCTACCTTAGACAATCCATTCTGTGAAAATTAGGTTGGTCAAAGACTTCTCAAATAATACTTCTGATAATAAAGGGTAAGCAAAATAATTTATAAAAATAGATTGTCATTTCATGCATCAGAGAAATATTTCAAAGATAAATTGTACCATAGAAAGATATTGCTTCTCTTCATGCATGAAGCAATTACTGATTTCCATCCCTAATGTGCAGGGGACTCTTTTCTCCACAGTTGATTGAGATTTCACCGAACCATCCACATTTTGTCACTTGATTCCCATTACGAACAACGACATGCCTTTGTCAAGAGGCTGTTTGGGACTTATATGGGCAGGCAGCTTGAGCCTTGGATCTGATCATAAGTAAAAGGCCACTAAGGGATTAAGCTGATCCCCTGGCCAGTAGTAACTCTGTTTTCTAACCAACTGAGCTAACCAGCCATGGGTATCTTCTACACAAGTCCCTCCTCACTCGTTTTGTGCCACCTAGAACTTTCTGAAATAAGAATGGATGCTGAACTCCTTTGATACATATTCATATTCGTTCAGAAATGTGAAATTCGATAGATTCAACAGGATGCAGTGAAACATTTTTTAAATGCCAGGTGTTGGAATTAGAAAACTAACACAGGCTTATTTGAACAATTCAAACAATAATTGCTTGAATAATTTATATAGAAGCATTCAACTTAATGCCAACCTTCTGAAGTAACACTACTATCTACTTGGTTTAGAAGCAAAAGCACATACACATATAAAGACATGGATTTTCCATGGATTTCACTTCAGGAAGGCGAAGGAGGAGCCACAAAATATGTATTTAAAGGGAGAGCAATTGTGGTGCATCCTGCATTGCAATGGATGAAGCCAATTGCCTCGGCTTTGGAAGTATTGGAAGTATTTTATGGCATTTTCCAAGTTCTGAGAAAAGGTTTGCATTCTCTGTTTTAAAAGAAATTATATAGTCAACCAACAGGCTTTTTTAATTCTAGAATCATCCCTCCAGAATGAGGAAATCCCTCTGTTATCCTCTCTGAGGAGCCAGAAGCCCTTAGCAAGTCTTTCTTCTCTTAGGTTGACTAGGTCCTCCCAAAACTCCCCTTAATCTTCCCACCCACAGGAACCCATGACATTTATTATCTCTCCAATTCATTTGACACTTGTTCTCAGTCTTTTGAAACTGCTTGCATTATCTATTGTCAATGTTATTTAACATTCTGTAGGTCTTGTCTCATTAACTAGGACACAAATTTCCTGAGAAAAGGGACCTTGTATTTTACTTATTTATATTTGTCATAAAGTCCAAGACACCATTATGCTCATATCAAGCACTTGATAAGAAGTGATCTCAAAGTTTAGCACACACACACACACGCACACACACACACACACACACACACACACACATTTGGGTTTGAATCCCACTTGGGCCAATCAAGAGCTGTGGAATTTTGGAAAAGTCACCCAGTTTCCTTCCGTTTTCTTCTTGATAATATCGGGATAAAATACCCATTTACAGAATTGTTGTCATGGCTAAATATTGCCTATAAATGCTTCACTATTTACTATAGAAAAGCCAGGTACAGATATAGTTGACAAATATTTATTGAAAAAAAATATACCTAAGTCCCAGTTTATAATCACTAACATTATTAGGGTATAAGATTTGAAAATGATCTTAGAGATTACCTACCCTAATCTTGTTTGACAGATGAGAAAAAAACACAGAAATGACTTGTTCCAAAACTACACAGCTAGTGTACTGCTATACATGTTTAATAGATGTTTTGTTAAATAAAACCTCACACTTTCCAATGTATTTACTGTTAGAATAATCTGCTTCAAGTCAAAAAATATTTTATTGGTAACTAACCTAGAGTTGATTATAATCATTTTAGTAGTCCCCTTGGTTGAGAATAAAAGAAGTATGAATAGACCCTAAGTGATGAATTTGCTCAATATCCTGACCTGTTGAAGATGTCAGGTTGATGTTTTATCTTTGAGCTCTTTCATAAATATCTAGGGCTAGGAAAAGTGAATGTACCTGATGGTAAATTGAAAATTGTATTCACATAACATCTAATGTATGCAGATTTTAAACATACATATGGTGAAATCATATCTCCCTGATGCTGAGGAAAAAATACACTTAAAAATGAACAAAACCATAGAGAGTGCCCATCTCCTTATATAATATTTATATAACTAGCTATAATACTGAACTTTTTTAAAAAGGAAAAAAAATGTGTGTCCGGTTTCTTCTGAATTGGTGGTCGAGAGCCCTGGGCAAGGTATGTAGGGCAAGTGTGGAGATGCTGGGGCCCCCGAAAGGAGAGGTGACTGTCCACCCATTTTGACAATGATCTACTTTTGCTTGCTTCGTCTTTATTTAAATCTGCGTGATTAAAATACAGGCCTGCCAATGGAAAAGGGTTGGCTGAGATTTCTGACAACTGCATATTTAACTAGCCAGCAGGGATGAGGAATATGCCACAATCTCTGTCAGCACTTTTGCATTTGCCAGGAGGAAGAGCAAGAAAACTGCACTTTAAATATCAGGCTCAGAGAATCATTAGGCCATTGGTTCATTTTTTTTTTAAGAACAAACAAGCTTTTCCCGAGGGAAAAAAGAAGGCTTCATCTTAGGATTTGCCTTTTAAAACTCTTTAATAGAATCATTGTAGGGAATCTTCATTATATCACCTCATAAATGCTGGCCTCTGAAATCAGATGGAAGATAATTACTGAAAGACTTACTACCATTTCAATAATTTTACATAAACAATCTCTGTTTCCATGCCCAGTCTTCCTGGACAGGTAGACTCTATTCTTTTCATTAGGGGTTTGGACAGTTCAGACACAAGAGGCACAAATGAAAGTACATACCGTCAAAGGATGACCCCAGGAAGATTCTCCCAACCAAACCATTAATTCCTATATTAGATTCCTGCCGCATGGCTGCTAAATATTTTTTTCATGTTCTTTTCTTTGTTTTTATAATTCAACATGAGTATAACATAAGTGATCTTTGGAGAAAAAAATCAAAGTGTTGAATGAAATTGGATTGAAGGTATGGATGAATGATACCAAATCCATCTTTCCCTCCCTCCCTCCCTCCCCCCTTTTTTTGGAAGACAGTTGGGGCAGGAAAGAAACCATTTAGTGCTTGAAGGCTGGCATGCAGGTAATGGCTTCTCAGAAGGGAGAAACAGCTACTATAAAAGAGCTGCTGACAACGCCAGCACCAAATTTTGCCTGCTTCACAATTTTTCTCAGACCTAACAGTTAATAATATTTCTTTCCCAATAGAACATTCTATTCTCTTTTGAACTGCAGCTGGAGATGGTCTGGAAAAAAATAGATTCATTTAAAAGGGATAAAGGCAGCTATGCTTTGTTTTAATGCTATACTTTTCTTTTCAAAAACAGGTGATAGTTACTAACTGCAGCAATCTCTATTTTCCTAGACGAAAATGAATCCTAAATTCAACAGCCAAATTTAATTGAAAAACATAAACTTCATTACATTATGAATTTGAGAGATTTATTACATAAACAGGTAATCTTTTCTCTATTTGCAGTTAAAGACATGACTATCCAGATGTTGTAGAATTCCAAGGCTGATATTGGGGGCTTTCAAACCAGGAGCTCATGGGGTTATTTCATATGGAAATAAGAGCACACTCTTTTCTTTTTGCATTTTTTAACTGTATGTGAATTATTCATAAGTATTAAATACTGAGATTTATTTTTCAGCATGAATGCACAAAAAAAGAGGGAGGAGAATGTGTCATAATCTGCTGAATTTACATCTTTACAAATAGCTTGAATTCTCAAAGGATTCTTGACTAAGAAAAGCATGACAATTTTAACACGATTTTTTACTGAGTATTTCTGCAGAAACTCCTGGGCAGCTCATCAGCGTAAACAGACTCACAGAGGAAATTAGGTCTTTGTACCAAAAGTGAGATCTGACAAGTGTCAGAAACCACAGCACAGCTTTTCGTGTTTGTGTGGATGAAAGAAACAGAAAGAAATGCAGTATCTGACTCTTTCTGCTAATCGTTAAGCTAAACTCTTCTTTTTCCTGTTATTTCTCAGAGTTTTGGTGCCCATGGAAATATATTTTAAATATCGGGGAGGTCACATAAAAAAACCCTGCTCACCTGTCTCACCCCTGGAGATCCTACCTCAATAGATCTGTAGCTGTGCCTGGCAAACTGTGTTTCCCAAAGGCCACAAAAAATTTTGATGCAATGGATCCCTAGACCAAATTCTCAACATCTCAAAAGCATAGTAAAAGCCTGAGATTTGAACGTCATAGTCACAGGTGGAGAGGCGGGAGAAAAAAAATACCCTTTGTTAATTTTAACAAAGGCCTTCCCTGGGGGTTAGCATAGATGGCACATCCTTGGATTGTAGGCAAAGAACCGGAATCAGCTCCAACCGAAGTGACGGGTGCTCAGCACTGAAAAGCTCTCTCTGCTGACTGCAGTGACAGAGCTGGCAAAGATGCTAAAGTGCTGGTTGGGTTGGGAAGGGGGGACGGGAAAGCGGTGTGTGTGTGTGTGTGTGTGTGTGTGTGTGTGTGTGTGTGTGGGCGCATCACTGAAGACAGCCACTGTGAATTGAAACTCCTCTCTTTCTCCCTCTCAGTACTCTGTAACTCTGGCCAGTGGCAAACGTTACCTTATTAGTAGTAATGCTTACATCGGTATAAAAATCTTTAAAAATGCAAAGTATTGTAAAGTCATTTCTAATACTTGGTGTCTCCAAAGTACAAAGGTCAAGGACTCAAGCCCTAAAAATTTCAATATTCTGTAATTCAGAAGTCAATCAGAAATGAATAGTTTGTGCATAGTAAACACTTGGAGATTTTTTGATGCTGGCCATTCTGACTGGTGTGAGGTGACACCTCACTGTAGATTTGATTTGCATTTCTCTAATGATTAGTGATGCTGAGCATTCTTTCATGTGTTTGTTGGCAGTCTGTATATCTTTGGAGAAATGTCTATTTAGGTCTTCTGCCCATTTTTGGATTGGGTTTTTTGTTGTTTTGATATTGAGCTGCATGAGCTGCTTGTAAATTTTGGAGATGAATCCTTTGTCAGTTGCTTCATTAGCAAATATTTTCTCCCACTCTGAGGACTTTTTGTCTTGTTTATGGTTTCTTTGCTGTGCAAATGCTTTTAAGTTTCATTGGGTCCCATTTGTTTATTTTTGTTTTTATTTCCATTGCTCTAGGAGGTGGGTCAAAAAAGATCTTGCTGTGATTTATGTCATAGCATGTTCTGCCTATGTTTTCCTCTGAGTTTTATTGTCTGGCCTTACATTTACACAAATAATTTAATAAAAATGAGTTGTTCCAACTAAAAAAAACAAAAAACACTTGGAGAGCTTGTCATGTAAGGTGGCAGGATTAACTTTCCTGGAGATTAAAAAGCCAGAGACACACTTAGTTATATGCCTTAAGGTACACTAAATAGACCTCTATTCACTGTTAAGGCAGTGAATCTGCCTAGAAGGGGCTGATACTTTCCTAAAGTTTTCCTGCTCTCTAGCTTCCTTGGACCATTTCCGTCCAAGATGCCTCCATTCCTAACCCGCCCACAAGGATTACTCAACATCTGAAATAAGCAGGCGAACCTTAAGATTAGAATTTCTCTGCCTGAGTTGTTTCTTAGAAAGAAATAAAGAACGTACTACGTGTGGTCCAGAAGATGGGTGGCACAGTCAATTGATCAGATGGTGGTATTTCTGTCTTTGGGTTTCTTACTCAGGGTACATGTGGAGTAGTTTTCCCATCAGGAAAATTATAGGGAACAAAACACGGTGTTTTATTATGAGGGCACTTGAAAAATTCAAAAAGTTTCTGTTTAGCAGAATAAAAAGAGAACAGTGGAGGTGACTCTTGTGTGAGGCTGTGTAGAAGGGAAGGAATAATTGATGCAGATTTTGTTTTACAGTGGTTAAATAGAAATTTCTCTCCTCTCCCCTACAGTCTAACTTCTTGGATAAAAGTTGATGTGTGAGGTGGTGAAATAACACCAACTGTGTTAATTAATTAATTCAATAAATGTGCATTGAAGGCTGGGTGTGAGCCAAGCCCTTTTCTAAGACCTAAGATTACATCAGTGAAGAAAGCAAGAAAATAAGAAACGCCTGCTTTTGTGAAACTTACGTGCTAGTATAAGGATACAGAAAATAAATATAGTAAGTAGGTAAATAATACACCACGTGAGAATGTGATAAGTACTATGGAAAAAAATAAGACAGTTACAGAGGATCCAATGAACAATGACTGCCTTTTGACCACATCCTCAGTCAGGTGCTGTGTTAGATGTAAGGGATTCAGCAGCGTCCAAGAGAGAATCCTGACCCCTAAGGAGTGAGAGCCCTGGGCCGTGACCGTCATAATCCAGAGTTGGTCAAATGAGTACATGGGTTGCCGCTCAGCCTTACCTGGCCATGGAGGGTATTCATCATGGATCATAGCACTGTGTCCCACTGGGCTGCCTAGCTCATCTCAGTACAGTGTTTCAGGCAACTTTGACCCGTGATTCAGAGCTGACACTTGAGAGTAACACGGTTTACAACCTACGTACAATCAGTATAAGGCTAGAAGTTGATCAGTGCGTGAATATATCAAAACAGGAGGTCATACCTGACAGAGAGAATGGACTTTATCCTATTATCCCACGCACAAAAATTAACCCTTGTTAACCTGCATTAATATTTTATAACATTTATTCAATACAGCTTTCTTTTCGTTATGTTGTTAACGAGGTTTATTACATTTTCTCTTGAGTGATGAATACTATCCCAGGAATAAATTATTTTCCCAAATAATACATATCTCATTAAAAAATTATGCACCATGAATAAGTATAATCAAGTTTAGCAAAAATTCAAAGTAAGAAAAACTCTGTAAGTGTATACTGTATGCCATAGAAGAAGGGCATCAGCAACGTATGATAAACTCTCTGACATCTTTTCCTCTGTTACTAAGAATACTGATGCCACTCCTTCAATTCAGATATTGTGTGATTCAGAGAAGGCATTGCATATATACATATACATAATAGGGAGAGGGAGAGAGTTAAAAGAATTAAGAGGCTATTATCACCAATCAATTAACAAGAGAATGGGACCTGGTTCCTCTTAGGAAAAAAGAAAAAGAACAATAAACCATACTATCAAATAGTCAGTGGTCCATATCTGGGGCATACCCAGTTTTATAAGGCTTAAAATTTATACAGTTGTAGAGCCCTCTTTACAAAAAGAATACAAAATTATAAATACAAAGTTATGTTAGAAAGTAAGCTGTTATTAAGAATGAAAAAAGAAAATACAACAAAATTGCATATTTTATAAAGCTGACACATATCACAAATGTCCTAAAATTCATAAAAATAATATATTGTTATCAATTATGTAAAAGTGTAGTCACCAAAAGTCATCTCCTGGCAAGTAGAGCTGGACACAGAATTGTGAAATTAACAGCCACAAATATAGCATCATTGGCAGAGTTCTACCCCAAAATGTCTATCACCTTCCAATTAGTCATTGCCCTGGTAATGTACAATGTTGAAGTTCATATTAAATGTTTAATATTTTGACCTAGAAGGGAAGCATTTTTAAATGACTCTTGCCCACTAACAAGTTTAAACTAAATTTGAGGCCACTCAAATTATGGTAATCAGACTGACTAAGCCCAAATCCCAAATTTCTAATTTATTTGGGTCACAGAATATTGAAATTCTGTGTGGCATTTTAAGTTAATCTTCCATGGTTACTTTAATTTGTACAGTTTTCAAAGAGGATGTGACCTCTATGATTCTAATTTTAAAATAATCTTCACAGATATACAGATTTACTTTATTAGAGCTAGATTATGGAGTACATAATGAGTTAATTTTCAGGTTTATGGATACAATCAAACTTATTTGGAAAATATAGTTTACAACTTTGAGTAAACAAATTTTAACAAATGCAGTTTTCTTTAAAAAGTATTTTCAGGGGCTTCCCTGGTGGCGCAGTTGTTGAGAGTCCACCTGCTGATGCAGGGGACACGGGTTCGTGCCCCGGTCTGGGAAGATCCGACATGCCGCATGGCCGCTGAGCCTGTGCGTCTGGAGCCTGTGCTCCGTAACGAGAGAGGCCACAACAGTGACAGGCCCGCGTACCAAAAAAAAAAAAAAAAAAAGTATTTTCAATTTTACTAATAGAATAAACAGTCTTTTCAACTTTTAAAACTAACCTTTAATTATACAAAAAATTTCTTCTCTCTTCTTGGAAAAGAAAACTTAGGTAACAACTGAAATTTGTGGTTAAACAACATAAATATAGATTAAAATAATTGCTGTGGTAATTTATGTAAATATTCACTGACATTTTCCTTATCTGTTTTAACAAGCTATGATGGCTGAATATTTGTATCCTGCAAGCACCTGTATCAAAAATCTTCCTTTGCTTTGAATTATACAAAGGCTTATGTTCAAGACTGAATTTTAAAATGCAGAGTTTATAATTTTCTATTTTTTGTTTTAATATTAGTATGTGACCCTCTACAAGTTACTTGAATTTTCTAATTCTCAATTTCCTTTCCTCTAAAATGTGATACTAGCAGTACTTATACTATACAAGTATTGAGAGAATTAAATGAGAAAGTAATTCATGTGAAGCATTTAACTCAGTGTTTTGAACATACAAAGTGCTCAGTAAAAGTTTGCTTTAAAAGTTAATTACTTAGGGCTTCCCTGGTGGCGCAGTGGTTGAGAGTCCACCTGCCGATGCAGGGGACATGGGTTCGTGCCCCAGTCCGGGAAGATCCCACATGCCGCGGAGCAGCTGGGCCCATGAGCCATGGCCGCTGGGCCTGCACGTCTGGAGCCTGTGCTCCACAACGGGAGAGGCCACAACAGTGAGAGGCCCACGTACCGCAAAAAATAAAAAATAAAAAGTTAATTACTTAAGGATATAAATGAAATGTGAGGAGGATGATGCTTGAAATTAAAGGATGTAAAAATTGTGAGATTAATACAAAAAAGTAACTGAACAAGGAAGATAGTATAATATAGTGAAAAGATACACTGAAAGTAAAAAACCTGATGTTCCATTGCAACTAAGAGCCCTGAATTGTGTGAAATTAGAAATGTTACCAAACTACTCTGCAGCCCAGTTTGCTCCTCTTTAAAGGAAGGGACACTAGATATTTTCAAAATTCCTGCTAGTTCTGAAATTTAGCATCTCTCAGGAAGCATATAATATGTCCCAAATGAATTTTATGGACCCTCTTGTTCTAGTACACCATCATTGAATATGGGCTGGTTGTATTTACTTATATTTTTGCATATTCTTTTTTCTTCCCTGAGGTATCAAGTTTCTTTGTTTTATAATTTCCTTTCTGTTTACAGAACTTCATTTAGCTATTCTTTTAGAATGAGTCTGCAGATGACAAATCCTCTTAGTTATTTTTCATCTGAGGATGTTTTAATTTCCTCCTCTGGAAGAATAATTTCACGAGGCATAAGGTTCTAGGGTGACAGTTCTTTCTTTCAGTTTTTGAAAAATATTGACCTCCATGGTTTCTGATGAGAAATCTGCTATCATTCAAATTATTTTCCACTACAGATAAGTAATTTTTCTACAGCCATTTTTACAATTTTATCATTGTTTTTTTTTTTGTTCTTATTGGGGGGGGTTATTTTTTTTTAACATCTTTATTGGAGTATAATTGCTTTACAATAGTGTGTTAGTTTTTGCTTTATGACAAAGTGAATCAGCTATACACATACATATATCCCCATATCTCCTCCCTCTTGCGTCTCCCTCTCACCCTCCCTATCCCACCTCTCTAGGTGGTCACAAAGCACCGAGCTGATCTCCCTGTGCCATGCGGCTGCTTCCCACTAGCTATCTATTTTACATTTGGTAGTGTATATATGTCCATGCAACTCTCTCATTCATCCCAACTTAAAATTCCCCCTCCCCGTGTCCTCAAGTCCATTCTATACATCTGTGTCTTTATTCCTGTCCTGCCACTAGGTTCTTCAGAACCAGTTTATTTTTTTAGACTCTATATATATTTGTTAGTAAACAGTATTTGTTTTTCTTTTTCTGACTTACTTCACTCTGTATGACACACTCTAGGCCCAACCACCTCACTACAAATAACTCAATTTTGTTTCTTTTTATGGCTAATATTCCACTGTATATATGTGCCACATCTTTATCCATTCATCGGTTGATGGACACATAGGTTGCTTCCATGTCCTGGCTATTGTAAATAGTGCAGCAATGAACATTGTGATACATGACTCTCCGAATTATGGTTTTCTCACAGTATATGCCCAGAAGTGGGATCACTGAGTTGTATGGTTAGTTCTATTTTTAGTTTTTTAAGGAACCTCCATACTGTTCTCCATAATGGCTGTATCAGTTTACATTCCCACCAACAGTGCAGGAGGGTTCCCTTTTCTCCACACCCTCTCCAGTGTTTATTCTTTCTTTCTTTCTTTCTTTTTTTTCTTGCAGTACGTGGGCCTCTCACCACCGTGGCCTCTCCTATTGTGGATCACAGGCTTCGGACGTGCAGGCCCAGCGGCCATGGCTCACGGGCCCAGCCACTCCATGGCATGTGGGATCCTCCCAGACCAAGGCACGAACCCATGTCCCCTGCACTGGCAGGCAGACTCTTAACCACTGTGCCACCAGGGAAGCCCTCCAGCATTTATTCTTTCTAGATTTTTTGATGATGGCCATTGTGACCAGTGTGAGATGATACCTCATTGTATTGTTGATTTGCATTTCTCTAATAATTAGTGATGTTGAGCATCCTTTCATGTGTTTGTTCGCAATCTTATATCTTCTTTGGAGAAATGTCTATTTAGGTCTTCTGCCCATTTTTGGATTGGGTTGTTTGTTTTTTTGATATTGAGCTGCATGAGCTGCTTGTATATTTTGGAGATTAATCCTTTGTCCATTGCTTTATTAGCAAATATTTTCCCCTATTCTGAGTGTTGCCTTTTCATCTTGTTTATGCTTTCCTTTGCTGTGCAAAAGCTTTTAAGTTTCATTAGGTTCCATTTGTTTGTTTTTGTTTTTATTTCCATTTCTCTAGGAGGTGGGTCAAAAAGAATCTTGCTGTGATTTATCTCATAGAGTGTTCTTCTTATGTTTTCCTCTAAGAGTTTTATAGTGTCTGGCCTTACATTTAGGTCTTTAATCCATTTTGAGTTTACTTTTGTGAATGGTGTTATGGAGTGTTCTAATTTTATTCTTCTACATGTAGCTGTCAAGTTTTCCCAGCACCACTTATTGAAAAGGCTGTCTTTTCTCCATTGTATATTCTTGCCTCCTTTATCAAAGATAAGGTGACCATATGTGCGTGGGTTTATCTCTGGGCTTTCTATCCTGTTCCATTGATCTATATTTCTGTTTTTGTGCCAGTACCATACTGTCTTGATGACTGTAGCTTTGTAGTATAGTCTGAAGTCAGGAAGCCTGATTTCTTGAGCTCCGATTTTCTTTCTCAAGATTGCTTTGGCTATTCGGGGTGTTTTGTGTTTCCATACAAATTGTGAAATTTTTTGTTCTAGTTCTGTGAAAAATGGTATTGGTGGTTTGATAGGGATTGCACTGAAACTGTAGATTGCTTTGGGTAGTAGAGTCATTTTAACAAGGTTGATTCTTCCAATCCAAGAACATGGTATATCCCTCCATCTGTTGGGATCATCTTTAATTTATTTCATCAGTGTCCTATAGCTTTCTGCATACAGGTCTTTTTTCTCCTTAGGTAGGTTTATTCCTAGGTATCTTATTCTTTTTGTTGCAATGGTAAATGGGAGTATTTCCTGGCTGCACAGCCTCCCAGGATGGCAGGTGTGGATAGTGATCTGTGCTTGCCCACAGGATTCTTGGTGCCTGCAGCATCAGCCTTAGCGTTTCATTCCCATCTCTGGTGTCCACGTGGATGGCCATGGTTCACACCAGTCTCTGAAGCCATTTAGGCGGTGCTCTGAATCTCCTCTCCTTGCGCACTCTGAAACAATGGTCTCTTGCCTCTTAGGTACAGACTCCCAGACTCCCTCTTGGCTAGTTGTGGTGCACTAGCTCCCTCAGGCTGTGTTCACGCAGCCAACACCAGTCCTCTCCCTGGGATCTGACCTCCAAAGCCCGAACCTCAGCTCTCAACCCCCTCCCACCCTGGAAGGTGAGCAGACAAACCTCTCAGGTTGGTAAGTGCTGGTCAGCAATGATCCTCTGTGCCAGAATCTCCCTGCTTTGCTCTTTGAACCCTTATTGCTCCGCTCTCCTCCATGGCTCCAAAGCTTCCCCCCGGCCCACCCCCTGTTTCCACCAGTGAAAAGGTTTCCTAGTGTGTGGAAACCTTTCCTCCTTCACAGATTCCTCCCAGAGGTGCAGGTCTTGTCCCTATTCTTTTGTCTCTGTTTTTCCTTTTTTTCTTTTGCCTTACCCAGGTACATGGGGAATTTCTTGCCTTTTGGGGAGTCTGAGGTCTACTGCCAGCATTCAGTATGTGTTCTGTAGCAGTTGTTCCACATGAAGATGTATTTTTGATGTATTTGTGGGGAGGAAGGTGATCTCCATGCCTTGCTCCTCTGCCATCTTAACGGTCTTCTCTATCATTGTGTTTAGCTTTAGAAATTTCATTTTTATTTGTCTTGCTGTAGATTTATTTGTTTGTTCATTTGTTTATTCTGTTTGAGGTTTGCCCTACTTCTTGAATATGAAGGTTTATATCTCTTGCCAAATTTTGAAAGCTTTCAGAAAATATGTCTTCAAGCACTTTTTCAGCTGAGACTTCATCTGGAGGCTTGACTAGGGAGAGATCTGCTCTAAGGCACCCTCTGATTGAAATCTCTAGGCAACATCATAATTAATAGTGAAAGATTAAATCCTTCCTCCTAATATCAGGAACTAGCTGAGAATGACTGCTCTCTACACTTCTATTCAAAAGTGTATTAGGGGCTTTAGCCAGTGCAATAAGGTAAGAAAACAAAACAAAACAAATACACAAATTCGAAAAGGAGGAAATTAGGCTGTATTTATTTGTAGAAAGCGTGATCCTCTATATAGAAAACTCTACAGAATTTACACACAAAAAATGCTAATACAATAAATGACTAGTAAATTAAGTTTAGGAAAACTTCAGGATACTAAGTAAATATACAAGAAGCAAATGTATTTCTATATAAAGCAACTAATATTTGGAAATTTAAATAAATGTTACTATTTACAATGGCATCAGACCATTTGAAATACTTGGGAATAAACTGGACAAAAGATTTGCAAGGACTGTACAATTAAAAAGTACAAAATATTACTAAGAGAAATTATACAGGACCTAAATTAATGGGGAGATATGTTCTTTTTATGTGTCACCAAATTTATTATTATTAATACACTAATTTTACATTGACCCATAGATTCAATGGAATCCTAATCAATATCCCAGATAAGATTTTTGAGGAAATTGATAAGCTGATTCTAATACTTGTATAGAAACTCAAAAGAACAAGGATCATTAAAACAATATTTAAAAGGTAGAGAAAAATTGGAGAGCTAAAATAACCTAATTTTAAGACTTCTTATAAAACTATAATAATCCATCATTTTGTCATTGATGTAAAAATAGAAAAATAGATCAATGGAATCTATTAGAGAATCCAGAGATAAACCCACATGAATATGGTCAATTTATTTTTAATAGAAATCTCAACATAATTCATTGAACATAATATAATCTTTTCACCAAATGATGTTGAACACTTGTGTAGCCATATGCAAAATGCCTTGGCCCTTATTTCACATCACATACAGATATTTAATTGAAATGCATCATAAGAACTAAAACTATGCAAATTCTAGAATGCAATAAAGGAGAAAATATTAGTGATTTAAGTTTAGCAAAGATTTCATAATAGGATGAAAAAGCACAAATTATAGATTCATCAAAAGAAAAAATAACAAAAACTTTTGCCCTTCCAAAGACACTGTTATGAAAATGTAAAGACTAGCCAGAGACTGGGAGAAAATATTTGCAAAATATATCCAACAATAGACTTATAACTAGGCAATATAATAAATACAAATGATTAATAGAAAGGTAAAGAAACTAATAAAAATAAATCTTCAAAATATCTGAACACTTCACCAAAGAACAAACATTCCACCAAACACATGAAATGGTGCTTAATATTTTTAGTCATTAAAGAAATGTAAATTTAAACCATGATGAGATATCATTTCACCCTTAGTATGTTGGCTAAAGTTAAAAAAAAAAAAAAGACTGATTATACCAATTATTGGTGAGAATATGGAGGAGTTGAGGAGCTGGGACACTCATATATATAGTGAAAATATAGAATGATACAACTACTTTAGAAAACATTTTGGTAGTTTCTTACACCATATGACCCAATCATTCCACTTCTAGGTATTTACCCATGAGAAATGAAAGAATATATCCACACAAAAACTTTCATGCAAATATTCATTGCATTTTTTGTGTGTAGTAGCTAAAAGCAACTCAAATAGTCATCAATAGGTGAGTAACAAACATACTGTAGTATAATCCACACATTGGAATGCTACTCAACAATAATAAAAAATGAGCTACTAATCCATGCACCAATAAGAATGCATTTCAAAATAATTATACTGAGTGAAAGAACCCAGCCAAAAATAAAAGCACATACTGTATGATATCATTTATATAAAATTCTATAAAATGTAAGCTAATATCTGATGACTGAAAGTATATCAATGGATGCCTGGGGACAGTGGCAGGGAGTGAAAGGAATTTAGGGGTGATGACTATGTTTATTAATGTGACTGTGATAATTATTTCATGGGTGTATGCATATGTAAAAGTTTATCAAAGTGTACACTTTCAATATGTGCAATTTATTGTATTTCAATTATACTTTAATAAATCTATCTTTAAAAAGGTTAAAAAATACTACTTTAGGAGGTATGTATTAGGAGGTGTATATCAATTTGCCTGGTAGCTCTTCTTAGCCAGGTCTATCCCACACAGAAAATTTTTGTAAATTTGGAGCTAACAAAATTCCAGGTAAAAACAAGCCTAATAAAATGCAGGTGTTCATCTCTAAATATTAACACCCTAGTTACTATATTTAAGAAAAAGTACCATGTAAATAACACCTACAGATGAGAGGCTGATCATACTTCTTTTATTTGGCATTGTAGTATTTACTTTGCTTTCTTTTTTTTTTTTTAACTTGGCTAGTAGCAAGACACAAATAGGAGGATGGAGGTCTTGAAGGAAACTTTTATGTAAGATTTTTTTTACAGTCTGGCATCAGATTTTGACACGTATTGTCTGTTAGCAATTTTCAAAGTTTGTGACATTCTTGAAATACAATAAGGACCCTGTCAATCTGTGCTTCAAAGTATAGAGAAGCCTGAAATATTTCAGATAAAATAGATAAAAATGTAACTGAATTTGTGAAAGTAGAATTACCATATTTTTATTTCAAAGATAAGCCATGAAAAAAGCTACTCTTTATCCAAGGGGTTTCTATCAACCAGGACTCAAAATTATGTACATATATATTATTTATATGTATATATTTTGTATATATATATATATGCACACACACACATTTAATATCCTTTAAAATTACTACCTGAATGACTATTTTAAGGGGATTCCATCTTACATTTCTACAGGGAATAATTTTCCTTTAAAAAGAAAATTATTTTCATATTTATTAGATATCAGTTAACTGAAAACATGAACTAATATTTTAATTTTGAGGACCCTTAAAATAAATAGGTGAAAACCCTGTTAAAATTTTAAAATCATTATCCAAGCTCAATACCATAATCCATTTGAGGATAGAGTTTAGACTAAAGTTCTACCAAATTTGTGTAGAATATACTGATTGCTTCTTTAGACTATCAGCTGACACCATATTCTCCCATCGTGCATTTCACTGGCCTGTATACTAAAGCTGCCTAATGAATGCCTTCCCTTCAGTTATCAACAACTATGCTTTCTTCCACAAATAGTTTTGTAAGCCCCAGCATCATTGTCCTTACCTAGTGGCTCATCTTATCCCATATCTAGATGATCTTACCAGGCAGGAGGATTGGGACACTAGCAAATTAAATAGATCTTGGTGCTTGTAGAAGTGATTTTGTACATATCAGGACATTTATGGAATCCCATAATCCCTTCTCAAAGTGTTCACCCTGCTCAAGCAACAATGATTTAGTAGAATTTTAAGTCTCTCTGTCTGGGTTAAACCTCTTCTCTAACTTTTGATAGCTCATTTCTCTAACATAATATTTCTCAAAGTATAGCCCAATCATATACATTAGACTTGACCAATCACGTACATCAGACTTGATCAGTGCTACTCAAAAAATGCAGATTTCTAGATCTACCACTAGTATCAATTTGAATATTCATTTTTAATTAGGATGTAGGTGATTATTTGGCGTGCTGAAGGACTGAAGTCCTGTCCTAGGGTGCTGGATTCAGTTCCTCACTCTCTCACTCATACCTCATTCTACCGACAGTCTCAGTTATTAAGAGCACTTTAATATCAGAGAGACCACTGACATTTTTCAGTTCTAAGGAAATTAATTTAATTTAAAATAAAAAATGAGAGCAGGGAGGGAAATTCATAATTCAGAACTTAGGGTTTTTTGGAAAGGATATGTAATAGAAATCTAAGCCTTCTTAGTATAGGATTTGATTAATATTGCCAAATAAATAGCTTTTAAAAGTGTGAGAGAGAGAGAAAAACAGAAAAAGAAACTGAAGAGATCACCCTTTAGAGACAAGAACAGAGTCAAAATTGGCTGTGTTGGTCTTTCGGTGAAAATTGAAATCCCAAATATGACCCCTTACATTAGGGTGCTACTAGTAGGCCTCTTAGAAGACGTCACTCTTATTTCTTGAGGCATTTCTTTTTTAACAGCAGAAGTATATTTTTAGCCTTTTTCTATATTTACATTTAAAAAATATTTCTATGGACTCAAATATTGGTGTTGCACACTAGAATAGTATTCAGAGTTGAAATCTCACATGCGAACATTTGATATTTTTAGTTTTCAAAAGTCGAGAAAGTTCATCACATTCATTCCCCATTGGACCATCACGCTATTGTGAGTAAGATAATGCCATGAAAGATAATGACATCTTGGCTGGAAGATCAGGACAGAAAGGTCACTCCAAAGAAAATAGTGGAATCTCCAAAACTGTGTACCCTTTGTACACTCTTGAAAAATCTGGTTGCTGTCTTTTGTTTTATTTTTAATCAAGAAAACACATTTTCTTCTTAGTTTTCATTATACTGTTTATCTAGTACTTAGCTTTGAATGAAGTCAAACGAGAACATAATTCTCTTCTCTCCATAAAATTATTGAATGTGAAATGATAGTAAAACGGTGCTGGATTATTTGTTGTCTCATATATGAATATCAAGAGAATGATAGGATAGTAAAGGAAAGAAAAATGTGATAGAGTGTGGAAAAATAGCACAGAATACTTCAAGACTTCCAAAATGGCAAATTTTCTGAGATTTAAAATGTCTTTTATTTCTGTCTTATTCTGAAGAGTAATTTTAACCTTCATATTCATGTTTTATTGAATAAAAATTCTGTTTCGCTCATATAAATGCCAGGTCTCTGTACTCAGCCATTGTAGTAAACAAAAGCTTAAATTATGGACCAGGATAGGTAATGACTCAGGTCCAGTTCTTCCACTTAAAGCCATATGAACTTGAGACAATTACTTCAACCACTTTAGATCTAATTTTTTCTGAATAATAAAATAAGACTGTGCACTATTTCCTAGAGTCATGGTATGGACTAAAGTGGGTTAAATATAAAAATAACTACCACAGGCCCTGGCACATTGTAGGGACCACAGCTGTAGGTCTCTATCACTCTTAGTTCTTTGTAGGCTGCCCTCCTCTACTGATGCACAGCATCCTATAAAGATGGCAGAGAAAGCCATTTCATAACGATAGTTTTTACCTTTTATAAAAATATATGGTTTTAACTAGATTTCAAAAGGTTAACTGAGGTAATGGCCTTTTTTCTCCCCATGACGATGTTGAATATGCTAGAGGTAAATGTGAAGCTACAGCAAAACTGCTTGACTATTAGCTGCCATTTGAGTAGGCACAATGTGAACAATGGTGTGTCTGTTTAACTTGTTTATACATTCCAGGATCACAATTAGAGCTTAGGCTGAATACTTTCATTGAAGGACTGAGAGCTTGTTCAGACTCTTTCCGCGATTCAATATGTAAAGATACATTAAAAAATATCATGGGTTTAGGGCATGCTACTACATTGCCCAGTTCAACCAGGGAGTTAGAGTTTGTCTTCGTACCATAATCTCATACTTGGCACCTGACAGTAATAGCTTTTCCTTCCACTGAATACAGAGAAAAGCTATCTTTCTTTGAAGTGTCTGTGATCCAAAACCTGGGCCTTGGCTAGAAATTATAGAAAGGATGTAATAATTCAGAGAATGCCTATGTGACCAGCTTAAAATGGGCTTCCCTGGGTAGAAACGTCTCATACGTGTGGCTGCATTTTGCTGCCGGAGGGAGAAAGTGCTTGTGTGACCACTTGCAGGAAGGAGAGAGCAGAGAAAGGTGAATACATATTTATCCACACTCCTCCTGTATTGTTTTTTCCCTTACAGATCCAGCTATGTGTGTTTGCTGTGTTCATGTATAGAAGGATGTAATCTGGAAAGCAGATTATATTAATTTAATTTTGTAACCACTTAGTAAAATCTATTCTCTGTTTCTTAGATATATCTATTACTTCTCCAAACTGAGCAAACCCAAGGAACATAAAGAAAAGGAGACATAGTCCCCTTTCCAACTTAAAAGTGAGGAGTCCTTGCTCCACTTTATAGTATCCACATAACCAGCTTTGCTTTACAAAGTTCCAAATTTAAATGTACATTATTGCCTTCCATCCATATCACCAGCTCCCTTCTTCTCTAGCACTTTCCTCAAGTCTGACAGTTAATTACATCCACCTTTCATGTTAATTCTTTATTTTCCATCAACCTCTTCTTAAATACAATTTCCCACCTAAATGCCATGACCATTACCCATTGTGCTGATGTGGGCTAAAATCATGTTTTAAAAATAGCAAAATGAATGTCACTCAGTAAAGTTAAATATATTATTCTAATTTTATTGTGCTTTTCTAGTGTCTCATAGAAATGTTAAAATTTTGTCAATTTTTTTCTTGTTTACTATACAAGTCATACTTCGGTTACTAAACAAGTCATATACGACATCAAACTGAAATCATTACAAAATAAACTTGAAATATTTTGACCAACTAAATATGTAATGAATGAGAATGACCCTGCCTAATTTTATTATGTAAATGAAAATGGACTGTTCAGATAATAGTTGACATAGCAGGTCTTAGGCTGCTATCTTTAGAAGATTCTACTTTCAAGGTTGGCTCTAGGCTTCCGACACTTTCCCTAACTGACAGGTGTGTTTCATTGTGCCTAGACAGTTTGTACATACAATGTGACTTATGTTTAACATCTGCTGGGAGTCTGGAATTTTTCTAGTTGCTAGGCAGAGAATGCCTATGTGACCACCTTCCAATGGGCTTTCCTGGGCAGAAACATCAGAAACACGTGTGGCTGCATTTTGCTGCCAGAGGGAGAATATGCTCTGTGTGACCACTTACAGGAAGGAGAGAGAAGAGAAAGGTGAACGCATATTTATCCAGATGCCTCCTATATTGTTCTTTCCCTTACAGACCCAGCTGTGTATGTTTGCTGTGTGGATGTAATAAATCTTAGGTAAAACGTGACTTGGTGCTGAGACCCTGAGTTCTTTTAGCAAATCACTGAACATATGGAGGTCTTGGGGACCCCTGAAATAATGACCTCATTAAATAAAATACTCATTAGTATAAAATAAAACAATAAAATTTGCCCTTTTCAATCTCTTGAGACAGAGCCAATAATTTTTCCTCTCTTCTCCCATAATACAAATGTTACTTCCCTGCTTAAAAACCTGCCTTTATTTGTAAATATTTTCTCCCATTCTGTGCGTTGTCTTTTCCTCTTGTTTATGGTTTCCTTTGCTGTGCAAAAGCTTTTAAGTTTCATTAAGTCCCATTTCTTTACTTTTGCTTTTAGTGCCATTTCTATAGGAGGTGTGTCAAAAAGGATCTGCTGTGATTTATGTCAAAGAGTGTTCTTCCTATGTTTTCCTCGAAGGGTTTAATAGTGTCTGGCCTTACATTTAGGTCTTTAACCCATTTTGAGTTTATTTTTGTGTATGGTGTTAGGAAGTGTTCTAATTTCATTCTTTTACATGTAGCTGTCCAATTTTCCCAGCACCACTTATTGAAGAGGCTGTCTTTTCTCCATTGTATATTCTTGTCTCTTTTATTAAAGATAAGGTGACCATATGTGCGTGGGTTTATCTCTGGGCTTTCTAACTGAAAAAAGGATTAACCTCCAAAATATACAAGCAACTCAAACAGCTCAGTATCAAAGAAACAAACAACCCAATCCAAAAGTGGGCAGAAGACCTAAATAGACATTTCTCCAAAGAAGACATATAGATTGCCAAAAAACACATGAAAGGATGTTCAACATCACTAATCATTAGAGAAATGCAAATCAAAACTACAATGAGGTATCACCTCACACCAGTCAGAATGGCCATCATCAAAAAATCTAGGGCTTCCCTGGTGGCGCAGCGGTTGAGAGTCTGCCTGCCGATGCAGGGGACACGGGTTCGTGCCCCGGTCCAGGAAGATCCCACATGCCATGGAGCGGCTGGGCCCGTGAGCCATGGCCTCTGAGCCTGTGCATCCGGAGCCTGTGCTCAGCAATGGGAGAGGCCATAACAGTGAGAGGCCCACGTACCACAAAAATAAATAAATAAAAATCTAGAAACAGTAAATGCTGGAGAGAGTGTGGAGAAAAGAGAACCCTCTTGCACTGTTGGTGAGAATGTAAATTGATATAGCCACTATGGAGAACAGTATGGAGGTTCCTTAAAAAACTAAAAATAGAACTACCATATGATCCAGGAATCCCACTACTGGGCATTGGTTTTTACCCTGAGAAAACCATAGTTCAAAAAGAGTCATGTACCACAATGTTCATTGCAGCACTATTTACAATAGCCAGGACATGGAAGCAACCTAAGTGTCCATCGACAGGTGAATGGATAAAGATGTGGCACATATATACAATGGAGTATTACTCAGCCATAAAAAGAAACAAAGTTGAGTTATTTGTAGTGAGGTGGATGGACCTAGAGTCTGTCATGCAGAGTGAAGTAAGTCAGAAAGAGAAAAACAAATGCCGTATGCTAACACATATATATGGAATCTAAAAAAAAAAGGTTCTGAGGAACCTAGGGGCAGGACAGGAATAAAGACGCAGATGTAGAGAATGGACTTGAGGACACGGGGAAGGGGAAGGGGAAGTTGGGACGAAGTGAGAGAGTTACATTGACATATATACACTACCAAATGTAAAATAGCTAGCGGGAAGCAGCTGCATAGCACAGGGAGATCAGCTCAATGCTTTGTGACCACCTAGAGGGGTGGGATAGGGAGGGTGGGAGGGAAGGAGATGCAAGATGGAGGAAATATGGGGATATATGTATATGTATCACTGATTCACTTTGTTATACAGCAGAAACTAACACACCATTGTAAAGCAATTATACTCCAATAAAGGTGTTTAAAAAAAAATTAAAACCTGCCTTTACAACCCACTGCACTTAAGATTCCACTGCCTCGTGAATACCTACCTAGTTCCTCCCCAACCTCATCTCAGTTCCCTTGTTCCCTTGCCCACTGGAATTCAGCCATATTCTCCACCCCAGAAGAGAGTCATGCATTACATCTACTCACCAGATGGGCCTGCTTCTCTCCTCCATTCTCCTCTTGCCTTCGCAAATGTACTGCTCTGCCACAGCCCTAAAACTTGTTTAATCTGAAGCACAGTTAGAAAAGGTGGGCTTTGAATATTAAAATTAATCTCCAAATCTGGATGCTTTCTTCATAATTATTTATGAGCCATAAGAGATCTAAAACTAAATTCAGCTGGCAATCCCTTTATAAACTGCAGCCATTGGTATGATGTCTGCCAAAATGTCAGCATTCACAGTTTTTATCAGTTAAGATTTGTTGACTGAAAATGAAGAAACACCTGACTCTCCGTGGCTTAAACCATAAGGAGAGTATATCTTACCTACCATGAACTCTGGGCCAGGTGGTTTCCAGGTTTCTTAGGAGCTTTACAGTATCAGGCCACTGAGTTGGTACTTCTGCCTTTCTCTTAGCCTTCCCTTTTTAGCTGCAATTAGGCAGCTGCTGTCCCAGACACAACTATATCCATGCAGAAAGCAGGGGGTAGGTGATGTGTTGGTGGTTAAAATAGCTTTTTCTTCACAGGGCTGACTCTCGCTTTTATCAGGGAGTAGAGTCTTTCGCACAAGAGAACAGTCAGCTTATTTTATAATGCATTGGCTAAAAGTAGTTAGTCCCCTACGACAATCCTGCCAAAGATAAGTAGCATGCACAAGAGTGGCTTAGACCAGTCAGGACTTGTCTCAATGCCTGGAGGAAAGGCCTGAGCCTGTTGCTGCTGAACAAAGTAGGAGTTACATTAGCAGTAAATGTCGGGCAGGTCAGTTGTTCGGACACCATTTGCTTCATGACAGTCATCTGGAGTACTGATTAAAATACAGATCTTGGGCCTTAATCCCCAGAGTTTCTGCTTCAGAAGGTCTGATGTGGAACCAGAGAACCTGCATTTCTAACTACTTCCCAGGTGATGCTGCTGTGGCTGCTCTGGGGACCACACTTTGAGAACTACCGAAGAAGACGAACATCAGCTTCGACCACAAAACTCCATACGTTCCAGGTGACGTCACGTTTGACTGCTGGCTTCTTTACAGCCATAGGTAAGCATTAATGCTGATCTCATTTGTAGATGTAGACAAGGTTTATCACTGGCCTCACCTACAGTTGTAGGCAAGGGTTGATACTGGCCTCACATTCAGAGTAGAAACATGCATTGAATCAATGCCAATCTTCATAATTTTAAAATCAGTTTTTTGATGTGTTTCATCATGTCAAATGTATAGGGAAACAAATTATAAAGTAACAAACACTTTATTTGTGTAAAACACATCAACTTTAACTCAAAATGCTGGCCAGCCCAGATCATTCAAAAAATCAAGAATTACTTTAAGAAATGTAAATGCAATAAAATATTGCATTTTCCCAAACTCCTGAATATGTAAAATGAGAAGGATAATAATGTTTTACATTTTCTAAAAATATTACATCCTGGAAAATAGAATCTTAGCATGGATTAACAATCTCAAAGCAATTACAGGAGTAGAAAAATCAGTTTAGTGAATACAATTTTATGGGTAGAGTTTAGGGAAATTGAGAGAACATGTCTAAGAGACTATATAACCTATGCAAATAATGATTCGGATAAGTTTTTTATTATAATAGGCAGATATGAAAGTGGTAGGTAACATTATTAACGAATGTCTATTAATACCATAAACTATCATCATGTATTTGTTGATTATGTAGTATCCAGTGTGGCAATAATGTCCTGTTATGTGTGTGTCTGGACAGTCTATAGAGGCAAGAAGGTTTACCCACATGAAGTGTCTAAGCAACAAGCAAAGTTACAACAGATAGATATTTCAATGGCCATAGGCCCAAGTACTATGATAAAGGGTATGCACATCCCTTGTAGCAGATGGAGAAGTCTTCACAGGGGAACATTCTGCCTTAGATGGGATAGAATATTTAGAGTTAAGGGCAAGAGAGGAAATACCAAGTTAGGACAACAGAGAGGCATAAAAATATGCCCCAAAAAATGCAAGAAGAAGAGACCACTTTCCCTGGATAATAAGGATGAAGTTTGGCTGATTCGAGGATGAGGAGTATAGTTATTAAGAGCACACTGGTTTTTGAACGCAGCGCTTATCATAGTGAACTACATATGTGAGTAAACAAACCTGTGGTGAAAATCTATTCAACTAAGCGTTGTCACAGAGTAAATTTCTAAGGTTAAAATTCACAATGAAGGAGCAATTAAATGTGAAAATAAGTTCTATATAAAATAGAGATATTCTTTTCCGTGCCATAAGGGATTATCTTATAAACACACATCACATTTTACATGGGTTATAGGAGCCAAGTAGTCCCATCTGTGCTCCAGATATTATTAACAATGTTAGAAAGAACTCAAGTTCTGCCTGAGCCCTATATTTGGATAAACACTTATGATCCCATGTAACTAATTGCTCTTTTGTCATGGATACTTTTATCTTCCTCTTTATAAGTCCCATATTTTTGTTAATTTTTACTAGCACTTCCTACACATTGCCTGTATTCTTTACTTAAGAAATCTAGGCTAATATTATAAAATTGGTTTACATCTTATCATTTCAAAAGTAAGGAATCGTTGGAGGAGTGAGAGCAAGGGAAGTAGGGCTCTCTCTTTTCACTTTATGCATCTCTGTATTGTTGGGAAATTTTAACAAGCATTTACTATTTTTGAAATTTTTAAAAATATTATCTTTTTAACTGGGGTAAAATGTACATAACATAAAATTTATTATTTAACCATTTTTCATAGTACGATTCATTGCCATTAAGTACATTCACATTGTTGTACGACCATCATTACTCTCCATATCCAGAACTTTTTCATCACTGCATACTGAAACTCTATACCCATTAAACAACAACACTTCATCCCCTTTCCCCTCACCTGTTAGAAACCATTATTCTACTTTCTGTCTCTATGACTTTGACCACTCTAGGTACCACAAATAAGTGGAATTGTACTGTATTTCTATTTTTGTGTCTGGTTTATTTCTCTTATCATAGTACCTTCAAGATTCATCTATGTTGTAGCATGTATCAGAATTTCACTCCTTTTTAAGGTTGAATATTCCATTTTATTCCTACACCACATTTTGTTTATCAATTCTTCCATCAATGGACACTTGGGCTGCTTCCACCTCTTCGGCTATTGTAAATAATGTTATTAACATGGGTATACAAATATATGTTTACATCCTTGCTTTCAATTCCTTTGAGTATATATATTTAGCAGTGGAATATCTGGATCATATGGTAATTCTATGTTTAATTTTTTTCAGGAACCACTATACTGTTTTCCATAACAGACACACCATTTTACATCCCCACCAGTAGTGCCAAGGGTTCCAATTTTTCCACATCCTTCCTCATCAACACTTGTTATTTTCTGTTTTATTTTTTTAAAATAGTAGCCTTTCTATTGGGTGTGAGGTGATTTTATTGTGGGTTTGATTTTCACTTTCCTAACCATTAGTGATATTGAACATCTTTTCAAGTGTGTATAGAGCCATTTATACACCTTCTTTGGAAAAATGTCTATTTGAATTCTTTGTAAATTTTTTAATTGGATTGTGATTTTGTTGGTCTTCATTCTTTTGCGTGTGGATATCCAGTTTTCTCAACACTGTTTGTTGAAAAGATTGCCCTTTCCTCACTGATTGGTCTTGACAGCCTTGTCCAAAAACATTTGACCATGCATGCAAAGGTTTATTTCTGTTCTCTCTATTCTATTGTGCTATATATCTTTCCTCATGCCATTATCACACCATTGTGATTACTGTAGCTTTGTAGTAAATTTTGAAATCAGGAAGTTTGAGTCCTCTTACTTTATCCTTTTTCAGGATTGTTTTGGAAAGTAATTACTTCTGTATTTTGCTATTTGTTTTCTATATACCTTACAGATTTTTTTGTCCCTCATTTCTTGCATTACTGTCTTATTAGTGTTTCTTCGATTTTTTATCATGAAATTTTAGAATTCTCATTTCCTCTTTCTGTATCTTCTCTAGCTATTTTCTTTGTGGTTACTATGGGGATGACACAACATCCTAAAGTTTTAACACTCTTATTTGAATTTATACCAGCTTGATGTCAATCACATACAAAAGAACTCTACTCCTGTACAGCTCTATCCCAACTCCCTTTCAGCTGTCAAAGTCATAAGATTCCACCTTTATGCTTTGTGTGTCTAAAACATATACAGTAATTTTTTAAATGTATTAAGTCTCTTTAATTATGTATAAAACAAAAAGTAGTTAAACCAGAATTACAATAATTCTAGGGATGTACTAGTTGACCCTAATATTTATGCTGAGGATAAATATGTCAGCATTTATAAACTTTTTGACCTAGAAAATATGGTATGAGTATTTATGTTACAGTTAAATATGAAATGGCAGCTGAAATTTATAGCTATTTAAACATTGAATTATTCCCTCACTTGAAATCACATACTTAGTCAAAAATTTTTTAAATGTATTTAGAGGGCTCCCCTGGTGGCACAGTGGTTAAGAATCTGCCTGCCAAGATAGGAGACATGGATTCGAGCCCTGGTTCGGGAAGATCTCACATGCCGCGGAGCAACTAAGCCCATGCACCACAACTGCTGAGCCTGTGCTCTAGAGCACACGAGCCACAACTACTGAAGCCTGCGCGTCTAGAGCCAGTGCTCCGAAACAAGAGAAGCCACCGCAATGAGAAGCCCATGCACCACAACGAAGAGTAGCCCCAGCTCGCCACAACTAGAGAAAGCCCTAGCACAGAAATGAAGACCCAAAGCAGCCAAAAAAGAAAAAAAATGTATTTAGAATATTTCCTTAGAAAAATTTACTTTTATTTCCATACAAATAATGGTTGGGTCAAGTCACTCTAGCAAAGTAAATAGCTATACCTTAGCTTTAAATCTCTTCTCATAAAATGATTAGATTTTATCTTTAAAATTCAATAGTAATTTAAGACTTGCAAAATGTTTTCAATTTTATGATAAATGTTTTCAATATGTCTTGTGGTCTTAAGATCAAATTATAGGAAAATATATTAAATAAAAGTCACACACTGAAATATATATCACATTTGGGCTAGAATTCAGAAGGACATTTCTGCTTCAAATGAATATTTTTCCACCTAAGTGTTACAGTGAGCAGTTCTTTTTTCATCAGTCTCCAGCTTTAATTACTTGCACCTGTTAAAAAGCTAATTCATTTCACAGTTTCCTTCTTCACTGTATTTCAAAACATAGGACAATATCAATAACTTAAGATGTTTTTATGAGACTTCTGGTTTAAATATGTTCATTTACACAGTTTTTATTTCAGAAAATTGCATATTTTGGGGGCAAGTAGAGAATTGCGTCCTGATTTTTAATTTAAGCATTCCTTACATGAGTATAAATGGAAAGTAGACTAGGAAGAAAAATCCTAAACCAGGATTAAAGAGTATTGTGTCCTAAAGGGAAATGTATCACTAAATCGAAATACAAAAGTCAAAAAGCAGCTACCAAACTCACATAATTTTCATAGATAGTATTGAAACATAATAAAATTAATTTCAAAAACTCTTGCATTCCAGAAAAATTTAGATCAGCAATACTTATGGCACATAAAAGAGATTGTTTTCAAGGCCCACCATTAAAGACAGTAATGGTATGCCAGCCATAGCCACAACTCCTTTTCTTCCAAAAGCTCAGTGTTATACATGGAGGGGGAGATGCACAAAGGTGGTATTGCATAGTGATGAAGAGCAAGCACCAGGAGCCAATGTAAGGTATGAGCCTTTCTTGCTCTATGACCTTGATCAAACTTCTTAACCTCTCTGTACCTTAGTTTTCTCCTTTGTCAACTGAGCATAACAATAGCGCCTACCTCAATGGTGGTAACAGTTAATTGGTCACCATATGTAACACACTTACAAGAGTGCTTATTACATAATAGGTATTTTTTAAATGTAAGTTATTGTTATAGTTATTATTATTATTAATTATTATTATGTCTGAGGCAGGGGAGAAACACTTAAGAAAGGAAGGATGTCGACTGTAATGGGTTGAATTGTGTTCCCTAAAAATTCATATTAAAGTCCTAACCCCCATAGCTCAGAATGTGACCTTATATAGAAATAACATTACTGAAGATATAATTAATGAAGTTGAGTTCATATTGGAGTGGAGTTGGCCCCTAATTCACTGTAACTAGAGTCATGAAAAGGAGAAATTTGGACACACATATGCATACAGGGAGAATGCCAGGTGAAGGTGGAGGCAGAGATTCAGTGATGATCTACAAGCCAAGTCAGGCCAAAAATTGCCAGCAAAGCATCAGAAGCCAGGAGTGAGACATGGAACACATTCTCTTCCACAGTCCTTAGGTGTCACCAGCCCTGCCAACATCTTGATCTTAGACTTTTGGTCTCCAAAACTGCGAGACAATAAATTTATGTAGTTTAAGCCATCGAATTTGTAGCACTGTGTTATGACAGTTCTAGCAAACTAATATGCTGTTCTAAAACTAGTAATATATAAATCCATCCATATTCTTAATTTTCAAAAGTAGAGGTATAGGGGGAAAAGGAAGACGTTCCCTGCTGTACTCCTGCAGTTTTACTGTTTGGTAAGTGGTTGCACACGCCATTTTGCTTTGTGAACCTTACCCAAGCTAGTGAGAGGGCCTCCAAGTGAACCCTTGAGAGAGACTGGGGTTACCACTGGGCATGGAAGAGGAGCCTTTGTCCACCAGGTGGAATCTTGAAGGGCTCCAGAAACTCATATCCACCACTTGAGGCTACCATGGACAGAGCCCTGGGTGTGAGCTCTTCTGAAAAGCCCATACACACCTCCTGGGGTTTGAGGATGCTCATGAGCTCTACACTGGCACCTCCCTCTCTGGAGAGTCCCAAGATGTTTGACTACTTTGACTTGTTTCTTAGGAAATGTATAACAATGTTTTAAAAAAAGCTGGCTCTGGAGTCAGATTACCCAGGTTGAAACAATGGTTTCACTTCACCCCACTTACTAGAGATGTCCTTTGGGCAAGATATTTAATGTTATGGTGTATCATTTTCCACATTTTGTTAAAGTTGGAATGATAATAATTGCACTTCTTTTATAAGTTTGCTGGAGAAGTTAACTATAATGAAAAGTATGTAGGATAGTGTCTGGCATACAGGAAGCATTCAATACATTCTAATTATTATCATTATACTGTAATATAATTTTCTAAACAAACCTGTATTCACTAAAATGTGGAAAAACCATCGAAGCTTGCTCAAATAATTCTCATGTAGAGCTTTTGTGTTCAATAATATGGCTGAATAGAGATACAGTCTTATGGCAGAAAATATATGTCTACATAGTTTCAAAAGAAGTAAGGAATTTCACCCCCAATCCTTTCCCTCATTTTATCACACAAGATTTATTTTTCTAATGTGATCTGAAATCAGATCAAGTAGCTGGGACTGAGCAGTGAACAGTGAGGGAAGAAGGGTTCTATTTAGGGCAGAGGCCAGCAGTGACTCAGTTAAGGAAGATGAAAACTGAGCCTTCAGAGGCAGGTTGTAAAACATCTGAGCCTGAGAATCCCATAGTGGGGTCACAGTGGGGAGGGAGGTGGAAAAAGACCCATATTGGGGGTGTTCCTTGGCTATTGACAAAGCTGGGGCAAACCCTCTTTAGAAAAAAATTATCCCAATTACAGCATAATGATCTTCCACAAATGAGGTCCAAGCAATAAGTCTGCAAACGTCAACAAGCACCGAAAAAACCATGAGACCCAATACATGAGAGAGCCAACAGCAATATAAAATGATATTCTTATTTCTTCAAGGATCAAAGGTATTGGAATTGTCAGGTCCAGGATATCAAACAGCTATGTGTGCAAGTATTACAGAAATAAAGGGTTCGAAGATGAGCATGTAATAAGAGATCATAAGAACAGATAGAATTACTTTAAAATAGAATATTTAGTGACGTAAAAAAAATTTTTGAATTAAAAAATTCAGTAGATATCCTAAATATCAGTTTAGAAATAGTTGAACCATTTAGTGAAATAGAAGATATAGAACAGAAGATATATCAGAAATTACGGAGAGAAAGATAAACATTGTGTAATCTTTCTTATATATGAAATCGAAACAAACAAAAACTCATGGATACAGACAACAAATTGGTGGTTGCCAGAAGTGTGGGGTGGGAGTGAGAGAAATGGATTAAGAGGGTCAAAAGGTAAAGAGAAAAGAAAGACTGTAGTAGATGGAATAGAAACTTAACTACGGACAGCACACAGCAAACATGATATTTACTGATGTAAAAGTAGTATTTCCACAAAGACAGGGAAAACAGGGTGTTATCTTCTACCTCTGCTATCATTCTAAAGTATACTAAAAGTCTTACAAAATCAATAAAGTAGTATAGAGACTGAAAGGAAGGACTCAACTGTCATTATTTGTAAACAATATGATCATCTGAATAGAAAATACAAGAAAGTCAAATGAAAAATTGTCAGAAATTACTACTTATAAGAGAGATACAAAATCAATTCACCAGGATTCTATTCATTATTGCCACACATACAAAAATCATAGTATACTTAGACATAAATATTATCAGAAATATGTAAGATATAAATAAAATTGTAAAAGTTTATCGGAGGACACAAAAGAAGAACAAAAGAAGTGGAAAGACATTCTAGCTGTTGAGAAGGTTTGTTACTGTATAGATGTCAATTTTGCCTCAAATTAATCTATAAATTCAGCTAAATATTAATCAAATTTTTACTGAATTATTTGGTTATTAATTGAATTCTTAATAAGCTTATTTTAAACTTCATATGTATGGACTATTTCTAGAAGGGCAGAAAAGAAGCTGATAACATCAGTCACTTCTTGAGACAGAACTGAATGATAGGTTATAGGAGAGACTTATTTACTCATTGTTTACCTTTCTGTGTCTTTTGCATATAGCACCAAGTGTATTTGTTCCCTAGACAACAAACTAAATAAAATTAAAACATAGGTTTCAGATGGGGAAGATCTACTTAAAAAAAAAAGATGCTTTTAAAAAAAAGTGTAATGATATCAAATAGAAAAATATACAATAAAAAAACTCATAACAAAGGCTTTGTTATTGAGGCAGAAATAGTTGACACATAAGTGGAGCAGAATAGAGAGTCAAAAACAGAACTGATGTATATGTGGAAATTCAGTTTATGTTAAAGGTGGCATTTTAAATCAATGGGTTAAAGAATGGACTATTGAATAAATACTGAGCAGGATTCTTGGGAGGATTAATTGAAACAATGTTAAAAAAAAACAGAAGTTATACAGAATGTATCACGTACAGAGTGGGGAAAATGTGAACAAACTTTAAGAGATATGAAGGCTAGAATGAGAATGGGGTATGTATATCTAACTGAGGTTTCTTAAGAAGAGAGGAAATAGAGGCAGTATCTGAAAATATAAAAACTGCAAATATTCTAAACTGATGAAAAACATGACATATATATATATATATATATATATATATATATATATATATATGCTAAACACCCATCCATGAAGTTAAATTAAATCCTCAAACTAAAAGCATAAACATTGGAAAAAAACAATTGGAAGCTAAGTAAACTTTTAACCTGCAGATGATATTATTATGTACATAAAACCCCACAAAAATCCACAAATTAGTAAAATAGTAAAGATAATTTAGAAACGTGGCTGGACATAGGATGGATATACAAAACTCAATTGCATTTCTAAATGCAGCAACAAACAGAAATTTTAAAAAATATATAGCCTTTATAATAAACAAATATTGAAATATATCAAAGAATTCATCTAATAAAAGATAAGCATCACTTATATCAAGAAAGTTATACGGGGGCTTCCCTGGTGGCACAGTGGTTGAGAGTCCGCCTGCTGATGCAGGGGTCAGGGGTCCGTGCCCCGGTCGGGAAGATCCCACATGCCGCATAGCGGCTGGGCCCGTGAGCCGTGGCTGCTGAGCCTGCGCGTCCGGAGCCTGTGCTCCGCAACGGGAGAGGCCACAGCAGTGAGAGGCCCGCGTACCGCAAAAAAAAAAAAAAAAAAAAAAGAAAGAAAGTTATACAGTACTGATGAACCTAGTGACAGGACAGGAATAAAGACACAGATGTAGAGAAAGGACTTGAGAACAGAGCGGGAGAAGGGGAAGCTGGAATGAAGTGAGAAAGCAGCATTGATATATATATATACACTACCAAATGTAAAATGAATGGCTAGTGAGAAACTGCTGCATAGCACAGAGAGATCAACTCAATGCTTTGTGATGACCTAGAGAGGTGGGATAGGGAGGGTGGGAGGGAGGCTCAAGAGGGAGGGATATGGGGATATATGTATGCATATGGCTGATTCACTTTGTTGTACAGCAGAAACTAACACACCATTGTAAAGCAATTATACTCCAATAAAGATGTGAAAAAAGTTATAAATATATTGAGAGACCTTAACAAATAGATATTTTATTTTATTAGAGAGGTAGAATCATTTTTCCATTCTCCATAATTTGATCTGAATATGCAATATGATTTCAGTAAAAATCCCAGTAGCATTTTATGTGAAATTTGACAAAATTATTTGAAAATTTATTTGGAAAAGCAAAGGGCAAAAGTATACTCAAAACAGTCCTAAATTTGAAAAAAAAAGAATAAAATGTGGCTCTGTCTATCAGAAATAAAAGCTTACAAAACTATAATAATTAATATAGTTAATTTTGGTATAGGAATCCCCAAATAGTTCAAACACAGAGTCCAGAAACAATAATTATGATATATGATAGAAATAGCATTGAAGATCATTAAGAAATGGAACAATTATTCAACACATGAAAATTAGATAATAGGTTGCACAACAGAAAAATGCACAAAGGACATGAAAAAAGCTTTATACAGAAGAGTAAACAGATATGGCTGACATATGAAAAGACATTCAATCTCATTAGTACACTAAGAAATGTTAGTCAAGATCACAATGAGCTACGGTTTTACGTTCATTAGACTGGCAGATACTTAGAAACTTGACAATGCTGATAAGGACAATGGAGCAGCAAAAACACAGGTACTCGTGGAGGTTGTAATCAGTACGACCACTTTGGAAAACACCTCGTTTTCCATTTTGTAGCTGTGAAGACATGTATATACATGGCCCAGGAAATTCCTATCCTAAGGAAACTCCTGAATATTTTCACCCTAAGAAGGGTACAAGAATGCTCCAAATGCTTAGGTGGCAAAAGCCCATCCACCGGAAAAAGAAGCAAATAAATTTTGTATAATCACCATGGAGTACTACACGGTGGTAAAAATGAATGGGTCTCATGTACAAACGACTTAGAGGAATTTTAGAAATAGCACACTGAGTTAAAAATGCAAATCATGGGAGACTACATATGACTCATTAAAAAAAGAAACATTAATTGTTATATTGTTAGGCATAATTATATATATGATAAAATTATTTTTAAAAGCTGGGAATGGATAAACGTAAAATTAAAGATATTGCTTACAGCTAAGAAAGAGGCAGGGGGCGAAGATGAGTAACCCATGCACAGGTGAAAGTTGTTTTTCAAGGAGCTAAATTATATAATTACAAGGAAAGAAACCCTCTCACTTAAGAAACCTACATATTGGATTCCCATCCCTAAACATAGAAAAATTGAGCTAGTGGTTGGTTTCCATTAGGCATACTGGTAAACTCAGCTAAATGCTATAAAAATAAGAAATTATCCCTGGAAGTAGACATATCTGACTAGCCTCATGTTCTACCGCATGACATAACAGTATAAAAATGTCAGTAAAATTCAGGGAAAAAAGACTTGCCTTCCCAGAAAACCTACTTAAAACGATAGTATTTTCCTAGTGTTTTAGCTGGCTTTTTAATGGAAGGCCACACGGTTTCAAAGGGCAGCTAGTCCACTAAAAGTATGCTGGCTCAAGGCTGCCATTATAAAGGCTTGCTTTAGAATATGCACACTGATGAAAGTCAAACACAAAAAAACATGTGATGACTCACTGGGTTGGCTAGAAACATCTGTCACTGAAATAATAGAATGTGGAAAGATGGAGTTCCTCCAAAGATAAAATAAAACTTTCTGTGGCCTTAAACAGGAATGTGTTCAGAATGCAATTGAAATGTAAGAATTTTTATGAGCAAATCTGCTAAAGCAACCAATAAATCATTTCCCAGGTTCAAGATTAACATTAAAAAACTTGGACTGCAGAAAGAGAAAGGGAACAAGGGAGTAAGTATTTACTTGCTAGGGGTCACTGGTTAAACTATCTTCTTTGTTATTTCTCTCATATTTAGGTCAATGTTTTTTCTCCTGTTTTTGCTCAGAAAATCATAGGAAATTATCCTTAATCTACCAGACCTGGGATCATGACTATTCTTTTCTCCAAAAATATTTATTTTAAATCACTTAGTGAAAATCCAGGCAGGTATTTTATTAGGCAAACAAGCATAATAAAAAAGTATTATTAGTCTCAAAAAAAGCACAAAATTCTGAACAAAAGTCAGAAGTCATTTTAATTTTTAACTGTATATATATATATATATATATATATATAATTTAAATCTTTTATGTTATCAATTAGCTCCAGTGAGAGTTCCAGTGTGTTCAATGCTACTAAAAGACCATCCAGAATCTGTGATGGAAATCTCTGCAGAAAATACATCAATTTCCTTTCAGTTTTAAAAGTCAGCAGGTTATGGACATTTATTGACTTCATAGGTCAAAACATAACCATGAACATAGAGACCACATTTTGAGAAGTTATTTGTGTTAGGCAGTCTACATAGGCTGATTTTTTGTCTATAAAACCACCCTTAAGGATCATTGTTATTAAACCCACTTACAGATTAGGAAGCCCAAGCTCAGAAGGCTAAACAATTTACATGTACAGAATTTATGAGTATAAGCATGTAGATTCAAACCAAGACTGGCCTTATCTCGAGGCCAATACCAACTGAAGGGGTAGGAGGTGGCTCTGGAGTTATAAAGGTTGGGTTTGGAATCAGAGCTCTGCCATTCACGAGCTGTGCAAACTTGAACAATTAGCTGAACCTTTGCATGTTTGTTTCCTCAACTCTAAAACAAGACAATAATAATAACACTCAATTTCTTGTAAAAATTGGAAGAAATCATATAAAGTGTCAGACATACAGGAGATACACAAACAGTACGACTGCTACTATTATTTTTACTCTCCCTAAACTTTCCAGTCATGTACCTAGAACTTCCTCTAACATAGCAGAACATCTTTATCCTCTCAGGTAAAGGAAGAAAATCATAACACAACAAAGTAGTTTCAATACAGAATTTTCATCTGGGGAAATGTAGATCTAAAAGGAATTTAAATGATAAATAAACGTTTCCTGAACATTTTTCCTTTTACATGCTGAAAAACATGATAAATACTTTTGAAGTCAGTTATTATCTTTTGAAAAACTATGATGTGGAGCCTAGACCTCCCTCTTTGCTCTTGCCAGGAATCCTCACAATTGGATTCTCACTGAAATCACCCACAGAGCTTTACAAACTACTGGTGTCTGGGTCCTCATTTCCAGAGGTTCTGTTTAATTGTCTGAGATGAAACCCTGAAATCAGAATTTTTAAAGAGGTTCTATGTGCAGTCAGGGTTGAGATTCACCACCTTGCCCATCCCTAAATAGCTTCATGATACACTTGCCATTGACTAATTAAAATTCCATGTGTATGTTAGAGTAGAAAAGAAAATTAGTCAACTGTACAGAATGTAGCACAAAAAGAGAGAAGGAAAAAATGAATGCAAGACTAAGAAACACAAAGGATAGAATGACAGGTTCGACATGCTCTATATTTCAGAATAAAAAAAAGATGTTAAGGCAGGCATCAATATGGTTAAGAATTGTTGATTCTTGAAAGAAAATTAAAAATCTGCAGTTTGAAGAAGCACATCAAGTTGGGAGGGAGAATATGCTCTAAAGGACAGGATTTGACGTCCTAAGATACATGTATATCCCAAAGGGGTCAAGATTTAGATAATAGATGGAATTTTAAAATATATATAGTTAGCTTACAATATTTAGTTTCAGGTGTACTACATATAAATGGAATATGTTTGCAGTTTAGTTACAAATAGATAAAATACCATTAAATGCAGTAATAAAATGGTAACATCTGTACCAACCACTACATTAGGTACTTATATTTTCACATCTGTTAAAAACCCTACAATAATATCATTGTTATCCCCATTTACGGTTGAGGGCACTGAGATTAAGCAGCATTAAATGTAGGTGACAGAGGTTGAACATGGCCGAGGCATAATTTGAACCTAGATATATATGGCTACTGCAGCAAATGAGCCAAAGAATTAACTTTACTCTGAGTCAATGAGTGAAGAATGTCCTCTGAGAGATCACTGGTTATATAAAACAAAGAGAAATTGGATTTCTCTTTAAGTCACCAGTGCAACTCTTTGTTAAACTAGTGGAAAAGTAAACTTCTGCTCTTCTTTTCACATGTGCTAATCTCACATATGATTGCTTAAAAGCTCTTTCATGGAAGAGCACACATCAGGCAAATAATTTTGGGAGAGAGTAAAGTTGAGATTACGTCATCCTACTCTGCTTATTTACTAGAAAGTTACATAACATTCAGGAAACACATGTGGGTTTTATTATGATTTTTTGGCAATATTTGTAAGGAAGGTGAGAGTCAATAAAGTGGTTTCATTTTAATAGACCAAAAAAAGTTGAAAGTGAAGCGTGAAAAAATATTCTCAACAAAAAAATACAAAAAATAATTCAAAACATTACTGGGAGCCTTGCCATTAGTTTGTAGCAGTGCGCGTAGAATGGTTTTATTTAGTTACTTTTGAGAATTCATTGCACCTGGACACTTGGCATCTTGTAGTCCTGAAAACTGGATGGCATACATAAATGCTTCTGTAGGTGTTAAAGTAAATTACATGTGTTGATGTTTCCTGGCAGTAGCAATTGCTGATTATGTGTGCATTCAGAATGGATAAATGAGTCAACCGCAAAGAATGATGGGTATGGAAAAGATGCCCTCAGTAGCCAGGAGATTTCCCTTGCAACAAAGATCTCTCTGCCTCATTTCCTTGGGTCTGGAAGTAACCTGGTGCTCTTCCCCCTTCTTCATCCCCTGTCCCAGGTAGGCTGCATTACACAGCCCAGAGGGCGCCATTCACAGTCCAGTTGTGCTCCAGGGGTGCCATTTATATAAACCATAATGTGGAAGGTCCTTCTTGCAATCATGCCACTTTGTGACCCTGACCGGGCTTCCTGCTTACCTTCCCAGCCTCTTCTGGCACCGCGCTGGCTCTTCACATTCTCACCATATTGGCCTCTTTTCAAGTCCCCAAACGTGCCATGCTTGCTCTGCCCTAGAAGCTCTGCATTTAAGCTCCTAACTTCATTCATTCAACAAACATTCAAAACAGGTGGTTGCTGGAGGGTAGAAGGGGTGGGGAGGATAAGAGAAACAGGTGACGGAGATTAAGAGGTGCAAACTTCATTATAAAATAAATGAGTAGCGGGGATGAAATGAACAGTGTGGAGAATACAGTCAAGAATAATGTAATATCTTTGTATGTTGACAGACGGTAACTAGATTTATTGTGGTGAACATTCTGTAATGTTATAGAAACAGTGAATCCATACTTTGTGCACCAGGAACTAACATAATGTTGTAGGTCAACTGTACTTCAAAATCAAGCAAACAAACTTGTAGAAAAAGAGATTAGATTTGTGGTTACCAGAGGCAGGGCATGGTGGAAGGAGAAATTGGATAAAGGTATTCAAGGGGTACAGACTTTCAGTTGTAAGATGAATAAGTACTGGGATGTAATGTACACCATGATAATATATTTGATACTACTATATGTTATATATGAAAGTTGTTGAGAGTAAATCCTGAGTTCTCATCACAAGAAAAAAATTTTTTCTATTCCTTTAATTTTGTATTGTGTGTCCAGATGTCATCATCCACATCTGTGGTAGCTCAGCTGCTGAAGGTCCTGCTGGGGGGCTTATCATCAACAGATGAATTGATAAAGAAGATGTGGTATGTATACACAGTGGAATATTACTCAGCCATAAAAAAGAATGAAATAATGCCATTTGCAGCAACATGGAAGGACCTAGAGATTATCATACTAAGTCAAGTAAATCAGTAAGAGAAAGACAAATACCATATGATATCACTTATATGTGGAATCTAAAAAAATGATACAAATGAACTTATTTATAAAATGGAAATAGAATCACTGACATAGAAAACAAACTTATGGTTACCAAAGGGGAAAAAGGGGAGGGACAAATTAGGTGTTTCGGATTAACAGACACATACTACTATATGTAAAATAGATAAACAACAAGGACTTACTGTATAGTACAGGGAACTATACCATATATGCGTATATATAACTGAATCACTTTGCTGTACACCAGAAACTAACACAACATTGTAAATCAACTATACTCCAATGAAAAAATAAATATATGTATATTTTTACCAAAAATAACATGAAGAAGCAACTATGGTGAGGAGACCCAGCATATTTTATATTTATTTATAATAGAAATATTATTTAAATTAGGCTATAAATAATTTTATTTATATATACAATAAATATACATCATTCTTTCCTATAAATACCCAGAGTTGTTAGGACAATCTGAGAGTGGGCAATCTGGGCAAGGCCACCCTTTGCTGATCTAAACAACTCTCTAAAAACCTTGCATTAGCTCCCGCCGTGGTAAAAGTGACTCTTTTACCAGCAGTGGTGAAAGCTGTGCAGCAGCCCCATAGACCATGAAGATCATCTTGCCAGTCAATGCCCATGTCATTGTTCCTTAGCAACTTTCTCTAGCGACAGAAGGCTCTTCACTTTCCTTTCCCGACAGCTGGATGTCAGCTTTTAGTTGGTTAAGCTGCCTCTCCCTAGTCTCAACTCATATAAAGATACACCTCGAATTCAATTTGGGCTGTATTCCTTTCATCTTCCTTTGCCTGGAACAATAATAGCATAATTAATCTATTATTTGTTTGGAGTATGTTATTTCATTATGGCTTAAGAACCATCATTCTGTATGCTACTGGCTTGTGAAATTATTATAATTCCTTCAGTGAACCTGTGTTAAATAAATTATTGGCAAGAACAATCTCAGTCTCTGAGAATGTGTGTGTGTGTGTGTGTGTGTGTGTGTGTGTATGTGTGTGTGCGTGCGTGTTTAGGTTCAGAAGTTCAGCACCTGGTACGAACTATAGTCTGATCCTTGCCATTTTTTGACATGAAAATTAAACTCTTTGACTTTATAAACATTAAATATATCATAATGAAATACAACTTTGTTTTTTCATTTAATTCTATTTCAAAGTTATCTCAGAACTCAGACCAGTAGCTAGATAAATTGAATCCTTGTTGAAAAGAATGCTTTGTCTTAGAAAAGGAATCTCATAAACAAATGCTCTGCATCTATTTATGTATATAATATAATTGTTGATTCATCAAGTCTCAGTAGCAGGTAGATCAAAATAATCAGAAGGTGATTAAAATAATCACCTTCAACAAAATGAAAAAATACTGAAGTACTTGCATTAAAGAATTTTTTTGTACATCTCAAACTTACAATTAGAAAAACACATATGAATATAGGTTGAAGAAAGATAAGAACTAAAGAGGAAGTGAGGAGGAACAAGCAGTAAGGAAAATCTATTGGAAGATAGGTAATTATTTTCTGATTCTTCCAAAATATATTCAAGTATGTTCAGCTGCAGCATTAAAAAAATTTGCATTTCAAATTTGAAAATCTATGAAAGGAAATATATTTCTTTTTTCATACACAATTTTTGATAAGTTCAAATACAGGTGTTTTCATTAACCATGAGACAAGACTTAATGGGCATTTAATGGAACTGTGATGACCCAGAATTGGTACTCAGTAGCATTAAGTGAGCTGAAATGAGAGCAATCTAATGGTCATAATACATAAAAATACTCAGAGGAAAATTCAAAAGAATATGACTGCATTTGGACAAATGTTTAAAATCTTAAATATTTGTTTAATAATTAGACAAATGTTTATCATCATTCACAAATAGGAGCAGTGATAGCTATAGTTTCAACAATCAGCTCTATTCTCAAATCAACATGTGTCTAAAACTATTATATTTGGATATTCAAACTACATTTTACAAGCTTTCTTACTGTGCAATGAAACGGTATTCAGATACCCCTAATTTTTGTCTTTAAAATAATGGTCATTGCTTAAATGTCAAGAACAACATTTTAAATCCCCTAGTAGAAATATAGATGAATATCTTTTAGATTTCGGGTAAAGAAAGATTTTTTTAAACATGACACAAAACCATTCACTGAGTGGGAATAGCAATCAATTATTTGCATTGAAGTTAATTTTGTGCATCAAAAATGCTTTAAAGAAAATTAAAAAAACATGACTTACAAGCTTGTACACACAACCAAAAAAGGACTAACTCCAAGAACTTTAAGAACACTAAAACTCAATTTTAAAAGCACAAATAACACAATAAAAAGTATTTCTAAAAAAATCAGTTCCAGGAAAAAATAATTCCATTAAGCTAAGAAGCATCTCTAAGAAGAGATGTTTAACATCATTAGTGAAAAACTACATTATGAACACAATGACTTGTTATCATTTCATGAGATATAAGTACATACCATTCAGTTGGTAAATTTTAAGGCTGACAAAACCAAAGATTGAATGGGATTTTGAATCACAGAATCTTCTGTGCATTGCTACTAGAAGTGATAATTGGTGCAAGTACTTTGGAAAATATCATGTCAATATCTCCTAAAGTTGAATATTCATATACCTGAGGCCCAGTAATTTCACTGTTGGGAATATCCCAAGGGAAATTCTTGCACAAGAACCAGAGGAGTCAATAACAGTATATCAATAACATTACTGTTCACAACGATAAAAACTTCGAGACAACCCAAGTGTCCACCCAAAGAGAGTAAATGAGTTAACTGTTCATACTCTGGACTGCTGCATAATGGTCAACATTTATGAACTGTAATGACATGTGACAACATGGAAGAATCTTAGAAAAATAAAAGTGAGTGAAAAAAAGAATCTGAAAAGATCAAAAGATTACATACCACATACCATTTTTATAAATTAAAAACAACTAAAATAAAATATACTAACTTTTTCAGAAGTATATATAGATGTACTAAATCTAGACAAAAGTGGAAGCAAAGGAATGATGGATTTCAGACTCAAGATGATGTTCATATCAGGTGGGTGGAAGCAGGATGGACTGGAAGGTTAGATGTATCAACCGTTACATCAAGAACTTCACTTTTGAGTGATCAGCTTAAGGGTGCTTATTATACCATTAGAAGTAACTGATTAAATAAATACAAGGGGACCATACATTGGCCAAATGAAGACAGTGTGCCATGACCGTGTAATTTGTAATTACCCAATTCTTGTGCACCTCAATTCCAAAGAAGAAACACTATGATCCTTGTAGGGGCTGAGGGAACTAAGACTCAAAACAAAGAAATGGAGTAGGGCGTTTCAAATTGAGGACAACATAAGGTATTGAAGATGGTTCTTTGGGATTTTCTACAGTAACATTACCAGCTAGCTTTCCTCCATCCCCAGGACCTCTGAGGTACCAGACACACACTGATAGATGTGTTTACATGCATTATCCGATTTAATCCTTGTTAACTGATACGTATCACTTTTTCCATCGGACAGACTAGAAAACTGACATTCAAAGAGTTTATTTTGCCTAAAGATCCAGCCCAGAATGTAGCAGAGATGACATCTAAGGGACCGACAGAATAGCTATAACTGAGAGACCTTTAGGCAGTCAGATCAGGGGTCTTATAAAGGGATTGCTGAAAGGGAACAAAAAGCATTGCATTAATCAGAGTCCCAGCAGGAGACAGCAGATGTTTTCAACTGAGATCGTGGCTCAACCTTAAGGAATGGAGTATTAAAAGAGTTATGGGCAAGCTCAAAGACATCAACGTGGGATGCTGAGAAAGCTACCTAGGGTCAAAGCAGGGTCATGGGATCTGGATAAGTTGATATGTTTGGGTCAGTCTCCTTGGGGCACTGACCAGGGCAGAGAAGGATGGAGAATAGATCTCAGGGAGAGGGGACAACAAATGGAGAGTAAACAGCACAGGCACCTTTAAAAGTTGCCGTAGACAACTTGGTTAGAGATTCCTTATCAGATAACTATCATACAAATACATATTGTTTACCCATAAATCAGTCATTGGTCAGTCAAGCTTGCTCCCTCTCTCCTTTTTTTCTCCCAGGCGCATACATAAATATTATGGTCCATTATTTGAAAATACATACTCAGTTTATGGCACACATTAAGCAATACTTTCCCCTTTTACTTTTGATCCTGACCCTAAAGATCTAGAAAGCTCTCTAAGTTCTGTACTTATATCTTATTATTAGGCAACCATACGATGATTTAATAGTATGGAATTAAGAATGGGAATACTAACATTCCAGTTAACATTATTGATGTTTTAATTTTGACATTTATTTTATGCTTCCCGTGGGTAGAATAATTGATATAAGATTAGAAAATACTTTGCAACTCTAGAAAATAGTATAGTTTTGTAATCCTTTTATTGAATAATAATAATTCACAGGAAAAGCCTTCATTTTTTCCCTTTACGTGTATCGCTGCTCTATTGTAACTTTCTTCTCTATCTCTTGATGACATCTCAGGTAGATGTTATAGCTTTTTGATCACTCTAGGTTATAGTAGTCTCATTTTTGTGCTAATGCCAAATCTCAGATATAAAAGGTGCATTTATCTAAGTCAAAACTTCCTTTACACATCCAGTCCCAATCCTCCACCACCTGCATCTCAAGCTCGGACCAGTAGTGAGCTGAGGCAGTGAAATACTTTGATCAAGGAGATGAGAACAGTATGCCCAGGATGCAGGCAATAATACAACCAATGAAAATTCAGATTTTTAATCACCATCAATAAGCAATTTTAAACAATACCAGTAATTAAATATTCCTGTCCCCAAAAATCTTCCAACATGTAAACACTTGCCAAGGTTACTGGCAAGTTTTAATAATACACATATAAGCTTCAAATGAGCACATGTGTCTTACTTTCCTTTAGTGAATATGGTATTAATAAAAGTAGTATTCTACGTGGAAGCTAACTTGGAGAACTTCCAGTTATGGCGTCGACTCCTAACACACACAGCCTCAGAGACACACATTCGTTACAAGAGTAAGTTAGGGAAGTTTTGCCAGCCTGATTAGGCACCGTTCACGTCTCCAAACCCTACATATTCTTGGGTGTGAGCAGGAGATTCAGCATAGTGGTTGCTGTATACTACCATAAGTGGTAGCTTAGATTTTTTTTCTAAGTTATTTTTTCTTCCAATGTGAAGTTTTAGATGAGGCTATTCAGACACAAATTTGCAAACAGCCAGAATCAAACTTGAACAATGTACAGTGATACATTGGGCTTTAAAAATGTTCCTTATGGAGAATGTCACTGACTATGTAACAATAAAATGTAAGGAAACAGAATTTATATACAGAAAATAATTTCCAAAAATGCCTGGAGAAATGACAAAAGGTGCTGGCCTTGCATTGCCAGAGATATCAAAAAGACAATGTTTAAATGCTTTGATCATTTTCACTAAAACTGGACACTTGTTCTCAATCAATGAACCAAGTAAAGTCATTTAGCCATTTATTCTGCCTTTTGCAGAAGAAAGAACAGGTGGAGGTTTCTTCCAAATATAACAGAAGTGTAAAATGAATTTTTGGCTAAGATATTTTAGTGGAAATGTTTCTACTATAGAGATATTCGATTGCTTCTAGAATTGACTCTGATGAAATAAAGATCTAAATAGTGTTGCAATTTCTGGAATTTTTATGAATTTCTGTCAAACATACTTATGTTTAAGACTTTTGTTAACTATTTTTAGATCTGTTGCTACGTGTGAAAGAAACATTTCATAATTAAAGTGATAAAATGCATTCATCAATCAGATATGAGCATATCTATGCAAAGAATAATTTTAACAGTCATTGAAAATTTGGAGAAAACTGAAATTAGAATATTATTCATTACGGTGATAGACTAACATATTGTTGTAGGTTTTTTTCTTTTTAAAAATACAGTAATGTAATTTAAATGTATCAATCCATTACTTTTTCCTCTTTTGTATCTTAACATTTATTTTATTTTTAATTTCTTTAATTTTTTTAATTGACATGATTATGTACATATATGTGAAATTCAATTAAAGAATATTTTCACTTTCTGCATTTCTTTTCTTGCCATATAATTTTTTTTCAAAAGTATTATTACTGAAAACAACGTTTTCATATGGAGGATGGTGTTAAAAAACGGATCTGGCACAAGTGTCACTATCAGTTATATCATAGACAAAAATGTGCCTCTTTTTTCTTGAATTATTCCTCCTTGTTGTGTACTTCTTTTTCCATCTCAGTACTTCTAGTACCTCCAAGGGGCGAGAAACAAGGTTAAAGAAAAGGACCAAAATTCCCTGCTTCCTGTCTGCCTGTTGGAGTCCGTGCTTGATGTTTGATATCCTCTGGGAAACAGTGATGTTTCATGGGCTCCAGGACTAAGTTCCCTTGAGAAGCTCTTCTGGAGCTCTGATCTGGACAATTTCCTGATGTGGCCGACGTGATCTGTGACCATTATTTTATCACTCTCCCACCTTGACTTGTATTTGGAAGTATATATCACAGCCTTCCAAGCTGGAGTCTCCTTATGCTGGCAGACAACCCTCTTGGGTAGGGAACCAGCTCTAATTTTTGTGTCCACTAAGACCAAGGAAAATGCATGAATTCTTGCCATCACAAATAGCAGGAATATGGGCTTCCAGAATGCTACTTGCTCTTCCTCTCCTGCTTACAGAATTCTCCAGAGTATCAGGTACCTGTCTTGGTGTTCATGTACTCCCCAACTCCAGGATGTGCCTATGAGGCTCTCCCCAGATTCCATGCACAGCACTTTGCCCCACAGCAGGCCCAAATATGCATGGGTGATTTTCTACAGCACGTTTCTATCCAGTAGTACAGGACTGGTCTCTTATTCTTGCTTGGAATCTCAGTCTTGCTCGGGGTTTTTTCGTTTTTTTAGGGGGGTTCATCGTTAGGCTGTTTGTTCTCTACTGGTTAAGTCTACTGGTTAGGCCAGTAGGGTGGCGAGTCTCAGAATTGGTATGATCAACTTGTAGTATGCCGTGGGGTGAGCTCTTATATGGTCACATTAGCGGAGAGGAAAACTTCTCACCTTTTTTAGCGTTGGAAGGAGGAGAGAGGTTTGTCCCATAAGGACAAGAGTGGCAGTGACTGTCGGACAAGTATGAACTCAGGAAGACTTTTAGGATGTTTAGGCAAGAATGGAGAGAGCTCCAGTTTCATGATTTCTGTTCTCTCTGTGGAGTAAAAGATGAGACTTTCTATGAAGGGTACAAGTGGAGATGGGAATGGGTGGTAGATTTAAGAAGAATAAAGAAGTTTTGAAAAAGTTTTTTATTTTTTTTTTTTGGTAAAATGTGTAAAGATTGGGTGAGCAAGTTTATATGGGAGAACACATCTAATTATACAACTTGCTGAGCATCTATGTACAAAATACTACCCCCAAAGAAGGAGGGTGCACAGGCTGAAGGGCTGACAAAGACGAACCTCAATTACCCAACAACGTCACTTTAGCTGGGCTGAGTGTTTATAGTTAGATACGTGAAATTCCTGAGATTTTTCATTCAAATTATCCCAGGCACTTCATTTTTGAAATTAGAAGGGTAGAAAAGAACATGATATGGACAATAAAATGAAGATATAGTTGCTTGTATTTAATAATGCACGTGTTCTTTATATTTTGATAATAATATGGCCTCTTAAACATCTTTATATATGTATGTGTGTGTATATATATACACATATATTCATATATATTTGTGCATTAATATATGTGTATATATACATATATATTTATTTATATTTATACATGGTTTTCCTATACTGCTTTTAAAAACTAAAGCTATCAATTATGGTTTAAGGAGCCTAACAGGTCTCTTGAAAACATAGGTTCAGTATATCTCGGGTAGATAATTTGAAGGAAATGTTCTAATTTTTCAAGTCCAAGTAATCAATTTTCAGACAGACCTTCCTTTCTATTGTTTCTACTTACAGAACACATCATGATCTCTTCTTAAATGCAGAACATCGCCTCTGCTATTTTTAATCTCCTAATTCTCATTTCAGTTGCTCAGTCCACAGCTTGACACATCTTTGGAAATGATCCCCTTGGTGGGCTTAGTGTATTTTATAAAGGAGCAAGAAAATAAAGCCCTTTTATTTTCACACTTCATGTGGGTTTCCCACTCCTAGCTTCACAGTAAATAACAACCACTTCGTGTGCTATGAATGTAATCAACAAAGTTTTCCTCATTTGCTTTTCATCAACAAGCAGCAGTGCACGTTTGCAACAGCAGAAATATCTGATTTTCACGCATAGGGAGGACAGGCAGAACTTTCACGTTGCTTGCTTTAGTGACATGCTACTATTATAGAAAAGCTATTTGTTTCTGGTTGACTTCATTTGGTTTGCGGGGAGAATTTTCCTTTGTGAGTCATCTAACATGACTCGCACATTACTTTCATTTGACATCTCATGTAAAAGACCGTAATGCCCATTTTCATGGAGGAATAATTTGCAGAGCAGCTTCCTGATGGTAGGTCAGCAGTTACATTCTAACCCTCCTGCCTACAGGTATATTTTCGTTTATGTTTGGCAGAAATATCACCTCAATTACCTATCGCTGCCCTATCTAAACTTGTCTGTTATATGTGTCTCCAAACAAAAAAAGATAAAATGAGGGAGCTCATCTCGTTTTCTAATTTTTTTTATTTATTTATTTTTTTGGTGCGCGGGCCTCTCACTGTTGTGGCCTCTCCCGTTGCGGAGCACAGGCTCCGGACGCGCAGGCTCAGCGGCCATGGCTCACGGGCCCAGCCGCTCTGCGGCATGTGGGATCTTCCCGGACCGGGTTACGAACCCGCGTCCCCTGCATCGGCAGATGGACTCTCAACCACTGTGCCACCAGGGAAGCACGGGAGCTCACCTCCTTTTAAGCAATAGGGTAACCAGGGTTATTACTCCATGTGGTTCTCAGAAACCTACATTCAAGCACTGAGTTCAAGTCCAAGAGAGGACAGTGGGAAAGCTCAAAGATTAAAATGTGTCCTATATTTTACACCGTGATTTGAGAGGCGGTTAGATGGGTGTGTATATATTTGCCAAAATCCATTGAATTTTACCCTTTAAAGGAGTGTTATATTATCTATGTGTTAGATCTCAATAAAGGTAAGTTTTAAAGTTAAGAAAATTATTAGCTATAAAGATGACAGATTCTATGAAATATGCTTGTGTTATTTTATGAAATTTATTGGGGGTTTTTTACCTTTAAAATAAAAAAGAGTGGCCGAAAGTAATTGTGCCTGAAAAAATACCACATTCCTGATGTAACCTAGAGTAATATAATTACCTTTTTGTAATTAAAAGAATTAATATTAAGAATTTTTTTTTAAAAAAAGAAAAACTAATGCTTGGCTCCAGTCCTGGTATCACCATTAAGGTTAATTTCTCTTTCTTTCCTCATCCATAAAATAGGAATTATATCTGTTTTACTAAGATCACAAAATGGTAGTGAACATCACAAGAAATCATACGTATGAAACAACTTTATAAAATGACTCATAAATGTTCAAATCTGTAACTCATTTAATGATCTAATTAGATTATAAACCCTTTCTTGTCTTGGACTGTATCTTATTCACATTGTAGTTTCCAGCAACTCTAATAACACAGTGAGTATATACTAGATGCTCAATAAATATCTGTTGACTGAATAAAGAAACTGACCCCCTTGTCTTTTTACCACAGAATGCAATTTGAAGGAACCCCTTAGTTACATCTGCCTTTAGAAATGTATAAAATTTTTTATTAAAGTTTGCATATCAATCAGAATTTTTTTCTGTAAACCAGTGGGAACATTTGTTCATTTCTCTGACTTCTTTCTGTATAAACTAAAATGCATCCTTATTACCAAGAAAATACCTAGCAGCAGTGCCCAAGCTTAGCTGTGATATGAGCAGACCTTTCAATGTGGAGCACCAATGTTTGTATGCTGGTCTTCCAACAAAGATGTGCAGGGTATGAAGTTTTATCATTGCTGACTCAACAGACTACCATCTGTGCTAAAAGCTATTTTATGTTGGTCAGCAGGTTGTGTTCCTGAGACATCCTATTCATGTCACCACAGATATTAGGAATATCTCAGACAGCTATCGAAAAATCTGAAACTGCATTCAAGATGAGGGTGGATCCACCTGCCTCATGGAAATCAGCCTCCTGTGTCATCTTGTTCTTTAGCCGTAGAAGACAGTTTGTTGCCCTGGTGAGTATTGCTTTGCCAAAAAAAAAAAAAAAAAAAAAAAAAAAAAAAAATCTAAATCCAGGATTTTACAGGTTGTTCTTTGAAGCAAAACTAGGTTATGAATTAGGGAATGAAAGTAGTTTATATACTAGAGCTGGCATTGACCTTCAGGTTTCCAATCTGGGACACTGGGCTCTATGTTTCCCATGGGTGCATCTGCGCATCGTCAGTAAACATAAATGGCTCAGTTAAAATGCTCCCCGGTCAGGGCTTAGACTAACAGGAGTTTCTGCTTGAGCGAAGTAGCGCAGCGTCTACAGACCTCTATTCCCATGTAACCCTGCTATTCATGGAGATTAATTCCTGCATTTTGTAAAGAAATCTGGCATGATCAGTCAGAGGATGTTTTAAAGTGTCAAATGTGGTGATTTACAAGCACTATCCACTTAAAATCTCCTCTTCCAAATCCCCAACAAAAGACACGATGGCAAAAGTGAATGCTTATAGGCCATGTGACAATTTCCTGGGAGTAACTTTGGTTTGGTTAAAAGCTCATGAAGCTGAAAGTTGCACACAATGAAATATTTTTTCAAACTAGGCCAGAAATCTTTCAAGGACAGGTTTTTGGAAAGGTCTCTCACATTTCCAGATTTGAATGAATTGGGAAAATCTTGACAGGCAACCCTTAAGCTCAGCATCACATGTAAGAACAGTGCATCGTACTCTTTCTTCCCCTGTGGAGTCCGGGTTGGTTTATAGGCAAGTATATGAATTTCAGAGTGAGCAACACATCCTGCTCCCTTCACTGTCTGAGAATAGTGCTTTCACTCTGTTCCAGTCTGAAGACTTGAACTGCTTAGTAGATAATATCTCATCAATTTCCTTTGAGGGGGAAACCATTTAAAGGAATTTGTGGGTAGTGCCTATCGTACTAATTTGAGGGGGAGAAAGAGTTGAAAAAGAGTATTGTGCTAAGTGTTCCCTGAGACTCTTGCTGTCTCCATGCCTCTTTCTAGTCTATTCCTGCGCTGGATAGTCTAACAATAATCCCAGCTCAAGCATTTATCTCACAGGAATGTCCCTAAACGCTTTCAGATCATCCTCACGTCACTGACCCCTTAGCTATACAGTACAGTGTCATGGAAATAGCATTAGATTTAAGGTGAAAAGCCTTATTTTCTTATCCCCACCATTTACCAGATGCCAGACCCTATGCTGTTCACCTGAATGCTCTGGTATTCAGTATTCTCATTTATTCACTTATTGAACAAATATTCTTTGAGTGTCTTCTCCAGGCTCTGTACAGTGCTGGGTACTAACAATGCAATGCTTACCCTAAACAGATTATGGTAGCTGGTCTTCAAGATAGCCATCATCGGTCTCTTCCCTCCCCACATGTTCATTTTCCCCATTGCAAGATGGAATCAATTTCCCCTCTCCTTGAATACAGATAAGCTCTAAATAATTGCCCAACAGAATATATTAAAATTGATATGGTGACAGATTCTGGGCCCAGGCTTTAAGAGACTGAAGACTTCTACTTCCTGCCTGTTGGAGCACTGGCTTGTGGAACCTTGAGCCCATCATGTAAGAATTCAAACTATCCTGAGGTTCCCATTCTTGAGGAAGCCCAAAGCTAGCCATGTGTAGAAACCATGGGAAGAGAGAAACAGAGAAGGGCAGGGATGGGGGTGGCAGGGGTCGGCCTTGGTCAGTCTCTGGCTACCCTAGCACCAGCACCATACTGTGTGATGAGTCTGTCTCACATGACATTTGACTTCAACTATATGAAGGGCCCAAAGCATGACTTTCCCAGTGGAGTCCATCAATTCCCCAGACTACAGGGAATAGTAGTAACTTGGTCTTCTAAGCAGCTAAGCTTTCAGAGGATATTGCCACAGCAATAGGTGATGGAATACATACTTGCTGCCCTCCTGGAGCTTAAAGTTTAGTGAGGACAGTGGGAGACCAAGCAAATGATCGCAAAAATGAGTGTCATTGAGGGAAGGTATATGGGCCTGTAACATACAAGAGGGGATCGGGACCAAGTTTGGGATAAAATGTGTTACAGAAAAAGTAAAGCAAAACTACAAGTAAAAACATTTTCTTTAATAATGTTTTCTATTCGGTATGGCATAGCCAAAAGCATAGGGAATTAGAGGTCAGAAATTGTGAGTTGTTGCATCACTAATTAGCCCTGTAACCCTGGGCGGGTCTTTTGGACTCTATAGATGTCAGTTTCCCATCTGAAAATGAAGAGATTATACTAACTGGCCTCTTTCCAGTTCTATGATTTAAATTGTATCTATTGACTATAAAATTATTCCATGTATAAGGATATGTGAATATATGAAGGGAAAAGGCATGTATCATATTTTTTAAATTTCTGAAAAGTCTTAAGCCAAAATTGTATATTCATGACATTCTTTGCACTAATTTATCACTCATGGACTATGTGTCTTTCAAAGACTAACAGACCATTCTTGGCAAAGTTACCAGGTATTTTGTTCTTTAATTTTCTAGGAAATACGTAAGAACAACTGATCACTCTGAGTCTTATCAGAATAAACTGTTAATACATTCTATAAAATGTTGATTAGTTCCATTGAAACTAACTCACTGTCAGTTTCTGAGCTTCATTTCAAAAAAAGGGCCTTAAAGTAATTATTGTTTTACACCTCCTTATATGCAACTTCTATCCATCCTATTTAGAGATCTTTTCCTGAAGGAAGATGAATGTTATCAAGCCACATTATGTAAGGTTTTGTAGCCTCAGTTTAGGTAAAATTTCAGGCTCACCTAGATCCATCCATTATTAGAATTTACACGGATACGTATGCATAAATAGAAATGGATTTCTGCAGCGCCATCTAATTTAAAGTCTTCTTGCTAGATGAAAGTGAGATACATATGAATAACACTTGGTGTCTATCTCAAGTAGTCTGCAGTTCACTGAAAATTCAAAATACTTATTCAAATAAGTATTTTGTAAATCTGGTAGTATTATATCATGAAAAGAATGAAGTGGGTTTCCCAGCAAGATGGCATAGTAATGGTAAAGTTCCAAGCCCCATTTCCCAGGCATCAACTCTGAGACATAGCTTCAGGTTTAAACAAATGAAATCAGATCGAAGAAATTATCAGAGGGGATAAAACAGCGTATCAAGGTGGTTAAAAAAAAAAAGCACACAAGTTTTGTATTCATATACAATTAGGTTAGTGTTCACATTTTATATCCGTGATAATAATAGCAAGTTATATAAATATTCTGTGTCTGGTCCACATCTGTAAAATGAGAATGATATATACCTTCTTCACTGAGTTATTTGCAAATAGTGTTGTTGAGGAAATACCTGCATGATAGTTATCCTAGTGCCTAGAATGTAGTACTGCATAGATACCACCTACCAGGAAGATAATGTTGGTAACATTTCTAAATGATGAAAATTAACCTATGGTGGTGTCTGTAGCATTACACATAGGCAGCTATACATAAATAATCATGTCTTATGGACAAACCCAACGTCTCTGTTCATTGGACAGAAGAGACCTCTTGAAGTGGACATTCACCAGTAAATTATGAAATAGTGAAGACTGCATTCTGGAGTCATCACCTGACTGATTTGGTAAAAAATGTTCTTCCAGTAGTCAGAGAACTAGTCCACCATTCTCTGATGTCCAGTATCTTCACACTAGTTCTCCTTTTCTCCAATTAAAGCTTACTCTCAGGTACAAAATAAAGAATGTTAGCACATATAGAGCTACCTTCCCACAGAGATTCCCATTTTAAATATCCCCAAATTCTAAAAGACATGAGCAAATCTCATGTAGGCACCAGTTAGTGAGCGAATAAAGAATTGTCAATGCTGAGAGGAAGGGAGATTCTTCCCCACACACCCTGAAAATTACATCTAATCATCTATAACTAAAACCAAACTTACTTCGAGACTTGTGTTTACAATAACTAAAAAATAAACTGTCAATATAGTATGAAATATGAAGACCGCTTAAGTTAATGTGTAGTTAATGTATAATATTGTCTAGTTAATAAATTTTCATTGTTAATGCTTCTGTTATTACAAGGTGAGTTCTTAGTTGAAGGGAAATAATTATGCAAGTAGTACAGGTTTCCTGATTCTAAAACTAATCTAAAGATAGAAATTCCAAAACCTTCTGGAACCTTTGTCTTATAATACATATTTTGCATCATTAAAGAGATGAAGTCCAAAAAGCTATACTTGGATTTCACATCTCTCCTCTTTTTAAAAGCCTAACTTTTATAGAAATGAGAAACGAGAACTGTGTCTTCAAATGCTGGAAAGAAGATGTAAATGTGTGTGCGTGCATGCTAAGTCATTGATCTCATGAAGAACAAAGCCTGAGTGTTGATACGTGTGTGTGCATGCACACAGAGCTGGAGTAAATGTGCAAAAGTGATTGCTAACCTGATGGTTATAACAATAGGAAACATGCCATTTATCCATTCCCTAATGGTTAACTGCACTACGTTAGCTTTTTTGCACACATTCTTTCTCTACTTTACAAACCACCTGGAGAGGCAGATATTATCTAGAAGGAAACTGAGAATAAGAGAAATTAATGAACTCCCCCCAGAATCACACAGTAATGAGTTGCATATCTATGACTTAAATCCAGTGTCTGAGTTAGGGCTGCTATAAGAAATACCATAGACCAGGTGGCTTAAGCAACAAACACTTATTTCTCACAGTTGTAGAAGCTGGGAAGTCCAAGATCAAGGTGCTGGCAGATTCAGTTTCTGGTGAAGACTCTCTTCCTCGTTTGCAAGGGGCCACCTTCTCACTATGTCCTCACATGGTCAGGGGTAGAGGGGCTCAAGGTGGTGTCTCTTCTTATAAAGGCATTAGTCCCATTCATGAGGGCTCAACCCTCATGACGTACCTAGAGGCCTCACCTCCAAATAGTTCGCGTTGGGGATTAAGCCTTCAGCATACGAATTTTCAGGAGTGGGGGGAGACATAAACATTCAGTCCATAGCACACAGGTTTGACTAATTCCACAGACGTCCTTCTCACTCTGCCGTACCCTTTCTCATTATTCCCTTCTGTTAATTAGTTTGATTACAACAAAAACAATTATATATTTTTTCATTTAGAAAAATATGCATTCCTCATAATTGTTTTTTGATATCTTAATGATAAGATTTCACCTTGCTGTAGCTTTAAAAAGCCAAGTATGATTTCCATTTATCTAGAAACCATGCTAAGGCTGACATTAAGAATCTGCCTTATATTCCCAGTTAACTTTCAGTACTTTGTATTTTGTCATTAAAGATCAGTCTGAAAACGATTGCATGGGAAAAAAATGCAGAAGTAGACTTATTGACAATACAGTGAGAGAGGACACTCCAGGAGAACCTCAGTGTTACCCAAGACAAAAGAGAGAAGGAGGTATTTTTTGTAAAGTTTGAGTTCCCCTGAAAGAGTCAGAAGGAGAGCAGGATCCATTCTTGATTCATTGTTTTTTTCACTCATTAAGTCCGACATTGATTAAGTGCCCACTCCACGCTTTAATATTGGATGAGACTTAAATTTGTTAAAGGCAAAGTTAGAGCAGCAATTGCATAATGTCCCGTCTCAAATATGATAGCAATTTCAATCACACCGTATAATTTTTAAATTTTTCTACTCTGTTTTGGGAATATAATTGCTATATATCACATTGGATTAGTTTTAGATGTACAACATAATGAATTGATACATGTATATAGAAAGAAATTTCAATATATACAATATGGCAATAAGTCTAGTTACCATCCATCACCACACATAGTTAGAAAATTTTTTCTTGTGATAAGAACTTTTAAGATCTGCTCTCTTAGCAACTTTCAAATATACAATAAAGCATGGCTAGCTATAGTCACCATGCTGCATGTCACAACTCCAGGGCTTATTTACCTTATAACTGGAAGTTTATGATTTTTGCTGGTTACTATTTCTGAGGCAGCAATAGATGCGGTTCTAATTAGGAACTGGATACCGACATGTGAGAGAAGTTTAGCAATGGTATTCTAGTAATTATGGGAAAGCAAAGCAGGTCTGGGGGTATCATTGACAAGAAAATAGACCCCAAGAGGGGGTCATCATGGCATTTCACAGTTGATGCATGACCCGTGAGAAACCATGTTTCTTGTTAACTTTGCAGCTGGCTTTATCTACATCTGTCCTGGGGCCTGATTTATGAGCTGCTGTGTTTTCTTCCTCCATCCAACCTGATTTTCACTCTTTTAATCTAGGATAGGTATTTGTTCTTTCTGATTGTTGAGGTTATAGATTGTTTCTATTATATTGCTCTATACCTTTTTTAGCGTGTTCCATATTTTGTACAATTGCTTTTAGGATCGGGAGAAATCCAGAAAGTCTTTGTGAAGGAATAGTTAACCAGCAGTAATGAGCATAAAATGAATTTTCAATCAGCACTCCAGAAAAATAACTGTATTTACATTTATTAGTTATTCAGGTCTGCTGTTTGCACTACTGAGTAATAAATTTACATTTTAGATAATGTTTGATATGAACTGAATGGTTCATATATTTCGATCAGAACATTCTTCTAGGTTTATTCAAAGAATCCAAATATTTTAAAAGGAAGATGAAAAAGAGGAAAGAATGTAAAATAATAAGGTATAATGCTTTGCTTATTAGCACAGAGATGGTGTGACTCAAGAGCCATCATGGTGTATTTTGTCAATAAGTCCAACGTAAAAGACTTCTGCATAGCACAGTCCACCATCCACCTCTTGTTACCCATGACAATCAGTAACCTTAAGTATTTAGCAGCACATTCCAAATCTCAGGGTGACTGCAACTACATTTTGAGGAATTCCCAAAAGATGTATAATCCAACTTTCTTTCTGGATGTTAAAAAAAAAAAACGGACAGAAGCAAATCTGTTTTCTGTATCAGTGACTAATAAATTGACTTAAAATTCAATTTGATTTTTTTAGGTCCCGAACAGAGCACAGAAATGTCTGAGGTATCTGGTGTGCCCATGTGCTGAGTAGACCTGTGGGTTCTGGTGGGCAATTCTTCTTATGCTATGTGTGGCGTCAGCAGGCAAAACTCTGCACCATCCACTGCTTGATGTCACCAACACCATCACTGATTTAATACCACCAGCTAAAAGACAGGACCCCGCTTGTTTTCCATGACAAAGGAAAGCTAAAATCGCCCTCTTTAGTGTGTTAAACCATCACTCTCTTTTCTTTCATCTATTTTCTCAAATGTTTGATGTATGAAGTAAATTCTGACTGCGGGGCTTTCAAGAGTTAAGAAAATGACACAAATCTTGTTACCAAGTTATTTATCTAGCTGGCAACTTGGCAGGAATACATAAAGTCCCAGTTCTTTAACTCCAAGATTTAGGACCAGGAAACTTAAACTTAACTATTTTTTATTACAAACTTCAGAGATGGACTCAGGCTTATTTTTTTCATAATATAATATTATATTCCTCTTTATATTTATATGCCTGTCAGTAATGAAGACTTCTTTCATACTAATCCATTTAACTTTGAATCTTTGTTTCAAAAGGTTATTTATCTTATGGGTTCCTGTGTTAGAAATGTCTTGCTCTCTTCATCTTCATAAATGCATTCTGTGTTTTCTAACACTATAGAATATATACAGAGGTCTTGCCATTCTGAAATCTTTTATTTACTTTGCATGTTTGAGAAAAAACTCCTGCTATCAGTCTTCCAAAAATAACAAAAAAGAATTATTCTCCCTTTCATGTCAATCTGCTGCATCTTCCTTAGAATCATATTTAAAGTTTGAAGACATTCTAGAAATTCTAGTTCACCGTTGAAAGTCACCTTCAAGTATTTCCTATTTCCACTATTGTTTTTGTTCTGTTTCATGTTCTATTCAGTTTTTATTCTTCCTAGAGACAGTCTTAGAATGCTATTTTTCTCTCACCATTTTCTGTACCTTAAGGAATTAGATTTGAGTTAGAGAAATTTCCAAGCTTTATCAAACGAGTTGTTTTGGAAATAGATAAGAATTTTAAACATGAACTTCCTATTCCTTTCATGGAATCACCTTAGACTCCTTCAGCTATTAATAGCAGAAGGTTTATTTGTACTTAGCCGATCCACACACTAGTGCAAGCAAACAAGTCGTTCCAATGGTACCCTGTCTTCTTTCACTGTCTAGCACACTCACTAATGGTTTCAGAGAAAAGAAAATTGAAATCCTAGATAAGGAAAAGCATTAAGTTTTTACCTAAGCTATCTCCTTCATTTAAAGCTATTTGTTAAAACCCCAAGTTTTTACTTCAAAGTTAAACTGGCATGGGCTCAATCTTTTAAAATATATTGTCATAGTTGTTAATTCACTGTCTAACAGAACTTCAGCCTGTTCTCCATTGTCTTCACTTTAGAAGGAGCGATAGAGGCAGCTAAGAGTAGAGGTAAAAGAAATGCAGAATAGCTAGAAAGGTGGAGGAAATAATAAGAACAAGAGGTGAGAATGGGAAAACCAAACATGACTTATCCACAATTTGCCCTAGACTGATTGGAAGGTGTTAACTGCAATAATATAACTTACTTTATACATTTTTATAGAGTAGTGAAACCATCAAAACATTTTCTTTGAGCAGAGAAACAACAGATCATTTCTCCTGAGCAACCCTGATTTTCCTGCTGTCATTTATTGATAAAAAATGATTTAATCCTATTCAAATCAGTTGTTCCTGGTCAAGCACCTCCTCCACTAGGAGCCTTGAGGAGAGGAAGAAACAACAAATAGGGGCTGCAAAATCCCACTTGCTCTGTGGGATTTTGAGGATTTAACTATCTCTAATGTCTCTTTTTCATACTTAATCTTTTACTGTCTGATTTGTTGGTTTTGACTAGCATGCTTTGACTCCCACCTATTAACAGTAAAACAGTCAGTGATCTTATTCTACTTCTCCCTTCACTTTCCTTTTTCCTCCTATGTTTTACTTGCATTCATTCCACTTTTTCAGAACACGTATTTACCTGGCTGTCTCCCAAACATGTCACCAGCCTCACTGTAGTCCTAATTCTACAACTATGTATATTAAATCCTTTCCATTTGTCTTTTAGCTGAAGTTTCTCCAGTTATTTCTTGGTAGGATGAAACTCATCGTATAGTAGAATCCTTGGAAAAGGCTGATGTGTTTAGTATTCCTTGAGTTACTGAACATTTAAAGCTGCCTTTCTGTAGCCTCAGTGTTTCAAATACAGCTTTACTGGTATGACGTTCTTGGTTCATGCTCTTTTTCTCTGTGTATCTTAAAAATGCTGCTCAGGGCTTGCCTGGTGGCGCAGTGGTTGAGAGTCCGCCTGCCGATGCAGGGGACGCGGGTTCGTGCCCCGGTCAGGGAGGATCCCACATGCCGCGGAGCAGCTGGGCCCGTGAGCCATGGCCGCTGAGCCTGCGCGTCCGGAGCCTGTGCTCCGCAACGGGAGGGGCCGCAACAGTGAGAGGCCCGCATACCGCAAAAAAAAAAAAAAAAAAAAAAAAAAATGCTGCTTTACTGTTCCTTTGTCTTGTATTCAGTTCTTGAGAAATCTAATGCCAGTCTAATTTTTTTTTTTTTTACTTTATGAGTAGTTTGATCTTTCTTTCTTAGGCCCTGAGGATTCTTTATGCTTTGTTCTTAAAGATTATGAGCTTTACTAAGAAAAGTCTTAGAGTTTATTTGCTCCAAGTCAATTTTCTCAAATGAGCTCTTTCAATATCTTATCTCCAAAACAAGTTTTATTGGATTATAGTTTTGAATATTAGTTCTGGTTTATTTATTTTATTTATTTGCTTGCTTTTTTTCCTCAAGGATTCCAATTTCATGTATGTTGGAACTTCTTTTCCTGGCTTCCATTTTAACCACTTTTTTTCTGAACTTTTTTGTTTCTCTCTTTTAATTTTCATTCTTCTGGCTCTTTTTCTATCTTTCTTTGATATACCTTATTAAATTTTCCTTGGAACCTGTTTTTCTTTGAGCCTTATGTTTCTGATATAGTTTGCTTTCTTTTAATCTTTTTTCAAATGATTCCTTACAGGCACTCGAAGTGATAGGGACAGAGTAAAGGGACAAAGTTGGTGATTAAATAGTTAATCCCACTAAGGCATCATAAGTAAAGGAAAAAGTATGGGAGACCCCTGGAAGTTAACGATCACTCAAGAAAGCAGGTTTGCTTAACCACAACACCAAGCAGGCTTGCTTAGCAACAAAACCACGCAACAGAAGCGTGAGACATGCCCCAGAACTTATTGTTCCACGTGGTGGAATGAGACCCACATCCTGCCCAGTGAGCTCAGTAAGTTAGTTTCCCAGGACATATAAGGAAAAGGTGACATTGTACTGAAACCTGAAATGATTTACCATCTTTTACTCTATGTTGCCACCTTTTTGCTCATTTCCATCGTGCCATGGCAGTCCCAGTTTGACCATGTAGGGACAGGAAAACTCCCAGGCCCGACTTGGAGGAGGAACTAATGATGTAAGCCTTGATGTCTACTCAAGAATGAGGACGAAGGCAGTCTTCCCCTCCCCACTTTTCCTTTGCTCATAAAACTGTAGCCCTTGCGGCTTCCCTGGTGGTGCAGTGGTTGAGGGTCCGCCTGCCGATGCGGGGGACGGGGGCTCGTGCCCCGGTCCGGGAGGGTCCCACGCGCCGCAGAGCGGCTGGGCCCGTGAGCCATGGCCGCTGAGCCTGCGCGTCCGGAGCCTGTGCTCCGCAACGGGAGAGGCCACAACAGTGAGAGACCCGCGTACCGCAAAAAAAAAAAAAAAAAAAAAACTGTAGCCCACTAAGTTCTTGGGATGACACTTCCTCGTCCGTCCACTTGTAAGCCTCACAGCATCCTATTCTAATAAATCACTTCTTATCTATCACTTTACCTCTTGTTGGATTCTTTCTGCACAGAGATAAAAAGAACCAGAGCTCCTTGGAGCACCCCCACCGTGAGACGCATTTCTGTGGCTTCATAAGGGCCCCCTGAAACAAAGGGAAATGTAAAAGAAAGGTAGCTAGAGTGGAGAGAAATAGAAGGCAATACATTGCAGTTAAATATTTTACTTTTACTTATTTTATCCCAAATATGACGTCATAAATCTCTACAAGGATGTGAAAAGGACCACTAATTAGAGGAGACCTGAAGGCTAAGATTTACTAACACCACAGTAATTCCACCTCTGGTGACAACTGTTTGTCAACCACATGCAAAGTGCTTTGCATACATTCTCTCATCCGATAATTCTACATAAGAGAACAATCGTTTGGATACATAGGGTTATAATCCTCATTTTAGGATGAGAAAAATGAGGCAACTAGTGGTGAATCCCAAGTGCTAAACTTTGGCTTAGAATGCAATACCCCATTACTGGAAGGTATGTGTGTCTTCAGCCACTCTTCTCTGATGCCTCCCTGAAGTAGACACGAAATCACCCCCACTATATCCATTTATACCTCATTCAGCTTTTTCTGCCCTATTTGTTTCCAACTTTCACAGATTCTCCATCAATACTTTTTTTTAAAAAATCCTTTCTAGATACGTGCATTGATTGGTCTGCCTCTGGTTCTAGTTCAATGTCTTGCTTACTCATTTTGTTGCAATACATTAGAATGGAAAACACATAGGACTTTTTCCACCTTCACAGCCTTCATCGTCATATTAAGTATTCCGAGAACACATAGCAGAGCTGTAAGAGATTATTAAAATAGCATAGGAACCAGCAACTCTTCAGCATCTCTCCCTGTCCTGAACCACCTTGCCAACTTACTGCCCCCTCTCCATGAATGTAGAGGCTAAAAAAATAGAGGGAGAGGGAAAAGGAACAAGGATGATGATTAAATTGTTATTTCAAACTACTGGGTAACTTTAGTATTATTTTCTGAGAAGTGGAAGTTTGAAGAAGGTGACTGGGGTGTTGGAAATCTCTTAATGCCAGCACCTTCTCTTTAAAATGGAAACATCAAAAAGGAAGCTAAAAGTTAAGACAGGTATCTTGCAAGAATTAATACTTACAGCAAGATTTAATTTCATGCTTAATGGATGAAAGAAAAAGAATTAAGGGAATTTTAATGCCTTCAATAATCCTAACAACTTAATATTTTTTAACCAGGGAGAACATGGCAAAGGAATTTTAATAATATGACTTTTATCAATATATTTATTTGTACATACAGACACTTATTTGATCATAATTGGTTTTGGTTTTGTTTGTTTGTTTGTCTGCCTCTCAAACTAAGACATATGTTCCATAGAGAAACGAATCATGATTTCTTTGTTTACTGATGTATCCACAATACTAACTGCAGTGCATCTGCATGTATTAGTCACTGTTAACTTATATTGAATGAGACTAAAACAATAACTTCAGCTATCAAATGTTATAATGAATATAAAGTATTTGTCAAAAATACATTGGATTCTGGATTATTTTAATATTGAGATCAGTAAGCACTTTTTTAAATTAAATTTTATTTTTTTAACATCATTTTGGGGTATAATTGCTTTACAATGGTGTGTTAGTTTCTGCTTTATAACAAAGTGAATCAGTTATACATATACATATATCCCCATATCTCCTCCCTCTTGCATCTCCCTCCCACCCTCACTATCCAACCCCTAGTAAGCACTTTTATTGCTGAAATTAACATTTAAATTAAAAAGTCCATTTTTCAGAAAAAAGTTATTCTTTTCTATGTCTCCCTTTATACTTACATAAAATGCAAATTAAGAGAGGCTTCTGAACTGCTTGGTGACTAGAGTGAGCAAAGGTCTATTTACAGGTGAGGGTTGAAAAATTACTTTCTTAGCATTATAGAATATGTGTTTGTACCACTTATTTCTACCTCTTGAAAAATCTGTGAGCCATCCTGGGCTGGGAAGTGGATTTATTCAACCAATGGCTCTACAACAGTGAAAAGCTGCCAGCTTCTCAGTGGTATTTCAGGTGTTCACCATACTTCTCTCTTCTTCAACCACATATCCTATAATGCCAAGAAAGTAATTTTTCAACCCTCACCTGGTACTTTTTTCCTGAGAATGTCCTGTAAGTAGACCTTTGCTCACTTAGCCTACCATTAATTTCTAGCAGTATCTAATTTCCTTTCCTTACAGTATGTATTTCTTCTATAGTTGTATTATACATATATGTATTATATATTACATTATATACACATATATTATAGTTGTATTATACACATATATATATACCTATAAAATCTATAGCAACGTTGCTATGTTTTTATATGAAGTACTTATGTCTAGAGAAAATGTAGCCCTTTTAATACATTAATACAACAGTTTACAAATTCGTTCAGATAGTGTATGGGCTATTTCCAGGCACCATAGTCCCCTTTTCTAGAACTTCTAAAAAATACCTTAAATATTATATATATACATATACTCTTAACCTAAGTTTAGTTATATTTTTTAAGTTACAAAAAAACTCTATATGAATAATCTCCTGTGGTAGGCTAAATAATGGCCCCCAAGAAGCTCTTGTCCTAATTCTCGAAACTTATATATATATGTTCCTTTATGTGACAAAAGGGACTTTACAGATATGAGTAAGTTAAGGACTTGATATAGAAAGGTTACCTTAAATATCTGGGTGGGCTTAAAAAGTAACCACTGGGTTCTTATGAGAGAGGCAAGAAGGTCAAATAAAGGAGAAGGCAATGTCAAACAGAAGCAGAGATTAATCATGTGGCCACAAGCCAAGGAAAGCTGGCAGTCTCTAGTATTTGGAAGAGGCAAGGAATGGATTCAGATTCTTCCCTGGAGCCTCCAGAAAGAACAAGCCCTGCTGACGCCATGATTTTAGACTTATGAGATACTTATCTGACTTTTGACTTTGAAAATTATAAAAGAATAAAACTGTGTTGTCTTAAGCCACTAAATTTCTGGTCATATGTTACAGCAGCAATAGGAAGCTAATACACTTGCAATATAAATTGTAAACTTTTAATGAAAACTGACAGCTGCCTTCTCATCGTTGAAGCCAAACTACCTTCTCTCTTTGCTCTACTAGCCCACCTCCTGGGTTCTTGCACCACTTATTTCTACCTCTTGAAAAATTTGTGAGCCATCCTGGGCTGAGAAGTGGATTTATTCAACCAACGGCTCTACAACAGTGAAAAGTTGCCAGCTTCTTAGTGGTATTTCAGGTGTTCACCATACTTCTCTCTTCTTCAAACACATATCCTATAATGCCAAGAAAGTAATTTTTCCACCCTCACCTGGTACTTTTTTCCTGAGAATGTCCTGTATATAGATCTTTGCTGACTCATTCTACCACTAATTTCTAGCAGTATCTAATTTCTTTTTCTTACAGTATTTATTTCTTCGTCAGTTGTGTTATACACACAATTGGGATGAAAATTAAAACCTATCCTGACAGTTATATCTAAGAAAGAAGTACACCCAGCTTGCCAGATCACAATAACTTTTAAACATTAAAGTTCCTGAATCTGAAGTGTTTCAGGCAATATTGTGATTTATTGGTATATTATATTCCTATGACGACTGTAACAAACAACAGGAGTTTATCTTACAGTCTGGGAGTCAGAAGTCCAAAATGGGTCTCACTGGGCTAAAATCAAGATCTTGAAGGGCTATGTTCCTTCTGGAGGCTTTAGGGGAGAATCCATTTGCTTGCCTTTTCCAGATTCTAGAGGGCACCTTCATTCCTTGGCTCAAGACCCCTTCCCCCACCTTCAAAACCAGCATTTTAGCATCTTCAAGTCTCTCTCTTTCCTTTCTGCCTCCCTCTTCCACTTGTAAGGATCCATGTGATTACACTGGACCCACTGGGATAATCCAGGGTAATTTATCCATCTCAAAGTTAGATTATTAGCAACCTTAATTCCATTGCAAACTTAATTCTCCTTTGCTGTATAACCTAACATATTCACTGTTTCAAGGGATTAAGACATGGGCATCTTCTCTGAGGAGGGGATCATTATTCTGCCTATCAGAACTGATAAGAATATTTACTGGAATTTTAGTCATATCCTGACACTACTTAGCTGTAGAAACTTTGAAAAGCTAGTCCTTTTTTGTCCCATATGGGAAATCAAGAGTTCTGAACTAGCAACTCATCTGGATGAAGCAGTGAAAGAACTATTTGTATTTGAAAGATGTAAAAAATCTAAAGTAGATTCCATGCTATAAGCAAAATCTGTTTGGGGGAAAAGTCAGATTACAAAATATTCTGAAGTCCTACAAGGGACATTTTACTTATAACTAAAAGTCTAGAAGAATTCTCTTCTGAATAAAGGCTTCTCTGAAAACGTGAAAAACACCTCCGTTCATACTAATAGCCAATATCTTTTAAGTATGTTATTTCAAGTAGTCAACAATAAAAACAATAACTAAATTATTCACAAGTTATAGTCATTGTTCATTTGTCAGCATGCAAATTATTTTCCAAATCAGAGGAGGTTAAAAACATTACACAGTCTTTTTCAGAACTACTCCATAAAAGCAAACAGCAAGGCTATATAAATTTCTTTCTCTCTCTGTCTCTCTATAAAATCTCTCTGAATACCTACCTCAGAGTATTGTTACCACGGTTATATTTTCTACTATTTTTTTAGGTGAAGAATCAAGCTCAAAAACATTATGAGATTTGTCCAAGGTCACCCAGCTAGCAAGCAGTAAAGGAATGAAGCTTGAGCTTCTACCTTCAGAACAACACTGTTTTCTCCACAACAACGTCCCAAATATATTTCACTCTTTCATTAAAAAATGGAGAGAAAAAATCTAAAAGAATAAAAACAGGTGTCCATTGCCTTGATTGGTTAGGAGAGGGCCTCATCTGACCATTTCATTGATTATGAATCTTCATTTTGTTTATGGATTTCTGCCTCTGTTTTAAACCTTAGTCACACATTTCTATCATCTGCACAACTTGTAAGGGGCTTCCCTGGTGGCGCAGTGCTTGAGAGTCCGCCTGCCGATGCAGGGGACGTGGGTTCGTGCCCCGGTCCGGGAAGATTGCACATGCCGCGGAGCGGCTGGGCGCGTGAGCCATGGCCGCTGAGCCTGCGCGTCCGGAGCCTGTGCTCCGCAATGGGAGAGGCCACAGCAGTGAGAGGTCCGAGTACCGCAAAAAAAAAAAAAACCAAAAAACCTCAGACCCTGCCTTTAAAGAACTCCGGGTCTTTTAAGAGGAACGGGTACACAGAAAAATGATACAAGACAATGTCAGTGCAGAGATGACTTTACCCCAACATGGGCTGGATATATAAATATAGATAAAAAGATGATAGATATAAATGAAAGCTTAACTATCCTATTTTCCTATTTAAAAAATGTTAGCATAGGGCTTCCCCGGTGGCACAGTGGTTGAGAGTCCGCCTACCGATGCAGGGGACACGGGTTCGTACCCCGGTCCGGGAAGATCCCACATGCCGCGGAGCGGCTGGGCCCGTGAGCCATGGCCGCTGAGCCTGCGCGTCCGGAGCCTGTGCTCCGCAACGGGAGGGGCCACAACAGTGAGAGGCCCGCGTGCCGCCAAAAAAAAAGGCTGGTAAGGAATGATGAGAATATACTTCACCAAGAGTTTTTTATGGGTTGAGAGGTTCTTTGATTCACATCCGCAAATGAGTTTGTGTTGATATGAGAACTCAATTTACTAGGCCAATATATAAAGTTGTATAAAAAGATAGTAAACAGGATGTAGTAGATGAGGAATGTGAGAACTCATATGAGATTTTAGCACCATGAAGCTTCTTTCTTTATAAATAGACTTGACCAAAAAAAAGGAAAGAAAGAAAATAAACTAGGGAATAACTTTTAAAGAAGTTATTTGCTTCCTGAAATTTATTTTATTGTAAATCATTACATAAGAGTTGCTAGCCAAATTTTATAATAATGATATATTATGTTAATTAATCTTAAATTTTATCAATTAATAGTAAATAATAATTAAATTAAGCATACATTAAGTACATGAGGATCTCTGAGTAATGGCTTTATTTGTCTGAACATGGAGAAGGTATTCCAGAGATGTTGGGTCTTAGACCTGAATAATGATATATTATTCATGCCTGGTATAAACAAAAGGGGTAGAGGATGGGAGGGTCACAGAGGCATGGAAGTAAATGAAAAAATTGACAGACACGTATTATTTTCTGTCATCTTGGCCTGCTGTGCTTGTCGATCAAGCATCTCCCAATTTGCTGCCTCCCAAGTTGGCCTCCAGGACTTAACTCAACTTAACCAGGAGGAAATTGACCCAAGTACAACCCATGCTTCCAGGGCATGGCAATCACTAGCCTTGGGGTAGGGAGAAGACAGCTGCTCAGTTTTAAAACACCCAGACTGCATGGTTAGCTAACCAGTACATCTAGGAGTCAAAATTTGACTCATCCTATAAAATAAATTCACAATCTCTTATTTATTAGTTTCTTTATTTTTGCATTAAAATAATGTTTCTTAGTCTTTTCTGATTAGAAAAAAATTTAGAATGCACACATCAACACATAGTAAAATAAGTTGCCTATAATCCCACTACCCAGAAACAACCATTGTTAGCATTTGTATATAAATCATTCTAGTTTTCAGACATATTATTTCTTTAGAAAATAATAGTAGGTTGTTTTTTTTTTTTCACCTTGGGATGTAGCAAGCTGAAAACGTCCTCATTCCCACTATAAAGACAACAACAAAAGCAGTGAAATAGCAAGTTTATAACTTTCATTAAACCCATCAGAGATCTAGAGCACTGGGTAACCAACTAGCCTAAAATCTAGGAAGAGACAGGTGCCTCAGAAATATACAGGGAAAAAGTATTTGTTTACCTGAGGCAGAAGCTGCCAGACACTAGTAGGAAAAATCCAGCTGGAATAATTAAGGCATTGGTGGAGGCCAAGTGAGGTCTGGCAAGAGAGTGTATAGCCCCAAGAATTGTAGCTGTGTTGAGAGTTCTCACCCTCTTGCAGGCTATTCTTTAAGGATCCCACAAAAATGTTTCGTAAGAGTCTGGAAAAATGTCCCTGTGGTACAGGCCTGGGGGAGAGGAACAACAGATGTCTGCAGAAAAGGCATGAAACCCACCACACCTGACTCAGAGAACAAAAATCTTAATATTGGGGGGAAGGAGGGAGGACAAACCCGCTATAACCTTATGCCCTATTGTAACCCATTGCAGCTGGAGAAATGAACAGAAAAAGTTTCCACCCCTGAGGAAGGAGCAGGCATACCATGATGGGTCTCAGAACTACAGCTGGGGGAGGGAGCAATGACAAAGTCACAGCCAGGAGACCCAGGGCCACAATGCGTGCTCCAGTCTGAGGCTTAATCAGAAGTGAAAGAACACCTCCTGCCCCTCCCTTCACCACCAGAATAACAAGTGTAGAGTACCAAGGAATGTGAAATACTGCTGGGGTAATTGCAGTAGCAAAGAAGCAGATCAGTAGGAAGAGAGAACAAAGGGAAGATGTAAAGGTGAAGGTGGAAGAGGCACCGAGTAAAGCCATCTGATAAACCAGCCCTCGCCCTAAACACAAGGCATCATCACAGGCATTTGAAGATGGATTCTCCAGCAAGCAGGGTGCAGAGGAAGGAATAGGGTCTGCAGGACAGGGCCAGCTCTCTCTTCACCTGACAAGTTCCCTCATGGAACTTGGAGGCATATAAGAACCTGGCCTCCAAGGCATTATGAAAATACTTTAATCAAACATAGAGATAAAAACCTGTTTTATTTAAAACTTCTTAAGTTACTTACTATTGGAACACAGGGCCTGGGGGCCTCCACTGGTGCACTGTCACAGGTACAACATATGTCAGCAGTGTGCCTGGGCGGAAGGTGGCCTTACATAGGCTCATTCATCATGTTAGACAGAGAAAGACAAGATCTCCCAGCTTTGATCTTTTAGGTTTTGTTCTGTGCTTTTTCTACAAGATCCACTCTCCCAAAATTCACCTCATCTATTTTCAATACAAGTAGAATGCATGGTTTTCTTTCAAGGGATCTTTCCAAAGGGAAGATCTGAAAAATCAACAAAGGCCAATATTTTTCACATGACATATGAAACTTCTGTAAAATAGTGTACTAAATCTAACAAAGAGACGATAAAAGACAAGTGTCCAATTGTTGAACTTTCACCAGAGCAGTTTTAATTATTTTGTATAAATAAAAAATACGATTTCATAAACACACAAGTATTTTTCACCATATTTTCTGTGTATATCAATATCAAGCCTGCACATTTTTTCTGAGTTGGTCCACAATATCATGTGAATTACTTCACAGATATGGGGGTTTTGTTACTCACTGCCAAAAGCCACCTTAGCTATTCCACATGTATATGTTTTTCTAATACTTGGAAGTTATAAAGAATTAAACATTCAAAGTACATTTAACTCTGGTATAAGAAATACAGCATTCTAGAAGGTAAGAAAACAACATCTTCCTTATGAGAATGAGTAATTCAAAACCACATTCCCCAAACTGATTTATAAATTCAGTGCAATCCTAATTATAATTCCAGCAAAACTTCTTGTAGATATCTGTTATGGACTGAGAGCATACGCCTTCTCAAAATTTATATGTTGAATCGCCAACCCCAATGTGACTATTTGGAGATATGGGTCTTTGTGCAGGTAATTAAGGTTACATGAGGTCATAAGAGTTGGACTTTGATTCAACAGAACTAGTGTCCTTACAAGAAGAGATAAGAGATATCACTCTCCTTTTCTCTCTCATGCCATGTAAGAACACAAATGAGTCGGCACCTTGATCTGGACTTTCTTGTCTCCAGAACTGTGATAAATAAATTCCCATTGTTTAAACCATGCAGTTTTGGGTACTTTGTTACGGCAGCCTGAGCTGACTGACATACGAGTAATAGCTGACTCTAAAAATTTGTATGGAAAGCAAAGAAACTAGAATAGAATAGCCAAAGTACTTTTGATAATGAAAAGCAGTGTTAAAGGGTACACAGTATACTTATTATTTTAAGACTTATTATGACTTACAGTAATCCAGACTGTATAGTACTGACAAAAGGATAGATACATAGATCAATGGAGCAGAACAGAAAGTACAAACATAGATGTACACAACTATGGTCAACTGTTGACAAAGGTACAAAGGCAACTCAATGGAGAAAGGACAATCTTTCAAACATATTGTGTTGGAACAATTAGATATCATTATTGAGAAACTTAACATTGACCAATAGCTTATTCTTTATACAAAACTTAACTCAAAATATGGTTATAGACCTAAATGTAAAACATTTAATTATGAAACTTTCAGGAAAAAAATTTTTTAATTGGCTTAGGGAAACTGTTCTTAAATATGACTCGAAAATCATGGCTCATCAAATTTAAAAGATTGATAAATTATACTTTATGAAAATGAAAAACTCTGTATCTGTAAAAGATTCTGTTAAAAGAACAAAATACAACCTATAAACTGGGATAAAATATTCATTAATCATACCTCTAACAAAGTATTACATCCAGAATGTGTGTGTTTATATAAATGCAACAATATTCTAATAAAAAGCAAACCAACAAACAAAAATGGGCCAAGATTTGAACAGACACTTCATTAAAGTGGTGTGGATGGCAGTGAAGCATAGGAAAGCTGTTTAATGCCATTTCACTAGTTAAATGCAAATTAAAACCGTGTTGACATAACATTACACACTCATTAGAATGGCTAAAATAAAGCAAAACTGACCCCACCAAGTATTGATGAGAATGTGGAGAGATAGAACTCTCAAACATTTCTGGTAGGCATGCAAAATGGTGTGACGGGTCTGAAAAACAGTTTTCAGTTGCTTATAAGGTTAAACATAAGCATACCCATATGATCCAGAAATTCCCCTCCCAGGTATTTACTCTAGAGAGATGAAAACTTATATTCACAGAAAAAGTGGTGTGCCCATTTTATAACAGCACTGTTCTTATTCTTCAAAAAAAGGGAAACAGACTAAATGTTCCTAAGTGAGTAAATAAACTGTGGTACATTCATACAATGGAATATTACTGAGCAATAAAAAGGAGTGAATTAATGATACATGCAATCACATGGATGAACCTCAAGTACATAATGCTAAGAGAAGGAAGTCAGACAAGTGATTAACATACCACTTCCATTTATGTGACATTCTGGAAAAAGAAAAACTTGGGAGATGGAGAAGAGGTCAGTGGTTGCCAGGCATTCGGTTTGGGAGGAAGGTTTGACTACAAAGGTCTGAAGTAAAGGAAGTTTGGGGGTGGGGGTAGGAAAATGTTCTGTATCCTGATCGAGGTGGTTGTTACCTGACTTGATACATTTGTCAAAACTCATGGAACTGTACACCCTCAAAAGAAAGGGAATTTTACTGTATATACATTTAAAAAACAAATTTTAGAACTGTACCTAAAATCAAACCAACCAAAGCACAAAATATAGTCAGAATCCCCCTATTTCTCACCATTGCATTGCTACCACCATAAATCAGGCAACTGCTTTCTTTCTTGCCCCTCTAGACTCTATTCCCACATTACAGACAGAATAAACTTTCAGAAACGTAAGTCAGATGTCACTCCTCTGCTCAAAACCCTCCAAAGACTCCCCGTTTCATTCAGACTAAAACCAAAGTACTTAAAATGGCCTACGAGGGACTTTTTATGATTTGCTCTTCCACACTTCCTCTCCTAACATGCTCCTGTGTCCTATCCTACTCGGGTTTCACTGACTTCCTTATTGACTCGTCTTCAACACACACACTCTCTGGCCAAGGGGCCTTTGCCCTTTTTCCTCCAAATAAATATTCACTCCCATTCCGGCTTTCTTCAATGATCACCATCTCAATAAGGCCAAATTTGAACACTTATTTAATGCTAGAAGGTGTCCCTACCCAGTAATTGCAATTCCCCTGTTCAATGATTTTTCCCCTAACACTTATCATCTTCCATTAAACTAATTTATTTCCTTCTAAACTAATTTATTTCTAAACTAATTGATTTATTTCTGTTTATTTCTATGTGTCAATCGTCTGTATCCTAATACTAAAATGTAAGCACCAAGAGGCAAGAGTTTGGGTACTTTTTATTTACTGACGTAACCTAAGTATCTAAAAAAGATTCTGCCATTTCATAGGTGCTTCATAAATATTTGTGGAACAAATAAATAATTGAAAGCTATGGAAGTTTATAAGACTTACTGGGAACTCTTAAGAATGTATAAAAGAATATGACCCATTATACTATGTAATGACTTATATGGGAAAAGAATCTTAAAAAGAGTGGATACATGTACATGTATAACTGATGCACTTTGCTGTACGGCAGAAACAAACACAACATTGTAAATCAACTATACTCGAATAAAAATTTAAAAAAAAAGAATATGACCCATTAAAAGCAAAATTATATTTGTTCTACATGACCTGGCACTTTCACTAGCACTATCATGGCTTTCTCAAATGACAAGCTTTAGAACAATTCTATTCTAAGCCTGGCTCTATATCTAACTCATTATGAAATCTTAAGCAAGTCATTTTCTCCCCAGACCTGTTTTCTGTTCTACAAAATAAGGTGTTTAGAAAAAAGCTTTTCAGGAGCTGCTGTAGAGTTAGTAAAAATTCTTATAGACTTAGCACATTAGAATCATATCAGAAACTTCTATAAAATGCAGATGCCTGGGAAGGCGTCATCTCCAAATGTTCGAATATAATTGATCTTTGTGGAGCTTAAGCATAGATGTACAGCCAGGATTGGAAGCCACTGACCCAAAGCTCATGGTTCAACCATGTTCAAGAACAGTCTTCCGTGGATATGTTAGTGTGTTCAGGTTGAAGTTAAATGTGCCTCACGTTAAGTTGATCATATTGAGACGTATCTTGCTGAGTTGATCAATATCACCAACGCTGCTGCAGACACCAGGGAGGGATACTAAGAGGCTGCACAGACAAGAGTGGCTGAAGCTGGGCTCTGTGGGGGTGTCTTCCCATTTTACTGCTGCCTCTCCAAACTCCTTAAGCTGCTAAATACACCTCACATCTCACTTGCTTCCCTTCTAAACCTATATCCTTAAAGCTAAGTAGGTTGCTTGCTTACGCCAACACAGGTGGATATTCGTTATTTTCATGCACCCTTAGGAACTGTGCCGAACTTGAACAAAATCCTTTCAAGTTCTATGACTACCATTGATCGAATCTTGAATCTGAAACTTCAGAATCCTCACAATTAGCTGCTCAGACTTGTTCCAGAAATCTGAACCAAACCGACTGATCTCTGACTGTGTTTTGAGACCACGTTAAAAGAACAGCGCCTGGCGCCCTCCTACACCCTCAGGAGCTCAAATTCTGGTAGCCATCATCCAGTGTCATAGGCCTAATGGCACCTCCTTTTTCTTGCTCTCAAAATTGGTAGAAGTCTACATTTTTGAGAGCAGTGCCTCAGGCACCGGAATTGAGAACACTGGCAAAGCTAAGAAACTGGAAATGAAAATTTCAGCCAAACTAATGTTTTTGAGGTTTCCATGATGCCATATCTTCCATTTACATTTTTTTTAATATAAACTTCCCAACTACTTATTTTAACAGGATGCACAAAAAGTTACAAATATCCCCCATTAATTCTTTTGGAACTTCATTGCTTAGTTGTTGTTGTTTTTTAATTTCTTTACAATGGTGTGTTAGTTTCTGCTTTATAACAAAGTGAATCAGCTATACATATACATATGTCCCCATATCTCCTCCCTCTTGCATCTCCCTCTCACCCTCCCTATCCCACCCCTCTAGGTGGTCACAAAGCACCGAGCTGATCTCCCTGTGCTATGCAGCTGCTTCCCACTAGCTATCTATTTTACGCTTGGTAGTGTATATATGTCCACGCCACTCTCTCGCTTTGTCACAGCTTACCCTTCCCCCTCCCCATATCCTCAAGTCCATTCTCTAGTAGGTCTGTGTGTTTATTTTTTTTTTCTTAAGTTCCATATATATGTGTTAGCATACGGTATTTGTCTTTCTCTTTCTGACTTACTTCACTCTGTATGACAGACTCTAGGTCCACCCACCTCATTACAAATATCTCAATTTCATTTCTTTTTATGGCTGAGTAATATTCCATTGCATATATGTGCCACATCTTCTTTATCCATTCATCTATTGTTGGACATTTAGGTTGCTTCCATGTCCTGGCTATTGTAAACAGAGCTGCAATTTTGGTACATGACTCTTCTTGAATTATGGTTTTCTCAGGGTATACGCCCAGTAGTGGGATTGCTGGGTCGTATGGTAGTTCTCTTTGTAGTTTTTTAAGGAACCTCCATACCGTTCTCCAAAGTGGCTGTATCGATTCACATTCCCACCAGCAGTGCAAGAGTGTCCCCTTTTCTCCACACCCTCTCCAGCATTTATTGTTTCTAGATTTTTTTGATGATTGCCATTCTGACTGGTGTGAGATGATATCTCATTGTAGTTTTGATTTGCATTTCTCTAATGATAATGATGTTGAGCATCCTTTCATGTGTTTGTTGGCAGTCTGTATATCTCCTTTGGAGAAATGTCTCTTTAGGTCTTCTGCCCATTTGTGGATTGGGTTGTCAGGTGCCATGATCACTTGCAATTGCAAAGCAGGAGAATGATGTTCTCCTTTGTTTTACAAATTAAGACTCTGAGTCTCAGTAATCAAGAAATTTTTAGGACTTTGAATGCACATAGATATTTTCTTTGTCTCTGAACAAGTTCTATACCCTAATGTGGGACATACAAATTACACACTGAACCACTTCCCTACAACAGTGATCTCTTTCCTGATACTTTAACTTTTTCTTTTCTCTTACTTTATTTTTAAATGGAGAAATGTATATCATGCCTGTCATGTATCTTGGAAGAAAAGCCTCAATGTTAGTCAGTAATCAGTACAATCATTACAGATATTCATGCAGACATGAGGAGACTCAGAGGAGAGTGGAGGGAAGAGGATGTTCACTTCTCAGATTTTGCCTTTGCCTTTGTACTCAACCTGGGAATGAATTGTGAAGTGCAAGATTTAGCAGGGCAAATCCTGCCTAGGGAAGAGGGAAAGTCATCACAATGAAGAAAATATGCTCCAAATTTCTTTGTACTCCCAAGCCACTAAGTTCATGGTCACATTGGGACTGGGTCAGGAACAATGTCAGTAAGTTCCCTCTGCCTCTTGCCCAAGCTCTTCTTCCTAGATCTCTGTACGTCTGACTCCTTCTGGTCTTGTATGAGTTTAATTGTTCCCTTTTAAGAATTATGTTCTCCAACCATTCAATCTAAAATTACCTTGATTAATTTATACTGTGTATCATTATCTAAAAGTTTCTCATTTAGTCTGCTCCGTCCTTCAGAATATAACCTCCACAAGAGCAAGCAGTAACCTTGATATTCCTGTTACTCCTGAAGACGTACATTACCTATAATAGTACCTGGGTCACAGGGTATGCATGGTGGGTTTTTACTGATTAATGGGAACATGAATAGTCAGAGGAAAGAGTGAAAGTGTGTCAATAAGTACAGTCCCTTAGAATCTCCATAATAGGGAGGGGTGGGGGCAGAGACAACCTGGGGATCACTGTAACAGTAAATCATGTCTCGGAAAGGAAGAACCTGGCAAGCCACTGCATTTGAGATGCATTTCCCTACCCACCACTCCAGCCCACCAAAATAGCTGCTTATGGTAGGCAGAATAACAGCCTTCCAAAGATGTTCATGCCCCAATCCCCAAAAACCTGTGAACGTGTTACCTTACAAGGTCAAAAGGACTTTAGAGATGTGATTATGTTAAGGGTTTTGAGTTGAGATTTTCCTGGGTTATCCACATGGCCCAATCTAATCGTGTGTGTCCTTAGAATTGGAAGAGCAGTGCAGAAGAGTGGGCCAGAGAGACGGCATGTAAGAAACACTTGACCCAGCATTACTGGCTTTTACCTTCCTTTTATGATGGAGGGACAGAGCCACAAGCCAAGAAATGTGGCAACCTCTAGAATTAGAAACACCCTTGAGTTTCCAGCAGAAAGAAAATGGGGACATTGGCCCTCTGACCATAAGGAACTGAGTAACTGAATTCTACAAATGAGCTGAATCACCAGGAAACAGATTCTCCCTTAGAATCTCCAGAAAGGAGCAAAGCCTGCCAACACTTTAACTTTAGCCTGATGAGATCAATATCTAACCTCTAACCTCCAGAACTGTGAACAGGTTTTTTGTTGTTTTGTGATATTTTGTGATAATATTTTACAGCAGCAATAGAAAACTTATCACAACAGCCCTAAATCAGAAAAATATGGCAGAATGAAATGCAAGTAAAATAAGGGTACGCATGTGGTGGTGGAGTGCAGACACTTAACCCTTCATCCACTCCTCTGATGTGTCCTTTGATCTGTGTTTCAAGTTACATGGAACTGATCTTTCAGAGACTTTCTTCAACAAAATATTCCAAAATTATTTTATTCAAGTTTTATTTTAAAGCATTGAAAGAATTTAAAGAGCAAAGCCATGATAGCACATCTCTTTATTCCACTGTGGTTAAGAGGGTCTCTCTCTCTCTCTCTCTCTCTCTCTCTCTCTCTCTCTCTCTCTCTCACCTCTATCTCTTTCTGTCTCTTACTCCTGCATTGTCATTGATTATGGACACTGAGAAGGCAATTTTTTTCTTTCTTAATGGAGACAGTAAAATCTAGAGGAACAGTCTAAATTTCCCTATAGGATCTATACTAGTTACTCCATGTTATGTACCAGTTGATAATATTAAAACTATATTTTCTAGAATTACCATATGACCCAGCAGTCCCACTACTGGGCATATATCCTGAGAAAACCATAATTCAAAACGACACATGCATCCCAGTGTTCATAGCAGCCCTATTTACAATAGCCAGGTCATGGAAGGAACCTAAATGTCCATCAGCAGAGGAATGGATAAAGAAGATGTGGTACATATATACAATGTAATATTACTCAGCCATAAAAAGGAATGAAATTGGGTCACTTGTAGAGATGTGGATGGACCTAGAGAGTGTCATACAGAGTGACATAAATCAGAAAGAGAAAAACAAATATAGTATATTAATGCATATATGTGGAATCTAGACAAATGGTATAGATGACCTTTCTTGCAAAGCAGAAATAGAGACACAGATGTAGAGAACAAATATATGGATACCAAGGGGAAAAGGGGGGTGGGTGGGAGGAACTGGGAGCTTGGGATTGACATATATACACTACTGATACTATGTATAAAATAAACAACTGAGGGAAACATACAGTATAGCACAGGGAACTCTACTTAATGCACTGTGGTGTCCTAAATGGGAGGGAACTCCAAAATGGAGGGGATATATGTATATGTATGGCTGATTCATTTTGCTGTTCATTAGAAGCTAACACAACATTTTAAAGCAACTATATTCCAATAAAAATTAATTTTAAAAAACCAATATTTTCTTTTCTTAATTAAACTTTTATGTTTATATAACTGTAGCTTCACATAGAGTGGTAAGAAAGAAAAGAGAGTTATCCCATATACTCTTTATCCAATGTTTGGTTCACATCCTCCAGAGCTTCCCAGATGAAATCTGAAACTGGCCCCTACACACAGGGCAAGGAAAGACAGAGGAAGGAGGCAGACCATTATAGATTGGTAGGTGGCAGTATTAATAAGCAAAGGAACTTACATATGAGAATTGTTTTGGGTGGGCTCAAGACTAGATCTCTGCACCTTACCTCCAGAATCTTAAAACTTTATACAGAAGCCTTAACTGGGTTCATTCACATATTCAGTCCAGATGGTCTCAACAATACCTTTCTCTCTCAAGGCCACATCCTTCAAAGGCTCTCACTGTGGCATCAGTGGGCAGAGTATACATTCCAAGGACAGGGGAGGGGGTGAGGAGGGTTTGATTGCCCAGGTCAAGTTCTCAGGTTAACCAGAGGTCAGGTCTTTTTGATAACCTTCTCCAACACCAATTTACCCCAATGGTAACATCTTGTAAAAACTATTGTTGGATATCACAACTAGAATATTGACATATATACAGTAAAGATATACAATATTTCCATAACATCAAGGATCTCTCATGTTGCCTTTTTAAATCCACACGCACTTCCCTACTGCTCCCATCTCCTCCCTGGCAACCATTAACCCACTCTCCATTTCTATAGCTTTGTTATTTCAAGTATGTTATATAAATACAGTCATACAAAAATGTAACCATTGAGATCACTTTATTCACTCAGCATAATTCTCTGGAGATTTATCCAGTTTACTGCCTCTATTGATAGATTGTCCTTTTGTAATTTCTAAGTATTATTTCATGGTATGGATATACCAGTTTGTTTAGCCATTTACCCACTGAAGGACATCTGTGTTGTTTCTAGTTTTCAATTATTATGAACAAAGCTGCTACAAACATTCAAGTAAGGATGTTGTGTGAACCTAAGCCTTCATTTCTCTGAGATGAATGCCCAGGGCTGAAATTGCTGGGTCCTGTGACTCTAGCATGTTTAGCTTTTTTAAGAAGCTGTCAAACTTCTTCCAGAGTGATTTTTTACATTTTGCATTCCTACCAGTAACGGATGAGTGATGAGTGACTCGTTTTGTCTGCATCCTCACCAACACTTTGTCTTGTCACTCTTTTTTATTTTAGTCATTCTGATAGGTATATAGTGAAATATCATTGTGGTTTTAAGTTGCATTGCTTTAATGGATAGTAAGATTGAACATCTTTTCATGAGCTTATTTGTTGTTATCTGCAAATTCTCTTCGGTGAAACGCCTGCTTCTGCTTTTGGCCCATGTTCTAGTTGAATTGTTTATTTTTTTTAAAGTTGAATTTTGAGAGATTTAAAAATGTATTCTAGACACTAGTCTTTTGTCTGATATCTGGTTTGAAAATATTTCCTTCCAATTTGTAGCTGATCTTTGCATCCTCTTAACAGGGTCATTCACAGAACAAAAAGTTTTAAAAGTCTAAGAACTTTTGCCTAGCCTTAGATCCCAAAAATTTCCTCCGATGTTTTGAACTAAAAGTGTTATAGTTTTATATTTTACATGTCAGTCTGAGATTTGTTATGAGTTAATTTTTGCATGTTGTGTGAAACTTGGTCAAGGTCCTTTTTTTTTAACATACGAATGTCCAATTGTTCCAACATTATTTGTTGAAAAGTCAGTCTTTCCTCTGTTGAATTGCTTTTGCAGCTTTGTTAAACATCATTTGGGCATATTTGTGTGGGTATATTTCTGGGTTCTCTATTCTATTCCATTGATTTATCTATCTATTTTTCCACCCATACTACAGTCTTAATTAATATAGTAACATGCTAATTCTTGAAATCAAGTAGACTGATTTCTACCACTTTATTCTTCTTTCTCTAAATTGTTATAGCTGTTTAATTCCTTTCCCTTTCTATATAAATTAGAATAATTTTGTCTATATCTCCAACAAGAAACCTGCTGGGATTTTGATAGGAACTGTGTTAAGCCTACATATGAATTTGGGGAGAATTGACCTGTTTACTATATTGAGTCTTCTAATTCATGAGCAAAGTATGTCTCTCAATTTATTTAGAGTTCTTCTGATTTCTTTCATCTGTATTTTGACTTTTCAGCTACCATTCCTGTATATGTTTTGTTAGATTTATAGCTCAGTGTTCCATTTTTTTGAGTAAATTTAAATGGCATTGCATTTTTAATTTCAATGTCCATGTGCTCATTACCAGTAAATAGAAACATAATTTGTTTCTGCATGTATCCTGCAACCTTGCAAGTTTTTATCTCTAGGCTTTTCAAACTTTATTATCATAAATTCCTTGAGATTTTTTACATAGACAAATCAGGTATTCTGCAAGTAGGATCAGTTTTATTTCTTCCTTTCCAATCTCTATGCCTTTTATCTCCTTTTCCTGTCTATTGCACTGGCCAGAATTTTCAGTGCTATGTTGAATAAGTATGGCAAGAGTTGACATCTTTGCCTTGTTTTTTTATCTTAGGGAGAAAGAATTCAATCTCCCATCGTTAGACATAGGGTTTTGGCATTCATTTTTATTCAAGTTGAGGAAGTCCCTCTCTATTCCTATTTCTCTCCAATATTTTTTATCATAAATGGGTGCTCAATTTTGTCCAGTGCTTTTTCTGCATCAGTTGATATGATCATGTATTTTTTCTTTTTACTTGTTAATATGGTGGATTACATTGATTGATTTTCCAATACTGAACCACCCTTGCATCCCTGAAATAATCCCCACTTGGTCATCAGTGTATAATTCTGTTTACTTGTTGCTGAATTCTGTTTGCTAATATTTTGTTAAGGATTTCCACAACTATATTCATGTGCTATGTTAGTTCATAGTTTTATTTGTGTCCCTCTGATATGGGTATCAAGGCATACCGACCTCATAAAATAAATTGAGACATATTTACTCCTCTCCTATTTTCTGGGAGAGATTATGTTTAATTAGTGTTAATTTTTCTTTAAGTGTTTGTAGAATTCTTCAGTGAAACCATCTGGGCCTGGAGATTTTTTAGGGAGGGATTTCTTTTATTATAAATTCAATTTCCTTAACATTTATAGGGCTATTCAAATTATTTGTTTCATATTGGGTCAGTTTAGGTAATGTATTAGTTTCCTATGCCCCCCATAAAAGAATACCATGAACTGGGTGGCTTAGAATCACAGAATTATTGCCTTCAGGTTCTGGAAACTAGAAGTCCAAAATTAAGGTGTCGGGAAAGTCATGTTCCTTCTAAAACCTGTAGGAGAAGGATCCTTGACTTTCTCAGCCTCTGGTAGTCCCAGACATTCCTTGGCTTGTGACCATGTAATTCCAGTCTCTGTTCCCATCATCACATGGCATTCTTCCTGCGTCTGTTCACATCATCTTCGCTCTGTGTGTCTGTGTCCACATTTCTCATTGTTATAGGGACATCAGTTATATTGGATTAGGGTCCACCCCAATGACCTTATCTTAACTTGCTTAAACCCACTAAGACTCTATTCCCTAATAAATTCACATTGTGAAACACTGGGGTTAGCACTTCAACATATCTTTTTGGAGAGGACGCAATTCAAACATAATAAGTAGTTTCAGTTTGGGGAGGAATTAGTCAATTTCATCTAAGCTGTCAAATAAAATGTGTGCAGAGTTTTCCATAGTATTTCCTTATTAATCTTTTGATGATTGCAGGATCTGTGGTGATATTCCATATTGTGACTGGTATTGGTAATTTGTACTGTCTCCATTTTTCTGTCTATCTTGCTAAAAATTTGTCAATTTACTGATCTTTTCAAAGTAACTCTTCGTTTCACTGATTTTTTCTACATTTTGTTTCGATTTCGTCGATTTGTACTCTTACCTTTATTATTTCCTTCCTTTTTCTTACTCTAGGTTTATTCTGCCATTTTTTTCTAAGTGCTTGAAGTGGGAGCTTAGATTATTGACTTGAGAATTTTCTACTTTTCTAATATATACATTTATCATGATAAGTTTTCCCATCAGGACTGGTTAATTATCTCTCACAAATACTGATATGTTGTATTTTCATCTTCATTGAATTCATTGTGTTTTTTAACTTTCCTTGAGACTTCCTCTTTGAGCCATGGATTATTTAAAAGTATCCTGTTTAGTTTCCAAAGGTTTGGATGTTTTCCTTTTATCTTTCTGTTCTTGATATCTTTGTTTCCATTTTGGTTGGGGAACGCTCTGTGTGTGATTTCAATTCTTTTACATTTGTTGAGGTTTGCTTTGTGCTTCAGATCTATCTTGGTATATGTTTAATGAACACTTGAAAAAATATATATTCTGCTGCTTTTAGGTGGAGTGTTCTAGAAATGTTCATTAGATCCTGTTGGTTTATGGTGTTGTTAAGTCCTTCTATATCCTTTATGATTTTCTGTCTAGTTGTTTTATCAGTTGTTGAGAAAAAGTGGTTAAAGTCTGCAACTATAACTGTAGATTTGTCTATTTCTCCAGTCTGTTCTATGAGTTTGTTTCTTCACAGGTTTTGAAGCTGTTTTTTGTCATGTACACATTTAGAGTACCTATGTCATCTTGGTAGATTGACCTTTTTATCACTGTGTAACCTCCCTCTCTGTCTCTAGTAATTTTCTTTGCTCTGAGGTCTACTGTATCCGATATTAATATAGCCACTCATGATTTCTTTTGAATAATACTAGCATGATATATCCTTTTCTAACTTTCTTATATAGCTATATTTGAAATGAATTTCTTATATACAGCATATAATTGAGTCATGTTTTTAATCCACTCAGCCTATTTTTGTCTCTTAACTGTTGTATTTAGACCATTTAAATTTAATGTAATCATTGATATATTAGAGCTTAAAACTGAGTTTTTTTGCTTTTATTTGTTTTATCTTTTTTGTTTCTATTTCCTTTCTCCCTGCCCTACCGTGTGTTACTTAACATTATTTATTTCAATTTGATTTATCTATAATATTTTGAGCACATCTATTTGTATAGCTTTTCTTAGTGATTTCTCTATGTATTGCATTAAATACATGTAACTTATCAAAGTCTTCTGGTGGTATTAATTTACCAGTTTGAGCAAAGTGCAAAAGCTTCATGTCTCTTATGTCCCTGTATCTTCTGTCCTTTATAATACAACTGTCTTAAATATTTCCTCTACATATATTTAGAAGTACATCAGACAATTTTATAATTTTTACTTTAACTGTCAAATATGATTTAGAAAACTCAAGAGGAGAAAGGAAACCTATTGTTTTATCATATTACTGCTCATCGTGTTTTGTTTTGTTTTGTTCCTGATATTCCAAGATTCCTTCCTTATAGTTTCTTTTCTGTTTGGAGAACCACCTTTAGCCATTCTTTTAGGGTAAGTCTACTGACGACAAATTTTCTTACTTTCCCTTCATCTGAGAATGTCTTGATTTCACCTCCATTTCTGAACAATATTCTCACGGGATACTTGATTCTGTGTTGATAGTTCTTTTCCTCAGCAATGTAAAAATGTTACATCACTTCTTGCCTCCATGGTTTCTGATGAGAAATCTGCTATTATTTGTACTGCTTTCCCTTATAGGTAAGGTGATGTTTCTCTACAATTGCTTTCAGCATTTTGTCTTTGTCTTTAATTTTTAGACGTTTGACTATGATATGTCTTTGTGTGGATTTCTTTGGGTTTATTATGTTGGGATTTTGCTCAGCTTCTTGAACCTATAGCTTTAAGTCTTTTGCCAAATTTGGGGATTTTTTTCAGCCATTTTTCTTCACATGTTCTTGGGACCGTGTTCTTTTCCTTTCCTTCTTTTTTTTTTTTTTCTAACATTTATTCTCTCCTTTGTTCATATTGGATTATCTATATTGCTTATATTCCAGTTCACTGATTTTTCTTCTCTGTTCACTTTATTATGCTATTGAAATCACCCAATTAGTGTTGTATTTTGATTACTGTATTTTCCAGTTCTAAAATTTCCATGTTTTTCTTTATGCATTCTATTTACTTGTTAAGACTTTTTTCTTCCTTTTTTCCTTCTTCCCTTTCTTTCTTTCTTTTTCTATTTCACATTTGTTTCAAGTGTGTTTTTAATTGCTCATGAAGCATTTTTTAAATGCTTTACTACTACTTTAAAATCTTTGTCAGAAATTTGTGTCATCTTAGTTTATTGATTTTTTAAAAATTCCATTAGAAATCTTCCTTGTTCTTGGTAGGATAAGTAATTTTCTGTAAAGCCTGCACATTTAGGGTACTATGTTAGGAGACCGTGAATCTCATTTGTTTTTGTTGGCTTTGGTGACACCAAGGTAGGGAGGAAAGGCTGATACTTCCTGCTGGAGTTTTCACTGATACCACCTGGGCTGGGGGTTTGGGATACCTCCTAAGACCCTAGAAATTGTATTAACAGAATGAATCTAGGTGCCTCACTTGGCCTTTGATGGCATGGGTTGAGTGGGGCCACAGGACTTTTTTTTGTTTGATGTTCTGCCAGACTGAAGCTGTTATTTTCTGCAGAGTGTCTGTCTTTCTGGGCTGTCCCTTTCCTGGTCCTTTGGCTAAAGAGAAGAGGTTTTTTTTGTCTGCATTCTCGGACATTTCTGGTTTTGTCAGCTCCAAGTCTGGGACATCTGAGGCCAAAAAAACCCCCCAGGAACTCACTGTCTTGTCACTCTTGGGTCCCAAGGTCTAGCTTGCTCACCTTCTTCTGTCCATCCTTCTGTCTTCTTATGCTTATTACAATCTCCAGAGTTTTACTTGTGATTACCAGGAGGAATAGGGCCAAGTGTATGTCCTCCATCTTCCCATTTGTGGAAGTCCCATAGTTTTCTTTAAAATTTTTTTTATTTAATGAAAAAAGATCATAATCAACAGCACCCTCATCTTAACAGTCATTTGCTATTATCAATGTCTTCCTTCTTAAAACAATTGTCATTTTTGCTCAAGGAGACACTGAAGCAGAAAATACAGATTTTTTTGTGACAGCCCTTCCTTCCAGGGCCTGGTGCTGGCCTCTGATGGATGACCACTGTCATAGGTTCTGAAATCTCTGTGCACACAGGCTTCTAACAGATGAGGTATGAGTGAGTCACAATTAAGCAAAATGAGTTTGTTGCAGAATTGTGAAAATAGAATCTAGTCCAAGCAAAGGCAAAATAGTTGGCAGATCAAAGAGCATTGCTCTGAATGATGAACCATTACATGGTAGAAGACAAATAAAAATAAAATTGAGAGAGGCAGCCAAAGGGGTGGTGCACGACCAGTGGGGAATGTAGGCATTGCCAGGAGTAGAGCCTGAATGTGGGAAAGTGGGTGAACAACTTCAGGGTTCAGACTGCTTTCCCAGAGAGAGAGACAGAGATAGAGAGAAGGGGACGAGACTTTGAGGCAGGGAGAGAGAAATTCTGTCGGAGTCACCTCTGCTGGGCACCGGGAGAAGCAAGGAAAACTCAGAAGGGGCCACTGGCAACGAAGACTGGAGTTGCCTTGGAGGAGGGCAGGAGCCGGGTAGAAGGGTTGGAGCTTTGGCCAAGCGCACTCGCAAGATCAGAGCGGACGCCTGGGAGGAGACTATCTGGCGGTCGCACGGTGCAACGCTTCCCCGCCCGGGAGGAGCGAGGCTCAGACAGCACCTTGCCGCGGTGGTCCCAGCCTGCGCGCCTCCGTGCCCGCGCGCGTCTGTCTCTGCGCTCTGGGAACCGGGTCCTAGCACCGAAGACTTCCCATCCCTCGCCCGCACTTTCAGTCTTTCTTCTCAACGCGCGCATAGACAATGGATGGCAACTCCCTGCTCTCCACACCCAGGTAAGACCTGCTTCCCCCTCTGCCCAACCCAATGCCCATCAATCTCCGTTCTCTGCTATGAGTCGCTCGCGAACTTGCCCTGCGGGCGCCGCGGTCTGCGCGGGGCTCGCGAGGAAACCGAGGACTCTGAACTTATAATTAAGTCCGGCCGCGGCTGTGCGAGGAGCTCTAGGGAGATCGAGGGCCCTGTCAACTGGCCCACAGGGAGCGGTGCTGGATGAGCCTCCGAGCCAGAGCAGCACAGGGTGGGAGAGAGCTCGTGTCGGTCTCTAGGGCGGGGGCGCTGGGGAAGCCTGGAGCTTGGACTTTCTGTGGACCCAGCCTGGAGAGGTTTCGCGCCTTGTAGAGAGACAGGTTCCAAGGTAGGGATAAAAATAGGAGGGAGCAGGACCAGGGTAAAGTACCCCTACATCCCGTCCCTCTGGACCCGGGCGAGTGTCTGCGGTTGCTGGGCTGGGGAGACAGAGATGGGAGCGATTGCCCCTAACGCCCTACCGACCGGAGACCCTGGATAGAAAAGACCTCTGTCTGCCCCAGTCCCACCCGCCTCAGCTGCCCCCAATCTCCTGCCAGGCTGCGAGTTCCTCCTTAGCATCTCTGGCCTCCAGCGTTCCCTGACCATACCAGCCCTGGGGTCCGCACACGGGGGAGTCAGGCCCGCCACCTTAGACGCTGCCGGGGGCAGCAACATGTTTTCCCTGATTTGCGTTTCGTCCTGTCTCCTCTCCCTTTCCCTCTATTCCGCGGTCCTTCCAACTCAGTCCTTTGCGAATTGAAGAAACAGATTTTAAGATTTCTACCCGCATAAACCTCAGGGGTGAATTGAGGCGATCACTGGTTGGGTTCCGCCAGCCGGGCAGGTGGCTTTTGCGCCCTTTGTGCTCCGCGCGGAGCGTGCGCACCGAGAGCACGGGATGCTGCTGCCCAGGGGTGAAGGTGTCTCACTGCCGCCTGCACAGCCCCACCTTTCCTAGGCAAAAGGGACTTCGTGTTGACCATTCTTTTCCCCAAGCAAACGTTTAGGCAGCTACCAGCCGCGTATCAGGCACTGGGATAAACATATGAAGCTCGAATTCTTGGAGAGCACTTAAATCCAACATCCACAGGCTGAAGCACACACGGAGCTGATACTATTCTGCCGAGTAGTCGAGCTGGCGGTGGGACTGAAGTGGGGAGTAGTAGAGGAGGATGGACACCGCTTTTCAACCCTGTTAAAGACTGCCATCTAGGGGCTTGAAGTATTTATATTCTGCAAGGAAATGGAGCTTTCCCAACTCCACAGGCATTTCCTCTTTGAGCATCCCTTCCCTGGCGGGCTAGCAAAGGGCTCTAAAAAGATTTCTAAGCATGGCCTGAAGCTACTCAAATCTCTGAAAAGGACAATAAGAACCACAGGAATACTTCTTAAAACTTCAGATAGATGGATAGATGATAGATAGATAGATAGATAGATAGATAGATAGTCATTATTTTTAGTTTAAAGTGTGAGGCATTTGAAAGTCAAGCAAACTGGGGGTTCACTTTCTGCACTGTCTGTTCTACAGCCTGAGGTCTTTAGTATTGAAATGGTGAGCTGTGTGGTTCCAACATCCCAATAGAGACATTTCGATAGGAGAGTGCCTGCTCTAAATTCAGTTTTGCTGATCAATACTGTCGTGCTCGAATCGGGATTATATATCTATTCAAATGCTGAGACATTTTCTAAAATATTAGAAACACATTATGCCAATAACTCCTTAAAATTATTTCTGTTGCAGTACTCTAAAATGACCTTCTAAGGAGAAAACGAACGGCAATGAAATTGCTCTGTATCTTGGAGTAGCCGGTAAAAATGTTAATATAGAATTAACATCAGCTGTGCAAATTAATCCTTTTGAATATTACTATTTATTCACCAAGACACATCACATTTCTACAACTCAGTGTAATAATTCAGCTACTTTATTAGGGTCCTTATTCATATAAAACGATTCAGTTCATTTTATCGCCTATTTCATTGACTACAAGAAATCCAATTTTCTTTCTATAATATTTAATTGATATGCCAAAAATGAACTAGAATTTTTAAAAAGTAGAAATATTATATTCATTGTACCTCTTGTCCACAAAACTTTGAAATTTAGGTAATTGATGACGATACTTTATACAAACTTTTCAAGAAAATGGCAGTCAAGGGGAAAATCAAATTGTTATAAATCAATATCTGTATTGTCTAAATCTGAAATGTTTTCAGTATCTAATAAAATTAAGCTGGTGATTATAAGTCACTGTTTCTCTTAAGAATTATAAAATAATTTGACACTCTAACAATTGGGCAGATATGACAAAATGATTTTGTAATATATCAAGTTAATTATGGAATATATTTTTATGTTGGATTTTAGATTTTAAATTTTTTAATGAATCAAAGATATAAATTACTGAAACTTTAATCACAGTATTCTGTGGAGATTGATCTTATAATTTTATTTGATTCATATACTTTAGAAATTTTGTAGGATGGTTTTTTAAAAAGGAATTATTTATGTTTTTTTGAGTTATCCCACTATATTACCTTACCTCTGTGAAAGCTCCAATGAGGTTTTACTTTGAATATTTTCATCTTTAAATGTGCAGTGTTATGTGGATTACATTACAGATTTCTTAAAACCACTGTTTATCAAAGCTGGAGGGTGTCTCAAAGAAGGAAGCTGAGCTGTGGAAGGATGAAATTTTCCTGTGTTAGTTGCATTGTAGACCCAGAACCCAAATGTTTTCTGACTAGTAGTCTAGTTCAAGGAAGAAAAAAAAAAAAAAGAAGGATGTTTTTGTTTTGTTTTGTTTTTTTAGATCTAAAAGTTTGGGTAAAGATTCTTTAGTCATCTCTTTTACAAAAAGTTTATTTGATTTGCTAAGGTTACATAACTGGGAACTATGAAAATAAAACAGAATCCAGAATTCTCACCCAGTGTGTTCTATTGCTGTAGTACGTTGTACTACAATACAGTTACCTCTCACAAAAGGAAAGTCGGTCTCACTTACACTGGTAACTAGTGTGTGGATAGTAAAGTTGGAATTTTATTAAGTGTTATACCCTATATGAAATTATTTGATCATCACATCCCTGTGAGTTAATTATGACAGACATAATTGTCTCCACTTCCTTGTTGAAAAAATTGAAGTAAAAGGAAATTAAATGAAGCAAATAATTAGATTTTAAATCTACACAGTAGTATGCAGCAGAGCTAAGTTGTCTACAAAGTTCTTCTAACTTCAAGTTCAGTTTTCTTTTTTGTATTGATTGAAAATCCACACTTTATTTTAAATGGGGTAGAGGGGAAGAGATCCTGGTGCACAGTTTGGACAAACACTGATATCATTAGAACACATGGGGGCAGTCTAAAAGCCAGATCTTCGTTTAAAGCCAGCAAATGCTGAAAATACCATTTTTGCAAACAGAAATAATTTGTCACCTTGACCATATCTAAGCTTGAATTTGAAATTTAAGAAAGAAGTGATTTATTTTCGAAATCACTTGCATTTTTTATAATTTAGTTTTGTTCTTTTTATTCTGTGTGGCTTAGTGGATTCTATTTCAGTAATAATGTCAGGTTTTTTATTGGAGTATAGGTGATTTACAATGTTGTGTTAGCTTCAGGTGTACAGCAAAGTGATTCAGTTATACATGTACATATATCCATTCTTTTTCAGATACTTTTCCCACTTAGGTTATTACAGAATATTGAGTAGAATTCCCTGTGCTATACAGTAGGTCCTTGTTGATTATCTATTTTATATATAGTAGTGTGTATATATACTAATCCCAAACACCTAATTTCCCCCCTCCATGGCACTCTGAATGGAAAACACATTAAAGGCAGACTTTTGAGAAATAGCTATTTTGATTTAAATTTCCCATCAGTTGATTTTAACCAAGCCTAAGTTTAACCTAGCAATAAAGCTAAAGCCCATCAGAATCAAAATTTTGTCTCTAAGAATGTTAGTTTTATGGGAAAAAAACAAACAATTTTTTCAGTGGGGCAAGCAACCCAATGCTATAAACTAGACTAAAGTCCTCCATCAACAACTTTTTATTGAAAGATTATCTGTTTTCAAGTTTAAATAAACAGAGAAATTCAAGAGTACATCTACATTTCTATTTATCAGAAACTCTCAGAAAAAAATTAATCTATCACTCTTAGCAAGTTGGGGATCAGGGACAAATATCAGATTCTGTCTTAAATCTAAACTTGAGATTATTCTCTATCTTGGAATGCATGTTCTTTACAAACTCAGGGCTGATGTGGCCACATTCCCCAATTTCTAATTCTCAGGGCAACACTGCCCAGGAGGTGCTATTTATTATAGAGAAAGAAACTAGAAAGTCCTGGTGCTCAGGACTCTGAGATCCTACATTGCTGAAGGGTAATAAACATCTGAAGAAGAGATGGAAACTGTAAAGGCAGTTTCCCATAGAAACATTATAAGAAGTCTTGACACCCACCATGTATGCTACTTTTCACGCCCTGACACTTTTAGGGGCCCCTGATCTCCATCCCTGTGGTTCCTTTAGTAAAATGTGTATCTGCTGCCGGACAATCAATTTGCAAATGAACTACTAGAGCTCATCTCATTCACAAAGGGCACCTTCATCTAGTATTATTCATCTGAAGGGAGTTTTACTCTGTGATTGAAGGTTACGGCTATAAGGAATTGTAAAGAGGGGAGGAGGAAAAACTGGTGTGTTGGATATTCGGAGACCATTGGGAGATGTAGCGCTTAATTCTGTTCTGAACTTAACGGTTGTGACTGTGGAATTAATTGCTTGACTTGTTGATTCTCCACATCCTCCTGTTTACAATAACGTATGCCCTACATATACTGATCTTCTGGGTCCCTTTCACTTCTAACCGTCTATAATGCCATGACCTTTATTGTAGCAGTGACTCTCAACTGGGCATGATATGGATGAGCATCTCATTCTCTTGAAATATACAGGCAAAATCAAGGCATTAAAAAAAAAAATAAAAACGGGGCTTCCCTGGTGGCGCAGTGGTTGAGAGTCCGCCTGCCGATGCAGGGGACACGGGTTCATGCCCCGGTCCGGGAAGATCCCACATGCCGCGGAGCAGCTGGGCCCGTGAGCCATGGCCGCTGAGCCTGCGCAGCCGGAGCCTGTGCTCCGCAATTGGAGAGGCCACAACAGTGAGAGGCCCGCGTACCGCAAAAAAAAAAAAAACAAAACAAAAACCGAAGCAACACTCACCCATCCAAAAGAAAGCCCAGTTCAGAGAATGGGTTAGTTTGTTTTTAAATCCCCATCAAGCTGAGTTTCAGAACGAGCACAACGTGGAGCACAGCCCTCAGCCAATCCATGATGGACACATTGGATGAGAGAGAAACAGACCTTTGTCATTTTAATCCCCTGGATTTTGGAGTTGTTTGATTCTGCTACATCACCTAGCCCACTGTGCCTTACCCTGTCACCTTCAGGGCTGAAATGGTAGGTGGTCTGATGGGCTGCTGACTCGCTTGTGAAGGTTTCCAAAGGATCTCACAGCTTCTCTTCTTGCTCTGAACTTCAAAAATCCTCATCACTATCTAACAGTATGTTCCTGGTGTAGTGATATAAGGATGGGGTTGGAGAAAGGGAGGAATGGAATTCACGCTAATTGTTGAATCAGTCAGGAACCAGGCCTTATAGACCAGTTCTAGGCAATAACAACAAATACAGTGACCTGTAGCTCTCCCCTCCTAAGGACATGGAGTGTGAACCAGGAATCTCACTCATCCTGATATCAATTCACACACCGCCCATTTCACAGCCTCACACAACTGCTGCCGTTCAAGGACATAGTAGGGCATCATCTACACATTTAACTCGTGCAAATTCAATACTACATGTTCAATTTCCTTTTTTATTCTTCCATTTCTCTGCCTCTCTTTCATTATTAAAAATATGGGAAGCTTACATTTAACTTGTATTTCTATCACATATTGTATAGAAATCTATATAGTCTGCACGCACCAAAAAACAAAACTTTATTAGACTTTTTTGCAAAATCCAACATGCCACGATTTCTAAGCTTCTTAAAGGAGTTTCAAAGGTTATTTTGACTCCACACAATTTTCAAGATAGACTATGACATTAGACCTGAAATCCCACATTAGCTGCTTCTCCGTTTCACAGTGATTGTCAAAACACTGATTTTGGTAATATGTCTCCATGAGAAGAGGAGGACTGGAGAGTCAGTCAGGCAGCACTCTCTCCTCACACCTTCATGATTCTGGGATAGAGGAAGACCCATTTCCTGCCCTCCTTGCATATCATCTTGGTGGCAGTTGGGCTTTGTGAGGAAGAAGACATACTAGGAAGTTGATACCCAGCACCCCACGACTAGATTCTCTTTTCATTTCCTGAGTGACCTCTCTCAGGCTAACCAAACTGATCAGTTCTCTTTCTGATTCTCAGCGCATTGACATGAAGGAGAGTTGACCCCTAACTTCTTAAAACAAGTTTTCCCTAATGAAAAATTTGCCTACAAGATACGCCTTCTGAAATATCACATCCCTTTCTCTCTGTGCTGAGGAAATAGGAACCCATCGAGCATGGGATGTTGGCGCTCCAGAGGACATTGGTAACGGCCACCTTGCTCAGCCCTTTTCCTTTACAGATTAAAAAACTGAAGTCAAAAAAAGTTCAATGAATTAATCAAATCATACACATATTTATAGATGGGGCCAAGAATGAAATCCTGATCTCCTGATTCCTATACTTACCACTGCATTGGGTTTATTTAAAGTAATAATAATAGTTAGCTCCAAAAAGTAGTTGGAAGCTCTTGGAATTTGGGGGTACAATAGAACTTGTCAATCACCTATGTCTAAATACCTTCCTTATTTTTCCTTAAGAAAAGTAATATTTTTATGACTGCTCATGTCTCCATGTCACTTCAGCTGCCAGAAATGCCAGAAACAAGTTAAAAGTTTAATTATCTCAACAGTGTAGGAGTTTACAACTTAAATATCTACGCTGTTTTTCACCATGATACTAACCTCTCGCCGTAATGTCTATTTTCCTTAGCCTGCATTTTAACTTACGTTCAACCATTTAATTGTATATATATTTTCTGTCAGCTGTCATAATTTTTTAGTGGAACAGGATGGATATCCATTATTAAACCCATCATGCAGTCAATCAATCAGTTTCTTTATAAGCAATGCAAAAGAATAATGTTCCTCTGTATTAGAAGAATTAAATCGATTGTGACAAATTGGAACTCATATAGATCAATGATCTGTTCATATTTAATGAGACTTTCTTTGATGACAGACTGTATCTGAAAAGTCATAAGCAGTTTCTTCAAAGTGATTATTAAATTATTAACATTAAAGTAAAACCAGCTGTTTTAGAATAAATGTAAAATAAAATAAACTGTGAAAGTTTTGTGAGATGTAATTCTCAATTACTTATTAAACATGATGTTACACATTTATTTTAAATGTATGTGGATACACATACATGATGTTACACATTTATTTTAAATGTATGTGGATACGTCATGAATATCAATTTGTAACAAGGGTATTATTACCTAAAAGTGCCATTTTTAGTTTGTAACATTTTACATTTCAGACTACTTTGCTCAGGTACTAAAATGCATTAAATAAAATAATATGCATAAAATGCATTAAATAAAACTAAAATGCATTAAATAAAATAATTATAAAAAATAATAGGAATTTTAAAATATTTAGTTTTGCTTCCAAAGATACAAGGAGAATTGATCATTTTCTCCCATACTTCAGTATTAACATAAGTTAAACAACATACTTAGTTGTTTCTGTCCTAAAAATCTATACTTTTGAACATAATAAAAAGAACAGAATAAGAATTCAATAAATGACTTCTGATACATTGTGCCTATGGATAGATTTGTCCATTCAATTACAGTTTGATCAGCCAGTTCTTCCACTTAATTTATGCAGACAAAAAAATTCAATCATTTATCTGGGTAATTCAGACCAAAAATCATATAAAAATAAAAAGTACTTGTTTACTTGAAAGGAAAGAATGAAACCTAGTGACTTGAAGGCCATTTCATCATGTGAGGATAATTGGAACCTGGAAAAGGGCACATAAATTTCCTACAAAGAAGACTAAATGTCATTAAATAGTGAACAAAATATGTTTGATTAGAAATTTATCTTTAAGAATAATAAAATTTATAAAAATTAGTTCAATTTATCAATATTTTAAAAACAGAAAGTGTGAATTATGTAGTAAACAAATAATGAATCTGGTGTTGATCGGATTGGAAGATCATAATTTTTCCTTTAAAGTTGTATGTTAACGGGGCACTTTCTGTCACAATATCATAAAGAATGTCAGTTCTGTAAATATATTCAGTAGTCTTATCAGTTGTGCCAATTGGTTTTTTTTTTCTTTTTTTTTGCGGTACGCGGGCCTCTCACTGTTGTTGCCTCTCCCGTTGTGGAGCAACAGGCTCCGGACGCGCAGGCTCAGCGGCCATGGCTCACGGGCCCAGCGGCTCCGGGGCATGTGGGATCTTCCCGGACCGGGGCACGAACCCGTGTCCCCTGCATCGGCAGGCGGACTCTCAACCACCGCGCCACCAGGGAAGCCCCCAATTATTCTTTTAAGTCTGATTCTCAAATCAGTCCCCTGTGAACTGTCATGTCACGAACCTCACTGATTTTCTCGTCTTCCGATTTTAACTGAACTCGCTCAGATAGACTCTCATCTGCCGACAGTTTGATATGTGATAAAGAGTTCTCCCACATCATATTCTTCTTCTTTCTGAAATCCTGCATTTTATGCGAGATTTGCCATTTTGATTTATTAATGTTTTATTTAAATAAAACTCACAACATCTTAAATCACCAACAGGCAACTACCAAAGGCGTTGATGCCATGGGCAGAGATAAACACTCGTGTTAGGCGGGGAGGGATCCTCGCTGGAGAGTAATTGTGAGCTGTCAGTCCATTTGTTAATGAAACTTTTGCTTTCTTATACAACCTTTTAACTGAAAAGACTGGAAAATGAATAACAAGGACACCTGATCTTCGGGGGGACAATTTACAATGACTTTAAATTTACCAGATTTTCTCCAGTGAAGGCACTGCTGAAAATCTTTTCCATTTTTCCAAACATTATCTCATAGATGATTGAATTTTCTAATGAAGCAATGCAGGTACAATTGACTATTTCAAAAACCTCAAACAATCTGCTGGAAAATTCTCCACTGTAGTTAAGACTAAAGAGGTCTTTCTGTTTCCAAAATATCTCACAATTATTAGTCCATTTTTAACATACAGGAAGTAATTTAAGTTGAATGAAAAACACCAAACAGTGTTCCAGGATAAATGTCAATCCTTTTCTTCTCCCTTTCTATAAGACTACCGTGTTGATTAAAGTCTAAAAGGCAACAAGTATATCAATTGGATTAAAACCGTGTGGTAGGTCTTCTGATGGCGTCTGTGGTGACCAAGGCCTGGATGAAACAGATCCACATCTAATCCCTCACAGTCACCGAATCACTAATCCCTATAATGGGTCCCTTTATGCCTCTGAGGAGGGCAAAAAAATGCTACCACAGAAACAAGGTTTTTTTGTGGAGGATTAGAGTCAAATGTAAGACAGATATAAGCCTTTAAAAACAAAATACATTCATTAATGTATTTATTTAGTACAGACAGTCCACTGTCTGCATCTGTGGCTACTGCACCCTCAAATTCAATCAACTGCCCATCCTGTACTATGTTTATGATCCAAAGCTTGTTGAATCTGTAGATGCAGAACCCAAAGATAAGGAAGACCAACCTTGGGACCTGAGCATCTGTGGATTTTGGTATCTGAAGTGGGTCTTGTAACCATTCCCCCCTCGGATAACGAGAGACAACTGTATTGTATATTTGAAAATTGCTGAAAGAGTAGATTTTAAAAGTTCTCGCCACACACACACACACACACAAAATGGTAATTATGTAAACTGACGGACGTGTTAACTAACCTTATGGTGGTAACTATTTGGCAACATGTGCATATATCAAACCATATTACATTGTACATCTTAAATTTACACATTGTTATATACCAATTATATTTCAGAAAAGCTGGAAAAAAATACTGTCCACATTTGAAAACACTCATGTTGACCGATTATGCTCATTATAATCAGGTATAGTTGTTTGTTCAGTATCTCTTATTCAATAAAGGAAGGAGAGAGGTATAAACTGAGAGAGAGAGGAGAAACAAATGTAAAAAATGGGGAAGGGCAGTGAGAATATGTCACTTAGGTACCTTAAACTGCATCTTACGTGGTGGGCACAAAAGCTGATGGAATTCAATCAAAAATATTTTGCCCCTAACATGTGCTAAGTATACAATAAATATAATTTTCTTTGTTTTTTAAAAAATTCAGTCCCTATCTATGTAGTCTCCATATGACTCAATCGGCTTCATAATCAATCTCAGTCATTAAAGGGACTCTCTCCCCCTCTCTATGATCTCACAAGAATCCAAACCTACCAGAAAAAAATTGGGTAGTGTCTGTAATCCCCAATCTATCATTGTTTCTGATGATATCTTGTTTTCCACTGACATGCAGTCACTTTCTGTGCACTTTAAGAGTGGGACAACAGGATCTTTGCTTTATCTCAGAGCCCTAACACTTAATGACTCAGCTTCTGTCAGCTCAACATAGCCATTCCTTCCAGAGTTCTAGCACCTTCTCATGGCACTTACTCTAAGAAAGGCTGGGTTCCCTCTCTCTGTGGTTTCTACCAACCTCTATACCCTTCCTAACTCCTGTTGCTTCTCAAAGTCAAGTTAGTATAGAAATACGTGTGCAACACGATCCCCGTTATCGATATTAACAGTAAACAACTATTTTATTGAATTCTTTCCACTAAATATTGACAACTTTTGAGAGGATGCATGAATATAATTTATTAAAATGGCCCATTTGGTGGTCTTGTTCAAGCTTGAACTAAGGTAAAACTTACCAATAGATAATCAAGGGGAAGAATCTGACTGATTTGGTCAATTAGTATAATTCAAATCTAAGAGACTTTTCCATAAAGTAGTATCTATGTCATAATTAATTACTGAAATTCACCTAAATTCTCCAGCTGAACTCTTCTGATTCTCAAATGCAATTTTTAAAAGGCAACAAGCATGAAAAGAGTTTCTCATTCTGGGGACCTACTTTTTTTCCCCTAACCTCATCTGTTTGGAATTAAAGTGCATAGAAACAGCCAGTTCCAGGCTCTGAAGAGTGGGATGCCTGACCCTATATGGCTCAAGAGTAATTTCTTAAAGAAAGAATATGAATGGTTTACAACCAAAGTCTATCAAAAATAAAAACAGAGTGAATTCTGAGTAATTTTTAAACATCTTTCATCTTCTACTGACTCCTTCCCCTGGCTCACCATTTTTGTTCACGAATTGTACTTCTGAAGGAATATGAGTTTGAACCATGCTCTGATTTAATACAACGCAGTAAATAGCAAACCCAGAATCATTTCTGCCTATGGTACTGGCTACCCTACAAACAAGACATTGCAACTGATTAACACATACTTAATAGAAGGGCACAAAAGCTTGGAGGTAAAGGTGGCAAGAACAAAGAATCAAAGGTTCTCATCAGGTGAAGTTTGTAAAATTGGATTAGGTGTCATGAGGACTTGTGCTTCTGAGCAAATATCTCATAAACCTTTTTTTTTCTCACTGATGGCTGAAATTCATGTAGCAGGTGACAATTCAATCACTACCATTCTGAAGCAAAATAGCATTGTTTCTAGATTGGACCAATTCCGTAGCCTCTCAGTTGCATCGGCTGAGAACGCCGACAGTGTCTCACATAGACTCGCCCTTACCTTCCTATCCAGTCTTTCCTTGGCTTACATTCTCCCTCACGGTCTAAGCACCAGCTGCGTGGATCTACTTCTGGTCATTCCTACACACCAGGTCTCTTTGCCTGGATGCCTTCCTCTTCTTTACCTGATTAATTCCTCTTCATTCTTTAGAAGCCAGATTCTCAGTGAAGCTTTCCCTGGACTCCCTTTACTAACTCAAACCTTCCTCTAAAGATCACAGTTTACACTATAGTCTATTAAGTGTGCAGTAGCATTATGTCTAAAAAAACAATGTACACACCTTGATTTAAAAACACTGTTGCTAAAAATGTTAACCATCGTCTGAGGCTTCATTGAGTCATCATCGTTTTGCAAGAGTAAAATCAAAGATCACTGATCATAGATCGCCATAGCAAATATATTAATGATTTAAAGGTTTGGAAGATTGCAAGAATTACCGAAATTTTACAGAGACAAGAAGCGAGCAAGTGCTGTTAGAAAAATGACACCAATAGACTTGCTTGACAGAGGACTGTCACAAACCTTCAATTTGTAAAAAAAAAATAAATTAAATAAAATAAAAAGCAATATCTGCAAAGTGCAATAAATGAGTATGCCCGTATGTTACAATATTTCATTTAGAAGGTTCACACAGATCCAGCTAAAGACCATTTGAATGTCATGATCGTGGAGAGGACTAACATGATTAATACAATATTCCACCTCCCCTACTTCCAAGCCCACAGATTCCACTGACAGTATCAACTCTCAGATTCATTCAAAACATCACACCAAGCTGAATTTCCTCCTCTCCAATCTATATTTTGACTCATTTCTGTCTTCTCTAAAATGATGTTTTTATATTAAAAGCCTTATCTTGCAGCTGAAGGTAGTGAATGCCACTTCCCTTTGCTTCCTTTCCTAATGAACAGGACTCTAATGGCTTCAGGCTCCTAGCACCAGAACACATTCCCAGCAGCAGACTGGAGAGAGATTTTAAACGCACACTTATATGGAAATTATTTCCTCAGATATAGTGAGGATGGTATAGAAGTGAGGTGCATGGTCTTCTGTGATGAGAAATAAGGATGGAGAAGAAGCCAAGAGCTCGATGATGAAAGACCTACAGTCCATTGACCACGATGGACTTAACATTTCCTTCATCTTGACTAAACTTTAGTCATCATCTTCCTGACTCCAAGACAAGACTTATCTTTTCTTAGAGGTTTTTGTTTTTTTCTAGATAACTTATACTTTTAAATTATTTCTCCGCCCCTCTGAGATATAAATCTTTTCAAAAGCCTCTTGCCAGTTTTACAACCCAGGAATGTCTTTCTTAAGGACCTGGAAGACTTCTGTTTGAAATATAAACATCATGGGACATAACATGTCTATCTTCCAATTTCTTTGGGAGGGTAGGAGCCTGAATTCTGTGGGTACCTTGCTCCAAGTTATAAAACTATCACATGTCATGGAGATATGAGAGTTTCTTTTTCCTTTGGGTAAGGACAGTTAACACAAATGATGGCCTATGCTCCCCCCACCAACCACAACCACTCCTGTTCTTAAAAAATCTCCACGCTTTGTTTCAATGGAATTGAGTTCACACTGAATTCTGGTCTCTCTCCCCTATTGTAATCACCTTGAATAAAGTCTTTCTTACCTGTTTAACTTTGGTACAAATTTGCTTTGAGACTATGCTTAGGAATCTTGATTATGTCTAAGTTGTTAGTAGGACAGCGGTGGAGAGCTCAGACTTGGCGTTCCTACAACCTAGACTAGAATTCTGACTCTTCCACTGCTCATTTGTAAATTACTTCACCCCTCTGTCTATTTCTTCATCTATGACACACAAGAAGGCATTGAATTCTTTCAGAGATAATAAGAATGGAAAGAAGGGGATAGGATGCAAGATGTATCTAGAGAGTAAAATTGAAAGGATTTGATAATTGATTAGATATTAGGGGTGAGAGGAAAAGGATTCAAAGACAAATTCCAAGTTGTTTTAGTTTGGAAATTTGGGGTTGATTGTAACAGAAAAAGCTGAGCTGAAAATTCATGGGGAAAGGCAGATCAGGTAGAAATAAGTTGACCTTGAGATAGATGCAGAACGTATCGATGGAGATATCCCGCAGACTGCTGAGTATTCAAATCTGAAGCTCGAGGAGAAGTCTGGAGCGAGAGAATGAATCTAGACCAATGAATCAGAGGCATGAGATCTCTTGGGTGAATTGGTTAGGTAAGAATAGCTCTCCTTTTCTCACTCCCAATTCTCATCCTCCTGAATTTTTAATATCTTGTTAAATATATATGCTTTAATTTTCCTGGTGGGCCCCAGTTTCACTCTATAGAAACGGCAATAGAATTCAGTCTCTTGGACTTTGACTTTTCATGTTACTTAGGACATACCTTAAATTGGCCTCTGGTTCTTCCCACTCCTGGCTACTTTAACCACCTCCAGACCGGGACTGACTGTGGTTGGTCTCTTGGCCCTATTTTAAGGGGTAAAATAATACAGACTATGCTGGAAAAGAAGGAAGTACAATACAATCACAATGATCTTACTTGTGCATATTTTATTTCCACATAGCCTTCTGAGGTCTGAAAAAGAAGAAAGTAGGTGAAGGATGCAGTTAGTGGACAATTTGGACAATAAATAGGAAGTTGCTTGGCTGATCAACACTGAACATTAGCACGGATGAACAGTCTCCCTGTCGCTTTGCCTTTGTGCAGTCACAGACAAATCCGTGAGTGTGTTGTCCATCCTATCGCATAACTCCTGACCTTTTGCAAGCACGTCAGTCATAAGTAGTTTCAGTAAGCTTGGCATTTTGTTGTGCCCTTGGCATTTCCACATCAGTCTTGTGCATTTTGCAGTAGATTAATAACTATGGCTTAATAAAAAGCAGCTCTATTTAAAATTTGGTTTCTCGTTTTTCTTGGCAATTTTACTTTCCTTTCAAGAATCATAACTATTCAACCTAGACAAAACAACTACTGCCCATCTGTGACCATCTAAATAGTCTGTGAAAATGTTTCAGCCTATGTGTTTATTTCCAAGTCTACCCAATGAAGCTGTCCTAGCAATTGTAAAAAACCAAACTCACCCAAATTCCAGGGGTCTCTGTGGGCTATCCCTGTCCTTACATACATATACTCCTCCTGAGCTTTCTTCCACTGCCTTCCCCGCAGATAATACCTCTTTATCCCCTATATTAATAGGCCTATGTAATAGAAGCACATGCAATGAGGCAAATAAACTCAGAAATCCTCTGAAAGCAATTTCCATCAAAAAAAATGTAAAAAGAGGATAACAGGTGTTTTATTGCAAGTTATCCAGCTGCTATATTCTTTTCTCATTGTCCAGCTTTCTTTGAGACAGTGGGTGGAGAACCCTGAAATATGCAGATATATATTCAATTGTTCAGTTCATTTGGCTATTCTCTTTCCATGATATTCAGTACACAACTCTTGTGAACATTTAATTTACTTTTTTGTTGTTGTTGCTGTGTAGACGATGCTTTATGACGGAAAACTCCCAAGGTGTGGAATTGGAAGACTTGGAGTTAAGAGCACGTTCTTTGATATACTGTGTGACTTTGGCAAAATTGTTTAACTATCCTGAACTTGTGTATTAATGTTTCCCGAATCACTTCTCATTATTTGTGTGCAGAAAAAAAAAACTAGGCAACCTGTGCGAAAATATTCACTATATAAAAGTAATATTCAAGTGTGATTTTTTCAGTCTCTTACATATTTTTACTTCTATATATTGCTTTTTCTTTTTGTCTTTCTCCTCCAATACAGCATAAACCCCAAGGTGGTGAGGAGTCTTGTATGTTTTATTCGCTGCTGTATCTTGAGCACTTCACACGTTCTTGGTGCTCAGTAGCTATTTGTTGAAAGAATAAAAACAAGCAAATGCAGATTTCTACTTAGTTTTATAATTGCTCAGAATGAATATGTTCCTTCTGCTTTTTCTGCTTACAGAGTGGCTAATGGAACTGTTAACATATCATTAGAAAGAAATCTCATTTTGATTGAATTTCAGAAGAAATTAAATGTTTGTGTGTTTCTAGAAGATCTTACCTTAGAAAATGAGAACTTCCAAAGTAAATCTGAGTCAATGACCAGAAGGTCTGGAATAGATAACTATAAGTGTTTATTGATGTTAATTAGCTCTTGCACTTGTAATTTTGGTTGGTGGGATAAGCTTAAGTCCATCTGCAGTGGAGAAGAATATATCAGGAATACCAATATAAGTAAAGCTTCTTCACAGTTCCCATTTGTAGTTCTCTCACAATCGACATGTAGCTACTTTTGAGACATGCATGTCAGATTCTTTGGGAACTCATACTGTAGACTCTATGACAGTACAGATAAAAGAGAGTAATCTTATTTCAAAGTAGGTCTTGAGGGGGAAAAAGAAGTCTTATTCTCTTAGTTGGCATATCTTAGCTTAATTCTTTCACAGGGGAAGACATTCCTCGCCGTGGTGATCTTCTATATAGGACATGCTCAGTTCTGCTCTGCCAGGAAACTGACTGATGAACTGGATGGCTTGCTGAGTTCCCTCCCTGAGCTACAATGAACAAGTGTTCCTAAACTTTGAGTCTTTGCTTTGCCCTCTTTGCGTGTACCACATAGAAGTCCTATTTCCTGTCTGCAACTAGAATTTTCTATGAATATTAAATTTACAGGATTTCTCTCAGAAATATGTTTATAGCACTCTTGAACACTTTAGAAATAGGGACTAATTGTTTTAAGCCCCTAAGCAGCCTGGACGTCTCTTTACATAACCTCTCTGGCTGGATTTGCTCGCTGTCTGCTCTCAGCTCACTTTTCTCAGTGGCATCTAATGAAGCGATAGTATAAATCTACTGTGCCCATGGCTATATTGTCCTAATAATGAGGAAACCTGTTCACCTGCTCAGCTTCACTAGAATTCTGTGCTCCACTTCCCCTAGAAAGGGTGAAATGTGATTTCTAAGAACAAGCCACACTTTCTTGAATCTTGGCTATTTGAGCACCTATAGAGTTATAAAATCTGAAATGCATATTTGTATATATATCATATTTTATGGTCTTTTTAGTGAACAACCTTTTTATGCTGCTATAATTCATATGTGGCCTAATATTTGAGGTTCTCATTAATAATAGTTGCATATAGATTATAGCTATTTAATAATTTGTGTTCCAACTGCTTTAGTCTCATCATCTACTTTTAGAAAGCAAAAAATTTTTACTCTTATCAAGTTTTATCTCAGAAATAGCTACCGTTGAATGAGTGAGAAGAGTATTCACTGCTAACCTTCAAAACAGAGATGCTGGTATAATTGGCTTCAAATTTTATCTATAAATTGCACAAAGATATAATTTAGCCAGTAATATCTGTTATTACAATTTCTGAAGTGTTGCTCAAATTAAAACTTTAACTAAAAATTTCCTCTTAAATATAAAAGCTTAGAGCTATACTATAAAAATCTCCCTAATATTCTTTGCACATTGAGAATAGTTTACATGTCGCTTGGCTCACATACTATTTTTCATGAAGTGGAAAATGTAGACATATTTTTTTCTCTTGAAAGCTCAATGTATTTAAGCATTATAGCTTGGAACCTAATATAATGAGCTTCATTTATCTGTTTTTATTAATTCATTCACTATTATTTTAGTTGAATGAACCCATGAGAAAAGAGAAAATAGATGTTTGATTATTTCCTCCATTTTTACATCTCATCCTAAAACCTGATCATTTTAAAGTTGCTTTTTTAAACTGAACTAGAGTAAAGAGCCATCTCTAATATGCTGGACTGTGCTACTCAACTTCCATTAGGGTAAAGATGTTTTTGTGGGGAAAGCAATTCAGATCTGGCAGGGAGGCATCATGCATGCTACTTGAATTTTGTATGTGAGTCACTTTATCTAAGGTTTTTCTGCAAAAGAAATCTACAAACACAATGACAAAGCATTGTTATAATGAATTTATAACACAAAAAAAGAAGATTTAATAAGATTATTAATAAATTCACATATTGTGTTTTCTCTGCCTGAGCAGTTTGATATATCGTGTAGAAGTAAACTTCTAAAGTATGCTTGCTTTCCAAGAAAGACATTGTGTGCTATTCATAACTATATATAAGTACCATGTTTTTCAAACTAAGAATCAAGACACCTGCTCTACCAAGTATGTGGTTTTGAAGTACAGTTGAGCAAATGATTTGAAATCAGGTCCATCTTGAAAAACGGAAGTCATTTTAGCTATACACAACTTTATTTTAAAATGAAGATGGTTTTATTTAACTTCTGAGGGGAACACATAATTATTAATACCTAATTATAGTATTATATAATAATTATCCGTGGTAATAATTATTACCATTGTTGCTATTGTTTTTGCTACAGCTTGTTTCTATTGCGTGAAATGTTTAACTGAGTAAGTAGGTACATTTGGGTCACTTAATTATCTACTTCCTTCTCCATCCAACTGCTTCTTAATTCTTTATGAAAAGCTTTTCAGGAGATAGGTCAGTTTTTCCTAATTTGATCTTCTCGTCTGCTCACAAACATTATTAGATCTCTCATGTTTCTCAACCTTGAAATCTGTTGGTAATATTTTTCTTTCTCTGTGTCTTTCCCAACACCATGAGATAATTTTCAAGGCCTATCAGTTTTAACTCCAGTGATATTTTTAAAATTATTCATCATTGCTCTTGCTTAAAATGACTAAAATTGCTTTAAAATTTACTAAAAGAATTGAAGAGTAGATAACTTAATAAATTATTAGCTAAATATCAACAGGCCATCAAAGATAGACAGAAAATCTTAAAAGCAGGCAGAAAAAAAGATACAATGCCTTTAAATGAAATTGACAATTAGATTGACAGCTGACTTCACAAAAGCATAACTGGGATTCCCAAGATAATGAAGTGATATCTTTGATATATAGAGGAAAATAATGGCCAGTTTAGAATTCTATATTCAGTGAAAATATCCTGCAAGAATAAATACAAATATTTTCTTACAGACAAAACTGGTAATGCTATTTCTTACTAAAAGGAAAATTGTATTGCATTTTAAATATATCAAGCAGTTACATTAAAAGTGGGATGGGGGCGTCCAAGAGGGAGGGTGTAACTCATTCACGCCTTTTACCCCATGCCCCCAAATCAGGTGTCTCCTGCTGTGATGTCTTTGATGTTTTACTGCCTTTGTTCTCTGGCATCCTCATCCACACAGTAAAATTCCCTTGAATTCTAATTATGTACCAGTAACTACCAGCAATGGAGATGTGACGATAATTTCACCGACTCCTGGTTTATTTTGTGCTCCAACGTATTATAATGGCTTTATAGCCTTTGAGATTTGAGGTAATATACTATTCATTTTGACTGAAAAACAAAGAGCTAGAGCATGCCTACAGGTAAGCATTGTACAGAAAATTAATTACAAGGCTTTCAATGAAGCTGTAACAAATATCCATAAAAATCTGTTGCCCCACTATTCTCTTAATATTAATCTTAATATTAAAATAATAAGTTTGAGTAGCACAAACTGAGCTCCTCACCTATAGATACCCATAAACCAGGTTGGAAGTCTCTGAAAGTCTTATCTACAAGATTAATTTACCGTTTGATTCATCCAAGATGTGGAGCCCAATCTCAGACACACATCCAGGGTATTACCCAGGACAGACACTACCTGAAAATACGCATGCAATCTTTGAACCCTTTTCTGAGTTTCTAAAAATTATTACAACTTCATCATCTAGCTATTTTTGTTCTTTTTAAAGACAGCCTGCTCTGCTGTGTCTTTCCCCTTGAATGATACTAAAACTTGCTTCTTTTCCACCCCCCCACCCTTCTCCTCTCCTACTTCCTCTCCAAAACTGCTCCTGTTTGTAACTCCTTTATTGTGGGTGTGGTCCTCTCCATCAGCCATGTGGGTAGTTGAACAAAACTCACCCACCTACCTCTCTGCTGCCTTGTCTGCCAGGAGAGACTCCCAGGAATCCAGGTTGGTTGTGGGGGGTGGTGTCCAGTAGGACATACAGCCAAGTCATGACCGGGGCCTCTTCTTTCATGCCAGCATTCCATCCGCCCCCTGGGCTCCCAGCCCTCGGATTTTGACCGGGACTTTGCAGGCTTCCTGGTTCATGGTGCCAAACTGCAAATTGTGCCGTGCACCTGACCTCTTTTTTAACATCAAATTTTACCCTTTCTGTGCCCCATCCCTTTGGGTTCCTGCTACTCTCTTCTAGTTTAAATGACTGACTCCAAGTCATTAGTAGGGATTCCATCATCGAGATTAGACAGGCGGTGGATATTTTCAGTTGGACAGTTTTCCTCATCCCTCCACTCACAAAAGGAGGATGCTTTTCTATTTCATTTTCAGGGAGGTCTAGGCCTGGTAGTGTGTTTGGTGATACTTCTCTATGATTCAAGTCCCCCTCTTCCCTCAAGAGGACCATCCATCCAGTCTGGTGCAGCAGCACATCTCCTCCTGCAAACCCTCAACCTTGTCCGCATTGCTCTTCTCTGGACCCCAGGGTCCCCATGAAATGAGAGTACCCTGAAAAAACACGGTTCTTAAGAAAGTTAGCATGTGGCAAAAGCAAGTGACACCATGTGAAGACATCAGGCCTCGGGGAAAGAGCACAGACTGGGGTCAGGTTCATCTAGGCTTGGATCCCAAATTATGCCACTTAACTGTGTAACTCTGAGCAAACTCTGAACCTCTTTGTCTCAGTCTTCTTATGAATGCAATAGAGTAATAACACTTCCCCTACTCTGAAGATATGAAGTGACAAATGTAAAGGTCCTGTCTCAACAACTGGGATAGAGTGGGTGCTCAGCCAAGTGTACCTATTAAGATTGACTGAGATTTTCTCCTTTCACTAATAGCAAACCTTGTACACTAAAGTAAATAACATTAGTCCCATTTAACAGATGAGAAAACTGAGGCTCAGAGAGATTAAGTAACTTTCCCAAGATAAAGCTAGTAAAGTGACAGTTGAGACCCAAATTCAAGTCTTCCAACTTCCAGCACATAGTAGTATTTTCACTACATCACATGTCATAAGGATAGTTTTTTAATTTTGACATATATATTTATATTAATCACAAATCTTCTCATATGACATATTGTTTAGTGTGTGGATGTTCTTAAATGTTTCTTCATTCTATTGGTTTCAAATATTGCAATTATAATTTACATGAATTTTTTCTTGATAAAAAATGACAGTTCCACTTATGGTTTATATACATTATTTCTAGCTAAATGTTAGTTTTACAAACATTTGTATTTCAGGACTATAGACTCTCACAGACAAAAGCATAGAGATAGAATTAAAAGATCATGTTCAACTCTATGACATAAATCACAGCAAGATCCTTTCTGACCCACCTCCTAGAGTAATGGAAATAAAAACAAAAATAAACAAATGGGACCTAATGAAACTTCAAAGCTTTTGCACAGCAAAGGAAACCATAACCAAGACCAAAAGACAACCCTCAGAATGGGAGAAAACATTTGCAAATGAAGCAACTGACAAAGGATTAATCTCCAAAATTTACAAGCAGCTCATGCAGCTCAATAACAAAAATACAAACAACCCCATCCAAAAATGGGCAGAAGACCTAAATAGACATTTCTCCAAAGAAGATATACAGAATGCCAACAAACACATGAAAGAATGCTCAACATCATTAATCATTAGAGAAATGCAAATCAAAACTACAATGAGATATCATCTCACACCAGTCAGAATGGCCATCATCAAAAAATCAAGAAACAATAAATGCTGGAGAGGGTGTGGAGAAAAGGGGACACTCTTGCACTGCTGGTGGGAATGTGAATTGGTTCAGCCACTGTGGAGAACAGTATGGAGGTTCCTTAAAAAACTACAAATAGAATTACCATATGACCCAGCAATCCCACTACTTGGCATATACCCTGAGAAAACCAAAATTCAGAGAGTCATGTACCAAAATGTTCATTGCAGCTCTATTTACAATAGCCAGGACATGGAAACAACCTAAGCGCCCATCATCGGATGAATGGATAAAGAAGATGTGGCACATATACACAATGGAATATTACTCAGCCTTAAAAAGAAATGAAATTGAGCTATTTGTAATGAGATGGATAGACCTAGAATCTGTCATACAGAGTGAAGTAAGTCAGAAAGAAAAAGACAAATACCGTATGCTAACACATATATATGGAATTTAAGGGAAAAAAATGTCATGAAGAACCTAGGGGTAAGATAGGAATAAAGACGCAGACCTACTGGAGAACGGACTTAAGGATATGGGGAGGGGGAAGGGTGAGTTTTGACAGGGCGAGAGAGAGTCATGGACATATACACACTAACAAACGTAGTAAGGTAGATAGCTGGGGGGAAGCAGCCGCAAGGCACAGGGATATTAGCTCGGTGCTTTGTGACAGCCTGGAAGGGTGGGATGGGGAGAGTGGGAGGGAGGGAGACGCAAGAGGGAAGACATATGGGAACATATGTATATGTATAGCTGATTCACTTTGTTGTAAATCAGAAACTAACACACCATTGTAAAGCAATTATACCCCAATAAAGATGTTTAAAAAATAAATAAATAAATAAATAAATAAAAAAAGATCATGTTCACCTTTATCTGACAATTGGAGATAAATCACTAAAATTTTTGTGGTGCCATTTGTTGATCCTATCATATTCTTGAGTGCTGATTAATTGGTAGACATGGTGCTAAGTATTTTGTAGGGTTCCATAGTGACTTAGATGTATAAATCCTACTGTGCTTACCACATGTCTGAGAGCAGGAATGATCTGGGAAATGTAATCCCCCCTGCCCCCTTTAAAGGAACATTATTCAACCTCATTCTAACACATGAGATGCTTCCTACAGGCTTTGGATATTTTAAAAGATAATCTAATATACCCAAAAAAGACCTCAATAAAAATTCTTTAAACTATTAAGATAGTTTCAGAAAAATGAAGCCATTAGCATTGGCTGTCCTTACCCATTAGGAGAGCAGGAGCTACTCCTTTCGAGGTGATCGGTATTTTGGCGTGATGATGCTATTTTAAACTGTGCAGGTAATGCCATCCAGCAGCTTCCAGGATCTTCTGCTCCTGATCTAAGTAAAATCTCATTATCCAGAATCAGAGCTTGCTCCATAGGACTGTCGAAGTTTAATTTCATCTGGCCAGTTACTTATACAGACAACAGTGAAGCCGTTCAACAGCCTTATCCCCCAGAGATATAAGGAAAACCAGATGTGCTCATATACAGCAGACCATGACAAAGGACTCTTCAGCATAAAAACTTTGCCATGGAGGTTACCTTTGGTTAAAGGCTCGTTTTGTTGCTTTATTACTTCTAACAGTCACATTAATCCATTTTCACTGTGGTAGCTTTGGTGGGTCCCATGAGAACTCATCACTAAAATGGTAACCTATATGTTAAGATGGCAAATTTCATTTGATTTTGAAGGAAAAAAATTATTTAATAATCGGGGAAATTCCTTATGACTGTCAGTATAATAGATTTTGCATTTCCAATTTTTTTCATGAGCACTAGATTTTCAGAGTTTACAGAGATCACACATTTTAAAATAAAGAGTTCTTTTGAGTCACACACACACACACATACACGTGTAAAGAATATAAAGAATTTAGAAAATGTAGAAAAGAACAAGAAAGAAAATGTCACAAGTAATCCCTTTACCCAAAGATAAGTTCTGTTAACATTTTCATATGTTTCTATGCGTATGAAACTATGTATACATTTGTTTTAATTAGCTCATTGATTTAACAAACATTTACTGAGCTCCTACTATATGCCAGGTATTATGTTTGGCCTGAGAATGCCTCATGAAAAACCGAAAAAGATCCCCACATTTTTGGAGTTTATACCCAGCAGGTAATAAACCTGCGGGAGAGCGCAGGGAGGAGAGACCCACAATAAATAATAAACATAGTAAATAAATACATCCTATAGAATTTTAGAAGATGATATTGATACTGAGAAAAATAAGGCAGGGTAGGAGAGATGGAAACTCCAGGGATGGGGGGCCTGGGTGACACCAGGATGGTCAGTAAAAGCCGCAGCGAGAAGGGGCATTTGGGAAAGACCTGAAGGAGGTAATACGAAGGGATTTTGCAGACAAAGAGCAGAGGGGGCAGCAGTGTGCCTGTCCTGTTCTAGGACTAGCAAGAAGGCCAGTGTAGCCACAGTGGAGAGAGGCAGGAAGAGTATGAAGGGCACAAAGTCTCAGAGGTCATGGGATTTCAAGCATATAGAGCCTTGTAGTCCGTGGCAACGACTTACAATTTTACTCGAAGTGAAATGCAAACCTATGGCAAGATTTTAAGCATAGAAATGACCGGATTAATCTTACATTTTAAAAGGATGCCACCTATGTCGGGAGTCATATTGTATAACATTTTGTGTTCAGCTGTATTCATTCAATAGGGGAGCATTTTCCCAAGTCATTTTGTATTTATGGGGAAGAGGCATCATCTTAATATCTGCATATTAATTCCACCAGTGTACCTATTAGTGAATGTATTATTTATTTTCAGTTTTTCTCTACTCATGCTATTGAGTTGAACATCCGGTACGTGAGTCTTTATCTCAGTGTCTGTTCTTTAGAATACATGCTTGTAAGGGGCGGTACTGAGTAACAGGTATGAATAAGAGTTGTGAAACGTATGTCCAGATTGTTTTTCAAAAAAGCCACGTACATTTATACCCTCAGAAGCAACATGTAAAATATGACATATTATCTTGATTGACAGAATAGTATGCGAGTTTTCCTAACTTAGGAGACCAACAAAACTCATTCACTCATTTATTTATCAACAAAGACTTCTTAAAACTATACTGTACAACAATCACTAGACACATCAGAATGACACAGGCCCATATTTTTCACACACAGCTACATTTCTTATCTTTCTTCTTTCACTCCTTTTTTCTTCATTAACCCACTCTCATATAACTGACTTTGAATGTAAATGACCAACAAGCATGGCTCAAGCCAGGATACATCCCTTTTCCTCCCTCTCCTAACATTTCTTATATCAGTTCCTCAACGTGATTTTTGATGATACCTGAAACAGAGGCTTCACAGAAGCCTAACTCCCAGCATCTCAGAAGAAAGGGTTTGCCAAGCAAATGAAGGGGGCAAACAGAAACACAGAGGAAAATATATATTAAACGCTTTAAAAAATCATTCTTATGTATTTATTAGTCTTATTAAATTTTTTCAATTAAAGTAGCATTTAAGCAATACAACTTCTTTCCTCAAGAAACACTTTCAATTCAAATTTTCACTGAAGTCAGACTAATCCTCTGTAAGCTTTGGGGCTTTGCTTCAATGATCTGAATATTTCCCCATGTTGATAAACATAAGACTGTGTGTCTGAACAGGCCATATATTTGTACAGCTTTAGACTAATTGAATGAATTTTATGTTCTCTTGGATTTAAAAAAGTTTCATCATTCTTTATTTTATAACCTCATGGTAATAGAGTCAGCATAAGTATATATATATTTTAGAAACTCAGAACTGAGAACAGAAAAATGTCACTATAACAAGTATTTATGCATTTATTCAAAAGGCCTGCATGTATTATGTTTAATTTACTATCAAAATGTACTTAAAATCTAATAAGGAGACTCTTAAGAGTAAGTAAATTTACAGGGCTTAACACGGTATCATTTCCCAATTTAATATTGAGTGCTTTCCCTATGCCAACACTATGCTACTGCTTTACAAGAATAACCCCATTTAACTACCAGAACAGTTCCATGACACAGCTTGTATTATAATCTGCATCTTACAGATGAGGAAACGAATGCTCAGGGAGGTTTAAGTCACACGTCTAATTTCATCCAGCTAACAAGTGGTAAAAATAGAAACTTGAACCTAGGTTTCTCAAATACCAAAGCACTAGGATTTGGCTACTTTGGGACTCATTTAGAGGTCATGGTCATACAAGCAAAGGATTAGAAGGAAAATTAGAAGTTACAATGGAAAATAACATGGTGTAGAGGTAAAAGAAGAAGGGCAAGTCTCAGATCACTTATTTACCAGTGATATAAACTTGGGTTACATTTACCTCTAGTCCTTGATTTCCCATCTATAAAACAGATATAATTAAAAGACTGTGTAAAACACTCCATAGATGCTAAGCACCTGCTATGCATTAAATGATGGTAATATGTTCAGAAGTAATATAAAGAAGATTGTATAACAGAATGAGGCACTTGCCCAGGTGGTTTGGTGGAAGAACAGAAATTAGCTGGGAGTGGAGGTGGTTACTGTAACATATATTATTAAGTATCTGAACTAAAATCTAGATGCAGCAAAATGCAGTGACATATATGATGTGTTTTGACCCTCCAATCAAATATCATCTAAATCATTTTTTTAGAAATAAAGCACTTTGGGATAAATATATCAATAGTAAGCATCTAACGGTCTTCATGTATAAATGCATGTTCATGCAACACTAACTTAGCAACACTTTTTGTCTGACATTAAAATAATATTTTTGCACACGTCATTTGTAGGGCATATGTTTTCAAAAGTCTCCCCCTAGCCCTCATTAACAGAAGGGTGGGGGGAAAGCTAAGCTATCTTGTTCTTTCGCTTTGCTTGATCCTCTTTTCTGAACAAGGAGTTATATTTCAAAATTATTTCTTGGGCGTCTTGGTGAAGGCTGAGATTGTGAAACCACCTTTTAAGGTACAAAAATGAACTCCTACGGTAGTGATTAAATTCTTGAGGCCACTGTTTGTTGTCACCTATTTACTCAGAGATAATACATGAATTTGCAAAGCACAGTATTCTGACCCACAGAATATTGTTCATTTGAGCCACTTGTTTTATGATTAATAATAAATGATCTGTTTATCCTCTTTTTATTGTCATTTTTTAATAGTACCCCACAAAAAGTACACAAACTCAGGTCTGCAACATTTTCACTGATCTGAGGACAAAAAAATTATAGCGAAGTTGGTCAACCATCTTTTCTTAAAAAGAAATATTCTTCATTCTTAGATAAGGTATCATAGTGTCATTACATTGTTTAAATGTCCCTTCTTTGAAGAATGAATGTGAGAGAGAGGTAGTAAAGGATTTTCTTTAAAGGTCCTTATTTGGGAAAATAAAAGCTTGGTTGCTTTATAACACTATTGTTTTTGTTATTGTTATTTTACTGGTCCAGGAGATCAAAAAAGTCTGGAATTCACCATTCTACAGTTCTTTGGTCACCTTTAAAAATTAAAACAGGGCATAACGGTGGTTTTTAAATATTTTCAGGGTTGAGTAGTCATTTCCTGTAATACTTTTAGTAAAATCCTACAAAATTAATGAGGAGTTTGTAGGTCTGCTAGTCACTGATAAGCTGGTGACATATTTAATTCTCATGGATGACACGATGAGAAAGCCATGCTCTGATGTCTCCAACCCAGAAAATAAAAACATGAGTACAGAAGGAAAAACATGTGAATTTCTTACCAGAGATGGAACAGAAGGTTACACAGTGTAGAAGAAAAACCTTGCACCAGACACTTGTTAGAAATGCAAGACATTTTATTTGAGCTACTGCAGTAGGGGAGAGAGATAACTCTTTATAGAACTGAGCTCAGCTCCAAATACAATGGGGACAATTGGGGATTTATAACCATTGGGCAGGGTGGGGGTTCAGTGGATAGAAAATTACTAAGAGGAGATATCAAGTGGAGGGGGATCCTTGCTAAAATGGCCTGACAGGATTCTTGCTAGAGTCTGACCAAGGACTTAGATATTAAGGGTGAAGGATGAGGAACTTAAGTAGATATCAAGGGTGGAGAGTTTTACTAAACTGACTTAGCAGGATTCTTTGCTAAAACTGGGCTCAGCAGACTAAGGTCAAAATCTAGTTGAAAAGATGGTTCAGAGGAACTTGACTAAAGTTTGGTCAAGGAGGGAGTGTTTGTCAACAGACTGGTCAGAAGATGAAGGTAAAAGAAACTAACATATCATGCGATTTTTAATACAAATCATTTTTTGACTAAATTTGTTTAAAATTTAAAAAACAAAAACAGTTCACCTATTTCTCCCACCTACCTCTCCCTCTTGTTTTATAGATAAAGATATAAATAGATATAGATATATAGATATACATACACATATGTATATGTTTATAGATTCCACATATAAGAGAGATTGTACAGTATTTGTCTTTCTTTGTCTCACTTATTTCACTTAGCGTAATGCCCTCAAGATCCAGCCATGTTGTTGCAAATGGCAAGATTTCATTCATTTCTATGGCTGAATAATATTGCAGTGTGTGTATGTGTGTGTGTGTGAGTGTGTGTATCCACCCATCCATTGATGGACATTTAGGATGTTTCTGTATCTTAGCTATTGTAAATAATGCTGCAATGAACATGGGGTGCGTATATCTTTTCAAATGAGAGGTTTTGGTTTCTTTGGAGAAATACCCAGAAATGGAATTGCTGGATTGTATGATAGTTGTATTTTTAATTTTTGAGGAGCCACAAACTGTTTTCCATAGTGACTGCACCAATTTACATCCCACCAACAGTGCACAAGTGTTCCCTGTTTCCACATCCTCTCCAACACTTGTTATTTTGTCATTTTACTAATCATTCTAACAGGCATGTGGTTATAGCTCATCATTGTTTTGATTTGCATTTCCCTGATGATTAATGATGTAGCACATCTTTTCATGTACCATCTTTTCATTGGCCATCAGTATTCAGATCTTCTGCCCACTTTTTAATTGGGTTGTTCAGTTTCTTACTATTGAGTTGTATGGGTTCTTGGCATATTTAGGATATTAGCCCCTTATCAGATACATGATTTGAAAATATTTTCTCGCATTCAGTAGTTTGTCTTTCCATTCTGTTGATGGTTTCCTTTGCTATGCAGAATCATTTTAGTTTGACGCAGTCTCATTTGTTTGTTTTTGCTTTTTTTGCTTTTGTTTTCGGTGTCAGATTTTAAAAATTATCTGTGAGCTTACTGCCTATATTTTCTTCTAGGAGTTTTATGGTTTCAGGTCTTATGTTCAAGCCTTTAATCTATTTTGTGTTAATTTTTGTGTGTGGTGTAAGGTTGTGGTCCAGTTTCATTCTTTGTCATGTGGCTGCTCAATTTTCCCAACACCATTTACTGAAGAGACTGCCTTTTCCCCATTGTATGTTCTTGGCTCCTTTGTCATAAATTAATTGACCCTATATGTGTGCATTTATTTCTGACTCTATTCTATTCCAATGATCTATGTGTCTGTTTTTATGCCAGTATCACACGATTTTGTAGGTTTGTAATATAGTTTGAAATCAGGGAGTGTGATGTCTCCAGCTTTGTTCTTCTTTCTCAAGATTCTTGTGGGTTTTCAGAGTCTTTTTATGTTTCCAGAAACAAATCAGTTTTTGAAAGACTAACCTAAACCCCTGAGCTTTATCTAACAAGTTAATCCCTTTAGCTGAGCATAAAAGGACATTCACTTTAGCAAATTTTCATTTTGAACCACACAAATGTGTATTTTAAAATCCTCTAAATTCTAGGTTGTGGCACATTGTTAAACTGGCTTTAACAAGAGCAACTTGATTCTTTGCTCAAAATACCTTCTGATAGATGTGAGCTTTTATTTTTTTTTCCGAATGTCGTGATTAGAGGATTTAGTATTAAAGCTCGAGTGGATATCGTTAACAGAAATGAGACAATCAAACCAATTACTATATTTCACTGAAAGCATTCTTTAAGTGGGGAAGAAGATAAGAAATCTTACCTTTTAGAATCTTAAAATTGTCTAACTTTCACTGTGTTTACTAGACTCTCGCAACAATAGCAGCAGGATCCCTTTTCATTAGAATTATCCTGGGAAATACTTTAGATTATCTTCTCAGATGTGGCTTATCTCACCATATGTCACCACTGCAGAAAAGTCAGCATTGAATTCAAACACTCTTTTGTGCATAATCTTTTGAGGTCAAACAGGATGCTCAGAAAGATAAGAAAAAACAACATTAATAAATACTAATTGAGCATCCATCACTGCCTAGCACCATCCTAGGTTGTAAGGGGTCCCTAATCTTTCAGTATTTACAGCCTAAAGGGGGATACAGACAAACATTACATAATTATATATCATTTTGACAAAGGCTATAGCAGGATAAGGTTCAGGGTGCTGTTGGAACACACAAGAAGAGTGTCGATCTCATTTCTTGGGTTGGGTTGAGCGTTGGGAAGAGGGTGGGAAGAGGTGAGAGTGTATGTTTGTGTCTGTGCATTGGACAATGGAGGTTGGAGAGGAGTAGTGGCCTCCTTGGCAGAAAGAGGGAAGGGAGAAAGTGCAAGAAGTGATTTATAGACTGAGACCCAAAGGATAGAGAAGGAATTATCCAGGAAGAAGAAAGGGGACTGAGAAGAGTGTTTCTAAAAGAAGTAACATGTGCAACGGCTCAAGGGCAAAAAAGAAAGTATATTTAACTTAATACTTTAGATAAATGCTTCTCAAGCTTTAATGAGAATACGAATCACCTGAGTTTAATGTCAAAATACAGCTCTCATTCAGTAGTTCTAGGGCAGGACCTGAGCTCCTGGGTATCTAACAAGCTTCCAAGAGATATCAGTGCTGCTGGTTCATAGACCAAACTTTGAGTAGCAGCATATAAACAACTCAGTTTCCAGTAACTGGACACTTCACTCTGGTGAAATAACTGAATATTCCTTAGGCTATTTTCTGATGGTGACCCACTTATTCACACTGCATGAATCATTAATGATTGCAGCGTGGTGACAGCTCAGGACTCGGGCAATTCATATATAACATTGCTCTACAAAGGAGTCTGCTTCTCTTCCGGTAATATTTTTAAAGTCACTACTTTAAATTCTGCTTTTGTACCTCCTTTCCTACCTTCATCTTCCTCCTCACTGAAATGTATTTAGCAGTCTCAGCATGAAACCAGTCTGAAAGGATGTGCTTAATAAATACTGTCAACACTTGTCAAAATCAAATGAAAATGTCCCAGGAAAGTATTTGCAGCCATACCCATTAGGAGCAAGTTATAAGGCTGTACTGTATCTTGACAGCAGTTCCTTTAATGTCAGTTTGAACTCATTTTAATAAATGCATGAGTTTCATGTTCTTGCCATCTCTGTCTCATCCTGTAGCAGCAAATGTTCTGCTTCTCTAGAGACAATATTTTTGCAAATACTCTAAAAATTCCATTTCCATTCCAAAGACATGGGAACAGATTGGGCTCTGTTGTAGCCACCTACTGGAAATTTACATCCATGTCACATGATTTAAAAGATATGCCTCTCTAGATATATTTTGGATATAGGTGTCAATAAATTGATTCATAATGTGTTTCAGGAGAGTGAAAGATGCATTGGCTTTGGTGCAAGGAGTTGCCTCACAGTTATTGTGAAGTAATGCACAGATTTTAGTCCCACTATGTGACTCTATTGCCTCATTTAATTCTTATAACAATAAACAAATATATATATATATATATATTTTTTTTTTAATGCTATACATGCTTAGCCTTAGAACAAATGGCGTGAGCCCTACAGGCAAGCAACAGTTTCAAATTCCCTTCTTCACCTCCATCTCAGACCAGGATCTCACAATCATCTTAAAGGCAGAAGGGCTTTCAGGATACATGTGGGTAGACTTGTCATTTCTTCTTCCCATTAGACTAGCTCAGCAGTTAAACTTTATGTACATAGTAATTACTATAGCACCCGTGGCTACTTGCAGTCATATACAGTGTGCTTCATGGGAAAACAAGGAACTTCCATGGGTGATCTTTCACTTTTCCCGATGTTCCCATTACTCCCTGATTTTAGACCTACTCTCCCTAAGTTAGATGTGATCCCCCTTTAGAACGATCACAGATTGTTGAAGCTCTGTTTCTACTCTGTTTTATATCAGGTTTGTCTCCACCTTACTTCTCAGTCTGCCTACTTCCCACTCTCAGGACCAATAACCCTGCAAAGAGACATGGGAGGTGTCCTAACAGTGAACCTAAGTCCTTTGGTGGCCTGGATGGAAGTGATCCACCAGCTCACCAGAGCTGCCTAAGAGACACAGTAGCAAACAGGACATGTAGCTTTGTAGACTCTTCAGCCTGAACTCCTGCACATGGAGCTTTGGCTCCTAAAAGAAATAACATACAATTTCTCTGACTTATGGGCCAAGTTATTACAGCCCAAAGTTAGCTTGGTCTGTGGTCCTGTCTTCCACGTGAAAATGATTTGGGACCTCACGTGTTTCGTGTTTGTGTAAAAGCCAAACTTTCCTGTGGCCAAGAAAGCATTCAGAGGGACATCTGCAGTTGCGTTTGAGGGAGAATCACACTTAATAGCGTAAAAAGCTATAACCTCATGTGTGGGAAGCCTGTAAAAATACGGCTGAAAACTCAGACTTTCTATGATATTTTGAAAGTGATGTCCATAGCTAGCAGGGACCACAGACTTTACTCCAAACATGTCATCTATAAAAGAAGAGACAGACCCTGAAAAGCTAGGCAGTATCCTGGCTAAGAAGTTATAGCCAGTATCTGGAGCCAGTTAGCTTTTGCATCCTTTCCCCCTCCCTCCCTCCCTCCCCTCGCCTTCCTTTCCTTCCTTCCTTCCTTCCTTCCTTTTGCAACCTTTCACTAGTTCAACAAAAATAACATGGGTGCTGTCTTTTCATTTAAATTATACTCATTCCATTCCTCAAGGTGGCAACTTCTCAGAAAATAATACATAAAGTTTAAAATAAAGCGGATCTTACTTGAATTATTCTTTGAAATTTTTACCCAAATTTCTGATCTGTTACGTAGCACCATAAGCAGTCATGTAAAAATGTTATTCATATAATTAATAATAGAAATACAAACAGACTACATACATGCAATATTTGACTTATGGTTAATTGCAATGCAGTGAAAGTTGACTAATTCAGAACTTAAAGCATGAGGGTTATATGTTATTCAGAAATACATTGTTTATTTAACTGATTTTCTATTGTGCTTCTCTTAAGAAAAAAATTCTATATTTTGGGTTGATAATTGCATAAAGAATCATTAGACAGTATTCCAAAAAATGTATTTCAATGAATTGTATATGTTCTATGTGGCAAACAACCATGAAAATAAAATGTGTAGACTTGAGATAACAGTACATTTTTTTAAAACCCAAATTTGTGTATTTTCAGAAGAAAAATATTTAGCCTAATTTAAATACCAAAACAACCCTCTGAATCTTAATTTTTCTAAATATTCTAAAAATAATTTCAATTTATATCACACCTTGAGGCTGCAGAAATAATTTCAAATCTTTAAAAATATTTATACAGCCCCATATATAGTCAAGCCCACCAAGATTTGACAGAAATAGGGGAAAAGGATAGAAGTCTAGAATTATGGAGACAGAGAAGTTAAGATACCATCTCCAGCCACAGAGATGATAAAGAGACGACCTGTGTTTTCTAAAGCTCATGTTCGTTTCACAGTACCACCCTTCCTCCCAGTTAAAATTATGTTTTTCCCTCATTTTAAAAAATAAAATGAGTTGGGTTTTTTTTGTTTTGTTTTGTTTGTTTTGGTTTTGGTTTTTTTTGCGGTGCGCGGGCCTCTCACTGTTGTGGCCTCTCCCGTTGCGGACGCGCAGGCTCAGCGGCCATGGCTCACGGGCCCAGCCGCTCCACGGCACATGGGATCTTCCCGGACCGGGGCACAAACCCGTGTCCCCTGCATCGGCAGGCGAACTCTCAACCACTGCGCCACCAGGGAAGCCCAAAATAAGTAATTTTTATGTGTCCATTTTGGCCGAGCAGAATTAATGTGAAAATTGAAAGGATATTCCTTGGGTTTTAAAACTGCTTGCTTAAGAAAAGATGTCAACCCTGCTAGAAGTCACGCAGATGCGCTGTGTCCATCCACCTACACTGGAAGGTGATGGGTCGCAATTTTCTATTCACAATGGAATAGGTCATAGTGCTTCCACCAATTACAAAAGTGAAACCAACAAAGAGGCAAACAGCAATGTCAGCAGGAGGGTTGCAGTGTTCCACACAGTCTGAAAAGATGATTTTCCATAAAACCACGTCATGCTTCTTTCTTTCTGAGTACAGAGATGATTCACCAGAATGTGTTCTCTTTTGTGTTTTGGGGCACAAACAGCGAGTTGGAGTCACCCCTGATGTATGAGGTTCCGGAACTGCAGCAGGGCAGCGCCAGCGGCAGCTCGGGAAGTAGCTTGGGTAGCTCCATCACTGCGTGTAAGAAGGTAACACTGCCTAACACCACTCTCCTCTCACCGATTGAACTTGAACACTACTTTAGTTTGACTTTTCAAGCACTTCTTCTAAAGCAGGAACAGCAACAAAAACACACCACAGAATCACCCACAATTTGCTCCCCAGGACAACCCCCTGATGACATTCAAAACTCTAATTCATGGAAATGATCGGAAAACTCAAGCATTTCAGAAAGGTCTGATTTAAAAATTCTAAGCCTCCAGTGCTTCACCACACCTCCAACTTTTTCTAGTAACTCTTTCCAAACATAGCCATGATTGACGGCTTCTTGGATCTCCTTGTAGAAAAATCTTCACAGGTTTTGAATGGCTCAACTTATTATAATAAGCTCCTAAGTCTATATCTAAGAAAAATGCATGGCTCTTCTCTTTTTGCTGTTTTCTTAAAGGGAAGGGTAGCCTGGTTATTTTATTAGGAACAGAATTGCATTTCCTGGAGCATAGATTTTAGAACTGATAAACAAGTCTTGCTTTAAGACACTTGCAGAAAGTTGTCATTTGAACAACATAAAATCATCTAATTTAATTGTCTGATTTTTCCAGCCAATCCAACTTCAGACCCAGAAATTTAAAGCCAAATGCCCAATTCCTCATCTAATGCTTTTATCACTATTTGATGCTGAATTCCAGAGAAAAGTGTGTTCCTTTTCGTGAAAACTTAGAGGAAATCACACTGGATTAGTTCATTTATTGTTAAAACAAAGTTCAATTATAAAAAGTACTTACAGCTATAAATTAAGATAAATTCTTTTACTAATCATATTGTATAAGTATATATAATTATGTATACATAATGTGCATTATATATGTATATATATTTCAATTTACTGATTACTGTACCCAGTTAAGCAGCCTTATGTATTCTCTGCTTGTGTGATTTTGTATAGTTTTTAAGTACCAAAGAAAACAAATATCTTCATTAGAAAACATATGTTGATTATAAAAAAGTAGCATTAAATGTAATTTTACAAAATATTTTATGCATATATTCATAACCAAATATAAATATATACCTGCCTGATTAATTAAGGATTCTTATTATCATGTGTTATATGATCCTCATAAAATTCTTATAGAGGATTCCGTACTATGAATTCCAGTTTTTAATGTAGAAAACCGAGGCGCTACAATTCAAAATGATTTTGAATTACTTATGAAAGAACTAAAGCAGCAGGTTTTCAAGCCCTAGGTATGGTCTATTCAACTCTGTAACTCTAAATTATAAAGTCTTCACTGGATGCTATGTCTTTCATAAGGCTAAATGATTTTTAATTTATTCTACTTTTTAAATAACTCTATTTCTATTGATTAGAATTCCAGCGGCATTTAAAAGAAAGATTGAAGCCAGACTGCCTGAATTTGACACCCTGTTCTACAATTACTAGTTGTGTGATTTCAAGCAAATTACCTCTTCATGCCTCAATTTGCTCATCTGAAAAAAGATAATATTACCCACTTCACAGGGTTGAGGTGCAGATTCAATGAGTTTATAGACGTGAAATGTTTAGAACAGTGCCTGGCATATTGTAAGCACTCAAAATAATGATTACCTACAACTAATAGTATTCTAAAGAATGATTTTATCAACAAGTAAACAGTGCCAGAAAAAAAATTCAATATTGGCATTACCGTGCTGAGAGAGTTAGTACTTTATGATCTGTTATCTCAATTATGCTTATTTCCCTAGAAAATAGGTAGTCATATTCATTTTTTAAAAATCTTGTCTGGAAGCTAATGAGCTAATAAAGCTGTTTGGGACCGGGCAGCTACTAGAAAAAGTAAAATAAAAATTCAGTCATCTATTCTAAATGACTTCATGTATATATATATATATATATATATATATATATATATATATATATATGAATTTAAAGTTTTAAATATAATTCTACTCATTCCACAATTATTTCTAGAACAACTAGTATTAGGTTGAACCATATGAAACTGACTTTTTTATGGATCAAAAATGATCAAATAGGGGCTTCCCTGGTGGCACAGTGGTTGAGAATCCGCCTGCCGGTGCAGGGGACACGGGTTCGTGCCCCGGTCCGGGAAGATCCCACATGCCGCGGAGAGGCTGGACCCGTGAGACATGGCCGCTGAGCCTGTGCGTCCGGAGCCTGTGCTCCGCAACGGAAGAGGCCACAACAGTGAGAGGCCCGCGTACCACAAAGAAAAAAAAAAAAAATCAAATAAGGGTAATTCCATACAGTCCAACCCAAATACTTTTAAAACTTTGTTACATCCTGAGGAAAGATACAAGGATAGATCACAAACGGCCCCTGGTCTGGAAGAATTTACAGTCTAGTGTGGGAGATAATACTGGTTTCTCTTGTGAAAAGTCAAATGATAATTAATAAGTTAAATAATTATGTGAGGTAACTACACAGGCATATCTCAAGATAGACAAGTTCATCTTAATTTGGACTTTGAGGTATGATTAAGATTTGAATGAGTAAAGACATTATCCAACTAAATTTAGGAAGGATTGTTACAAATTAATGCAGGAGAAGTCAATACCTTTGAGTACTGGCAATATTTTTCTAATATTCATAGCACATTCCTTTCATTTTAAATATTCTCTTAAGCTTACATACTAATTGCAGTTTAAGACAATTTAGTAGCCATATATGCCACGTGTCATACACCATGTGGGCTATAGCGGTTTTCCTTGCCTTCAAAAAAGTAGCTCACCTGTGTTTCTTCTCTTCTTTGTATCAGGAACATGGGCCCTCAGTGAAAGGCATGAATATTGAGACTTTATTCCTTTATTTTATTATTATTACTTATTATATTATTATTTATTATTATTACTGCAAGCTGATTTAAGTGATCATGATTATATTTTTAATTGCATTAATCACAGATTAATTGGGGAAGTGAGGATCTATATGTTCACAAATGCACTATAATGTATATTCTGTACAAAAGTGACAAAAAGAATAAGGACAGCTCTGTCTTAGAAATAGCAAGGCTGTCCAGCTGAATCAGCACTCTTCACAGTCAGTCAACCTTCTATAAGAGTAACATGGATAATTGAACTCTATTGGTAATTCCCCAAACTCATTTCATGTAATAACTTCATCTTCTTCCCCATCAAACCTTCTTATCAGAACTGATACCTTGTTAAATTAATCAGTGGAAGAAATGAAACAAGGTTCCAGAAGATAATGCATTAGTTGAATAATCAGCCTCTGAAAAATTGCAAATTGACCGAATGTATTTCATGTGCCGTGTGCTTCACAGTGAATGTCTAAGCTTTTTGGGACTCCTACCCAGGTGCAATTTTCTTGTTAGGGAAAAATGGTCACTGGACACCATAGCTGTGAAAAAGCCATATCATCAGGAAAAAGACTTTGGTGGTCTTATTTGAAGGAATTATTGACTCCTTAATATATGTTTTTATCAGTAAGTCTTTCCCCAGAGCTAAGATTACCATATCATCTAGTCACAGCCTATATATACACTCTCCTGGAATTTTGTGGATAGACTCCCCTTTTGCTCTCAAAAGTTCCCTGGTATGCACAATGTTATACCATTATCCCAGCTCTAGCTTCAGAATTATTCTTTCTCTTCCTTCTCCCCTTCCTCTAAGTGCTAAGAAAGTCATCAGACAAATTCACACTGAGGTGTTAGTGATTGCTTAAAGTAAAGCAATAAAATTGCAATCACAATAAAATAGTGACTGCAAACATAAAATCTATTTTTACTTAACTACTACGACTGCTAAACTAGTTCGACTGCCCCCTCCCTTAACTGACATTGACAACTGAGCTCATTGCGCCCGGACATGATTTCAGAATTCCATTCATCACAAAGCATCAATCCATCCAAGTTGGGATGTAAGCTAACCCCTATGTCACCCTAATTTAATGAACACCAAGACCCAGGGGAAGTTTTAGTGTATGTAAAATAATGCATTTAAATGATAGAATTCCAAATATTGCCAGAAAAAAATTGAGAGAAAGAAAGAGAGCTGCTGGTGGAGAGGGAATACTGGAGCTCTCTGTGGTATCTCTTAAAATTGTATCTCACACGGACATTCCCTGATGTTTCCTCCTCTCATAGGACAATTCTTCCTTACAAGACAAATGTAATCACCTTTGTGAAACTGAATCATAGAGACTTTCCTTTAAATGAGCTAAATTATTATAAATGTTATCCTTTTATGTCTGTTAAACACTAAGTGAAAGGTCCTTATATTTTCTCTATAATAAATCAAAATCTGTTATCTAAAGGGAGGTAGTGAAATGTTGTGTAACAAAGCTGGACCTGGAATCCAAAGTCCTGAGTTAAATTCCACGTTTCTCTTTTTACTGTGTGATTTTAGGCCAGTGATGTAACTTCTCTGAGTCAGATGTCTTAGGGGTGGTGTGACGTTTATATACAGAAAGTTTTGTGTAAGTCCTTGGCACATAGTTGGTGCTCAATAATTACTAGTTCCAAGTAAATAATCTTTATACAAGGGCAAAATTTATGTAAGTAAAATTTAAAAACTAATCTGGACGTAGCATGCATTGTGCCTTCATTGTGTTGAGTATCTGTTAGACTTTCCTCTAGTTTGAAAGCATTATAGTCAATGCCATATTTCCACAATAGCTGGACATTTTCAATGCATGCTTTACTTGATGGACTGAAGATTTGTAACTTGGGATATAGTGGAACCAAGTCTCTGAAGAGGATTCATGTGAGGAAAGAATTGTTGGAGAAGAATCAATACCTCAAAAGCCTTCTCTTTTTATGTCATGTTAATTAAATCCACCTTAAACTTTGACTTATCAAAGGCAGCAGGCTGATAACATTTCAGTTTCCCAGAGGCAAAGTTTGATCTTAATATGACATCTGATCAGCTCTCTGAAGTTTCAAGAGCATTCTTTGGTGTGACTGACCTCCTTTAAACTGACTTAAATTTGCTGTCAACAGTGGCACAGATACATCTGAAGAACAGAATGGAAGCCCCTTGATGTTTCATCCTACTCTGTAATATACATTTTCATCTAAGCCCATATCATTTTGATGACATGTAATTAACAAAAGCAATTCAATTAATGTGTGCAGGCATGGGCATACAAACGGAGAAGCTTTTTCAGAATCTGATCCATATCTCTAAAGACATTTTTATTAGTCAGAATTATACTGCTTTTGGCCAAAAGGCTCAGTATTAATTCTAGGAAGTACATGATGGAAAATAGCTATAATATTCTGTATTTCTAGAAACTGTTTCTTTTTTTTTTTTTTGCGGTACGTGGGCCTCACTGTTGTGGCCGCTCCCGTTGCAGAGCACAGGCTCCGGACGCGCAGGGTCAGCGGCCATGGCTTACGGGCCCAGCCACCCCGCGGCATGTGGGATCTTCCCGGACCGGGGCACGAACCCGTGTCCCCTGCATCGGCAGGTGGACTCTCAACCACTGCGCCACCAGGGAAGTCCTAGAAAGTGTTTCTTTAAAGGAAGGAAGGGCTTTTAAAAATATATAACTAAATAAATAAAATTTAATACAAAGCCAGCATAATTGAGCCATAGCCACCTTTCTATAGAAGGAAGACACAAGGCTTTTCCCTCTGAAGTGTAAACTACTCAGAGCTCTATAAATACGCTCTTCTGATCAAGCAACCTGGTAGTGATTTTCAGGCTCAGATTTTGATACCAGAGAATGGCCTATCCAAATTTTGTTAAACTGCTAGGTGTCTTGTTGTATTGCTCTCCTGCAGGAGTAATCAGGGGCATTGAAGAAACAGGGAGATTTTTAAGAAAAGAATTAGACAGTATGGACTCCCCTGGCGGTCCAGGGGTTAAGACTCTGCACATCCAATGCAGGGGTCACGGGTTCGATCCCTGGTCACGGAACTAGGATCCCACATGCTGCGTGGTGCTGGGGGAAAAAAAATATGTATCTATTATATAATATGTATATATAATATATATATATAAATTTTTTAAAAGAAAAGTGTGCATTGTCCAGCAGTAAAACGACATTTAAAAAAAAACGAAATAGTTGTCTTACTAAAAGTGATATTTGAAGATGGTTAATATAGTAGTTCTAAAGATAATTCCTTAGAGCAAAGGGAGAGTGGAGTCTGGGATGCCAGGGGAAGCATAGCTGAAGTGGATAGGGAAGCAGGGAACAGAGAGGCGGAATCTGTATACAGGCAGTGGGAGGAGGGAAAAATGAACTCTGATGAGACACATTTGGAAGTCAAGGTCAATAGGTCTCCATGACATTGAGAGTTGAACAGAACCACGAACTCTGACTATTTGAACCAAGACATCCATGAGTGGTGGTGTCACTGAGGTCATTAGGGAGAAGAGCTAGGAGACAAGGTAGCGAGTTCACAGGTTCAGATTCAGCCAAGCTGCATCTAAAGAGCCAGCCACAGAATTCCCTCTGGGGGCCATTTTGCTGACTGCCTAAGGAAACTTCCTCATGTGCTGAGCCACACTGACATCCCGGAGGCTTCAAGGTTGCACTGAGGCCAGAACAAAGATGATGCGGGCTCTGGTGGGGACTAATTTCCTCTGCCTTCACCAAAAGCAGGTTGAAATGATGAATGTCTTCTCTTGCCTTTAAAGCAGGCTGGTCCACAATGAACTTTAGAGAGGTGGGGCTATATGTGCTACATGGTGAGTTTATTCTTTGGAAAATGTCAATTCAGTAATTTTACGTGGGAAACTTTGTTGAAAACCAGCAATTATGGCTCACTTTGCAGTTTGAACATGATTCAGCTTCTTACTTCAAAAGTCAAGACTTCTATTCAGGACTCCACACCACCTCTCTTTCCTGCCAACAATTGCTATATAGAGTACTTGAGACTCCGATATGCTAGTCTTCTTCTGTTCTCTCATTTTTGCTGTGTGTGAAGAACTCCTGGAATGATTTTGCAGTGCCTTTCCTTTTCTTTCTTTTTTTTTGTTTAACCAAAAAGTAGGACTCTGAAAACCCAGAATAACTTAAAACATTTTGTGGAATTGAGGGTGATGTTGCACTATTGAAACTAGGCAAGTGATCTTTTTTCCTGAATTATTGCAATTACGCCAAACCTTTATATTAGGTATTCAATAGCTCTATCCAAAACTGGGAGGGGGTCTAAATTTTTTTAAATATCTAATCTGGCATTCAAAACTCTCTTTTCTCTCTGTGGGCCTTTAAAATATCTTACCATCCCAGGGTTCCCCATCACTAGCCTTAAGGTTCTCCTCTCTTTCCCTTCAGTCCTCCATGTAAACAACACTCTCAGCTTTGTAGCCTGCAGTAAACACCATGTTCCCCACCAGTCCTAACAGCATCCACCTTCCCTGTGTCTGGCCAGGCTCACCCTTCTGATAAAAGCGCCCACTTTTCAATTCTGCCAGAATGGCATGGAAAGATTTGGCTCAGATAAACTTGAAGAGTCCTCCATAGGGGCCTTCTGGCTCATGAATCTCTGAAAGTGAGCCCTGTCATGTGCATGCCCACATTTACCAGGCTTATCTCTACATGTTGAGAAGGAGACCTGCCCTAAAAGATCCAGATGAGGGCTCACACTCTCCAGAATGGGGAATACCCAAGAGGCAGGTGTGAACCTTAGCAAATTATGTGTCCACATGCTGACATCTTAGAAGGTAGTTGTTCCCAGCAGCTTCTTCCAAAGAAGAGTCAAGAAATGAGAAATGCCACCTTCTTATAATTGCCAAAAGCCAAAGGCACACATCAGTACTCAAGGGATATGTAGCCAAATCCGCTGTCCCTTTGACGAACAGCAAAATATGCGCTACTTACACTTTGCAGAAAAATCATACAAAGTCAATGGTAGGTCTAGATACACATCATGTGTTTTCCTACATGTGCGTTTTTTCCTATCTTTTGCTTCTCCTAACATTAAAAATCACATTTCCATCGCTGGTCATATCAACATGACAGCATTATACTGTATCTAAATAGGAATTAAATAGCAATTAATCAGCTGTCCTCCATGTATGTCTAATTTGACTCTCTTTAAATCAGACCATTCATAAATTATACTATAATAGCATTTCCTGAGTATATCTGTGTTTGAAACTCTTGTATTTTATACTTGAGACTCAAACTTGGTTTTCATTTTCATGTGGAGAAAGCTCTGATCAACTTTCAAAGCATTCTTCAGCCAGCTGACTGGCTGAAGTGTGATGTGGCAGAAGTAAACAAGCGTGGCTTGATACTGCTGGATCGCCCTCTGTGCTCTTATACCTTTCTTGTGATTGCATTGATATACAATGTAACTTCCAGGATAGAGTAATTGTGTGGCACAAGAAAAGCAGGGAGAGATCTGAAACTGTCTACCTAGTTCATTTCTTGCCACATTAGGATAAACTCTGTGCCTGGTTAATATACAAAGTCTCCAGATTACATACATGGGGACATTAATTTCAAAGAAGAGAACCCTTTTGTTCGTGAAAATTTCCATTTTATACTCAGTTACTTGCATGTGTGACATTTGTCAGAAATATTTATAAATCAGTATATTTCATATTTATTTCCCAGAAGCAAGCTTAGTTCGACCAGGATTGCTAAAAGCATCCAATAGATAAGGACTCTCTCGCTATAAGAGTACAGTTTATCTTGAGGTTAGTACGTTTATAACGAAATATGAGAATGTCACCTTCTTTCTTCTCTGGGGGTATTCCCTCCCACCATTCTCCACAGTAAAGAGAGAAAGAATTGCAGATCCGCTGCTAAGCATTTCCTTCCCAAACTTCCAAACCACCTATGCCTTTGATCTGCTCCTTGACAGTGGAGAATTGCTAGTTCCAAGGCCTTAAAAGAACTCCATTGTTTTCCAATACTTTTGTAATAGTCAATTGCAAGATTTCCAAACTGTACTAGGTGTCAGTCGTGTAATGCAAGAATGTTTCACATCCAACCAGATGATCATTGCAGAATATGTCCTATGAATAATCAAACATGATTATTCATACTTTGGAAACAGTTTCCCCCTTTTGTCAAAGGAGGCTAAATACATAAAACGTCAGGCAGTCAGCCAGAAGAGTCATCATTAAAAGGAAAATGTTATCTTAACATTTAATTCAACCTTCTGAGAAACTGAGACGAAACCACTGAGTTTTCTATGCCACTTTTTTCCCTCCACACAATAATTTAATTTCCAGTTTGTTTCCTTGTCTCTTTTTAGGAATTCAGTGTGCTTTAAATAAGCAATAGAGTTTCGCTGTGAGGTAATGAAAAGGTATCATATCCCAGAGTGGAAAACAAAAGATTACAGAGTTCTCCAAAAAGTTCACTAAGGCACAGATTAACTCAACATAAAATAAGTGTGTAAAATTACACAAAATGATCCTTTGTATTTCTGCAGTGTCAGTTGTTACTTTTGAAAACGAAATGAAAAATGTTACTTTTTCATTTCTAATTCTATTGATTTGAGTCTTCTCCCCTTTTTTCTTGATGAGTCTGGCTAATGGTTTGTCAATTTTGTTTATCTTCTCAAAGAACCAGCTTTTAGTTTTATTGATCTTTGCTATTGTTTCTTTCATTTTTTTTCATTTATTTCTGATCTGATTTTTATGATTTCTTTCCTTCTGCTAACTTTGGGGGGTTTTTTTGTTCTTCTTTCTCTGATTGCTTTACGTGTAAGGTTACATTGTTTATTTGAGATATTTCTTGTTTTTTGCGGTAGGATTGTATCGCTATAAACTTCCTTCTCAGAACTGCTTTTGCTGCATCCCATAGATTTTGGGTCATCGTATTTTCATTGTCATTTGTGTCTAGGTATTTTCTGATTTCCTCTTTGATTTCTTCAGTGATCTCTTGGTTATTTAGCAGCGTATTATTTAGCATCCATGTGTTTGTATTTTTTACAGATTTTTTTCCTGTAATTGATAAAAGGGTGAATTTTATAGGGATGTGATATCTCTATGAAGAAAATGTTACCAGCAGTAGAGATGCCACTGTTTATTGCAGAGCAAATAGGTAATAATATCTGATGAACAGCTGTCTTCGTTCTTCCCTAACATCATTCTTATCAACTCTCGGCCATCTTTACCACTGACTATGCAAATCTAATTGCCCTGCTCGCACTACAATCTCTTTGTGTAAGAAAAATTTAATTGAGTTTCCTAGAAAATGGCTAGAACAGCAATAGGGGCCTGGAGATTCTTCTCTGAGGGATGCTCAGAACTCTATTAGTGCACTTATCTGGCTTCCTTCATTTTATCGCTCCTCTTGCTTTTTCTTTCCTTATCTCCAACACACATTCATGAAAATGAAGTGCAACATTTGAAAGGACGATTTCTTTAGACAGTGTTTCCAAATCTTTTCCACATTATTATACATATTTTTTAAAAGAATATTCATTTGGAACTCTTGAATAAGCAGATGGCCAGAGGTGCTTGCCCTGGAATGGCCAACCCAGCTTCTCTCCAGCCTCCAGACAGCTGAGAGAGTCAATGTCTCAAAATCCCAACACATCTTAACTTCTCTGAGTCTACCTGTTTGGGGTTGGGGGAACGATAAATCTCTGCTTTTGAAGAATGAGTTCATTGTTCTGATGACATTATTCAATTAATTTTAAGCACCATTCCATCATTAATCATGATACATACATTAGGCAAACGTAGCGTTTTGTGTTTGAAATTTTTCTCTTTAAGGGCTTTGATGCTTCTTAACATCATTATACTTACAATTATCAGAAAATAAAATTTGACAATATTTGATAGTACAGAAGTAGAAAATGGGAATTTGCTCAACATAAAAATTCTTTGTAACCTTTCCATAAAATCTCTGAGGAAAACAAAAGCCTTGCAGAAATAATACTCATATCATCTAATGGGAAGGACGAGACATGCATGCACATTCCAAAATTCTGAGATAAAAAATTGTTTTCATCATGAAGAAGAAACATTTGATAGGGAAAAGGGGTTTGTTTCAATTATATCTTGATAGCTGGGAAGGAACTTCTGGGAAAAAGTTCAGGGAGCTGGTGGAAAGATAGGAGGAAAAGCATGTGCATTATAAAGTCTAGAAGTTGGAGCTCTTTTAGTAAGTGGGAGATTCTAGCAGAGGGTGTGTGCAGAGAAAGTATTGGAGACAAAGCCAGGAAAACACCTAAACTGGGCATAGTTCAGTATCCTGAACATTGGAGCTTAATACATATTCATGAGATGATTAACAGGTGGGAGCTGAATTGGGTTCTGTCTTGAATACTAGGCCATGGTTTGACAATAAGCCCATAAAATTTGGGGCTCACTGAGCAAATATGTCCTTCCTTGTTCCCCAGCGCCTGGTCTGGTTTCCAGTAGGAATAGATGGTACAATGCTAATGTTTATTGGGTCAATTAATCAACTGAGGTTAAGGGCTTGGGAGAGAATTACATAACATCAGTAATCGTATTTGTGATAATAATAGCTATTTATTATTCACTGTTCACTGTTTGTGAACACCCAAAGTAGTCAGATACTGTGTGTGTTTCGTATTTTTAATGTCTACTAAAAAAATTCCTCATTGTGAGTGCAACACCGACCTCATTTTGTAGGTGGAAAAACTGAGTCTCAAAGAGGTTAAGTGACCGCCTTAGGTTGCACAGTTAATTAATGGAAAAACCGGAATTTGAAACCAGGTTTGTCTTCAAAGGCTAGTACTTATCTCTGATTCTGGTTTCAGTAAGCTAGATGGATTTGAGAGGCAAGGGATGAAGGAGATAGAAGAGACAGACCATTACAACGTTAACAATTGTAATTGTTAAGGACCCTGTGGGTGTCCAGCCTTCCCTAACTGCCCTTCCCAAGTATCATCCCATCTCTTTTGTTCTCTATCACTGCACCATGTTGAATTTCTTTATGCTACCTACCACGATTTATAATTAAAAGTGTATGAAGTGTATTTCAGTGCTCCTTTATTTACTGCTGGGTTTCCATGCCAGATTTTAAGTTCCATAAATGTGGAGATCAGGTCTGCATTATCCACTATTGTATTACCCAGAGACTAGTCTATAGCATGTACTTAAATGTTAAGTGAATTAAAGAAAAAATTAGAGCAAAATATAAGACTAGAAACAGATAAAGAGGCATTCCAGATGGCACAGACATTTTAAGCCAGGGTAGGAGAGAATTGTTCTTCCATTAACTGCAAATACAGAAGTCAGGGAGTCAGGTTTCTTTTAAGGGCCAGAATTGGGGAGGGAAGGGTTTGGTTTTAGACACAAAGAGTCCAAGGTGACAGCAGGAGATCCAAGAAAAGTAACTAACAGCTAGAACTGTGAAAAGCCAAGCTCTAGAGAAAGGTCAAAGATGAAGTCGTAGACCAATGAGTCATCCCCCCAGGGGGGAATTAGTACCCTGAGAGTCAGTAAGATCTCCGAGGAAAAGGGTTGTGAGGGGTAGAAAGAGCAACACGCTGAGGCCCTATGCAGAGGGGATACTCCCTTTTAGGGCATCAGAGAGGAAAGCTAGTTAGAAAAAGAGACATGTTCTCCCAACCTTCTCCACCATCCCCAGACAACTCAGATGCATCATTCAACTTGACACGAGGGTCAAGTGCACAGTCTCAACCTTCCGCAGGTTGAACTGGCTACTCCATCCTGGGTGATCTCTGACATGGATTGTGCTGATCAAAGCACCTGCTTTCTCTATCACGGGGCTGTCAGCGCTTGTTCTCCCCTCTTAGAGTTTAATTCCCAAGGCACAGCAGTCATTTCGTTCATCTTAATATTCCCAGTGTCAAACATCCAAAGGGTTCAATGAACCTCTGTTGACCGAATGTTGAGTGAAGGAGGAGATGAGAGAAGCGAGAGGGGTAAAATACGAATGGAGCCCCACAAATACAAATAAAGAGAAACTGCCAGGTGCTGTGCAGAGATCAAGAAAATGTTAAGATGGAAAATGTGTTTTCTCAACTTTACTGCATTCTCATAATAAAAGCCATCCCCTATCAATTGCCTACTCAGTTAAGAGCGTAGTCATTCATGAACCTTCTCTTATTTGAGCCTTGGAATAACTTTTTGAAGTGCCTGTAATCATCCTCCTGTAATAAATGCAAAAACTAAGTCCTGCAGAAGCTTAATGACTTGCCCAAGATCACTCAGTAAGTGACGAGATGGAAGAGAATATCAGCTCTGCCTCCAAACCTCTGTGACTAACCTTAAATTACTGTCTTCTCCAATTTAATTACTATTATTTTTTTCTGCCCAGCAATGTTTAAAGCTGTGTCCAGGTTACCAGGAGCCCACTTTCCCCTCCCCATGTCATATCAAATCCCCTCCAATCAAAATCCCCTCCCCATGCCATATAATTCCTACAACTTGCTTCTCTAGATAAAAAAGGAAAGTCACTGTACAAGAGAGCAGAACACTCTTTCTCCTTTGCTTAGGACACTCATGAAATTTTAAGAGAAAATGTGCCCTTGTTATTTCAAACTACTGAATGCACAGCATGTTTGTTATTAGCTCTTCATCTGAAATAAATGAACCTGCAGCTAAAAATAGCAGATAAATGAATGAGCCATTGAGAGCCTGGTGAGTTTTTCTCTTTCCCTCCCTGCCATCAGACAGTGACTGTCTCAGCAGGGAGATTTTATTCATAAAGCTTCAAAATCATTAAATTCTCAAGCACATATTCTTCTTTCAAGCATTCCTCTTTTCCTAATGGCTTGGCTAAGCCATTACACCAAAAGCTTCTCACGGGTTAAAATTGCTTAACGTATGATTCTAAGTGGTTTATTGAAACCTGCATTTTTATTTTCTTTGCTTATTTGGCTCTTAATGTATTTGGGAAGTGGAACAGCAGAAGGAATGAAAGGAGGACGAAGGCAGAGAATTACTGATGTTCCATGTAGAATATGACCCTTCAGATCACAGGATTTAATTGTATACAAAGGACAAACGGAGGCTGGGAGCTGCTGGGTAGCCTGACCACACAGATAGCAGGGTCAGGACTGGAGCTCAAAGCTCCTGACCACCCAGATCAGGCCCGTGAGGGAGAGATGGATAAATACATAGACATATGTTTGGTAGAATCCAAGGATGAGAAATTATGTAATTTTACCAGCTTGCAATGGAGCCATGCCTAATGGGGGCTTTGGGACCAGAGAGCCTGGCTCAAATGCTAGCTCTCCACTAACAAGAAAATTATTGACCCCTATAAGTCTGGGCAAACAGAATAATAATTTTTATAATAGCAAATGTTTATTGAACACTTGCTATATGCCAAGCACTGTTTTAAGTGCATTTCACGTATTAGCCCTCAAATTCTACGTCGTAAGTCTAGAAGTTTAATTCAGATAACATCTATTAGGGCCTTAGCCCAGAGAGTTCTCAATTAAATGTATTATTTTTTGGTCAATAATGAACGAATATAAGTATTAAATAATTAATAATCTCTAAATATCAATGAAATGTATTTTAATTATTGATAAGATCAAATAAACTATTCTTTAAATTGTGATGAATAAAATTCACATTTTAAAATTACACCGTGAATGAATATTCTCATGAAAGATGTTCTCCTCAAAACATTTGTTCTTAAACAATTGAAAGATTTAGGTGGCACTTTAAATTTCACTTCCTCGCTCTGACATTTCTGTTTCCTCTAAAGCAAAGACGGACCATTGAGAAGACACTCAGGATCCAAAGGATATGGAATAGCCAAGTGGGAAGTCTTTCTAGCATTTTCCACTGAGTAAGCAGGTCCATAAAGCTGTCGACTTTTTCCCCCCTCTTAGGATAGGGCAGAACAAGATCTTTGTATATGTTTAGTTATTATTTATGCTTAAAATAGGTGCAAAAAATGCCCTTATAGTAGAAGACTCAACGTATTAATCTTTCTGTGCTATTTCCCTATATCAGAGAAGTTCAACACAGGAGAAATCTGTTAGGTAGGTGACAATTCTCTCAGTCAGCCTCATCACGAGACAGTCTTTTTCATGGCCTTGGGAATCTTGCAGTGTGGAAGTGTCACGGTGATGCCTTTCGGCATTTGCATCTCTGACTCTCTGTGTTTCACCTGGAAAATATGCCAGTCCAGCCCACCACTTTTCTGGAAGACCTAAGTGAATTGTGTCTGAACTCTGCTCCCCTCTTAGGGCTGACTTAAGACAGGAATAATTCATAAGCTCCGATAAGTGGCAGTTGTTTTCTCCTGTTGACACACAGTTTGTTGCAACCATGATACATGTGCCTTGAATATGTTAGAATACAGAAAAGGTCCAGGGCCTAATTTCTGTGGAGTGAGCTTTGAAATGGCTAAGAAGGGATTTTTAGTCAGAGGAGTTATTAAACTGCATTGCAAGGTATTCTTAACTGGTATGTTCATTTGATGCTTCCATTTACAATCTCTAACATTATTATGATGCAGAGTAAACGTAGTTATGTTTACAAAAATTAGAGGCACATAACGCTTCAGAAACATACCCCAAATCACACCCATCTGTAGGGGTTATGCAAGGCAACATTGTTAAATGATTTCACTCACAGACTTGGTATCTTCAAAACCGAATTCAAAGTCCAGCTCTGAGCAGCTTGGGGCAGGAACTCAAATCTCTCTGAACCTCAAGGTCTTCATCTGCAAAATGACACTTGCCATGAAGATCCTTCTCTTTAATTCCTACCTTATAGTACTGCACTAAGGACTAAATTTAAAAGTAATAAATAAATATATGAAAAATTTAACACATTTCCCAGCACATTCTAAGCACGCAAAAAATAGTAGCTGCAACCGTTAATACTACAAAATGTTGAACTGAAGTTACACCTTAGGTCAGAATATTTGCTGAAGAAAATTTGTCTTCATACATCTGAAATGCTTTCAATCCACTAATTTCAGGCAAAGGCTTCCAATTTTCTATTTTCCTTTGAAGTTCGTATCAAATAGTAACAATGAGAACCATGTATTGAGAGGATGACTTGTCATCTTGCATGCTGAAGTGTTTGACACTTGTCATCTCACTGAATACCCCAATGATCCCACCACCAGGTGCGTGTTACTCTCTCCATTCACGGGTGTAGAAACCTAGACTCAGGATTTTAGGCAACCACCTAAGGTCTTCCTGCTACTAATGACCAGGTTTAGATTTCAACGCGGTTAGATCACTAATGTCCAGTCTCTTAAATTCTATTCTAAATATGCTGAAAGTAAAAGTGAATGGCAGTGGAGGAGGTGGACTGAGAAGCTTTTTCTTCTTTAAATAAAATTAGTCTAGATCAATGGTTCTCAATTTTATTTTTTTGGAATCAAACTTCCTTTGCACTCTAAAAATGTTGGGGGACCTCATGAAGCTTCTGATTGTAGGGTTTATACTTATTGATATTTTCCATATTATAAATTAAAGCTAAGAAAATTTCCACACGTAAGCAATATCATATGATATTTGTCTTTGTCTGACTTACTTGCAGGCAGAATCAAAAAAAATGATACAAATAAACTTATTTGCAAAACAGAAACAGACTCACAGACTTAGAGAACAAACTTATGGTTACCAAAGGGGAAAGGTGGCAGGGAAGGATAAATTGGGAGTTTGGGGTTGACATATCAATACTCTGTAATAACATAAATGGGAAAATAAGTTGAAAAAGAATAGATACATGTAAACTGAATCACTTTGCTGTACACCTGAAACTAACACAACATTGTTAATCAACTATACGTCAATATAAAATAAAAATTATAAAAGACAGCTTTTGCTATATACTAAATCGTATTTTCAGCATATTTTGATGAAGTCTGATGCCACATAGAAAGAAATGAAAATACTGAAACTTAAAGAAGCTATATAAAGTTATAATTCATAGAAAAAAAGCTAAGAAAATTCTAAATATGTGTAATTTTAAAATAACAGTAACAATTTAAATAAGCATAATTTATTATTTTAAAATTATTTTAAAATAATAATAAACACATTACATGTTAACATACATATTTTTATGGAAAATACCTATGTTTTCCAAAACAAAACACTTTAGTGAGAAGAGTAATTTCATCTTACATTTTTAGCAAATCTTCTTAATATCTGACTTAAAAGAAGACAGCTAGACTCTCCTATTTGCTTCTGCAGTCAGCCTGTTACACCATCACACCTTGTGTGGACCCTGGAGAACTCCACTGAGTACTTATGAGATAATTCGAATGAAAAGGGTGAATAAAATCTTAGTATTATAATAAGCATAGTTTGACTTCTGGACTCTCTGAAAGATCTCAGTGACCCCTAGCGGGTCCCAGCTCACACTTTTAAGAACCACAGTTTAGATAAAATCTTGGCATTGCCAACTTGAGTCTGCAGTGATAACTCAAGTTCGTCATTCAATTACCTTCTCATCAAAGTGTCTCTTTGTACTGTTCTGGAAAAGAATGATGAAAATTTGTCATCTCCAGGAATAATAAACATTGAGTGGGAAAAATATTTTAAAAGTAATAATATCACTTAGCTGAAACAAAAATGTTATAGAAAAATGTGTCAGACATATTTGGTTAACTCAACATGCAGAGACAAAAATTAATGTACTTTTATCTTTATAGAACAAAAGAAGACAATCCTTGCAAATGAAATGTAATTGAAGTGTCATTCTATTTTTGTGGCATTAACCAAACTGATTAAATGTGTTATATTAATTAAGTGAAGGTAGTTGTCAAATAGTAGCAGACATGTACCCTGATAAAGCAGAGGGTACCAGGAGAGCATTGGAAATCTTATATAAGATGAGAAAAATCCTATACAATATTTGAATAGAGTTAAGGCACATCAGAAGTTGAGTCATTTGTTTGTTTATGAGATTGAATCTTCAGAATGTTTTGGCTCAGAAATGCAATTTTTCTTCATTGCTTTAAAATCAAAGCCCAGAAACAAGGCATTTGTAAATCACAGTTGGTGTTGTTCATTTATGAATTGAAATTGATTTTGCTTTACCATACTGCTTCTAAAAAGGGAAAGGGCTGTTGTAAGACACTTACTTATTCCTAATAATTTTAAAATTTAATATAGTATCCTAAGTGTTCTAGAAGAACTGTGCCCTATTTCACAGATATATTATCAAAGCTGAAGAACTAAAGAATCATAATTTCAGTAACAGTATTGCACCAAATGGAGAAACTACATTTTTTAATCGAAAATTTTCATATTGTAGAATGTAAAAGAGTTCCAACACTTAAATGAAATTTGATTCCCCATTGCCAATTGAACCATATCCCAAAAAAATCACTTGACTGCAAATTATGCAAAAGTCACAGGTACACTGAAGTTTCCAGACGTTGAATTAGATGAAAGAAGAAACAACAGTATTCACTTCAATGTATCCCTCTAAAGTGGATTCCTGGTTGAATATTTTACACATTCTAGAGGTGCTGTTATCCTGGAAGTTTTTTCTAATATCCAGATGCTCTGAGGCAAACAAAACACTTACGGATTCTTCAGAAAAGAGTTCCTTGTTTAAATAGAAAATCTTGCCAATAACACTGAGAAGTTTGTTTGGTTCCTCAGGTTCTCCGCAGCAACAGCCTGCTGGAATCTACAGACTACTGGCTGCAGAATCAGAGGACGCCCTGCCAAATTGGTTTCGTGGAAGACAGGTCTGAAAACTGCGCTTCTGTAAGTAAACACAACTCTGGGGATGCAGGCTGAGAAAGTGGGGAGTCGGGCATATGTACTCCTACCAAGGACATAATGATTAAGTACAAGATTTGGAAAGCATCCTTTTGAAAATACATAACTGCTTTATACAGCGTTAACAAAATAACAGGCAGAAGCTGATGATTCTTCTGCTTTGCTCATTTCAACAGGTAAATTAATCTTATCATTTCTCTGAAAAGGAAAAACGATGTTTTCATTTTCAAAACTGACTGTGTAAAAGATTCAGAAATAGCATCGTATGATGAGAAATAAAAGCCTATTCAAGAGTGCTCTTGGATTCTTTGCAATATATTTTATAACTCCTACTAGTAGGTATTTTTCAACATGAAAACTGTGTAAAAATGTTCTACCATTCTTATAAGTTATAGTCATTATTTGAAAGCATTTTCAACATAAGGAATATACAGGCATGCTTTTTAATATTATATACTGGATCTGAGCTTTACGTATAAAACCCTCCTTTGCAAGGGAAGAGACGTCCTTATAGATAAATATTTCTTGTGGCTTAGAATGTAAGGGCGTATTGTTGATACGAGAAATCAACAACGTGATTTCTCCTTCCTATATGAAGTAGTCTGCTTCCTATATGTTTTACAAAACTATATGTTTCATTTTAACTGCAATCGCCTAGCTCTTATGGGGTCATGATTACAGAGACTAGGGGAGAATATTTCCAAAGCGGAGAGAAATGTAATTCTCATGACTAAGTTGAGAGCATCAGCTCTGAGCTACTCCTGGAGGTAAGTTGCCTGCCAACATTTCCGTTAAAAGAAAAAAAAAAGGGGGGCTTCCCTGGTGGCGCAGTGGTTGAGAGTCCGCCTGCCGATGCAGGGGACACGGGTTCGTGCCCCGGTCCGGGAGGATCCCAGATGCCGCGGAGCAGCTGGGCCCGTGAGCCATGGCCGCTGAGCCTGCGCGTCCGGAGCCTGTGCTCCGCAACGGGAGAGGCCACAACAGTGAGAGGCCCGCGTACCGCAAAAAAAAAAAAAAAAAAAAAGAAAGAAAAGGAAGCTGAAAATGCGATGGAGGAGCTTTTTATATATAATGAGCAGAACCAGAACTGGCAGACAGAGGATGTATAACATTTCACACTGCAGTCTCATAGCACAAGGAAAGCAGAGTCCATTCAACAGACTTAATTCAATCTCTTTGTTTAGGCAAAATGATTTTGATCCTGCTATTTTGGGGACTTTTTAATCCCTTGTCCAGAAAACCAGTTGATGGTTAAAAATCTTCGGCGAAAACGAAAAAGGATTTAGGTGGCAAGTAATTTAACAGCGATACCTTCTTTGCAAATTCAATTCTGAGATGAGGTGGAAAATTTAGGCATTTGCTGATATGGATCTCTAATTACACAGCTTTGATTTGTAAAAGGGAGAGAAATTGAGAGTAAAAGCTATCAGCATCTACACTCTAGTCAAAGTTGTCATCAAAGCAGCTCCTGTATAAAGGAGTCTGCCATTTGGAGAAGGCGCCAAAGTTGGGGCACTAAAAATTGTGTAATAAAGGGCAAAGAGGTCTTTTCTAAACTTTATATTTTGGGAATCTCTATTGCAGATCTACAATTAGAAATGGTAAATTTATAGCCAAATTTAAGATTATCATTGGATCTTCACAAGTATAAGAAAACTCTAGTCACAACCCCCCCAATCCCAATGAACTCAAATTTGGACTTAAAATTGTATGACTTTCTTCCTTAATTCTTTGTCCCTTTATAGTTTCAGATGACATCAGTGAGCTTGAGCTAGCTGTTTCATACTGCCATTATGGTTCTTTCTATACTTCCCCAAAGGGGAAAAATCTAAACACAAGTAAAAGGCATAATGGAAGATTAGTTTTCCTGCAAGAGATGATAATAAATGAAACTGACACAAATGTGAAAAATTGTCCATGACTCTAAACTGTAAAAAAATTTCAGAATCCCTATGAAAAATGAACCCTAATCTCTCAAAAAGTATCTTGTAGTTACTTTTTCTTAGTTTCTGAGTCCTTTCTCTCTTTCTTACTTAGCACAGATTTCTAGGGTGAGGAGAAGAAACAGAATCCAGAGCTGGACATTGCTGAGGGGAAGCTATTATCTAGAGGAAAATAGAGTTGATCAACAGCAATGCTTGACAGGACAAGGATCTCTTGATCAAAATAGCCATACACAAGGAAGGAGTCACTAAATGGTCAGGGAAAAAGTACTTAATTCCTTTTCAAAACAAATTATCCACAAAAGGGTAACAATGAAGTTGTAATTTAAATTAAAAAATAGAACTGCATTTTAAAATAATATCTTCATTAAAGTTTAATTTAAAAAATTAGTCTTATGAAATAATCCCAAATCTAAATCTATTAACAAATAATCACAACAGATTCTGAGGAACCTGTAGCAAAGCTTTCCCATATTTTATTGCTTTATACTCTATTCATAACTCTGGGGTACCCCAATCTATGTTCATTGTTGCTTCTTTAACTCATTTCTTCCTGATCAAACTTAGTAGCCAACTTTTTTATATTCAATTTTGATTGGCTTGGTATCCATCATACTGAACTCCAAGTATCTGGATTTGCAGTTTCTTAGAACTAAGTGCCTCCGAGGACCAATGTTTTCTGAATTCAAGATGTTCATTTAGAATTTTTATTGAGGGACAATCTCAGGCATAGAAACACTTCAGGGTGTTATGGGCATGGGTCAGAACAGCTGTTTGTTCTCAAGCATCAAACAAGCTTCAAAAATAACTTTTGGTCATTATCTCAATAAAGAATTGCTTTCATTTCACAGGTAAAATGAGGTGTCTTAGTGAAGAGCAGTTTGAAGCTGCCAGAAATGGGCACTCTGTAATGGCCTATATGGGAAAGAATCTAAAAAAGCGTGGACATATGTATATGTATAACTGATTCACTTTGCTGTACAGCAGAAACTAACACAACATTTTTACGCGGGCCCCTCACCGCTGTGGCCTCTCCCGCTGCGGAGCACAGGCTCCGGACGCACAGGCTCAGTGGCCATGGCTCACGGGCTCAGCCACTCCACAGCATGTAGGATCCTCCCGGACCGGGGCACGAACCTGTGTCCCCTGCATCGGCAGGCGGACTCTCAACCACTGCGTCACCAGGGAAGCCCTAACACAACATTTTTAATCAAGTATACTCCTATAAAATTTTTTTTAAAATAATAAAATTTTAAAAAAAGAAATACTATAGGCTGGCGAAACATGAAGTCTGACTCAGAAGGCCCCTGAAATTTACCCTTAAATTTTTTTCAAAAGATATCAAATATGAAAACTGTGGTTTTGTTTTTGTAAATAGATTTCTCCAATCAAACTATACAATTTTATTTCTGATTTGCCATTCTGAGAAAAAAAATCATATACCAACCTTCACCGTGTTCTTTTTTTAACCTAATTATTTAAAAGGGAAATGTGGACGAGGAAAATGAAGTTGGAAGCCAATGTTCAAACCCAACAGCAGAAGCATTATCTTAACATGAGTGGTAGGATTTGGACTTTTCAGGACCCTTGACTTTTTTAAATTAAAAACTAATTTAGGGCTTCCCTGGTGGTACAGTGGTTGAGAGTCTGCCTGCCGATGCAGGGGACACGGGTTCCTGCCCCAGTCCAGGAAGATCTCACATGCTGCGGAGCAGCTGGGCCTGTGAGCCATGGCCGCTGAGCCTACGTGTCCGGAGCCTGTGCTACGCAATGGGAGAGGCCACAACAGAGAGAGGCCCATGTACCGCAGAAAAAAATAATAATAATAATAATTTAATTACTTTTTAAGCCCCTATTGCTCTTTACTAGAATTTAATTTTTTATATTTCAAGAACCATCTTTTGGTTTAATGCTTCATTAAAATTACCTTGACAATTCACATTCTTTCTTTTTTTTTTAAATTTGAACAGACATATTTACAAAAGAAATTGAACATATAGTTTTCTTTTTTTTTTTTTTAATTGGAGTATAGTTGCTGTTCATAGTTACAGTCAGACTCTTTCCTTACTGATCATTTTAAGACTTTTGGCTATCATCACCCCGCAAGTAAATTATAGCCTATAGACTGCATTTTAATCAATGAACCATGGTATTTGAAAATGTGTTACATTTGCCATAAATTTATAAATAAATGAATCAGATTCTCAAGCAGCCTTCAACATTCCATACATGATATTGTAAAACTACGAAGATATTTGACAGCTGTTCAGTGGGACCTAGTCTATTCTGAAACTTAATAGAAAAGTTAAAGAAGAGACAAACACCCCACTTGATAAGCTGGTCTATGGAAAAATTTAGATTTACTTGATTAAGGAAATATGTAATTATAGAACTGTGAAGAGACATTTACATTATCTAGTCCAGATATTTACCAAGTTTTCAAACAACTTTTAATGTTTTTTTCCTAAAAAAATCAACTTTTCTACTTATTTTTTAAATCTTTAGACTTACAGAAAAATTGCATGAAGAGGGCAAAGAATTCCCAGATTCCCTAAATGCTCAAATATTACTGCATTAGCTTTACCCTCTCCTTTGTGCATGCATTCACTGATACATCTGTGTGTAAACACACATATATGATTCCTCTCTAAAACTTTTGAGAATGACATGATGCCCCTTTATCTCTACATACTTCAGTATGAAATGTAAATATTTTAAACTCAGGTTGAGCCCAGAGTTGCAGAAACCCTTGTTTAGGCTACTAATTCAGTTCATTGACTTTGTTTACTGCCTCAAGGAATTACAATGTAGATCTAAGCAATATTCTTTAAATATTTATTCAACGATTTTCAAAGAGAAGCTAAATGCTGCCTGCATAAAAGTGAAAAATCAAACAATGGTGGCAGAGTCAGCCAGACTGAACAAAACAGAAGCTCTAGATAAAACAGACAAAGCAAGTCTGCACTGGGGCAGTAGAGCTGGTCCATGTGACCTCATCTCACCCTGGGCAGTAGCTCCAGACACATTTTAAAAATCCAAGAGTCCCAGAGAAAACTTTTGAGTCTCAGTCAAATGAGAGTTCCACTGAACCTTCCCAAGCTTCTAGAAGCCAATGAATTAGAAAGGACACTTTATTGGGAAGCATGACACAGAGGGATGGTAGAGAAAAGAGTCTGCCACCAAAGAAACTAGGTGGCTCTATATCCACGAAAGCCATATGGAAGAAACCAAAACCTAGAAAAGTGATCAATAAAACTGAGAAGGAGATTTTGATAAATAATTTGAGGGCTGAACCTAAAGCGTGTGGCCAAATAATACAGTAGTAACTTGGAGGTAGGTCTTAGACCTAGTCCATAACATTTATCAATGTCTTAGATCCTGAAACTATTTTTTTTTTTTTTTTTTTTTTTGCGGTACGCGGGCCTCTCACTGTTATGGCCTCTCCCGTTGCGGAGCACAGGCTCTGGACACGCAGGCTCAGCAGCCATGGCTCACAGGCTCAGCCGCTCCGCGGCATGTGGGATCTTCCCAGACCGGGGCACGAACCCGTGTAGCCTGCATCGGCAGGCGGACTCTCAACCACTGCGCCACCAGGGAAGCCCCTGAAACTATTAAAGAGAAACATTTTATAAGTTTATTTTGATTGAAAATTGAGTCTAAATTCTATCTTATAAGTTGTAGGTAAAATGTCACATAATAAAAATTAAGATCATTGACTTTGTTTACTGTATCAAGGAATTACAATGTATATCTAAACAGGACATGTTCTTAGAGGAAAACATAGGCAGAACACTCTATGACATAAATCACAGCAAGATCCTTTCTGACCCACCTCCTAGAAAAATGGAAATAAAAACAAAAGTAAACAAATGGGACCTAATGAAATTTAAAAGCTTTTGCACAGCAAAGGAAACCATAAACAAGATGAAGACAACCCTCAGAATGGGAGAAAATATTTGCAAACAAAGCAACTGACAAAGGATTAATCTCCAAATATACAAGTGGTTTATGTAGCTCAATATCAAAAAACAAAAACCCAATCCAAAAATGGGCAGTAGACCTAAACAGACATTTCTCCAAAGAAGATATACAGATTGCCAAGAGGCATATGAAAGGATGCTCAACATCACTAATCATTAGAGAAATGCAAGTCAAAACTACAATGAGGTATCACCTCACACCAGTCAGAATGGCAGTCATCAAAAAATCTAGAAACAATAAATGCTGGAGAGGGTGCGGAGAAAAGGGAACCCTCTTGCACTGTTGGTGGGAATGTAAATTGATACAGCTACTATGGAGAGCAGTGTGAAGGTTCCTTAAAAAAATAAAAATAGCACTACCATATGACCCAGCAATCCCACTACTGGTTATATACCCAGAGAAAACCATAACTCAAAAAGAGTCATGTACCGCAATGTTCATTGCAGCTCTATTTACAACAGCCAGGACATGGAAGCAAGCAACCTAAGTGTCCGTCGACAGATGAATGGATAAAGAAGATGTGGCACATATATACAATGAAATATTACTCAGCCATAAAAAGAAACAAAATTGAGTTATTTGTAGTGAGGTGGATGGACCTAGAGTCTGTCATACAGAGTGAAGTAACTCAGAAAGAGAAAAACAAATACCGTATGCTAACACATATATATGGAATCTAAAAAAAAAAAAAAGCAGTTCTAATGAACCTAGGGGCAGGACAAGAATAAAGACACAGACATAGAGAATGGACTTGAGGACATGGGGAGGGGGAAGGGTAAGCTGGGACAAAGTGAGAGAGTGGCATGGACATATATACACCATCAAATGTAAAATAGGTAGCTAGTGGGAAGCAGCCGCATAGCACAGGGAGATCAGCTCGGTGTTTTGTGACAACCTAGAGGGGTTAGGGATGGGGGGCTGGGATAGGGAGATGCAAGAGGGAGGGGATATAGGGATATATGTATATGTATAGCTGATTCACTTTGTTGTACAGCAGAAACTAACACAAAATTGGAAAGCAATTATACTCCAATAAGATGTTTAAAAAAACAAAACAAAACAGGACATGTTAATGGATTGAATAAAGGAAAGATAAGTCAAGGATAAGTCCTACGATTTTGGCATAAGCTCCTAGGTGGATGGAAGTTTCATTTACTGTGATGGGGAAGACTGGTGGGGGGGAACTGGTTGGAGGTAGGAGGAGGGGGTGATGCTGGGTGTCTCTTACTCATTCAAGTGGAAATCCAGCCTGGTAGTTGGATTACAAGTGGGAGTTTTTGACAAGATCAGGAGGAGAGAGAAGAGATTTGAGGGTCTTCAGGGTGACCCTCAGAAAGTAGAGAAGATCAGTCACACCAGGAAGAATGTGTGGATGAAGAAAGGAGCTTCAGTACTTTGTGACCGCCTGGAGGGGTGCGATAGGGAGGGTGGGAGGGAGGGAGACGCAAGAGGGAAGAGATATGGAAACATATGTATATATATAACTGATTCATTTTGTTGTAAAGCAGAAGCTAACACACCATTGTAAAGCAATTATACTCCAATGAAGATGTTAAAAATATATATATTATTAGAAAAAAAATTATACCTCAATTTTTAAAATTTAAATAAATAAATATTTAGTAAATATATGTATATCTTTGCACATTTTCAAGTTAACATAAATATTTTATCAAATGTTTGATTATTTTTGCAAGAGGTAGGATTTCTAGTATATTGCAAAAATTGGCATTAAAACAATCTCCTATTTCAAATGTTAAAAAAAAAAAGAAAGGAGCTTATAACTGAGAGCTGGGGTTCTGATAAGCACACATACAGGGATCTCTATCTTTCAGGGTCCCCTCAAAAGCAAGAGATTATTTGTTAAGCGTGTGAGCCGAGTTTCAAGTACATAATGAAGTATTTTAGTGGTATTTTTGCCACTAAAAATACAGACAGATGAATAGACCTGAGTGTAATTTCAAACCCGGGTGTTCAAACCATTTCTCAAATTTTTAAAAATTCCTTTTGACAGAAGAACGCATTATTATAATAGCTCAGATTTGGTTTGAGTTTCCATTTTCATACAATTTCTGCAATTACAGCAAATTTCCTTTGGTTGAAAGCCAATCAGTCAAGAAAAACCAACAGCAATAAACAGTGTTTCTCATTAAAATACCTTTAAGCTTCAAGGATGTTGACTACATAATTTAGATATCTTTTTAGCAGAATTGTTTGGTTTAACTTGTCTTTCTTAATCAATTTTTCCAAAGTCCCAGGAAAACTAGTTAGAAGTAATAGTGTTAATTTTTTTTTCACAACTTAGAGACTGAAGTTTAAAAACAAATAAATAAATAAATAAGAGGAAGAAATACAAAAGTGGGCCTGGCTAATGACCACCATAGGATGTCTGTTTTCAGTTCCAAGCCTCTGGAGTACTATTTCCTCTCTTTTATAACAATGAGACAAGCTCACCCTAGGCCTTTATTAGGAAATGAGAAAGTGCTACAAGCAGAATTCCTGCCCTTCCATCCTTGGATATTACACTCTTTTTAAGGCCAGAGACAGCCCTCACTGTATATTCCAGACAGTACCTGGCCTGTCAGCTGGTCCATAGCATCTGAGATGTTGGTGGAATTTAATTAGACTATCTGGAGTCATTCAATGTACTTGCCGGAAGCATCTGAATTGGCTGAAACGAGTGAAGGAAACTTTGCCCATTGCTAAGTTATGCCTCAGGCTTGCTTTAATAGTATACAATGAGTTTAGCAGACAGTCTGTCAGCAGTGAGTAGGGTAGTTTTGCTAAGTACCCAGGGATGAATTCTTCTAGGGAGGGTCTCTCAACCTTCAGCACCATTGCCCTATTAAGCTGGATAATTCTTTGTCGCAGGGGCTTTCCTGTTCATCATAGGCTATTTAGCAACATCCCTGGCCTCTACCCACTAGATGCCAGTAGCACCTACTCTCCAGTTGTAACAACCAAAAATGTCTCCAGGTATCACCAACTTCCCCTGGCTGGGGAAGGCGGGCAAGGGGCAGCATCACACCCAGTTGCAACTGCTGCTCTCAAGTTTCTGAAATTTTAATCTCTAGTCTCCCCTAAGGTACCTCCTATTCATGTGTTTCAAACTGAGCTGCCACCTCACTCTTGCACAGACATGGAAAGGAAACAGCCTCTGCTTCCCCCAAAAGATCCCAGTCCTCTTGTTGCTCTCATCAAAGGCCATGTGCACTAGGAGGAAGGACTGAAAGTGAAAGGCTCACGAGACAGTCAAAGCCGCTTCAGGACACCTGCCTGTAGGTCAAGATCAATTAATTTATGGCCCTTGCTTCTACCACCAAACAGAATTCAGTACCGCTTGGACATCCCAGGCAACCAATTTTTAGACTGAGATGTATCACTTTTACTTATAACTTATTTTCTTTCTTTTATCAAATATAATGCAATTTCATAACAGAACATTTGAAAGCAGTAAGAAAGAAAAGCTCCCTAACTCTACTAGTTAAAGGATCTACTCTTGACACTGGTTATTTCCTTCCACACTTTTCCCCACAAGCTAAAAAGAGCAGGCATGTCAATTCACCTTGATTCCAAATGCTAATACAGGTCTTGGGTTGAAGATCTTCTAATATTTCAAAATAAGTCAGAAATCTAGTTTTCTACATGAAATCTGATTTCTAAATGTTGGGCAGCAATAAAATTTTCTTTCAAAACAGACCACCCGTATCAGATGGAATCAGCTGGTGGGACTCGTTTCTGACATCTGTCATTTCATCTTGTGTCCACCTGGCCTCATTCTTGTTACCTGCTAATTTCTATTTGCATTTGAATTTAGGATCCCTGTCACTAAACAATCTCTCAAGTGTTTTCCAGCTCAAAAATTGTATGAGTCCAGGACCAAGTACATTACTAGAACTTCCTTTCTCATTACCTGAATTAGCTTGTCCAAAATGTTACCACTCTCCACAAGCAGACAATACCACCCTCTGTGGCCTTATTCTCAGAGGATGATTTAGAAAATACAGTCTTACCTAACCTGGAATATAAAGAACAGTGGACATGAGTTATACCAATTTATTTATATGTGTATATAAATATATAATGTGTATTCTATTGAAATATATATAAATACACATTACATATATACACTATATACACATTATATATATATTATGTATATATTATATATATATATATTTCTGTTGAAATGTTGTTCATTGACTTCATGAAGACCTAACAAAGAAAAAATGGTCCAAAAGATAAAAATCAATCCTGTAAGTACATTTGCACCCAAACATCCAATTCAAGATCCTCCACCATCTGCCCTTTCCAAATTTGCCTCTCAGTCAGCCCTCACTTTCCCCCATTCCCTGGGTTCATTAGAATACTTGCCATTCTTCAAACACCTATGTCCCTTTGCCCATTCTGTTTCTGTACCCCAGGCTGCCCTGGAACCAGCCTGCTGCCTCAAAAATTCTTACAGACTTGTCAGTCAATCTGTGTTTATACAAAACAGTCATTTCAACTTTTTTGTCAACTTTTAATCATTACTTATTCAGGACAATTTGGGGAAAAATATTGCATTATGTCTTTCAGATTAATTCCTGGGGGACTTAACTGTAATTTCCTGCATTACTGACTTCACTGGGAACTGACAGCTAGTTTATCAATTACTTCAATATTGTATTCCTTCAAAATTGCTTTGTCTTAAAAGAGAGCAAATGTCATCATTCTTAATGAAAGTACTCTTCACCACAGCATTCTTACATGTACACATATATTTACATATATATTTCTCCTCCTTCCTTATAAATACTTATGTTACTCCGAATCCTCTTTAAAAAGCAAATATTAAAACAAGCAAAACACTTCCTTTGACCCTAGCTCTCTGTGAAACCACTCACCCTATGTTCCTTCTTCTCTTGACCACCAGACTTAAAAACTAACAAAAAATGTATTGTCTCTGGCTACTATCTGGCTACTATCTGGCTACTATCTGGCTATCTTACCTTTCTGCTGAGATTGCTCTTATTTGTGACAGCAAATCCACTAACATGTTGCCACTGCTTATGTTCCTAAGCTTTGAGCAGAACACTAACTAAACATATACCCACCCCCCCAGCTTCTGAAGACCGGCTATTTTTTCCATGGCTTCAGGAACATCATTCTCTCTTTTAATTATTTCCTTACCTCTAGGATCATTTCTTCTTTGTCCTATTCCTGGACTTCTGCTCCCCACAACCTTGCACTTAAATGTGGCTTTTCCCAAAGGTCTTTGCAAAAGCCTCTCACTGGATCATTCATCCTTACCTCATGGCTTCAGCCACATCTTTATACCAATGACCACCATCTGAGGACTACAGACTTATTTCTAAGTGCCTGTTAGATACACCCACCTGAAAATCTAAAAAATAACCCATAGTCAACATAACTTGGGTATTATCCAAAAATATGTTCCTCCTCCCAAAATTTCTATTGATGGTTTTGTAATCTACACATTTTCCCAAGCTATAATCCTCCGAATCACACTCATCTTATTTTTCTCCCTCACGCTTCATCTCTAACTAGTTATCAAAAGTTGCTTCTGGGCTTCCCTGGTGGCGCAGTGGTTGAGAGTCCGCCTGCCGATGCAGGGGGCACGGATTCATTCCCCGGTCCGGGAAGATCCCACATGCCGCGGAGCGGCTGGGCTTGTGAGCCATGGCCGCTGAGCCTGCGCGTCCGGAGCCTGTGCTCCGTGACGGGAGAGGCCACAGCAGTGAGAGGCCCACGTACCACAAAAAAAAAAAAGTTGCTTTTATTTCTCAGTTCTGGCTGTGCCTTTTCAGCCCCACTGTCACTATTTTATTGTTTAATGCCCCACATATTTCTTCTAAATATTTAATGTGCAAAAATCTAAAGCAAACACAGAAAGCAAAAATCAAAAAACCAAAGAAGTCCTTAGCAACCTTAGAAGTCCACTGATATCTTGGTATCCTTTTCTCCTGAATTCCTTTGTAGCCTCAAATGTCTAGACTTACTTTAAGGTTCCAGCGGTACAAATAATTACTTTACCAGTCCCCTACTACCACCCTCAGCGTCATATAATTCCTCCAGGGACTGCTGAGTCAATTCAGTAGCTAATTCAAGACCATGACTCTAATTTTTAATTGAATTAAAGATGAATTCCAAGGGAATATGAATATGAGTCACCACTGTTATCCTAGTTTTTAAAGTACTATGCTAAATGACAGGCCAATGAGGAAGCACTTTGACGTTGGTACTATTTGACCCTGGGAACACAATCACGGTATGGATTTGACAGAGCCTAGTGGTAGCACCAAAATAAAATAGCTCTTGGTGAGTGTATTTACATCACATGTTAAACAAACAAAATGTACGAGAGTTCTCCTATTCTGCCAGGCTAAATGACTAAAGTACCATTGGTGAAATTGCAGAGCCCAAGAGCTGGAATAAACCTGAGAGGGTATATTGTTCACTCCATTCACTTTTCAGGTGAGAAAACAAAATAGCAATGAGGAGGAAGATTGCTTAAAGCCACAGATTAAATTAATAGCAAAGCCAGGGCTTCCCTGGTGGCGCAGTGGTTGAGAGTCCGCCTGCCGATGCAACGGACACGGGTTCGTGCCCCGGTCTGGGAAGATCCCACATGCCACGGAGCGGCTGGGCCCGTGAGCCATGGCCGCTGAACCTGCGCGTCCGGGGCCTGTGCTCCGCCACGGGAGCAGGCCACAGCAGTGAGAGGCCCGCGTACCGCAAAAAAAAAAAAAAAAGCTTGTTAAATAGCATTGATTTTTCAACTTTAAGGAATATAATTTCATCATCAGCCCACAAAATAGACCGTAAAATGTTCCCCTTGACACCGCATGAATTGGTTCACAATATAGCTGCTGGCTGGAAGCTACTTAGACATTAAATGAGGTCTGGCAAAGGATGATAAATGTCAAATAGCTAAAACTGAGTCGTCCTCTCTAGTACTGACTGCATAGCAAACCCAGTTGTCTAGTTATGTCACTCATTTGTTCCAATAAATTATATTATCAACCTACAAGAGAATTTAGTCATGTATCCTTGAAATCACCAGAATTTTGTATATTTTCAGCCAGAAATTCATGGATAGATATATCTGTATCAAAGAAAATTCTCTGGTCACTGCAATTTTCATCTAATAACATTAATAATTTGAGGCTGGTGCAGGCTAGAAAAACTGATACTAAAATTAAGGGCCATACTTTACTTATCACAACAAATTCTCAAGTGACTTGGCCTATGTGACCTCAAAGGTTCCTTCCAATTTTGAAGCCTCTTTTCAAATGCTTATTCATTGTTCTTGACAGTCCGGTATTGGAAGAAAGTGATATTTTGCTTGATTAGTGAAAGCAGCGTAATTTTCCTACCTTTACTTGTTTGCACTGACCTTCAGTGTGGTGTTCTATTAACTCAGCAGAGTGTTGTTGTTCTAATGTTTTAGTCTGGGAAAGCACATTCCGGCTGAATTTCTTAAGAGACAAAGAACTAGGGATGTATATTTGGTTTACGTTAGTAACTGCAAAGGGAATTCATCAGTGTCACAGGCTTTGAGCTATTCTTATGACAACTCAATTTTACTATTTTTTTTTCCTTCAGTAACTTTGTCTTAAAGATGCCCTCTTCCCTCTATCCACCACAACCCTTTCTCACGCTTCATACGGCCAGAGATCTCTTTGATCTAAAGAGAAGTTATTCGAAAGTGGGAAAGCAAAGAATTGGACTTGAGCCCTGTTCATGTGCCTGGAAACCGAAGGGAGAATTGATTTGCTTAGGCAAAGTCCACTTGGGTTTTTAGTTTATGAAAGCACTTTTCACAACTAATCAATGGTGAACATTTTAGAAACTCCCTAAAATGAAGCCCCACAAGACATTTCAGATGACACAAAAATATGAATTCCTGTGGTGCATGAAAATTTACATCACATCATTTGTTTGAAAACAAAACCAAAAATATGAGTAGCTTATAATTAATAATATTTATGTATGAATACTTTTAAAATGTGATACTAACAGACTGATGTTTTCTTTTTTTATTTTATTTTATTTATTTTTTAATTTTTTTAATAGATCTTTACTGGAGTATAATTGCTTCACTATACTGTGTTAGTTTCTGTTACACAACAAAGCAAATCAGCCATATGCATACACATGTCCCCATATCCCCTCCCTCTTGAGCCTCCCTCCCAGCCTCCCTATCCCAACCCCGTAGGTCAAAGACTGACATTTTCTTAGTGTGTTGATGGTTATGAGAAAAATTCATGCAGGCTTTAAGCCCCTTTCAAATCAGCTGTGCAGACATTTACTTGCCTTCTTATTTGTAGTCCTACTATTATTAACGTCATCTCTTGTTTAAATTTTTTTTATTTTTAATACTAATTATCCATGCCAGGAAGCCATTAATAATACACGCTGCCCATGAAAGATGAAAAGGGCAAATAATAATATTTCACTGAGTTTTTACAGAAACCCTATGATATAGCCAGAGTAGGTATTATAAGTAAAGAGATGTGCGTGAGTGTTGAAAGGTTAAATGTTTGTCCAGGAACATAGAGTGATGGAGTTATTGCCTGAAATCAGGTCTTCCAATTACATTTGCCAAGCAACAATTAACTGGGAAAGTAAAGTCTTATGATTTCATATCCTTAATTTTCTAGAGAAGCAATTGACAAAATACAGTCCTCGAGCCAAATCTGGCCCACTGTCTGTTTTTGTAAATAAGTTTACTGAGACACAGTCACGTCCATTCTTTTATGTATTGTCTATGGCTGCTTCCCCACCATCACAGAAGAGGTGAGGAAATGCAGCAAAGACTTTTGCAAGATAAATACTGCTGCTTTGCATTATTGGTTTAGTACGGATAAAAACAAGACTATTTCTGTTCTATCTGAGGAATCTCTCAGGTCTGTTATACATCAAGTATTTGAAGGATATTACTTTTCACCATCAAGACTTTAATTCATTGATCTCTGCTTCCCATTACTTAAAACCATGAAATGTTCTGAAATTTTTGTCAAAATGACATTTCCATGACTGTTTCCTACAAACTTGCTTATTCTTGTTTCACTTTAGTGTAGACTTTTTGTGCCTTACCTCTTAGTGGCTTCCAATTTAACTACTCAAAGTGTCCTAAGAAATTACATGTTTCATAGCATTTTCTCCTGACTTACATTTGAGAATTAGACAGAAATATTGCCTTTTCTTTTCCCTCTGAAGAGCAAACTGGCATCTTTTAGGAGAACAATATTGCTTCCTGCATAAATCTAGCTTTTGTTTTTCTCAAAGCTGTAGTTACTAATCGTATTTTTAGTTCTGTAAATATTAATTTGCCATCCCATTTTACTGTAGCCTGTTAATCACAACTTACCAGCAGTCACAAAAGCCATGGTCATGGTCTTTGAGAAATATTTGACGTGTGCTGGGCAATTCAGAAAAAAGAACAAACACTTGTCAGCTCTTTAGAAAAGGAAAGTAAGTCCTTCAAAGAGGGTGTGATCAGAGGATACATTTCCCTATTTCTGGGCCTCAGATTTCATGAAGTAAGTTAGCAGGGGCATACGCCTACACACCTGAGCCCTACCTAAGTCATTATTAATTTGAAAACCAGACATATCTGTGTATACCAAAAGACAATGTACTAAAAGGTTACTACATCCATGGCATAAGAGAAAAAATGCAGGTGTTATAGAAACCTTTTCATCTTTGAGATCCATTTTATTGATGATATTCTGTAATTTGAATTTACTTCCATAATTATGTGCTTCCTACCTTAACGAGCATTGTGCTACTCCCTGGAACCACAGTGGTGACTGAGATAGACATAGTCTCTGCCCTCCTGGATCCAAAATTTTCTTGGTTTTGGAATAGAATGGTCTCATTTTTTATGATAACATTTGTTATAACATGCTGAACAGAAACTGACTGGCAGGAATACTTGTTGAAAGAAAGAGAAAGAGAAGGAAGGAAAGAAGGTGGGCTGGAAAGAAGGAAGGAAGGGAGAGAGAGAGGGAGGGAGGGAGAAGAAATAAAGCAGGCAGGCAGGCTCGAATAAAATGAAGGCAAAGTCATATACTATAGGGGGTACTTCTGAAGACGTCAATAACTCAAGATTAACTTCTCATGGACATTAACATAGATTATAGATAATGGATGTGAGATTATATCAATTACCCCATTATAGAACATTTTTTACATTTAAATACACTTTTTAATCACAGCATGTATTTACAGTAATTTTTGCATTGCTAGCACCTCTTTTCAAATGGTCAAAAAATACCACCTGCCTCAGTGCAGACAGTTGCTTGGCTTAAGGTCATAGGGGCACATTATAGAAATTTCAGCCTTAAGGTTAATCTCCAGAAGTTTATCTTTGTCCAACTGTAGCGTCATTTTTGCAAACTGAACAAGATGTCTGCCTTGATTTTTTTCCCTAGTTTTCTTAACATTGTCTCTACAATTTCATAGAGCTCTTCTCTCCTAAGTTAACTATAGGTCACTGGAAATGGTCCTCTGGTCTTTCCCATGACACCACATCACTGTTAACTTCAGATTCAAAGGTATTAATTTTATGCAAAAAAAGAAAAAGAAAAAGATTTTAAATGATGGTAGGAGTACCTGCTAAAGTAACATATATCAAAATCACTCCCAGAGTGGCTGAGGATTATGTTCTCTGGTCAGTTTGTGTTATCATGAGAATTCATCATAGCAGAATGGATCATTCTGTCACTCCAGACAGCTCTACTAGCCGAGAAACATGCTCTCTTTTGCAAGGGTGCAGAAATGAGTGTGATTTGTCTCTGTCAGAGCAATGTGCAACCTAGAAGCTAGAAATGGTGTGCTCATCACAGCCCTGGGGTCTGAGTCTACTGCCCGCGCACAATGTGGGACACAGGGTGGCACCAGCTGGCCTGGAAGGCATTTTCTCTGGAAGGTGAAGGGGAATTTTGCATGGACAGATTCAAACAGGTTGACTGTGGTTTTAAGGGGACAGAGGGTCCCCTTGGATAGCCTCTTTAAAAAAGGATAAACTTCCAAGAGACACAAATGATCATTTTCTAGAAAATGAATTACCTTGTGTCAAGGTGAGGCCCACGGGAGAGAGACAAGAATGGGAGGTGCAAAAAGGAGGCAACCTCTGGGTGATGACGAGGTCAGCTGTGAGTATTGGGATCACAGTCTTTGAAGCTTCTGGACACAGGCATATTTCAGCTGGAGGCTAAACCATATTTCATTGGAAAATCAGTTGGGGACAAAATGCAAGGGAAAACATGAGATAAATGAAAAAGAACCACTTGGAGCTTCTCTGGATTTTTGCCTAATTACTAGAAAAAAAAAGTTAAGCATACTTCTTTCCTTCTTTCTGATACTACTACAGGTTTTTGTTTTGTTCTTAGCCTCTAAAGGCATATTTAAGTTCTGCTGTGAATTATGCCCTTCCAACCTAAGCAGCAGGGGCCTCCTGGGATAAAGGATGCTATCTGAAGCTTCACGCCTCTGCTCCTGAGCCCCTCCAGCATGTAGCATTCTGACCCAAAAGTCTTTACACAAACTATTCACACTTCTCCAAACCCTCTCTCCCCTACTTTGGTGGCTAATAAGCTCTTCATTATTCATGTCTCAGCTTAGTCAGGGTCTATCTATCTCTCCCTGAAAGGCTTCTGGAACTTTGAGGTCCGCAACTGTACCTTCTACACCCATGTATCGTCACCCAGTACTATTCCTGGTACTTAGTTGACTCACAGTGAGAATTTTGAGTGCAAGTAAGGAAGTCATCTCTATAGTCTGGGGTTGGTTTACTCAGGGACAGCTTCCTCCTGAGTGTCCCCTGAGGCAGCTTTGCCACAGGGGGAGAGGCCACAACAGCGAGAGTCCCGCGTACTGCAAAAAATAATAATAAAAATAACCCTACAATTACGCTATAACTAGAAAGTAAATGGTACCCCTTGGAATTATACTACAGGGCATGCTTGCACAACCATATCAACAGTCTTAACAGGAATCACAAGCAAAATTAGGGGAGGGGGGCAAAGTGAAATAACTGAAAAATCACTGCCAGAAATTAGAATTCTCCCTTGATCATATTTCTTCTTTTGGCAGTTACCCTCTGTACTCCCATTTATAGCCAAACTTTTGAAATAGTTTAGACTCATCTCTTCAGCCCTCAGCACTCCATGGATACTGTTCTTTCCCAAGTTTATCCAGGACCAATAGACCATTTTCAGTATTTACCTTTCTTGAACTCTTGGCAATGCTGGTACCTCCTTTCTTGAATGAGTGTCTGTAAGGACTGTGAAAGAGCTGAGATTTTGTCCTACTTTCAAGCTGACTGTTACTGTTAAATGAATGCTTAGAAAAGACATGAGATTTCTGGGTCAGAGAAAAAGTACTTTATTACTCACAGCACAGCAGTAGCCAGAGTCAGTATGTTTGTGTCAGTTTTTCTTTTTCTTTTTTTTTTTGCGGTACGCGAGCTTCTCACTGTTGTGGCCTCTCCCATTGCGGAGCACAGGCTCCGGACGCGTAGGCTCAGCGGCCATGGCTCACGGGCCCAGCCACTCCGCGGCATGTGGGATCTTCCCGGACCGGGGCACGAACCCGTGTCCCCTGAATCAGCAGGCGGACTCTCAACCACTGCGCCACCAGGGAAGCCCTGTGTCAGTTTTTCTTGCCTCCCAAGAACCACAGGGACGACACAGGTGGGTCCCAGGTATATGCCATGCACACAGTGAGTTTGCATCACAACCAAGGTATGCTGAGCGTGGAGAATCCGCTGATTTTAGAGTGAGCCGCAAGCAAGCTTGCTCTTTGTCGGTGGGGAAGGGAGACATTACTTCATCTTTTGAGATTGCTTTCTACAAACACAAGGCTGTGAAATGGCCCTGGGAAAGAGCATTCGGGGCCTTGCATTTTTGGTGTAGCCAGCAGGAGCGTACAAGGATGCTCAGGGCTCATGGCGGATCACCTCTGCCAACACTGTCTTCTGTCAAGCTCTGTAGCCCCACACTTTCCTGGTTCTCAGGCAACCCAGTTCTCTTACTCTGCCCCTATGTGAGCATTTTAATGAGTTCTCTGTTGGTCCCTCCTTTCTTCTTGTTCTGCATACTGTTCCTCTTCAAGATTTCGTGCTTTAATTAACATCTGTAACAGGGGACACAAACTCAAATGCCTACAGAGGTGAGGCAGGTAATGTAAATGAGTGACACACACCAGGAGGAAAGCCAGCATCTGCCAGAAATAGAATCACCTGCCATTCATTTTTACTGAACAGAGAGAAAGATACTTAATACAAACAGGATTGACACTGAAAATAACTTTAAAGTCAAAAATTTTTAACTATATACTCTAAAAATAGAAACATCGCATTACTACATTTTTACATCGTAAGTTACTAGAGCTTGATCTGAAACTAAAAATCTGAAACTTTTTCTTCTACACAAGATGTCAATGGCAGGCTTTACATTTCAGTTTACAATGTACAAAACCAAGTTCAGTCATGGTTCCTCCAGCTGGGTGTGATATTTACTTTTATTGCTTTCCATAAAGGAAAACAACTGTTCCCAAACACAGGTACTGCCAAGGCTGGATACACCTGTGCTTCTTATACTTTAGGTAATTCCATCTTGGAAAGATAGAATTACTGTGTCCCAAAGTCATCATTTTTAGATTCCAGTACTTATGATTTTATGATTCTGTATTTCAGTAATATCCAATTCTTCCTTCATAATTGGAAATATTAAGAAAGAGAAATTGAGCAAAATTAATTAAATTTACTTGCAGTTTAACATCAACCAGAGAAATCTTTTTAAACATCAGCCTTCAAAACCATGGTGTGAAGAATGTGGTTCCATTTCATTTGGGAAACTGATTTTAGCATATAAAAGTGGGCCAGGGCTTCCCTGGTGGTGCAGTGGTTGAGAGTCCGCCTGCCGATGCAGGGGACGCGGGTTTGTGCCCCGGTCCGGGAAGATCCCACATGCCGCGGAGCGGCTGGGCCCGTGAGCCATGGCCGCTGAGCCTGCGCGTCCGGAGCCTGTGCTCCGCAGCGGGAGAGGCCACAACAGTGAGAGTCCCGCGTACCGCAAAAAGAAAAAAAAGGGGGCCAGGTTATTCCTTCCCAAATGGCATCTGCAAATACCTACTTTCAGGATTACTGGAGCAGTGAAATCGTGCATTTTGATAGCTATCCAGTGATTGGAAGAGTTGTACTGGCAACTTAAATGATCAAATCTTTAACACAGTCATGAACCCATGAATAAGTCGATGTTTTGAACAGTTAAACTTCTCAGCACTTTGTCATATGAAGCCATCAAAACCATGTAGTACTGCATGTCCAGTTCATTCAGAAATCTCATCTTGACTCAAGCAATGGGAGCTTATTGAGTTGATGGAGTTAATTGCAATGTTCATAACGTCATCTAGTGTTAACTTTTTAACCAAAACAGGCAAACAAAAACTAGTTCATAATGTACTACATGAACTAAAATTCTACATTCTTGAAAAAGGTTACCACCCGGTATGTTAGTTTTCTAATGTCTCACCAGTTTTGACTAGTCTACAATAAGCTGTTCAACTTCTCTCAGTAAAGTAGCTCATTTCCTGGTATTATGCCATCAGGAGAACTATATCCAAAAGTTCTCCGTAAAATCAAAATTATCAATACCGAGAACAAATAGAATTAACTGGTTGGTACTACATAGACAGATAGATAGATACATAGACAGATAGATAGATAGAAATCAATCTGTGCTTTGAGCAGATGCCACAAATAACTTTTTCCATGTAAATTATATAGTAAAATAGCTGTCCTTCAGCATGCCAAGCAATATTATTTCCAGCTAGACTTCTGTTTGTAAAACTTGTTTCTGTTCAGAACACATGATTTCTGCTACACTCAATAGACTATTTAATAAACCTGTCATCTGTAAAAAGCAATTGCCCAGACAAGTTATTTCCCCTAATGCGTAACTAATTCCACAGAAGCATCAGTTATTTTACTCACATCCGAAGCAAATGCCTTTAAAATTTCAGTCGTTTTAACAGATCACCAGTTGTTTCCTCATGCATCTTTTCTTTATACCCGTGTAGTTCTTTATGGTGGATGTTTCATAATATTATTTTGTTTTGTTTCTTTTAAACACAGATATACTCTGCATATCAAACATGGATCTAGCACTAACTTTCACAAAGAAATGGGCTCTCTAGCATTTTTCTTAAAACTCACAGTCTTGGCATTTTTATTTCCCCTCTTAATAAAGACATGGGTACAGAGATAATTTTCTCTACTCTTAAAAAAATTACCATGCAAAAACCAATGACATGGCGTTTACCATGCTACCTCACTGTTCAGGATACAATAGGAAGTGATGGAAGACTTGCCACACTTAAAAGGATCTGGGGGAGACTGTCATATGGAAATGAAAGCTTTTGTCCCAGAGATTCTCTAGAGGCTGGAAATCCAGAGTTTTTATGAGAAATCACTCAATTGTTTCATGTTACCTTGATTTCACTTAAAATACTACCAATGTACACTAAACACATTTCCAGGCTATATTGTCTAATTCTGGAGTGAAAGTGCCAGTTTGCAACGTGTGAACAGAATTGGGTGACATTCATTATACCAGGGCTAATAAGGCCAGAGTCCAGACTTGGTCACTATGAGATCCATTAGTTTTTCAAGGAAAATATTTTTTTTCTTTTCTTTTTCTTTTTTATAGAAGCCACAGCTAATACTCTTTTCCAAAAAATTCATGTCTTGGATATTCAGACTGTAAATACCTTGCCCCAAATATCACAGCTATCGTCAAGCAAAATCCTTGTTTGAATCACATATTGTAAGTTTCTGTTTACCAGGTCAAGGGTAAAATTGAGACTCCAACTAGAAATAATAATATTAATAAATAATAATAACACAATAATAAAGCTAATTGACTTAAGCTTTTATCCATGGTCTTGCTGTCCCTAGGTGCACATCCCTGGAAGCAGTAGAGTCTGTCATGCATGCTGCTATTATCGCCTATTATTATGTTGTTATGGAGAAAGTTTAACACTAAGAAAAGAATATCCACATATATCATATTTGAAGCACACCCATGAAAATGGAGAACTTCAAGATGCCCCAAAGGTTACCCAAGGTTGGTCTCAAACCCAGCGTGGTTTATGGAGCCTCTGTCACAAGCTTTAACCTGTGCTCCAGTCTTAGAGATGAGGCCACTGCTTTCCCCTCTCATGGGCTGATCTTGGTAATGTCACTTCTTCTCCTGGCCCTTTCTCAATCACCCATCAAACTCAGAGCACTTCCCGAGAACTGTCACCCTCTCCCTGAGGAACACCTTTCCCAAGTGCTGCCGTCCATCTTGGTTCCTACTTCAAGCTCTTTGTGGATTTAACCAAATCACAACGGAGGTTAACATAAGACGCCTCTTGAAGAGAAAAATTCTCAACAACCATCATGGCTTCAATCACAAATATATTAAAGACCTGGAAGTAAATATCACATTCCAATCACTAAGCCATGGTTTAAAAAAAAAAAAAAAAAGACCACCTTAGACTACTAGAGTGAAGTGCTTAAAATGTATCCAATTCTTAATCAAATTAGAACCCCTGACAGTCTATACAATTCATCTTTTAAAAACAGCATAGTAAAATACATATTATATATATAATATAGTATGTAACACAACATATGTAACATAGTATATTATATAATATATAATATAGCATATAGTAAATATTATGCTAAAAAGTATAGCAGGGCACAGACCTCTAAGATAGACGGCTTGGGAATGAATCTTGACTGTCACTCAGCAGCTCTGTGACTCTGTACAAGTTACTTAACTTTTCTGGGTCTCAGATTCCTCACGTGGGAGTCATAATAGCCTCTTCTTTGTAGGATTTTTATGAGGACCAAATGTCTGCGTGAGAAGCTGCATAATGAAAGTGTCTGCTACCGCATTAGCTCTGAAGGTCTCAGCTGGACACCTGTATAAATTGCTTAAAAAACTCTTTTTCTAATTAAGTTATGTCTAAGTATCAATGTTTGAAGCTCTGTAGAAATTTAATTAACCTTCTTCCTAAGGACTATTTTTATCATCAAAAAGGAAAACAGAAACCTTGGATGGGAGCAGTTTATCCCAGTGTCTCATACTATGTTGAATTAAAGTGGTGAGAGTGGGCATCCTTGTCTCATTCCTGATCCTAAACGAAGTGCTTTCAGCTTTTTTCATCATGGAGTATAATGTTGGCTGTGCGTTTGCCATATATGGTCTTTTTTTTTTTTTTTTTAAACATCTTTATTGGGGTATAATTGCTTTACAATGGTGTGTTAGTTTCCGCTCTATAACAAAGTGAATCAGCCATACATATACATATGTTCCCATATGTCTTCCCTCTTGCGTCTCCCTCCCTTCCACTCTCCCCATCCCACCCTTCCAGGCTGTCACAAAGCACCGAGCTAATATCCCTGTGCCTTGCGGCTGCTTCCCCCCAGCTATCTACCTTACTACGTTTGTTAGTGTGTATATGTCCATGACTCTCTCTCGCCCTGTCAAAACTCACCCTTCCCCCTCCCCATATCCTCAAGTCCGTTCTCCAGTAGGTCTGCATCTTTATTCCTATCTTACCCCTAGGTTCTTCACGACATTTTTTTCCCTTAAATTCCATATATATGTGTTAGCATACGGTATTTGTCCTTTTCTTTCTGACTTACTTCACTCTGTATGACAGACTCTAGGTCTATCCATCTCATTACAAATAGCTCAATTTCATTTCTTTTTAAGGCTGAGTAATATTCCATTGTGTATATGTGCCACATCTTCTTTATCCATTCATCCGATGATGGGCACTTAGGTTGTTTCCATGTCCTGGCTATTGTAAATAGAGCTGCAATGAACATTTTGGTACATGACTCTTTTTGAATTTTGGTTTTCTCAGGGTATATGCCAAGTAGTGGGATTGCTGGGTCATATGGTAATTCTATTTGTAGTTTTTTAAGGAACCTCCATACTGTTCTCCACAGTGGCTGAACCAATTCACATTCCCACCAGCAGTGCAAGAGTGTCCCCTTTTCTCCACACCCTCTCCAGCATTTATTGTTTCTAGATTTTTTGATGATGGCCATTCTGACTGGTGTGAGATGATATCTCATTGTAGTTTTGATTTGCATTTCTCTAATGATTAATGATGTTGAGCATTCTTTCATGTGTTTGTTGGCATTCTGTATATCTTCTTTGGAGAAATGTCTATTTAGGTCTTCTGCCCATTTTTGGATGGGGTTGTTTGTTTTTTTGTTATTGAGCTGCATGAGCTGCTTGTAAATTTTGGAGATTAATCCTTTGTCAGTTGCTTCATTTGCAAATGTTTTCTCCCATTCTGAGGGTTGTCTTTTGGTCTTGGTTATGGTTTCCTTTGCTGTGCAAAAGCTTTGAAGTTTCATTAGGTCCCATTTGTTTATTTTTGTTTTTATTTCCATTACTCTAGGAGGTGGGTCAGAAAGGATCTTGCTGTGATTTATGTCATAGAGTGTTCTTCCTATGTTTTCTTCTAAGAGTTTGATAGTTTCTGGCCTTACATTTAGGTCTTTAATCCATTTTGAGCTTATTTTTGTGTATGGTGTTAGGGAGTGATCTAATCTCATACTTTTACATGTACCTGTCCAGTTTTCCCAGCACCATTTATTGAAGAGGCTGTCCTTTCTCCACTGTACATTCCTGCCTCCTTTATCAAAGATAAGGTGTCCATATGTGCGTGGGTTTACCTCTGGGCTTTCTATCCTGTTCCACTGATCTATCTTTCTGTTTTTGTGCCAGTACCATACTGTCTTGATTACTGTTGCTTTGTAATATAGTCTGAAGTCAGGGAGCCTTATTCCTCCAGCTCCTTTTTTCGTTCTCAAGATGGCTATGGCTATTCGGGGTCTTTTGTGTTTCCATACAAATTGCGAAATTTTTTGTTCTAGTTCTGTGAAAAATGCCAGTGGTAGTTTGATAAGGATTGCATTGAATCTGTAGATTGCTTTGGATAGTAGAGTCATTTTCACAATGTTGATTCTTCCCATCCAAGAACATGGTATATCTCTCCATCTATTTGTATCATCTTTAATTTCTTTCATCAGTGTCTTATAATTTTCTGCATACAGGTCTTTCGTATCCTTAGGTAGGTTTATTCCTAGATATTTTATTCTTTTTGTTGCAATGGTAAATGGGAGTGTTTTCTTGATTTCACTTTCAGATTTTTCATCATTAGTATATAGGAATGCCAGAGATTTCTGTGCATTAATTTTGTATCCTGCTACTTTACCAAATTCATTGATTAGCTCTAGTAGTTTTCTGGTAGCATCTTTAGGATTCTCTATGTATAGTATCATGTCATCTGCAAACAGTGACAGCTTTACTTCTTCTTTTCCGATTTGGATTCCTTTTATTTCCTTTTCTTCTCTGATTGCTGTGGCTAAAACTTCCAATACTATGTTGAATAAGAGTGGTGAGAGTGGGCAACCTTGTCTTGTTCCTGATCTTAGTGGAAATGCTTTCAGTTTTTCACCATTGAGGATGATGTTTGCTGTGGGCTTCTCATATATGGCCTTTATTACCATATATGGTCTTTATATGTTGAGGTATGTTCCCTCTATATCCACTTTGTTGAGAGTTTTTACCATAAGTAGATATTAAATAATGTCAAAACTTTTTCCACATCTTTTGAGATGATCACATGATTTTTATTCTTCAGTGTGTTAATGTGGTATAGAGCATTGACGTCAGTAGGCTTGTGGTCAGCATGCATTTAACTTCTTCTACCTGGTGGGGTTTCAGTATCTGCAAAACAACTCAAGGATATGCTCAGAAAATTACCTACAGACCTTGAGGAGGAACTAAAGGTCCTTGACTTTGTTTTATGACTAAACTATTATTATTTTGTCTTGCTTGACTGTTTTTCCTTTGTTTCTGCATTTTCTCACTTTTCTGATTAAATTTGCTCTTTGGAACTCTGGGAAGTTGTAAAAGGCTAAAGGTTTTCTACACACAGGATGCAGGGGACCAGGGGGTGGGTGGTTCCTGCTCAGTTTCTATAAGATAAAATTTACCATCCAGTCCATATAGTAGCACCTGAATGAATGTTCTTTGCTGTATTTTAAGTTTCATCTCATCTAACAACAAGAATTGGAGGATAAAGTAGCTAATAATGAACCGATGTTTCAGATTCTGCTTTTCACAAGCAAAAAATTTTCTTTTCTCTCCCAGCCTTTGCACTCACTGGCTGGAATATGTAGCCAGCACATGCAGTTCCTTTTGCAACACCATGATGGCTGTTCAGTCTTGCCACTTGTATAAATCAGTTTAGAAAACGCTTGGAGAAGATCATTTTTTCAGTCACATTAAAAATTTGCGGAAGTGAATAAGCAAGGAATAAAATATGTTATAGTCACTGTGGAAAACAGTTTGGCCTCTTCTTAGAAGTTAAACATGCACTTACCAGACAACCAAGTAATCCCGGACCTAGAATCTGTCATACAGAGTGAAGTAAGTCAGAAGGAGAAAGACAAATACCGTATGCTAACACATATATATGGAATTTAAGAAAAAAAATGTCATGAGGAACCTAGGGGTAAGACAGGAATAAAGACACAGACCTACTAGAGAATGGACTTGAGAATATGGGGAGGGGGAAGGGTGAGCTGTGACAAAGTGAGAGAGTGGCATGGACATATATACTAAATGTAAAATAGATAGCTAGTGGGAAGCAGCCACATAGCACAGGGAGATCAGCTGGGTGCTTTGTGACCACCTAGAGGGGTGAGATAGGGAGGGTGGGAGGGTAGGAGGGAGGGAGGCGCAAGAGGGAAGAGATATGGGAACATATGTATATGTATAACTGATTCACTTTATTATAAAACAGAAACTAACACACCATTGTAAAGCAATTATACTCCAATAAAGATGTAAAAAAAAAAAAAAGTATCCCTGAAGTATCTTGGAGAGGTAAAGTTTGGAGTTATTTATTAGTTTGGTTTAATTATTTGCATTTTAAAATTAGGTTCACTATCATTTATTCCCAGTGATTTTAAGCGTTTAAATTGCCTTTCATCTACTCTCAAATAATTGAGCTACTAAGACTACAAACATCAATTTCTACACATTTTACATTTTCTTTGTGCAAATATGTATGACTTTAAGAAGAGAAAAAAGGTAACTTTATTACTTTAAAGGTGAAAAATGAGAAATAATTTTATGGAAGTTTAGTTGAAGAGTTAAAACATAAAATTCTACAAAATTTAAAACCATGCAATATTTCAATATGCAATTCAGGTTCAGTTTATCAAATCTATAGCATTTCATTCTAATGCCATAGTCAAAGTTGAACTGTCTCATCATGCCTGGAGGAAGATTTTTGTCAATTAACTGATTAACGTTTCAATACTGATGAAAAGCACATTCTCAACTGACTTTTTAAATGTTTTAAAATAAAGCTAAGCCATGTATCCTTTTATACGCTGTACTGAGAAATTGAAATCATGCATTGGCTTCAAATGGTTGATCTGTACGTGTAAAAATTTGTGTTTACTCATTCTCATTAAAGATCTTTATTTCTAAGAATAGAGACTGTTTTCTCTCCAGATCTATAAGTTCTCTCAAACAGCACTATTCTTATTAGGGAACTAAATAAGAGATGATGATTAAGCAGTGGTTAATGTTTTTAACACGTCTACATTTCTGCTGTAAATTATAATTTTTTTTACTTTCATATTCATGAAATGGTTCCCTATTTCATGTCTGTTGCAATCATCTACTGGTTTTATGACACATGATAACAACATCACCATAACAGTTACAGGTATTCAGATGAATTAAGTCATAAACACCTCTGGGAACAAGAATGAAGGCATTTCTTAATTAAATGTTTTATAGCCCTGAAAAATAAGGTAACACACTGTACTTGTATATATTTGGTTCCAAACATAAGAAATAAAGGTTTAGAAAAAATAATTTAATGTTTTTCATCAATAAATAATGTTTACATAATCGAACTAAAACAAATATTTATATCAAGTAAATAAGATTTGGGTAGCAGAGGAAGTAGCTACATGCAAGGAACCAAATTTTAATTGCTTTACACTCATAAATAGCTGTTTTTTTTTTTTTTTTTTTTTTCCGGTATGCGGACCTCTCACTGTTGTGGCCTCTCCCGTTGCGGAGCACAGGCTCCGGACGCACAGGCTCAGCGGCCATGGCTCACGGGCCCAGCCGCTCTGCGGCATGTGGGATCTTCCCGGACCGGGGCACGAACTCGTGTCCGCTGCATCGGCAGGCGGACTCTCAACCACTGCACCACCAGGGAAGCCCAGCTGTTTTTTTTATAAGTATTCTACCTCAAATTATTTAGGTTAGACCTTATGAAATACTTTTTGTATGAAAAAAATTAAAGAGCAACAATTTCAAATAGTTCACCCTTACAGACTATAACACAGAAAGCAATAAAGTGTCATCCAGTTTGCTCCGATATTGTTTATTTTGTATTTCATCTAATCTTCACAGAAATTCTGCAAATCAGATATATTTTATTGCCCCCATTTTTTCTATGGCTTATTAAGACTACAAACTGTTAAGGGGTGAAGCCAGGATTTGAAGCTAAGCTTGTCTGTAGGCAGAGCACATCCTCCTGTCATTTCTGCACTACTGTACCTCAAAGATGAGGGAACGGTCCACCCAGATATGGGGAGCACATTGTCCCATGTACTGTGTCTGGAATTTCCTCCATCGCTATTTGGTGAAACCTATAAAATTTTAATATTCTGAACAATGACTGTGTCCTCTACGTGAAAACAGGATTGTTTTGAAAGCTTTGAAAATTAGGTGGCTTTCTGCTGCATAGCTTACTTATTTCTTCAGTTCTTTGTTGTTAGTTCTTTTATTATGGCCATTCATAGACTTTGAGGAACTGGGTTATTCCTGGCTTCCATGATTCAGGAACTGTCCTGCTCCCTCAATCATTCTTTTGCTTAGAGGATGCTGATCCAGATTAAGTAGAGTTAACCTTTTGAACTGAAGGCATCCAAGAGAGTGGTAAGAACTTATTAAAAAAAAAAAAACAGCAGTTTGAGCACAATGAATTTCAAAGAGTGAGATGTGTAGAACCGTCATATTTAACTTGATTACAGGTAAGAATTTCATGTTCTAGTCATGTTTTAGGATCAGCAAACAGATCTCATCTCCCACCTCCTGAGGTGCTGTTCATCTATCAGAAGACATAAATCCTCTGACTAGTCCCCTCCCCTACACATGCTCCATGTACCCCAGAAAAAAAAGATTTTCCCTATTAAACATGCTAGTGATTGCTGTGTGACTCTCTGAATCTTGGCTTAATTACAGTAGGCAAAGTGAAGACTTGAGAAATCATCTTGATCAGAAAGAAAACAGAAGTGTGCCGATGAGTAGAAGATACACCACCATCAACCAAGATGTCTATAATAATTCATCTACTTGATAGTTGATCAGCATTTGACTCTTCTTTGCCTGCATTATCCCAGGGTATGACTCCTGAGACTTCAGGAATGTATCTCAGCTCTTTGTGTATTAATAATCTAAATAACATCTGTGAGAGAAGAAGTAAGCAAGATGGAACCAATGTATTCTTTGTCCTTTCAATCTGACATACAAAAAAGATAAAACTTCCAGATAAACCCTGTTCTAAGGGAAATTTGACTCATTCCTGCCCCCACCATCTTTGGGCATCATTTTTCCTTAAGATCACTCCTTTTTATTCAGAAGACGTGACAGGAGAAAGTTCTCATCGCCAAGATGAGAGATGAAAAAATTACAGTCAAAAATCATCTTATCTTATGATTCCCAAGTCCTCAGTTACCAGGGGAGATTGTGAAAAATTCATATTTCCTTGGAAACAGCCCAAATATCCATAAACTGATAAATTAATAAATAAAATGCAATATATATATGTGTATATATGTATATATACACACAATGGAATATTATCCAACAATAAAAAACAAACTATTTTTACATTCTATGACATGAATGGACTTTAAAAACATTATGTTGATCAGTTACCAACAAATATATATTTTGTTTCTAAAACACATGATTCTTGTTACACTAAATGTCCAAAACAGGCAAATATATAGAAATAGAAACTAGATGACTGGTTGTCTAGGGCTACAGAGAGGGTATTTGGGGAGAAATAGAGATTGACTGCTAATAATACATTTTCTTTTGTGGATGATAAAAATATTCTAAAATTTATTGTGGTGGTGGTTGCACAACTCTGTTGATATATGAAAAACTATAGAAGTGGGACTTCCCTGGTGGTGCAGTGGTTAAGAATCCGCCTGCCAATGCAGGGGACACGGGTTCAATCCCTGGTCTGGGAAGATCCCACATGCCGCGGAGCGACCAAGCCTGTGTGCCACAACTACTGAGCCTGCTCTCTAGAGTCCAAAAGCCACAACTACTGGAGCCCCCATGCCACAACTACTGAAGCCCGTGGGTCTAGAGCACATGCTCCACACCAAAGAGAAGCCACTGCAATGAGAAGCCTGTTCACTGCAACGAAGAGTAGCCCCCTCTCGCCACAACTAGAGAAAGCCCGTGTGCAGCAACGAAGGCCCAACACAGCCAAAAATAAATTAATTAATAAAAAAAAACATAGAAGCATACACTTTAAATGGGTAAGTCATATGGTATATGAATTATATCTCAATAAAGAGTATCTTTAAAATGGAAGTTTAAAACAAATGCCATGTGTTCTTTATCTGGTAAATGTATATCAGATATTGCACATAAGTTTATCCTCTTGCTCCAAAAGAAATGTCTTTTAAAACAACAAAAATTGTGGGAAAATAAACAATTAATCTTGAGTAGCATCCTTATCTTTAATTTTTTAGGTTAGCAATAAAATTGGCTTGATGTATGACTAGTTAAAATATCTGTCACTGTTCAGAAATCTCTATGCCTTTTCCTGTGTCTCTTATCACAAACTGCTTGAATAGCTACCCCCAAACAGCATTTCAAAGTTATTTTTTAAAAATATTGACAATGAAAAAAGCAGAAAGGTTTGACTGTCTCAAGTGTAAATAAAACTTCATATTTCATTTTGTGTGATTACTTCAATCATTTCAAAGCAGTAATAACTGGATACCAATGCAGTATCATTCCAAATAGTCAAGTCTGTCCCAAAATGTCTGACAGCTCTGCGACATAACAACATTGATGTATGAATTGCCATTTCAGTTATCATCAGCCTAAAGTACTAATAGGGAAAAAGTCATATTCTTGAAAAGATGCTTTTGGTCCTGGATCTAGCTGAAGACTTTTGGTTGGGGGAAGAAAGGAAGCAATTTTTACTTTGAAAGATTTGTGGATCAGCATTTTAATACCACCAAATTAAGAGATCTTATCATTGCCACATGGCCAGATGGTTGCATTGTTAGAAGCTGCAGAAATAAGGAATTGGGTTTCTTCTAAGATAATACATATGTATATATTTGGTCATAGTAAACATTCAAATGCCTTGATGCCAAAGGCAATTTGACATCATGTTTTTTAATATTTTCTAAGCAGGATCTCCGTAAGAATGATTTCCTTAATAGATTTTAGCTGAATTCAGGAGAGATGAAAACATACCCGGGAAAGAAAATCAAAGGTCCCACATCCTGGGCTAAAACTCCATTGTCATGTATCCTTTTGCACAGGATTTGCCTTTAGTGAGTGCATGATGCAATGGCATTTCTCGACTGTTGCATTTGACTCTCTGAACAATCCAAAATGTTGACTGAAATGAATACATGATAAAATAAAACTGTCCACATACAATATAAGTTTGAGTCTGACAATCATCACCAGTTCTTTTTCTGTGGGTCAATTCAAAGAGTCAAACATGAATTTTTTACGTTACGTATAGTATTGTTTTTGTTTGACTTAATTTGTATTGAAATAAAACCATTAAATACAGTTAACTTACAAAAGTTATGAATTACAATCCACTTAAAATTATTGTTTCTTATTTTAATAAGGTTTAAGGTTAACCTCTTTCTCATAGTAGTTTTTTACCAAAATATATCTTATATCACTAATAAACCGTCACAGTAAAATTTTATTTTTAAACAGGTCTACGTGGTCCTCCATTTATGAAACTAGACTTATAGGTAAAATAAACAATTGAGATTACTTGACTAAATAATCTATAAAAACTAAACAGAGAAAACAATGTATTGCCTACAAACATTAAAATGTTAACTATTTATGAATACCTTTGAAGAATATTTTATTAGATTATTTAAAAGTCAAAATTATAAAGTGGCATCATTTTCTCAGTGATTCTTATTCCTATAACATTTCTTTTTAAAACCATAATAATGACAGAAGAGAGGCTTTGAACTTAAAAGTTATGGACAACCACAAAATTAGCCTTTAGGCAAGAAAAGAGATGTTTGTGTTCTCTCAGTGATGATGTGTTTTTATCATCTGCTACGGCTGAATATGTTTGCAGATGCTCTAAACAAGGGCGTGTGCAGACACAGAGTGGAATGTACTTTATATGAGGAGAAAGGAGCTCTCAGTCCAAGAAAAACGTTAATATCTTTTATGTGTATTTATTACCAATTATGGTTCTCAACTTTTTGCCTATTTCTATTTTTTTAGCAAATCCTTATTCATGGGATAAAGAAGCCAATCTAAGCACTTTAAATAATATCAATAGCTGGATTAATATTAGCCCAGTTAATTATCCGATAACTTCTCTATTTAATCCCTTGCATACTTGCTGGAAGAAAACTATGTAATAAATAAGGAAAATATTTATTTAAAATAACTTATTACTTATGTAATAAAATTATTACACCTATCACCTGTGACAGTGCTTTCACTTCATTCATGCATGTACATTTATCAGCAAGGATTTATTGAGCATCTATCAAGTGCCAAGCTATGCTAAGCACTAAGAATACAGTAATGACCAGGACCTGCCCTCATGAGCTAATAATCCAGTCAAGGCTGAAGGAAATGAACTGTGTTTAAAAGCAAAGGTAATTAAACAAACATGCCTACCTTAAAAAAAAATCTTTCCCTGTATCATTTGACATATTTGGATTTGCACATTCAGGCATTTTACAGTTAACTCAATAACATCACTCCAGATTGAGACAAAGAGTCAACACAGAGTAGTGACATCTTATTCCTAATTGGCTGATGTCTCAGACATACAGCCTCAACCTCCCTGCCCACAGTGCTCTTTCCAGACCCTGAGGGACCCCTTTCAATACTCAGCCCATTAAACCTTAATGAATAATGTCCCAGGCTTTAATATTTTAATCACACATAACACTCACCCTAAGCCTCTAGAAATTTTAACTTCCCATTACCAAGTTTCCTTATATCCTCCTGTAATAACATGGAAGCGGCCTTGTTTGTAAGAAAGGAAATACCTAACTCTAACCCACAGGTCTCCCTCAATTCTTACTGCACAGGAATTGTATCACAAAATTATGACTTCCTCTTTCATTTGACTCTTTTAAAAAAGTCTGCTATTATTACCAGAGTCTTTTATTGTGCAGAAAGAAAGGCATTTTGTCCACCCACTTTGATCTCACTCTGGAGTTTCTCAAGGAAGCTTCTCTCGCCTTGGACTTCACAGGCTCTGTCTTCTCCCTCTACTCAGCCTGTGCTTAAAACAGAGCCTCTTAGCATTACTCAACAGGTGCTGATCAGGGGAAAACCATCCATGCACTGTTTGTGTCATTTTCCCTCTTCTGCTTTTAAATGTGTCCTGCCTGCCTTCCAAGCTTACTTCAAATCCAGCTTCTCTGAGATGCCATTTGTGATGGGTCCCCTTTTCCCAACTTCCTTTACCAGCACACAGGCCTGTTACTTCTGTAACACTTCATGTTCATCGTGTTAGGGATGTGTTCTGCTTTCAGCAGACCATAACTCCCTGAGAGAAAGAAAAATACTTGTTTGTCTTCTCGGCACCTGACACCAAGCCATAAACCTCGGAGATGTAGAGCACGTAGTCCCCTCATCAACCTACACAACCGCTACCCCATACCCACCATTCCCCAGCCCTTCTGGACAGAGTCTTGTCTTATACTCTCCACTTCAGCAACGGAAGATGGCTAAATCTCAAGTAAACAGCCCACGGTCATAGAGGGTGAGCATAAGCTAAGAGGGTTCTCATCACAGAGAACATTTCACCATGAAGTGCACTTACTGTAAAACTATCAAAGCTTAAAATTTAGGACCTTGGTTGCATAGAACCCACTCCCAGGTACTCACATGGTTGTATGTTTGTGTGATTTTCAAAGTGAAGACATTCTAACTGCAATTGTCTCCTTCCATTCAGACTCTCACTACATCTTATCTCTTCTCGTGTGGAGGGTCATCAGAGTGGCCACAGACATGTGTGTGGTCTAGCTTAAGGGAAATGAGTAGATTAGTGTTTACATGAGATATATTTATGTTGCTTGAGATCACTTTCATGTACAGTTAAGTGACTGCTAGCCATCCACATGTAGGAATGGCTTCCTGAATGCCCCCATCATGGACTCAGCCAGACATTGCTGCTTGAAGATTTTAGATCAGAGACAGTTTCACAATATGAGGTGTCCTACCATCCCCAATACCAGAAACATAAAATAGTGAAAAGAAAACAAGGTTTATGTGCCAGAAGCTAGTCTGTGGAGAACTCTTCCAGTCACCAAACATGTAAAATTATAAATACAAGACGGGGTTCTCTTTGGTGCCTAGAAAACACAGAAGTCCTTTCCTGGTGGGAAATTGGATAATACAGCATTGAAAATTATAAATGAACCATGAACTATTTTTTTCTTTTTTAACAGGAATCAAACAAAAGAGAATTTATCCAAATTTTTATGTTTGTAGAGCACAAACTTGTAATGGTATTAAAATGAATGAATATATAACAAGCCATATAGGAAAGAAATTATGTAGTGGTTTCTCACTAAATTTGACAACACCTGGAAAATGTATAAGATATTATCAATAAAAGTTTGCGAAGTTGAAAAAACTTAAATCAACAGTATTAAAGACTGAATTATCTTTCGATCCTCTTTAGAGAAAATGATGTCGTAAAACTGCTTTTATATGAAGAGATGATCAGAGTATGGGGCCAAAAATGTAGAGAAAAAGGATCATGGAGGTGCACTGGGCAGTTTACTAATTAAAATATCATTTTTTTGAAAGCTCTCATGTTTGTGGTATTTGTCAGTCTTTTTTTATTTTTATTTTTTAATTAAATTTTTATTGGAGTATAGTTGCTTTACAATTTTTTTAACATTTTTATTGGAGTATAATTGCTTTACAATGGTGTGTTAGTTTCTGCTTTATACTGAAGTGAATCTGTTATACATATACATATATCCACATATCTCTTCCCTCTTGCGTCTCCCTCCCACCCTCCCTATCCTACCCCTCTAGCTGGTCACAAAGCACCGAGCTGATCTCCCTGTGTTATGAGGCTGCTTCCCACTAGCTGTTTTACATCTGGTAGTGTATATATGTCCATTCCACTCTCTCACTTCATCCCAGCTTACCCTTCCCCCTCCCTGTGTCCTCAAGTCCATTTTCTAGTAGGTCTGTGTGTTTATTCCCGTCTTGCCCCTAGGTTCTTCGTGACTTTTTTTTTTTTTTTTAGATTCCATATATATGTGTTAGCATATGGTATTTGTTTTTCTCCTTCTGACTTACTTCAATCTTTTTGACAGACTCTAGGTCCATCCACCTCACTACAAATAACTCAATTTCGTTCCGTTTTATGGCTGAGTAATATTCCATTGTATACATGTGCCGCATCTTCTTTATCCATTCATCTGTCGATGGACACTTAGGTTGCTTCCATGTCCTGGCTATTGTAAATAGAGCTGCAATGAACATTTTGGTACATGACTCTTTTTGAATTATGGTTTTCTCAGGGTATATGCCCAGTAGTGGGATTGCTGGGTCATATGGTAGTTCTATTTTTAGTTTTTTAAGGAACCTCCAAACTGTTCTCCACAGTGGCTGTATCAATTCACATTCCCACCAACAGTGTATGAGGGTTCCCTTTTCTCCACACCCTCTCCAGCATTTATTGTTTGTAGATTTTTTGATGATGGCCATTCTGACTGGTGTGAGGTGACATCACATTGTAGTTTTGATTTGCGTTTCTCTAATGATTAATGATGTTGAGCGTTCTTTCATGTGTTTGTTGGCAATCTGTATATCTTCTTTGGAGAAATGTCTGTTTAGGTCTTCTGCCCATTTTTGGATTGGGTTGTTTGTTTTTTTGTTATTGAGCTGCATGAGCTGCTTGTAAATTTTGGAGATAAATCCTTTGTCAGTTGCTTCACTGGCAAATATTTTCTCCCATTCTGAGGGTTGTCTTTTGGTCTTGTTTTTGGTTTCCTTTGCTGTGCAAAAGCTTTGAAGTTTCATTAGGTCCCATTTGTTTATTTTTGTTTTTATTTCCATTACTTTAGGGGGTGGGTCCAAAAGGATCTTGCTGTGATTTATGTCATAGAGTGTTCTGCCTATGTTTTCCTCTAAGAGTTTGATAGTGTCTGGCCTTACATTTAGGTCTTTAATCCATTTTGAGTTAATTTTTGTGTATGGTGTTAGGGAGTGTTCTAATTTCATTCTTTTACATGTAACTGTCCAGTTTTTCCAGCACCACTTATTGAAGAGGCTATCTTTTCTCCATTGTATATTCTTGCCTCCTTTATCAAAGATAAGGTGACCATATGTGTGTGGGTTTATCTCTGGGCTTTCTATTGTCAGTCTTTTTAAATTTGAGTCTTTTTGTGATTTCTTTTCTCCTTCTAAATAAATAAATATTCACTTTCACATCTAATTTTGAATTTCATCATTCTTTTTCTAAAAGAAGGTCTCCTAAAATTGGATGTACATCAGGCCCTAAAAACCTCCCCTACCACCAAGCTGCAGAAATATATACAGACTAAATATAAGCAAGTGGTTGGTTTATGTCTTGCTTTGTTTTGGTCTTGGCCCAGCTAGCAAGTATGGATGGTTTCCTCTGAATATAGGTAGAGTTTCACATTGTAGCCGAAAATTAATGAAAAAATTGTTCATCTTCAGAAACTAAAGACAATATTGGAGGGCAGATAAATGGTTGTTATAGATGCTTTTCTTTGGTCTCTCTGCTTTGCCCTCTCCCACTGGGAAATAAGATAATAGAGCTTTGTGATGCCCAGGGGCCAGTAATGCAACTTTCTTTAAGGTGAATGGAAAATTGTCTAATCAATTCAATAACTGTCATCCCAGTTGCATGTGAAGAAAAGTCCCTGAGTACTAATGGATATTGAACCAATTTTCCAAGGGCAAAGTAACTATCATTATATGAATATTCTCAAACTCCTCTAGATCATGAACCCCTTCCAAGCATCACCTACTATTTATGCTTCCATTTGCATTGTCTGCAAAAGGACTCAGCCTGAATCTTCCCTGTTTACCCATCTTATTAACCCAAAAGAAGAGAACCTCTGAATGAGAGTGAGGGTGGCATTTCATGCCCTTCCTTGCCCCAAATGCCCATCGAGTTATTCTTAAGAAGAAATACTGTAGGATGCACTGCAAAGATATTTTGAGCCCAGGAAACTTGAAGAAATCTCCCAATACTTGGGATAAAGACAGTAGAGATCTTTACACTTCAGCAGTATATAACCATTTTAGTTTTTAAAGCCTTTCCCAAAATCTTTCAATTACAGTTCTTTTTCCCTCAAAAAGAAAAAGAATGGACTCTAAGAAACTATGACCTCAAACGACTAACTGAAATCAGAAACCCCCATATGCTTGCAGGCATCTACTTAAGTCCAAACGTCTGACTAAATACCCAGATAATTAATGTTCTCATCCAGTTTTGTATGATCAAATCGACATGTTAGGAATAAAAACCTTTGAATGATTTTTAGTAAAATATTGTAAAACTTCATTTGCATGACTTCATTTAACATGAACCTTCCAAGACCTTATTTCTAACACTTTTCTTTCTCCAGGACTTTGCTGCAACCAGACTCTCTCCCTGCTTCTTTACAGGGCATTGCTCTTTCCTACCTCCAAATATTACTCATACTATCTGACCTCCCAGGGATGTCAGTCTCTTTCCTTACCCACCAAAATCCTATTTATCTCTCAATAACGTATCTCGTCTCTTTGCAAATTTTCTTAAAATTTTCTTCTCACCGTTCCCATCTGAATGCCCATGGTGGTTTGTTTAATCTATGTGATGTGTTTAAATTGTACAATTCTTTTACTGTTGCTCTGAATTATTATTTAATCTTGTAGCTGTTGCTTTCATACTCTTACTTATTCAAACACTTAATTAAGATAGCTACAGAAGAGGTAAACTCTACAACAAGATGAAATACATTAAAATTAACTAAAACAATGAGACAGAGAAATCCATTGATCGTACATGATATGAAAAGTGGTGGAGAAAGGGAGCAGGAAATAAGAGGAAAGAGGGAAACAGCAAGTAGTGTTTGTTGCAATTATAAACAGAGGTTGAGAGTATTACAAATCTTTTTCCTATTTCATGAGATTTGACAACACTTTATAAACCTGAAGATTTTCTTGGGACTGTTACACTGGTTCCATACAAAGGGGCTTTGTTTTGTTTGTCGGGCCATGAAAGACGGAGGGCATTTGGTGGGATCAGTTGGAACTATGAGTAGGAATTGGGTGCAGACGCCCAAAGGTAAGATGGCTGTTTCTAGGCCAGATCGACTACACAAGATATGTACGACTCTCTAATCATTTGCCCCAAACTAATTCCTGCTTTCTTCAGAAATGACTGTCATGGGACTTCCCTGGTGGCACAGTGGTTGAGAATCTGCCTGCTAATGCAGGGGACACGGGTTCGAGCTCTGGTCTGGGAGGATCTCACATGCTGCGGAGCAACTAGGCTCGTGAGCCACAACTACTGAGCCTGAGCGTCTGGAGCCTGTGCTCCGCAACAAAAGAGGCCGCCATAGTGAGAGGCCCGCGCACCGCGATGAAGAGTGGCCTCCTTCTGTGCTCTCGCACAGAAACGAAGATGCAGCACAGCAAAAATTAATTAATTAATTAATAAACTCCTACCCCCAACATCTTTTTAAAAAAAATGACTGTCATGTTTTTCACTTAATTGACAATATTTGCCCTCTTTCCCAGGTCTGCTTTGTGAACCTGGATGTGAACAAGGATGCATGCAGTACAGAGCACCTGCAGCAGGTAGCACTGGGAACTGGGCTCTCTGGGAACTCACTTCAAGGACTGGCTGTACTGATGAGAGAACTAACATGACTCCATTTAAATGATGCTCACTTTGTAGGAGACTCTTTAATTAGGTGGTTTCATCACAGCCCATCTCCCTGACCCCTTTCCCGTCACTTTCCTACACAGCTTGCCCTCCTTATATTTGTGAAACTTGCTTTCCCCAGTAGACAGATGCTTTCTCCTGCCTGCCAGGGCCTAGGAGTGGCTTTTTTACTCTCTCCTTCTCCACTCTCAAACACTCTGTCTGTGATGACTTTTCCAAGGTTTTTGCAAAACCCGCTTGATACCAGCTAGCTCTTCCCTCTGCTTTGTCCTTCCTGCTGCTTTCATCAAATGTTTTATATCTAACCTCAGTTTCCTAGCCCTACACTCATCTGGGACTCAAACTTTTTGCACTCTGCGGCAGCTAAATGTTCCAAGCTCATCCAAGGTGTTAAGATCCTGATGTAAATCCTTGACAACATGCGACACCTTGAAGGCCCACTCAATCCTTCGGAACTAGAGCCTGTGGTTACAGTGGGAAGGATTCATTCCCAAAGCTGAAGGTGGTTTGATTTCACTATTTGGTGTAACACTCTTTAACGAATAAAAGCACACCATTGGCCACCTGATTATCACACTATGGTAGACCTGCAGTTACTCAGTTACTCCCGCAATGTTCTCTTCTTGACGATGCTGCACCTGAAGTTCTCCAGCTCAATTGCCCATACAGATTCTTTATTATTTGACTTCCACCGAGCTCCAAAATACCACTCATCAGTGTAGTACTGGAGAGATCTTCAAAAGAAATTGTACATATAATTTCATTTGATGGAATTATGGTGCAGGGTACATCAAAGAGAGAGCAGGAAGGACCAAAGCAATTGACATCTTAAGAACTGTGTTTCCACCAAACCTTATGACATAGAAAAGACGCATTATAACTGAACAGCATTTTTTCCTACTCATTTCTCTGATTAATGTGATCTTCATGAAAACAAAACTGTTTCAGCAGTGATCTTTGGCACAGCTATTACAGTATTTAAATATGCAAATAGATTACAGATATTAATTTTTAAATATATGTGAAATGGAAATTTGGTAATATTACGGAAATCACGTTTTTAGAATCTATAAAATGCATATGTAGATGTGTATTTCTAATTAATCTGTGCTGTGTATGAATCTCTTAGTATTCCCTGCTTGTGTTCTCAGGTTTTGATATGTAAAAGAAAATTAAGTATATATGTCTACCACAATAAAAGACTAAAGCAAAGAGAAAAAAAAAGAACATTGTATTTAACGAACTTAGGTGTGATTTGAGACCACCATCTGCTATGCCTAAGGGTACACCTAAACTGAATAAGCTACATAAAGGTGTTCAAGGAACTCATCTCATCTTCTCTGGATCTGAGGCTACTTATGAGTGAAAGGAAAGTAATAGTGGTACAATCCATATAGGGGTGTTGCAGTGATTGAAGACAGTAGTGTAACATATGTACAGTCCTTAATGGTGTCTTGTAATCAATACATACAGAAAAATCAATGTTAGTAATTATTTTATTATTAATATTATTGTTGACTTTATTAGAACACATCATTATTAGTTCACGGGTTTCTTATTCAAGGATTTAAAGGAAAAAGTTCCCAAACTATCATGTATAACTGTGGTGTCACAATAATCATTAAGTGTTTACTTCGGAAAACTTAGAAGTAAAAATGTTTAAATCTTTATGTTTAGGAAATTTTCTATTCCCATCTAAACCTTATGCTTCAATTTTATACAATCTCTTCTAGTAATAATCTTAATAGATTAAGTAATCTAGATTATGAATTGTTACTGAGTATATTATTTTTGCAAGTAAAATAATTTTGGGGTAGTATTTTAGAAATGAAAATAAAACATCTAAGCTAATAAAGATTCTTGTTCTACAGAAATTGGTCAATGTCTCACCAGATCTTCCAAAACTTATAAGCTCCATGAACGTCCAAAAGCCAAAAGAAAATGAAATTGTCCTCCTAAGTGGGTTAACATCTGGAAATCTCCAGGCAGATTTTGAAGTTTCGCAGGTAAGAAATATAAGCTCTTGATAACCTATTCACTAGTAATAAGTTATCTGTGGTCAGCTCTTGACACAAATCAGTACAAGGCCCAAATAGATGCTATACATAGACTCCCATAGCATAAGAATCAAAAATGTCCTTGTATTCAAGAATAGGCTTTACTTGTATTTCTCTTAAATATTGCCCCTCATAGCTTGACAGAGTTTCCCTTACATCAACTCCTGACATGTGTTATCTTCTCAAGTTTATGGTGCTGAGTTGCACTTAAACTAAAGCAGACACACTAGGCATTGGTTGGTTAGCTTGGTTTTCTACAAATCTACCGGATAATCAAAAACAGAATTGTCTTCTGTTTCAGGAACAATAGCCAAATTCTAATTCATACCTTGTGGTCCTAGAATCGCACAATTTCTTCTTTCCGGATACTATTTATTTCTTAGGATATATCAAACCAGCCAAGCTAATAAATATACGATAGGGCTTCCCTGGTGGCGCAGTGGTTGAGAGTCTGCCTGCCGATGCAGGGGATGCAGGTTCGTGCCCCTGTCCGGGAGGATCCCACATGCCGCGGAGCGGCTGGGCCCGTGAGCCATGGCCACTGAGCCTGCACGTCCAGAGCCTGTGCTCCGCAGAGGGAGAGGCCACAACAGTGAGACGCCCGCGTACCGCAAAAAAAAACAAAAAAGGATAGCAGCCCCAAAGATGGAAATGGAGTTTCCTAGGCCCAAAAATGAAGTTCCCAGAATAAAAGAAGATTACTGAAAATAAAGTAGAATTTAAAATACTATTATTATCATTCAATCTACTAATGTTCATTATTATTAGATATATCATTATAACACTGAAGAAAACTTTAAAATTTTAAATTGTTTAACCAATTTACAGAAAAACACATAAAAGATTTCTAAAGACATACTGTATAAAAGATCGCAAATTTTCTCAAATAAGATGTGTTGATAGTGATAGCTCCAGTTTAAAATAATGAGCATGTGTTTTCCTCTGACAAATTTCTCTTCCTTGTGTTTTAGTTTTGCTGGAACGTTTTTAAATCTTCTTTTATTCTTTAATCCTTCAAAATATCAAAAAATTCAGAGGTCCACCCACTTTTTCTTGCCGTACTCCAGATACTTAATGAAAATCTACACACGGCCTGTTACAATTTGCTCATCAAGCCTAGAACAAAATTCTTCCCTGTCAATCTAATGACACATTTCCTTAGTGAGAAAATGAATTGTTGGAAAAGAGAATAAACAGCTCTAAGTATCCTCTCTTTGTACTAGGCAAAACCATGATAACCAAAATCAATTCTCAAAGCTTAGTTTTAAGAGTGGTTTCGGCACCAGGCCTGTCAGTAACGATTTCTAATTAAACTCTCCATGAGGAGAGTTGGAAAGAACACAGGAATTGGAGTCCAGCAGACCTGGATTGCATTGCTGGCTCTTCCACGTTATATTTCTGTGACTTTGAAAGGATCGGTCAGCCTTTCTGTGCTTCTGATTTCTCATCTGTAACAGAGCAGTAGCGACAGACACCTCATAGAAAATTGTTTGCATTAAAGGTCATAAGGTATGCAGACACCTAGTAGACTATCATAAAAGTTATATAATAATATCCCCCATTATTTTACAGGCTCCATTGTTTGCCATCATTTACCTAAGCCTCTCAGGATGGTTATTTACTTTCAAGAAGATTGTAAAGAAAATACATTTTCTTCCTAAGGGTACCACAGCGGTGTAACATTGAATGTTTAATAACAACCTCCTTTCCCTAAGCCTGTCTTGAAGTATTATTTAACTGCTCATATCGCTTTCTTAACATTTCTTTTGATTCCTACCCCATTTCACTTTGTTATTTATATTTAGGCTAAATGATAGGAAATGACAATATGCAATAATCTTGACCTGCAAATCTGACAACTTCTTACAGTTCAACTTTATTTTTATTCATGTCTGATCTACTGGGAGTATGTTATGCTCCAACCCCTAGAGTAATTATTTGATTCATGTTTGTATCTCCCAGCATACCTTGCATATAATAGGCACTCAGAAAGTATCTATCTATCAAATTTCACTTTAGTATATTATGTCTGAATTCAGTGGAAAGAAAATTAATCAAGCCAGCTCTCATTACTCTATAGCAGTGGGTCCTCACCATTTAGGGGAGCACAGATCCTTCGTGAATTTCATAAAAGATATAGACCAATACTTCTCAAATGTTAATGCATGTTGGAATCACCAAAAGATTCCTTGAAAACGCAGATTCTGATTTAGTAGGTCTGGGGTGGAGTCTGAGATTATACATTTGTAACAAGCTCCCATGTGATGCTGAGGCTGCTAGTACAAAACCCACACTTTGAAAAGCAAGATTATGGACCACCTTCCTTGAGAACAGACCTAATCACATAAGCACAGAGATAAATCCTATTTCTGAGCCCCCTAGGGATCCCTGGACCCTTAGAGAACTACTGAATTTTTCATTTTATAATCATCTGTCCTAGAATTACTCTAATTATAATATGCAATCAAAGAGATTGATAAATCATATTTATGTCAGAAAAAGATAAACTCCAGAAATACAGTATAAATGTCTATGTGTATGTGTTCCTCTCCATATACACATCCTCACCACTCACACACACACATACATTCAGACTCAAGGATTCTAAAATGTCAGGTTAACTAGGATGAGACCTAAGTAACTCCAACCACAGTCAGCATGTTTTAAATAATCCCGTTTAGGACATAAAATATTTCCAAACATTTTGAATTCCATTTGAGATAAGTTTATTTCGCTTCCCTTTGTCCACTAACTGTTGTTTCCATTCAAATAATTTTCTCTTAAAAATTACTATAAATAAGCATATTGTTCCTCTTACAAGATTGTTTTCATTTTTGTAATGCACAAGACATGTCTGTGATTTACTAGTAATCTGTGCGTGGGCAATCAAAACTTTTTTTTACTGCTATTCTAATGAATAATACTATGACGAGTGAAAATGTGTAGCAGAGAATAGGGAGACAGTCTGTAACCCTGGAACTGAACAGAATTAACAGGTCTCGGTGGGACACCAGCCAATGATTTGACCTCCTTCACTGCTGTCCCCATATGCCCATCCTTTAGACAGAATTCGTTCACTTCCAGGGGATTTCTTTAAATCTCATTTTGGCTACTTCTTCAAACGAACAATACAAATTATAAAGTTTAACTGTAATTGAGAAAATACTCCTTATCCGTCTGAAGTACTGGCAGAGGTTGTATTGAATATCACCAAGGCAGAAAAAGATACTGATCTGAGAACCTGGGATTCAATTTAATCAAGAGGGGTGCCCAAGACAGCCTGAACTTTCCCCTCAGCTTGGTTAAGCTTTAGACAGCCTTCCTCCTGACTTCAGGCCCTAAACCTCCCTTTTCTCAGAACATTTACTTTAGAAAAGATCGTTATAAATTGTTTCTCTGCCCCATTGAGATGTAAATTGTTTTAAAAGCCTTTTGCCAATTTTACAACCCAAGAATGTCTTTCTGAAGGATCTAGGACCCATCTCTTTGAAATGTAACCATCAGCGAAGCTAGTGTTCCTGTCTCTGTGGAAGGGTGGGAGCCTGACTTCCGCGGGCACTTTGCTCCAATTTGCAAGACTACCTCCAGCCAAGAAGATACAAGAAAGTTTACTTTTCCATACCAAACGCAGATGGATGTCAATCCTCCTATGCTAGCTCTTAAATACCCAATTGCCTTTTGTTTCAGTGGAGCTGTGGTCCAGCTCTGTTCTGGCCTCTCTCTCCTATTTTAATAACTTTGAGTAAGGTCTTCAGTGCCTGGTAAATGTGGCCCAGGGCAATTTTTGCTTTGACAGGAGAGAACAAAAATATGTGATATAATTAGTCTATTTTCCACTAAGTCAAACTTTCTCCTGGGTACCCTGTGTTCCCCAAGCACCACTTGAATTTTTTTCAAGCAGTTCATCAATAAAAGCCCAGAAAATATTCCAAATATTTTAAAGGTCCCCGTTCCTTCTAACAGGAGAGATTGATAGAAGAAGAAAGGTCAGAGGGAATGGTTTTATATTTTCTCTTTTAACAAATGCCTTTTTCTCTCTCTGCTTTTAGTGTCCTTGGTCGTCAGATATCTGCTTGGTCCAGTGTGCAAGAGGGAACAGACCAAACAGTACCAATTGCATCATCTTTGAAATCAACAAATTTTTGATTGGTCTGGAACTGGTGCAGGAGCGGCAGCTCCACCTGGAAACAAACATCTTAAAAGTGGAGGATGACACAAACTGTTCCTTGTCTTCAATTGAAGAAGACTTTCTTACCGCATCCGAGCACTTGGAGGAGGAAAGCGATGTGGAAGAATATAGGAACGGTGAGAACTTTCCAATAAAACGAATGTGCATCCTGAAATTAGTCACCCTATAAAAATGTCTGGGTTAAATTTCAGAAAAGTTTCAGGCCACATCAGTTTGGCTGACACATCACAACCTTCACTTAAGGAGTTTAAAGAGGGAGAGAGAGTAAGAAAACACTAGTGGGGATGCTGACGGAGGCACTTTAACAGATTTAATGGTTAGATGGCCCCATTCTCCCTAAAGATGCCTTAGGGATGCTGAAGGAAATCTATGTGTTTTAAAACAAAATCCTCCTGCCTGCCAAGAGATGGAGACTATCACTTGGAGGAAAGTTAACGTCCCTAAATTTTCCATTAAAGCCATGTATTAGTTGAAACTGAGTTAGATTGACCTGAATCATAGCACTGCCTCTTTGAGGCTGTGAGACCTGGGGTCAGTTATCCAGTCTTTTTGAGCCCCAGTTTCCTTGTCCACAATTTGGGAGTATAGCAGTGCTCTTAGCACTATTATATTTAACCATATGTTTGTTATATATATATATCATTTAACCATACATATTTATTATATTTAACTATTATTGTTGTCAGTACAGAAGGAAATAACCCAGGAAAGTGCTTAGCTTTCATTTATTCATTCTTTTTTTTAATTGCTTTACAGTGTTGTGTTAGTTTCTGCTGTACAATGAAATGAATCAGCTATATGTATACACGTGTACCCTCCCTTTTGGACCTCCCTCCCACCCACCCCATCCCACTCATCTAGGTGGTCACAGAGCACCGAGCTGAGCTCCCTGTGCTTTATAGCATGTTCCCACTAGCTAGCTACTTTACACATGGTAGTGTAATATGTCAATCCTAATCTCTCAATTCGTCCTACCCTCCCCTTCCCCTCCGTGTCCACAGGTCCGTTCTCTACGTCTACGTCTGTAGCTCAGTGAACAATGGGTTACTCTTCCCCACAGAGGAAGGGATACCCCATATGCTGTTTCCACTGTCCTTGGGGCAAATCCTGTGCCAACTTTAGAATAACTCTTTCAACAAGGCCATGATTTAGGTGACCTGAACGTCCTCCCTTCTCCTCCTGTACCCACTGGGAAACTTCAAGACACAATTGTCTGTGTTACTTTCTCCCTGAAACATGGTGACCAGCCCTCAGCTCCCAAATGCCCTCCCGCACTCTAGCTAGCACTTGCATTTGTACCCCGCATTGAAGGCCACTTCGTTGAGTGGCAGTCCACAATGAAACTCAAAAGATTTTTCGGATTCATTTTTCTTAAAGAAACATTCAAAATGCTATTTAAAAAAAATAAAGATACCTGATTCTGTAAATCATCTTTAGGAATTAAATGTTATTTTAGACTCATGGAAACCTGCTATCTAAAATGTAATCGCAGGTATATTATACAGCACTTAAAAGAAACAAGCTATTCATGAAAAGATAGGAAGGAAAATTAAATGCATATTAGTAAATGAAATAAGCCAATCTGAAAAGCCTGTATTCTAGAAAAAGCAAAACCACGGATACAGTAAAAAAGATCAGTGGTTGCCAGGAGTTTGGCAAGGGTGCAGATGGTAGTCAAAGGGATGAATCGCTGGAGCACAGAGGATTTTTTGGCCAGTGAAACCAGTACAACACCGTAATGATGGATGTATGCCATTATACATGTCTAAACCCATAGAACGTACAGCAGCAAGAATGAACCCTAAGGTAACTGTGGACTCTGGGTGATTCTGATGTGTTATTATGGGTTTTTCAGTTGTAACAAATGTACCACTCTTGCGGGAGGAGCTCAAAATAGAGAAATCTACACACGTGTGGAGGCAGGGGATATATGAGAAATCTCTGTGTATTGTCTCAATTTTAACCTAAAACTGCTCTTTAAAAAATGAAGTCTTAAAAAAGAAAATAAATACAAAATAATAGTGGCCCTCATTTTCTCTTCACTAGGTTATGAAAATATAAATGTCTCAGACAATGCTTTGGAAAATAAAAAGCCAAAGGAAGCCACTCGGGAGGAATGGAATTACAAAAAGGAAAAGTTACTTTATGCTTTGGAAGATAAATATGTTAGCAAATATCATACACCATTGATTAAAACAGAAGGATCTCTGGGAAAAGTGGCAGAAGATACAAGTTTGCAGAGTCTAGATCCCTCAACCAAGCCATCAGAGTGGAAAGGTGAAGTTGTGGGAAATGATAAGCCAACCACAAATGATTATTATTCAGAAAATTTTAAAGGTCAAGAGGGAGAATCACAGGCACTATGTATTCCAGGTAATGCTTATTTCTCAAGGATGGTTAAGAGAGATGGACCTTCTGCATGTGGTACTTTCTCTGAGCATGACAGCAGTTTAGACCCAGGAGACCATGAAGACGGCACAAACTCTATTCTTCCCATGAAAGATGGAGAAGCCACCACCGGCGAGTATGCTACGAATTTAGCAGAATCTGTGCTGCAAGATGCCTTTATTCGATTATCTCAGTCTCAGCCTACGCTACCCCAGGACTCCGCAGTCAGTGTTTCTCTGGGAAGTGCACTGCTCCCCAGTGGTTGCTCCACAGAAGATACTGTGGTCCCTCGGTCATGGAATAAACTCCCCCAAATTGTCATCTTTCAGAGTTCAGAAGGCAGCATTGCTGGTCCTGAGCCAGGTATCTCCTCACGGCCCAAGACGCAAGTCTCACTTGAGACCCCAGGCATCCCCTCTGGAGAGAACTCCAGCAAACGCCCCCAGAGTGCTCTAGAAGTAGCCTTAGCTTGTGCAGCCACTGTGATTGGAACCGTCTCCAGTCCACAGGCCACAGAGAGATTCAAAATGGAGCAAGAATCCCTGGTTTCAAACCATCCACTGGGAGGAAATGAACCGGTGCAAACTCAGTCATCTCGAGTATTCAAGGAACACTCCACCAGCAAATATTCCTTTCCATCTGCTCTGTGTGGCATGACTCAGGTGGCAAGTGCTGTCGCTGTCTGTGGCCTGGGTGATGAAGCAGGAGAGGTGAAGGGCCCTGTGGCTTCAAGTGGCTTCTTGTCTGCCGCTGAGGTTTCTGCAGCAGCCCCCCCACTTCGTGGTTCAGTGACCGGGAAGAGCATGGAGCTGGGGAATGAAGCCATCGCAGAGGCATTGCTCAAGGAGGCCACTCTGGTCTTAACAAGACCTAATGCCTACAGCAGCATTGGAGACCTCATGGACTCAATGAATAGGAGAATCACAGAAACTGTTTCAAAGCCTCAGACCTTGTGCTCAGAAAATGTCCTTGGGAATGAACTGGCACAGACCCTGTCTAATGTTATCCTGAAGCATTCCATTGATGAAGTTCACCAGAAAAATAAAACAATCGACCCCAGCGATGGCAGGCACTCATCTGAAACCCTGGACACCTTAATGGAAAGTACAAATCAGCTGCTCTTCAATGTGATATGCTTCACTTTCAAGAAGATGAGCCACCTTGTACAGCTTGGTGAATGTCCCACCATCCTTTCTAAGGAGACCATCAGAGGGAGGGAAACCGAACTAGACTCCCAGCCAGCTGATCAGGCCACTTGTCGAGCATGGACAAAAGCCACTGACTACTCCAGCAGCCATCCCCTTAGCAACATGCAGAGTCTTGTTGTCAATGATCTTGTAGATGATGAGCATCCCAGGCAAAATAGCAAGAGCCCAGAGAAGCCAGTCCTCTTCCAGAACCCCACACTGCAACCTGAAGTGTCCTGTATTCCCAGAGAGTCTGTTAAAACACCCCCCAAGGAGACATATCTGAAGGGAATGGTGGAAGAGGATACAACAAACCCTCATCAACAATCCAGTCACAATGAGAATGAATGCAGAGCCCCTTCAGAGGGAGAAATGACACCGACCGTCGGCAAGTACATCGGTTCCCAGGACGTTGAGGACAGCATCAGTCCAAATGCTCCAGAAAAGTACAATTGTGCCTCACCTCTAAACAATGAAGTTCAAGGTAACCTGTCTTTGCTAGGGAACGATTTGCTGCTTCCTGCTCAATCCCTGCCACCGGCAAAACACCCAGACATATACTGCATTGCAGACTTTGCAGAAGAATTAGCAGAGACCATTGTTTCCATGGCAACTGAAATAGCAGCGATTTGCCTTGACAACTCCAATGGAAAACAGCCCTGGTTCTGTGCATGGAAAAGAGGGAATGAGTTTCTGGTTACCCCCAACGTATCCTGCCGATCCTTGAAGAGGAAGAAAGAGAGCCAGGCCAGTGGGGCCACTGTGAGGAAACACAAGCCACCACGACTCAGCGAGATCAAGAGGAAAACAGATGAGTACCCGGAACTTAAAGAGAAGCTGATGAACAGGGTTGTGGACGAGTCGATGAACCTTGAGGACGTCCCAGATTCTGTAAACACTTTCGCAGACGAAGTGGCAGCCAAGATCGTGAACCTCACAGAGTTCTGTATGGTGGACGGTGTCTGGCAAGCCCAGAGCTATCCTCGGAGTCGGTTACTCAGTGGAGACAGGTGGAACCGGCTGAAGGCCTCCAGCTGTGAGAGCATTCCAGAGGAGGACTCTAACGCCGGGGCGTATGTGAATAGCCTGGGTTTAATGAGTACCCTAAGCCAGCCAGTTAGCAGGGCCAGCTCCGTCTCCAAGCAGTCGAGCTGTGAGAGCATCACCGATGAGTTTTCCAGGTTCATGGTGAACCAGATGGAAAATGAAGGAAGAGGGTTTGAGTTACTGCTGGATTACTACGCAGGCAGGAATGCCAGCAGTATTCTGAACTCAGCTATGCAACAGGCCTGCCGGAAAAATGACCACCTCAGTGTGAGGCCAAGCTGTCCCTCAAAGCAGTCCAGCACCGAGAGCATCACCGAGGAGTTCTACAGGTACATGTTGAGGGACATTGAACGAGAGAACAAAGACGGCGCCTCCTCCGGACGAAGCAGCCAGGACTGGACGACTGGCTTGCTGTCGCCTTCTCTGCGATCCCCGGTGTGTTACAGACAGTCATCCATGCCCAACAGCAGATCCCTGGGCGCCAGGCTGACGGTGAACGTGCCCATCAAAGCCAATTCCTTAGATGGCTTTGCTCAAAACAGCCAGCAAGATTTCCTCAGCGTACAGCAGGTCAGTAGCGCTTCCTCATCGGGTCTCTGCAAATCTGACTCCTGCTTGTATCGGAGGGGTGGGGCCGACCAGATCACAGACATGTTAATTCACGAGACGTGGGCAAACTCGATCGAAGCGCTCATGCGGAAGAACAAAATTATAGTGGACGACGCCCGGGCAGCTGATGCTGAGCCTGCTTCCGGTGGCTCTTCCTTGCAGGTGGAGAAGTGTGCGAGCAGATGGGCTTCGAGTAGAGTGCAGAGTGGGCCAGCTCTGCTTGTTCAGGAGCCTGCTGATTACCCGAGGAAAAACTCCATTACTGAAAGCAAACATCCCCCAATGTCGTCTCCAAGCAAAGCTGCGCCTCTTGCAAATCACAACAGTTTAGATTCTAGAAAGGAAACTTCCTCGTGCCAGGATGCTGTCCTTCTAAGCCACACCAGGCGATCACTTTGCTCAAGGGAAGTGCCTTTAATTCAGATTGAAATAGATCAGAGAGAAGAATGTGTTGGAGAACCTGAACACGTCCTTTCCAAACGCAGCCCCCTAGAGGAAGCAGAAGAGTGTTTGAAAGAAGAAAAGGTCCCACATGTGGCGAGGGGTGGAGACACTACTGTGAATTCCTGCCAAAACCCTAGGTGAGTCAATGACCTCTTAGACGAGATAGGGTGCATGGGACTGGAGTTTGCATCTTAATTAGTATTTATTCTAAATTTTAGGGGCTTACTGACACAAGAACTGAATTTCTGAGGTAGTAATTGACCTCCCTGGGTTACTATGCACTTATAATAGAAAGATGGAAGGTTTTTTAAATAATCTCTAAAACAAATTTGATTTATGTATACAACAGAAGAAATGAGGTATCATTCTCCCCATTACAATTAATCTCCCATAGAATGCTACCTTCTGAAATTAATTCATGGCAGTTTTCAAGCAAAATAAGAAAATTACATCAACTTGTCCATTTGAAAGCAGTTAAATGTAAATAAATTTTAATATTGGAATCTGACATTAAATATTTTGGTATCATTTTTCTCCAGGGTCTCTCAAGTTTTTCTTTTTTGTCTTATTCTAAAGGTCTTTGCAAGGACACCATGTCCCAGAGTGCTGGCCCTTTAGATGCATGGTATACCATGGTAGCATAAGTGCAAAACAACATCATCAGCCTTAGAAATTTGAGAGCTGAATCTTTTTCCAAAACATAAGGACTAAGTATTGAATATATTTTTCTTTGTGGAGCAATATAAAGAATTGTTATGAAACATGATCTCCACTAAATAACCTTGAAACCATCACTCTAAGCAATTTTGCTGATTTCTGCCTCAGTTTACTCACCTGTTGGGGGGGAATAATAGTAATAATTACATCATAAGAAGATTCTTAAGGTTTAAATAAAGAAATGTACACAAGCCCTTACCTCAGTGCCTAGGCCATTATAAACACTCAATAAATGTTTACTTTATGGTTGTTGTTGTTTGGGGTTAAGGTATATGGTTGCCTTTATTCCAGGAGATCTTTTGCCCAAGAGAAACCTGTTATGAATGGCATGAGAATTTTACTAAAACTACGGAATTCTCAGGATTTGCAAAAGGGGAAATTAGTTATATTTAGATCACATTTTCTAAGCTCAGAGTTGTTATCAGGGGATTTGACATGTCAAAATAGCTAAACATGGAACTCAATTCCCTGTGAAAGACTTCCTACCCTCTTATACACAAGAGGGAGGGAAATGATACAGGCACTATTGATTGTTTGGAAGTGGGGAGGTGTCATGTCCTGAAGATATTTTTAGGCTATTCTCTGAGGGACATGTTCATAATTCTTACTAAAAACTTCATAAAATCTCAAATGATGAAATAAAAATCACATTCTTACTTTTTTGTTATTTGAAACAGAATTCAGAATTCATCATGGCAGGCCCAAATAGAAATACCTATTGTATTTTAGGCTGGCACATTTGTCCAGGTACCAAATTATATCAATTATAAAGAGCTTAAGGGTGATTTAGGATAACCCAGTTCTTGATTTGGGGGAAAATATTATCCTACTGGTGAGCAGCCATGTGTTCTTAACTCAGCCACCTTCTCTGAGATTTTTGAAAAGCAATTACCTAACTTTTTGATAATTTGAGACCACAAGGTATAAACACCAAACTGAGAATTTTGAGTATTCACATGTTGCACTCACAGACCTAACATAAATTTTTTAGAAATATATTTTATGTTGTGTATTCATTTATATTTGCTTCAAGAAAAATAATTATTCATCCAACAAATATTTGCATGCTCACCTGTGATACACACTGCCTTTGGGGCTGCAAGCACAGAAGAAAATAGAGATTTAGTGTCTGTTTCCATGGCTCCTACACACCAGTGCGAGAGACAGACAAGATGCATGGAAAAACCCTTTGGAAAAAGTGTGTGATGTAGAGTGTGATGAGAGGAGAATAAAAAGAGTAATGTGGTAGAGAGTTACCTTTTGGGGGAAGTGGCCACTTAAGACAGGATGTTGATATTTGAGACGAGACCTAAAGGAAGAGACAAAGGGTGCCGACAAAATGAAGAATTGAATCGAAGGACTTGTATCTCTAGCATTATGGTGTTCTAGCTAGAAACTAGTCCACCCACCAGAAAAAGGACGTGATAAGAAAACATATCTTTCTGAGTAGAGCTCAGAGTAGAAGAGAAAGTCCCCTGAGCATTTATAAACACAGCTTGCCTTAATGCATGTTTGGGGTTCTAATTTGCACCATCTGCATGATGTAGGAAACCACAAACTGGTAAATTACCTTAAAGCAATCTTAGGTTAACAACACTGTGAGACCTTGGCAGAGGCAAAAATAAATCTCTTGATATTTAATCCCAAGTCTCAAAGGATTTCGATAGATAATGCCTATCAAATATAGGCTCAAAACTTCAAATTTCAAGATACACAGGAATCAAGGCACTATAAGAAAGACTCACAAATATCAAAGTAGAATTAGCGTTAGCAAAGATTGCAGATGTGGGGATGCTCAGATACAGAATATAACATATTTTAAATATTTGAAAAATTAAGGTATACAAAACAGGAGTGGGAAAAACTGCAATCAAAATAGAATGAGGTAGATTTGGGCTTCCCTGCTGGCGCAGTGGTTGAGAGTCCGCCTGCTGATGCAGGGGACGCGGGTTCGTGCCCCGGTCTGGGAAGATCCCACATGCCGCGGAGCGGCTGGGCCCGTGAGCCATGGCTGCTGAGCCTGCACGTCCGGAGCCTGTGCTCTGCAATGGGAGAGGCCACAGCAGTGAGAGGCCCGCGTGCCGCAAAAAAAAATAGAATGAGGTAAAGTTAAAAGTCAGTTAATTACTACAAGAGATAAGTATAATCATTGAAATTAAACATTGCTAGATATAAACATAATTATTTAAAATTAGATTATTGGAATCAAAACTTTAATGGCATATCTGCAGAGAAAACTATAACAAAAGATAAATGTGAAAGGACTACTGTTTCCACCCATGATGGAGTAATTGAAGCTGAACTTGTTCTCCCTCTGTAAATAACTAGAAAAGTGGACAAAATATATGAAACAACTGTTGTCAGACATTTCACAAAAAGCAGCATTCTGAGATAAGGAAAACAAACATGATGAGCTTTATAATAGTCCAACTTTCTGCCTGGATTCCCTTTTCCTTTTATTTTTATTTTTTATTTTTTTTGCGGTACGCGGGCCTCTCACTGTTGTGGCCTCTCCCGTTGCGAAGCACAGGCTCCGGACGCGCAGGCTCAGCGACCATGGCTCACGGGCCCAGCCGCTCCGCGGCATGTGGGATCTTCCCGGACCCCGGCACGAACCCGCGTACTCTGGGTCGGCAGGCGGACTCTCAACCACTGCGCCACCAGGGAAGCCCCTGGATTTCTTTTGCAGACAGAATTACAAAGGGGACAAATCTGAGCAGAACTCAGTGGTCACTCAGCTGAAGATTCAGAGATTGGAGGGCGCTATCAGAGAAAGAACTCCAGAAGTCTGTAGAGGGCTCCCCTCAAGTCTGTTACTGAACCCTAAGCCATGCATGTATAGGTGAAACCCCATGAAGCTAGAAATCTGTAAGCTAACAATGCCACAAGCTCACACAGGACTAGGAAACGTTTAGTTCCAACCAGCCACAGTGGAGAAACCATGTTAAACATATGCAGGATTTAGCAGAGACCCTGAAAGAAATCATACCGTAGAATTAGGGCTCAACTATCCCTGAAAAATAAAAACTGATCTAAACTTGCCCTAACAAAACTTGAAGAGAAGCATTGAAAAATCAGGCTGAACTGAAGCTAATTTAACCTAGAATGAGTCCAATAGTCTTTAAAGAAAGGCAACAAAATTCAGCACTCAGCAATATAAATTTTCAGCTTAACGTCCAGTTAAGCTGAAAGATTTTACACATTCAAAGAAGCAGAAAAATGTCACCCATAACTGAGACAATAATTATTCAATATAAATATACCTAGAAATTACAGAGATGATGAAATTAACCAACTAAGACTTTAAATAACTATTATAAATATGCTTCAAATTTTAAAGTACACATGATTATGAAAGTTGATGAAAATGATAAACTTATAAATCAGGAAGTACAATGAAGTCTAAGCAGAACAGACAAAAAGAAAACCACATGAGTGTACATCACAATCAAATTATTAAAAACCAGTGATAAAGGAATAGTCTTAAAAGCAACCTAAGGAAGAAGAAACCTTACATACTGGAGAACAAAAATAAAAGTTGCAGCTTTCTACCACAAAAAAATATAAACTAAAAGACAAACAATGACATCTTTACTGTGCTGAAGGAAAAAAAAAAACTCCCAACCTAGTGCTTTTTACCTAGTAAAAAATAAAGCTATTCATGAATAGGAAGACTCAATATTGGCAAGATGCCAATTCTTTTTAATCTGAACTACAGATTCAATGCAGTCCCTTTCAAAATCCCAGCCACTTATTTTGTGGATGTTGATAAAATGATTCTAAAGTTTATGCAGAGAGGCAGAAGACCCAGCATAACCAGAATATTAAAGGAGAAAAACAAAATCAGGCTGACACTACCTGACATCAAGACTTACTGCAAAGCTTACAGTAATCAAGACTGTGATACTGGTAAAAGGGTAAATAAATAGGTCAGTGGAACAGAATACAGAGCTCAGAGATAGACCCACACAAATATAGCCAACTGATCTTTGGTAAAAGATCAAAGACAATACAACAGAAAATAGTTTTTTCAACAAACAGTGCTGGAACAACTGGACATCCACACGCAAAGAATGAATCTAGACACAACTCTAACACCATTAGCAAAAATTAACTCAAAATAGATCATAGACCTACATGTAAAAGGCAAAACTATACAACTCTTAGAAAGGAACATAAGAGAAAATTTAGGTTACCTTGCTTTTGGCAATGACTTTTTAGATACAACACCAAAGATATGACCTATAGAAATAATTGATAAACTGGACTTCATTAAAATTAGAAACTTCTTGTCAGTGAAAGACACTGTCAAGGAGACCAGAAGACAAGCTGTGGACTGGGAGAAAATGTTCCCCAAGACCATCTCCGACAAAGGACTGTGGCAAAAGACTTGAACAGAATCCCCATCAAAGAAGATATACAGATGGCAACTAAGCATATGAAAAGATGCTCAATATCATATGTCATTAGGCAATTGAAAATTAAAACAAAAATAAGATACGATTACACATCTATGAGAATGGCCAAAATCCAAAACGCTGACAGCACAAAATGCTGTTGAGTATGTGAATTAACAGGGACTCACAGTCATTGCTGGTGGGCATGCAAAAATGGTACCACTACTGTGGATTACAGTCTGGCTGTTTCTTACAAAAATAAACATACTCTTATTATATGATCCAGCTTACTTACTATATGATCCAGCTTACTTACTATACTATATGATCCAGCTTACTTACTATATGATCTTCGTATTTACCCAAATTAGTTGAAAATGTATGTCCACACAAAACACCTGCACACAAGATTTCATAGCAGGTTTATTCATAATTGCCAAAACTTGGGAACAACCAAGACCTCCTTGAGTAGTTCAATAGATGAATAAGCTCTGGAACATCCAGACAATGGAATGTTATCCAGCACTAAAAATAAATAAGCTATTAAGCCATGAAAAGACATAGGGGAAACTTAAATACACATTATTAAGTGAAAGAATACAATCTGAAAAAGCTACATACTATATGATTCCAACTATATGACGTTCTGGGAAAAGGCAAAACTGTGGAGCCAGTGAAAAGATCAGTGGCTGCGAGGGGTTTAGGAGGGAGGAAAGGATGACTAGGTAGAGCACAGAGGATTTTTAAGGCAGTGAATCTATTCTGTATGATACTATAATGGTGGATACATGTCATTATACATTTGTCCAAATCCATAAAATGTACAACACCAAAGTGAACCCTAATGTAAATGGTGGACTTTGGGTGAAAATGGTGCATTGATTTCGGTTTATTAGTTGTGACAAATGCACCTGGTACAGGATGTTGATAGTGGGGGAGGCTATTATGTACGTGTGTGGGCAGGGGACATGGAAACTCTCTGTTCTTTCTGCTTAACTTTACTGTTAACCTAAAACTGCTTGAAAAAAAATAAAGCCTATTTTAAAAAATAAAGCTAACTAGTAATTTTTATACAACAGAATTTTAGAGAATATGCCAATAGGAGATTTGCACAATGAGAAATGTTAGCGGAAGTTCTTAGGCTGAAGGAAAATAATGCTGATTGGAACTTGGATGTACACAAAGAAACAAAGAATCCCACAAATAGTAAATACAAAATATTTTGTTAATTTTAAAATTTCTTTAAGATATAATTATTTAAAACAAGAAATATTGCATTATGACATGAGGGACTGAAATACATGTCAATTATGGTACAAAGGATAGGAAGAGGAAATGGAAGTGTAAAAGTCTTCCTTTCTAAGTGAATTTGTGTAATGTAATCTGAAAATTGACTGTAACAAATTGACAATGCACACTGTAAACCCTGAGATAACTACTAAAAAAGTAAAACAAAAAGCCAATAAGTCAATACTGGAGATAAAATGGAATGGTAGAAATTACTTAGTTAATCCGAGAAATGCAGGAAAAGAGGGAAGAAGTAACAAAGAATAAATGGGACCAATAGATAATAATTTAAACCCAGGCATATTGATAATTACATTAATTTTTTAATGATCAAAACACTCCAATAAGAAGCAGAGATTGTCAGGCTGAATAAAAAGGCAAAACCCTACCGTAAACCATCTATAAGAAATGTGTTTCCAATATAAAATAACCGATAGGTTAAAAGTAAAAGAATGGAAAAAGAAATATCATAAGAATGATGGATTAGCTATATTAATATCAGATAGAATCAACTTCAGGATAAGGAATTTTGTCAGGGGAATTTTATCAGGAGTAAAGAGGGATATTTTATAATGATAGAGGGGCCAATTCATCACGAAGACATGGAAAATGTATATATGTAATCACCTAAATAATAGAACTCCAAACTACATGAAACAAAATCTGATCGAGCTGGAAGGAGAAATAGACAAATCCACAGTTACAGTTGGAAATTTCACACTCTTCGCTCAGTAACTGATAGAATAGTAGACAGAAAGTCAATAAGGATATACTACAAGACTTGAGTAACATTCTCAATCAACTTGACCTAATCAACATGTATTAAGGATGCCACCAAACGGCAAAATATACATTTTTTTTCAAGTACACTTGAAACATTCACCAAGATGGACCATTAGGCCATAAAACAAGTCTTAATAAATTTAAAAAGAATTAAACTCATATAGAATATGTTGTCCGACCACGTGGAATTAAAATAAAAATCAATAACAAAAAGATGCCTGGGAAATCCACACCCCAAAAAATTTGAAAAATTTCTAAATTATAAGTTGGTCAAAGAATGTCACAAGGGAAATCTAAATAAATTTTTAATTGAATGAGAAGGAAAACATACCATATAAAAATTTGTGTATACAGCTAAAGTGCTTAGGAAAGAAATTTACCTTTATTTTTTATTATTTGTTTAACATCTTTATTGGTGTATCATTGCTTTACAATGGGTGTGTTAGTTTCTGCTGTACAACAAAGTGAATCAGCTATATGTATACATATATCCCCATATCCCCTTCCTCTTGCATCTCCCTCCCACCCTCCTTCTAGGTGGTCACAAAGCACTGAGCTAATCTCCCTGGGCTATGTGGTTGCTTCCCACTAGCTGTCTATTTGGTAGTATACATAAGCCTATGCCACTCTCTCACTTCGTCCCAGCTTATCCTTCCCCCTCCCCATGTCCTCAAGTCTATTTTCTATGTCTGTATCTTTATTCCTGTCCTGTCTCTACATTCTTCAGAACATTTTTTTTCTTAGATTCCATATATATGTGTTAGCATACAGTATTTGTTTTTCTCTTCTGACTTACTTCACTCTGTATGACAGACTCTAGGTCCATCCACCTCACTACAAATAACTCAATTTCGTTGATTTTTATGGCTGAGTAATATTCCACTCTATATATGTGCCACATCTTCTTTATCCATTCATTTGTTGATGGACAGATGCTTCCATGTCCTGGCTATTGTAAATAGTGCTGCAATGAACATTGTGGTACGTGACTCTCTTTGAATTATGGTTTTCTCAAGGTATATGCCCAGTAGTGGGATTGCTGGGTCATATGGTAGTTCTATTTTTAGTTTTTTAAGAAACCTCCAAACTGTTCTCCATAGTGGCTGTATCGATTTACATTCCCACCAACAGTGCAAGAGGGTTCCCTTTTCTCCACACCCTCTCCAGCATTTATTGTTTGTCGATTTTTTGATGATGGCCATTCTGACTGGTGTGAGGTGACACCTCACTGTAGTTTTGATTTGCATTTCTCTAATGATTAGTGATGTTGAGCATTCCTTCATGCGCATGTTGGCAATCTTATATCTTCTTTGGAGAAATGTCTATTTAGTTCTTCTGCCCATTTTTGGATTGGGTTGTTTGTATTTTTGATATTGAGCTGCATGAGCTGCTTGTAAATTCTGATTACTCCTTTGTCAGTTGCTTCATTTGCAAATATTTTCTCCCATTCTGAGGGTTGTCTTTTTGTCTTGTTTATGGTTTCCTTTGCTGTGCAAAAGCTTTTAAGTTTCATCAGGTCCCATTTGTTTATTTTTATTTCCATTGTTCTAGGAGGTGGGTCAAAAGGATCTTGCTGTGATTTATGTCATAGAGTGTTCTGCTTTCCTCTAAGAGTTTGATAGTGTCTGGCCTTACATTAAGTCTTTAATCCATTTTGAGTTTATCTTTGTGTATGGTGTTAGGGAGTGTTCTGATTTCATTCTTTTACAGTTTTCCCATCACCACTTATTGAAGAGGTTATCTTTTCTCCATTGTATATTCTTGCCTCCTTTATCAAAGATAAGGTGACCATATGTGTGTGGGTTTATCTCTGGGCATTCTCTCCTGTTCCATTGACCTATACTTCTGTTTTTGTGCCAGCACTCTACTGTTTTGATTACTGCAGCTTTGTAGTATAGTTGAAGTCAGGGAGCCTGAGTCCTCCACTCCATTTTTCTTTCTCAAGATTGCTTTGGCTATTTGGGGTCTTTTGTGTTTCCATACAAATTGTGAATTTTTTTGTTCTAGTTCTGTGAAAAATGCCATTGGTAGTTTGATAGGGATTGCATTGAATCTGTTGATTGCTTTGGGTAGTAGAGTCATTTTCACAATGTTGATTCTTCCAATCCAAGAACATGGTATATCTCTCCATCTGTTGGTACCATCTTTAATTTCTTTCATCAGTGTCTATAGTTTTCTGCATACAGGTCTTCTGTCTCCTTAGGTAGGTTTTTTCCTAGGTATTTTATTCTTTTTGTTAAAATGGTAAATGGGAGTGTTTCCTTAATTTGTCTTTCAGATTTTTCATCATTAGTGTATAGGAATGCAAGAGATTTCTGTGCATTAAGTTTGTATCCTGCTACTTTAACAAGTTCATTGATTGGCTCTACTAGTTTTCTGGTAGCATCTTTAGGATTCTCTATGTATAGCATCATGTCATCTGCAAATAGGGACAGGTTTAATTCTTCTTTTCTGATTTGGATTCCTTTTATTTCTTTTTCTTCTCTGATTGCTGTGGCTAAAACTTCCAAAACTATGTTGAATAATAGTGGTGAGAGTGAACAACCTTGTCTTGTTCCTGATCTTAGTGGAAATGTTTTCAGTTTTTCACCATTGAGAACAATGTTGGCTGTGGGTTTTTCATATATGGCCTTTATTTTGTTGAGGTAGGTTCCCTCTATGCCTGCTTTCTGGAGGTTTTTTATCATAAATGGGTGTTGAATTTTGTGGAAAGCTTTTTCTGCATCTATTGAGATGATCATATGGTTTTTCTCCTTCAATTTGTTAATATGGTTTATCACATTGATTGATTTTCATATATTGAAGAATCCTTGCATTCCTGTGATAAAACCCACTTGATCATGGTGTATGATCCTTTTAATGTGCTGTTGGATTCTGTTTGCTAGGATTTTGGTGAGGATTTTTGCATCTATGTTCATCAGTGATATTGGCCTGTAGTTTTCTTTGTGACATCTTTGTCTGGTTTTGGATTCGGGGTGATGGTGGCCTCATAGAATGAGTTTGGGAGTGTTCCTCCCTCTGCTATATTTTGGAAGAATTTGAGAAGGATAGGTGTTAGCTCTTCTCTAAATGTTTGATAGAATTCGCCTGTGAAGCCATCTGGTCCTGGGCTTTTGTTTGTTGGAAGATTTTTAATCACAGTCTCAAATTCAGTGCTTGTGAGTGGTCTGTTTTTATTTTCTGTTTCCTCCTGGTTCAGTCTGGGAAAAATGAACAAACCTATAAATTTCTCTCAAAAGAAAATGGAAACTAGTGTTTTAGATATAATCACTATTCATTCTGAATCCCTAGTTATGTGACATGGAGTATGAGATTTACTGTAAATAGAGTGGGAAATTGAGATAAAATAAAATATACTGACAGATTCATTTTTAAGCTGGATGTTTAATGTCAATCATTGAGATTTAACTTCTGATTTAGTAAGGAATATACTATAATGAATTTTTTTAATAACATAAGGTCCTAATTCAGTAAGGAATTAGTCCAGGAAATTATTTTTTAACCAAGTAAACAAATGGTTTAGGAGCCCTCCCCTTTGTGCTGAGTATTTGCCTCATTTCCACTTTGGAGAATATGTATATTGTTTCTATTTGTCATCAGCGAATTAACTTATCTTTCATTTGAATTTAGTTAAATTCAGTGAATATTCCTTTGGCTACATCCATTCTTCCCCTTTCTATCTGCCCAATTTAGAAAAATCTCAACATTTTTGAAAGAAAAATCAAGCTTATTAAGGATCTCTTTTCACCAAATGTTAGCAACAGATCACACTAGAAACAGCCACACCTCAAAACCGCACCTGTACAGATACTTTGAGAAGGAATCTTAGGGACAAGATTTGGTGTGCTATTACCTATGTAATTCATTCACATATCAAGGGGATATTTAATCACACCAAAAAAAATCTACATTTGAAACTCTACACTCTATACTAGAACTCATTTTAGCAAATATTGTAAAAAGTACAACCATTTTTGGAGAAAGGATAACAGTACTAATTCTAAGATTGAGGAAAATTATGTAGATCTTTCTGTAACCGATCAAGTGTTTTGCATAAAAGTGATCAAGTGTCTTAAGTTGTATTTCCTGGGAACAGACCTTGAGAAGGAGAGTTCAGGCAAATATATATAATTTGTTAAGGAGTGCTCGCCAGAGAAGAGTGTACATACATGGGTAAGAAGGAAGGAAAGACAAGAGTGGACAGAGGGAGATGGTCCCCCCCCCCAAATATGTTTGTACCTGAGGGCACAGCGCATCCTATAGGAAACCCTGAAGCTGGGATGGTCTGTCATGTTTAGTGCAAATTGAGGCAAGGGTGGACTTTTATATCTCTGTGTCAGCTGGTCATTGGGGTGCTCACTGGGACAGGGTATAACCCTGGCAAGGCAATTCCCAATCTGAGGACAGCTCTCAGTGTGGACTGGCAGCTGCCATTACTCTCTACAGCCAGTGCACAAGGGCCAAGAAAAGCATTCCAGTCTCCACTCACCGAGTTACCATATTTTTCATTGTCAACTGAGAAATACACTCTTGCTTTTTGTTTGCAAACATTAATGTCCTTCTCTTTGTGCTATTAGTTTTTGATGAGCCTATGGAGAAAAGTCTCCATGAATCTGTTCACATTTCTGTGCATTTGGCTTTCTGAGCAAAGAGCACTGGCACCTGGAATGAAGGTTGATCAAATACTAACCCTGAAGATAGAGACTTCTAAAGAGATACAGTGATTCATTTCCCTGGAGCTGTTTAATTACATTCCAGGGTAGTGACATCTCCTCCTCTCCACAGAAAAGATTTGAATGTGTTTCTAATCTAGAGCAAAGTGCTCTCTGCTCCATCATGTCTCTCTCTCTCCCTTCTCTCCCTGGAGAAAAAGAGAGGCAGCTGTGTCCAGGCATGATAATTTTGAGGCTCCTCTCCTGTGGTGCAAACCTCACTACAGGTGCAGTGTGCAGTAGGGAATTGGGGCACAGAGAATGAATGCAAGCTGCTCTGTGAGAAAAGAAGTGGTCTGATCTCTAATCCAGAGCACTTGTGTGTGTGTGTGTGTGTGTGTGTGTGTGTGTGTGTGTCACTGTGCCAGGCAAACAAATGGAAAGTCAAGCTTATTAAAAACCTGCTTTCACCAAGTGTTAACAGTAGGGTGTGATAGAAACTGCCACACCTCAATACCGTAGTTATTCAGAATGCCATTAGCTTGTAAGAAAGATCTTTCTCATATCTTTCTACATAAGACTTAACAGGTAGGGCTATCTAAATTTGAATATGGTTCTACTTATGAAGCTAGGTAATTTTAACAATAACATATTCATCTAAAAAATATTTAATGTGTTCACAGCTCTACTCCAAATACATAAAAAAGTATAAAAGCTCTTAATAATGTATGGTATATACACTAGACTGCAAACTAGGAAGCATTAAGTGCTACCGAAAAGAAAGAAAGCCAGACTAATTGCTTTGATCATTCAAGAGAGAGATGGCCCTAGTGAGAGAGATTAAGGACGACTTCAGGGACGTGAGAGCATCTTGGCTAAGGAACAGTAAGAAACAAGGATCAGGAAAGAATGTTATTAGACATATGATTGTTAATGAATTATATAATTTACTAATAAAGAATAATATATACTTACATACAAGCACTAAGATAAATGCATTAAATGATTTTATTTTCTAGCTTATTTCTTCCAAAAACCATTATGAGGTTAGTATTCTTATTTTTCTTGGAAAGTTTTATTAACTTGTCCAAGTTGAATAGACGACACATGGTAGAAGTGGAAGCTACAGCACTGGACTGCAGGAACAGTGCTCAAAGCACCCTGGTCTCCAGCATTTGGTCAGAGGAAGCAACGGGGCAAAGGTCAAGAGGCAGGAAATGTATGGCACATTTGAGGAGCAGCAGAGAGTCTGGTTTTACTCAGTAATGAACTAGGGTCATACAGATAAAACTGGATAGGCAAGGGAAGACCGTGAAGGAAAGAGTTTAGCTTTAGGAAGTTCTTGAAGGTTTTTGACAAGAAAAGCCAAAGATATATGCCTTGAGAACGTTAATTAACATTAACCTGGCATATGTGTGAAGAAGGTTTTGAAAGAGGAAGAATAGTCACGGCTGAACTGTTAGGAGGCTGACACAATATAGTCCAGGCAAGAAGTCAAGTTTCAGTGCCCAGGAGTCTCAAAACTTGAGATCCGATGTCTGGTACCAACTCCTGTTGTAACTTCAGGTAAATCATTCCACCTCACTGGGCTTTGGCATCCCAATCTACAGGAAATCTGTGAGGTTCCTTCCAAATCTAAATTCTAGAAATTTAGAAAGATCTCAATTAACATAACTACCTGAGCACAGAGACAGAGATAAGTATGTGAGAGAAACTTTAGAGATGGAACTGAAAAGCATAGCAAATGATTGAATGTAAAGGTCAAGGAGAAATCAGAAGTTTTCTGCAAGATTTTAAGCCCGGACACTCAGAAAAGTCAACGAAATAAGAAATACAGGAAGAGGACGGGAGGGCAATTAGAATTTGTTTTATATAGGTCGATTCTGAGATGTTAGTGAGACAGATTGGAGATGTTCCGAAGACCAACTGAGGAAAAGAGCCCCAGAATCAGGAAGAGGGGCCCTGCCTGAAGCTCAGATTTGGAAGCTATTTTCACAGGCAAAATAGATGAGACTGCGTAGGGACAGACTGGAAAGGAGGGCAGTGAATCAATCAGAGCTGGCTATACTATGTTTAAAGGACAAAGAGAGAACCAGGTTCCAGGCATGGAGTGTCCAGAAAGGCAGAAATTCGTGGGAAGCCAACGAGGAAAGGTTTCAAAGAAAAAACCTTGTCAGATCAAAGGTTAAATGCTTGATATAAAAAGGTGCTCATCCAGAAAAGTGATGCTGATACAAATCAGAGGTTTCAGAGGGAGAGGATGGGGTAAAAAAAAAAAAAAAAAAAAGGTGGCTGCAAGTGCAAAATACATATAGAGGCATTTATAGGCAAAATGGTTTGGTAAACCACTAGAACTGGGCTGGGTGTTGTTCTCCCAACATGGTCCACATACAACTTGCATTAGAATCACCCGGGGTGGTTATTTAAAATGCAGGTTTCTGGGCCTTCCTGCAGAACCCCTGAATCGTAATCTCAGGGGAAGGATGCTCTGGGTATCTTTATTTTAAACACCACTGCCCTTCAATAATTCTTATGTATGCAGGCCAGGTTGCTTCAACATGTTTTTTAAATGAACGGAGGGAATCCGTAGAAAGAGATCAAATGAAGAAATAAGAAAGCTGGTGGAGAGTAATCCTGAAAAGGCAAAAGGTAGAGAGTAATCCTGAAAAGAAAGATTCCATCTATGTCCTAGGACATCCTGCTGACTATGGCAGAGATCCATGCTCAACAGAGCATGCAGTGAGGTTCCCCTAAAAAGGTCAGTCTTGTGCCTGCACTCTTAGTAATATCTTACCGTCTACAGTGACAGCCCTGATGCCAGAGATGTACCAGAGGCTGAAGTCTCAACAGAAGGCAGAGCCCCCGATGAGTTCTCCAACCCTCCCGGCAGCAGTGGAGAGAGCACGGACAGCTGGTCCCAGCTCGCCAATGAGGAAGAAAACCCAGATGACACCAGCAGCTTCCTGCAGCTCAGTGAGCGATCCATGAGGTACCTGCTCTTTAAATGACTTACCAGGGAAACAGGTCTCAACACAGATTCCAGAAATGCATTTTAATCATTCTCTGCAAAGGGTCCCTAATAGCGCAAAAAAGAAGGACTGCCCGTCATAATTTGTGCTGAGAGCTATCTAATATCAAGTTATGGTTTCAACTAGCTTGGCCAAGGTTGAGAGTCATCTGTGTTCCCTTCTCTGCAAGCTCCAGCTAGTGCATTCAATGATGACAACTGTGAGTTTTTAAAGAAGAGCTGCTATTACACCTGGTGTGTTTGACACTTTCTTTCTGGTTCATTTGTATTTCAGATGCAAGACAGGCTGGGTTTACATGAGGCGTTTCCATACTGTGTTGTGTTGTTTGGCCTGACTGTTCCTCCCCTTTCTCTGCCTGCCCTCTGTATTGTTGCTCTAGAAAAGCTAGAGAGGTGCTAAAGAGAGATCAGATTTGGGAGGACCTGAGCCAATCAGGAGACATAAACTAAAAACTAGTCCTTTGTGAGGTGAGAATGAAAAGAATCTTCATGTTTCTACCCAAAATCTTATTTGATACTGGGCCAACAAGTCCACAGACTTTCCAGAAAGGCCAATTGGAAAATGGGCTTCCGATGCATCTGGCTGTATGGCTCCTTGAAAATTTTACTTCTGACAGTTCAGTCTGTTTAGACTTAGGAAAATCTCACAATGTTAAGTGATATATCTAAAATTTCAAAAACTGGTGGGAAATGTTATCCTATAGAGATAGAAAGCAAAGAGAATTTGAATCTCTGGACTTAGCATAAGTTTATACAGTTAATTACCTCCAGAGCAATGTTTGAGTCATCAGATTTCAATCAGTGAAAACATTCAGTACCCCACACGAAAACCAAGACAGGAATTTGAAATGAGGGGATTTAGTTGCTTATTCATGGAACTCCTGACGGAAGAAGACTGTCCCATTACACGATATCCCAGCACTCACTCTTTGAAAACCTTACTTGAAGAGACGTCATTGGAAAATAGAGAAGGTATGAGGAAATATAGTGAGTTTGGTGAAATTGGATGCATTCCATTTTGCAAGAACCTAAAAATGGGCTCCACTCTTCTGTGTTTCAGTAAACAAATTCCAGGCTAGTAACTAGACCATATTTTGATTGTGCATCCTACAAAAATGTTGCAATATGTGATCCCTCCTTCTCTACAACACACAAAGCATCAGGTGTTGCTATTTCTCAAAGATTTTAAGATAGAGTTATAAAACTCTGGCATTGCCCAACTCTGTACTTGTAAATTCTGTAGTCCCTCAGAAAAAAAATGAGACAAATGCATGTCCTATGGAATATCCCTGACAGAATGGCAAAGGGAAAAGAGAACATGCATCGCTGGTTTCTGTCAAAAGCCAAGAAGCAGGCAGATAAGCATTCCCGTATCTTCCCCCTCAGCCAGCGTTCTCAGAAGTATCTTAGTCTCTGGAGGTATACTCAAGGAGTCTCTTGCTGATGGATAAACATGCTTACTGTCACTAGGATGGGGAAGAAAGGAGTCATGCTGATTGTCACCCACTAGGTGTGGTCCACCAGGTGTGACCACTGCAGAAATTACGAAACATTGATGACGATGATGATGATGACGATGATTGGCTTGAGCCAAAAATGTCTTTTGTTGTGTTTTCCCCTGATTTGGTCAGAAATAAAGATCAATTTAGGAGTCCTAGACACTAAGCAGTATTCTTCTGGGGACCAAAGGAAGAACCTCTTAGAATGGTGGAGCATCAGTGTCAGCAGTGTGGCCAGGTGGTGGACACTGGCATTAATATGTAAACTTTTGCTTTGTCAGCAATGGCAACAGTAGTGCCACTAGCAGTCTTGGCATTATGGACCTGGACATTTATCAGGAAAGCATGCCATCTTCTCCCATGATTAAGTAAGTAGCCACTGAGATGCAGTGATTGTGAGACCACTACTCCGATTCCATCTGGCCATCCATTTTGATCATTCGAGTTGTTCCCGACCACTGGTTTCATCATGTCTGTCCTGCTGAGGTTCCCAGACATGTATGATTTCATGTCACTGGAGTAAGAACTCAGACCTGCAGTAGCCTCACCCTTCCCACCACCTGCCTTCTGGATTTCAATTCTGCCCCCTATAATATAATCATTTATATATATATATAAACGTATATATATATATATAAACATATATATAATATAATATAATCGTTTTGGATAAAGCTTATCCATATAATCAGACATATATGTCATTTTACCTAGTTGGTCACAGAGAAACAAAAATCCATTTAAATTGTTCTATGCCAACCAGCGAAAACTATTGTTCAATAGGACATAGTGTGAATGGCTTTGCCTTTACTTGTAGATGCCTGGGATTATTGCCACTAATGAGTCCAATACCAAATGGCACCGTGGTGGAACGTGTCATTTTTATATATGCTCCCCACAATATGAGGACCTTCTAAAAGACCAAGGGAAAAAAGTACAATATGTGTGTCATAAAATATGGTGCATAAAGGGAGGGCAACATGAGGTCAGGACTATATCTAGAGTTTGTGATTGTCCTGGAAAATTAAATGAATTGAAACCTATTTTTGACCATTATGACTTATTATTTGGAGATTTCTGAAATTTCAGAAAAATGAAAATGAAGTATAGGACTAAAGTTGCTCCTTGATCTATTTTTTCAATTATTATCTAGAGCTAAATCATTTTTATTTCACTGTTTAGTCAGGTATCCTGCCTGCGGGAATATTTCTCAGTGATTAAAGGTTGCAGTGCATTCTTTATTGTTCCACACAGCCATCATTCACAGGTAGAGATGAACATAAACATTATCTTGGGTTTGTTTTGTTTTTTAAAGGAGGCAAAAGAAACAAAAACACTTTGGGGTAAATTTATTTTTTTCCTACAGGAAACATTTGTTTAGGTATTTTGTCCATCTTTCTCCCCAGTATGAGCCTAGGACCCCACAGACTACAGATAGAGAAAACCAAGACCATCTCTACCCATATCAGCATCCTGCAGCTCCATAGTAGTAGAAATCGTATCTACCATATGTCATTTCACTTATGTCACTTGGATAGAGATCTAGCAGAAAATCTAGACCCTTGGGAAATTGGCCATCCTTCTACAAATAATTAGGTGCTCATGAAAGAACAATTACACTTTCTCTCGACATCAGGAATACTATGGGATTAGCCAGATCTTAGCAGTAACAGAGAATATAAGGGAGAATCCTCTCGCATAGAGACACATTTTTAAGAGCACCTGCAGTTTAATTTCTAGACAAGACAAAAATACAGAACAACAACCATGGGCTTCCCAAGATGGTCACTTCCTTTCAGCTGTTGGGTCATATACTCTTATTTTAAAAGCATTAACTGAGTCCTCCCACTATTTACAAATCTCCCTAATAAGTACTCACTATGTGAAAGCACTTCAGATGTTGAACATGACTATATTTAATGAAATCCTCACTTCCATTATGAGTATCTACTTCTAAACCACCCCCAGCCTACTACATCTTCCCAGTAAAAAGAAAGAAAAAGAAAATTTTCAACTAATTGAGATATTTTGTCACCCTTCTTAAGTTCTAAAGTTTGTGATTGTCTTTTCCCTCATTTCAGGTCAAAGAACCAAGTATAGGTAGAAAAATATTTTCCTAAATGAAAATGCAAGTTTATGTTGCTGTCATAGTATAGAAAAATATCATCGTCTCAAGATGGAAATATATGATTCTGTAAATGACAAGCAAATACAGAAGAAGGATAAGTCCTCAAATCTGATCTAGTTACCTACAAAATCCTTCCTTGACTGTTCAAACCTGTGACTGTTTATGGAAAGAAGGTCAAGAAGAAGAAAAGTTTGCATCTCTCAGAGTCTCCCACACCAATTATCCCAACTAAAACCATGCAGTTTATCTAGCCTTTATTTTAGGGGTAGTGTTATTCATTGCAGACCCAGTAGTCCTATGTAATAGCCACGTTGGTATTTCCCTAGTATTTGTTTAGTTTATTCCACAAAAACAATAAATATATGAAACTTCAGAAGCTTTTAGATCAATAAGACCCATCACCTCATCTAGCACTTACACCTTGCTCTTCCTAAACATTACCAACCATATATTGTTGTTTTCTCCCAAAGTGAATTAGTAGAAGAAAATGAGATTCTTAAAGGACAGTCAGAAAACATAGAGGGTAAGCCACGTTCCCATAATTTTGAGACAAAATTTGCCTGTGATCTTTGTATGGAAATTGTAGTAAGGCAGTTGTGTCTGTATTCAGAACGTGCCTCTGGAATGCCAGTGGGAAAGGCCAGCCGCCCGGGGAGCCTGCTGGTGATCAACTTTGACCTGGAACCAGAATGTCCTGACACTGAGCTTCGAGCCACTCTGCAGTGGATAGCTGCCTCTGAACTCGGGATCCCCACTATCTACTTTAAGAAATCTCAAGAAAACAGAATCGAAAAGGTACCGTGTTCCCTGTTTGTATATCATCAAGGCTTTGTGTTTTATCCCTGCTTAAAACTCAGTAAATGCACAGTTAACCCATTTAAATTTTTTCCTTCACTTTTCACCTTAAAATTGTGATTAGAAATTTGAAACCTTCCACCTGCATAAATATAATCATGATAATTCTTTGACCGTCAGTTTGTCTTAGCTAGTTGGTGATGATGAAAAAGTAAATTGAGGAGACAGGATAGTTTTCTAAGAGTCTTATTTTTGTGTGTGTTTCCTCACTCTGGAACCAACCTCTTCATGACATTCATTTAAATAAAAAATAGAGAAGGAAAGGCAAAAAGGATTCTTCAGTTAATTTTAAGTCAATCAAAAGGGAGGCTATCTGGTGAACCTAATCTAATCCAATGAACCCATTAAAAGCAGAGAGTTTTCTCTGGCTAGTGGCAGAAGTAAGAGAGACTGACAGCATGAGAGCATGAAGGGACCGCATGACAAGAAATTGGGCAGCTTCTAGAAGCTTAGAATGGACCTCAGCCAATACTCAGCAATGTGAGGCCATCCTGATAATTAAACTATGGCATGGCGTCAAAGAGAAGGCATTTTTAATTCCCTATGGGACAGATTTGCATTGGATGGGCTTTCTCATTATTTTCTCCACCTAGAAATATAAAGCTAAGAAATAGATCCCTAGCCAACATCTAAATTAATAGCAACTCTCACTCTAACTCCCTTTCTCTAAGACCAGACACTTACTCTTGTAGAATCTCAGTTATTAAGGTTAAAGCAAGAATCCATCTACCAATGTCTTCAAGCTCAATTTTCCATAATTTAAAAGTATGTTTTTAAAAAATTCAAATTCATAATAATGTTGCTATGTTGGTTTTCTATTTCTGTGTAACAAACTGTCACAAATTTACTAACTTAAAACAACAATACCCAGCTCTGTTGTCAAAAGTTTGGATGACTTCCATGCTCTCTACTGAGGGACTTACAAGGCAGAAATCAACATGTCAGCCTGTCTGGGCACTTATCTGGAAACTGTAGAGAGAAATGAGCTTCCGAGCTTGTTAGGGTTGTTGTCCTAACTGAGTTCCTGTGGTTGTAGGACTTAAGTCCCCATTTCCTTGCTGACTATTGGCTGAGGTCCACTCTCAGCTTCTAGAAGCTGCCCAATTTCTTGTCACACAGTTCCTTCATGCTCTCATGCTGTCAGTCTCTCTTATTTCTTCTGCCACTAGCCAGAGAAAACTCTCTGCTTTTAATGGGTTCATTGGATTAGATTAGGTTTACCAGATAGCCTCCCTTTTGATTGACTCAAAATTAACTGAAGAGTCCCTTTTGCCATTTAAGATAACATAATAAGGGCATAATTATCTCATTCTATTCATGGTACTGAGGATTAGGGCAGAAAATCTTGGAAGCTGCTTCAGGATACTGCCTATCTCTGCCACTGTGCCTTTTTTAATGTCTTAGAGTCACTTCCACATACTCGTTATACTTGTTTCTCAACAATGCTGTGAAAAGAGCAGAATGGATATTATTGTCCCTTTTTTACTAATGAGCAACTCAACACTCAAAAGCTAGTCCATGAGAGAGTCCTCAGAGAGTGATATTTGAGCTTAGTGGTAGAACCCCACTTTCTCCACAGATCCCTGTCAGTAGTGCGTCTCTCTCAAGTTAGATTGCCTTTGAGTTACAATCTAGACTTTTTAAAATGTGTAACTGCATTTTAACCCTCACTGCCAGAATCCTACAGCCTGAAATTAAAGGTCCTCTACCCTTTTGCTCAGGCACATGGTAATTACAACAGCGTATCTATGTCTGCATCCCCAGACAATGGGATTGGCTACTGAAAAAAATCGAGAAGGAGACCTAGTTTATTTTCCATGCCCTCTTCCACTTCAGCCTCTCTCTCTAGCCAGTAATTCATATTTCTCTCCAGGCCTAGAACTGCCTACAGCTCTACGCTCTCTGAATCTAGATACGTTCCTATGCTTGGCATATGCAAGGTGATGAGTGGTTTGCTATTTAATAAATTCTCCTTCCACCTTACCATCCAGCCTGCCTAGTGCAAAGGATGCAGTGAAAGAGCACTTCACTTTTGACCCCTCCCTCCTGCCATACACAATCCCAAGACCCCCTGCCATGGGGAGGAGAACAAGAACATTCTCAGCCAGGGTACATTCTCAGTTTCCTGGAAAAATGAAAGGCAGTTTGGTTTCCAAATTTATCTCAAGCCTCTCCCTGAATAAAAGCATTACCTGGTGCATTTTCAGATGGTCTCTTAATGGAGTAGATTTTTATACAATCCACCATTTTGAAGAAACAACGTAACACTCCATGTGAATATATGTCTCATAAATTCCCCTTAGATGAAAGGACAAGGAATATGTCATTAACACCTTAATTATGTACATGATGCTTTGACACAATATTTATTTATCCCCACTGATTTTCAGTTCTCAAAGAGGATGCCTGTCTTTGCTCATAACTATTTTTTCTGAGAATATAAATGCTCCACTAGTGTTACCAAGAAAAACATTAATGATGTTTCACTCCTGTTCAGCATCAGTTCAAGGAGGTTATTTCCAAGTAATGTAATTTTATGGACTGAATCTTCTAACAGTTTTTTTCCGAGTCAGTTAGGGTTCTCTACACATAGTGGCTTCTCCATAAAAGGGCACTTGCCTGTGCCCAGTTCTATGACAGAACTGGTGAAATAAAGCAAACTGTTATGTAAAATTTTGACATCCTTTCTTTTACCGATAACACATTTGAAGACCTCATTCTGATTGTTTTTAAATTAGCCAGGAAGTTAAGTGGCCATTTTCAAGTGGTGTGGAAGAGAGATTGTGGCTTCCTACCAAGGAGGCTGTGTCACCTGAGAGCAGCAGTGTCTCACTAGCTCCTCATTGGCTTGGAGAAGATTAAAGAAATGTCTCTGTTAAGTTCAGCAATGACATTCCCCCACTGTCACTAGAGTATGAAACACCATTCACAGATACATACCCTGAGTCCCTATCTGTGTAAATTCTCAATTTTTTGGATAAACTAATTTAGCCAACACACCTCCCTTGATGGTGGTCTCAAGCATGAACTAAAATGACAGAGGATATCATGAATGAATACTGAAGCAGCTCATCCTTCCCACCGCTGCCGGTGAACTTGGCCCTGGAGTTGAAGGGCACCTAATGTCAGCTTGTAACTACTTCCAGCCTTATTTCTATTCAAAAGGCAAATTCCAAACATTCTGGGTGCCCACTGTACTGTCACTCCTCTCCGATAAATGACACCTTTTCAAGCTTTCTCTTTTAGTGTTCTAATCATTAAAATTCCAAGTCCACTTGAATGTCGTACATTCGGAACATTCACGAAAAGTTTATCGAATATGTACAACATGCCAGCCACTGTTCTAGGCTCTGGGGACACAGGGAACAAAAGAGACAAAATATCCTACCCTTTTGGAGTTCACATTCCAGTCTAGGAAGGACCCAAGGTAGGGAGAACATAAACCAAGAGGCTCAGGTTGTAAAGACCAAATGTGAAAGTGATGGGAGCTTATTCTGGACAAGGAAAATGAGAAGCACACTGAAACAGTACTTCTCACCCTGTGACCATGAGCCAAATGCACAGAATCACCTGGGACCCTTATTTACAATTCATATTCCTAGACCCTTTCTTGGAACTCACTTTCTAAGAGTGGGGCCCAGAGATATGCATTTTTAACAACTTTGCTCAAGGACAGTGATGCTAATGGACACCAAAATTTGAGACTCCCTTCCATAAGAAATATCTTGAAGGAGTGGCAGAATTTGAGGTGGCTTTAAAGTATGCTGAATTCCAGAGGAAAGACTGCTGAGAATTCCAACACCTGAAAATCTAAAACAGTTTGTGAATTTAATTCACAATGACTTTGACATCAATTAAATTTAATCTACTTAATTCAAAGCAGGGATGGGGAGAAATCTTGAGAGCAATTGTTTTTAAAAATAGATATCAACTAGCTAATTGTTCTGCTTTTTTTTTTTTTTTTTTTTTTTTTGCGGTACGCGGGCCTCTCACTGTTGTGGCCTCTGCCATTGCAGAGCACAAGCTCCGGACGCGCAGGCTCAGCGGCCATGGCTCACGGGCCCAGCCGCTCCGCGGCATGTGGGATCTCCCCGGACCGGGGCACGAACCCGTGTACCCTGCATCGGCAGGGGGACTCCCAACCACTGTGCCACCAGGGAAGCCCTGTTCTGCTTTTTTGAAGCCAAAGCATTATTTTCTCTAGCTCTTTTACTTCTGTTTAAATTCAATGAGCTTCAGTGAGCTAGAATGGCCTGATGACTGGCCTTGCAATAAATCAGGTGCCTTTCGCATCTTTAAGCTCATTTTGAGAATTACTTCCTTTTCTTGAAGGCAGTGCATAGAACAGAATGTGCAAAGAGGAAACAGATGTAAACTTACCTTCCTAAGAAAGTGGGAGTCAGAAGAGGAGTGGCCTCGCCTTTAATTTCTTATTCTTTTCCATATGCAAAACAGTGGGAAGAGAATGAGAGAGAAAATGTTGATGGCATTTACTGTTAACCTAACTTTCCCCAAAATACTACACTTTAAGTCTCAGTTTTGAAAAAAATACATGACAAGGGAAGGAAAAATAAGGAAGAATTAGATACTGTCTTAGCTCAGGCTGTTCTAACAAAACACCATAGAGAGTGGCTTGAACGGCAGACATTTTATTTCTCACAGTTCTGAAGGCTAGGAAGTCTGAGATCAAGGTGCCAGCAGATGCATTTCCTGGTGATGGGCTTCCTCCTCTCTGTGCCCTCATGTGGCAGAGAGAGAGCTCTGGCATCTCTTCCTCTTCTTATAACGGCATAAATCCCACCATGGGAGCCCCATCCCCATGACCTCATCTAAATCTAATTATCTCCCAAAGGCCCCCACCTCTTAATGCCATCATATTTGTGTCTTAGGGCTTCAATATATGAATGGGAGTGGGGAAGGGGGGGGACACAAACATTCAGTCCATAACAGATATTGTCTCTCCATTTGTGAACGTAAGAAAGTGTCTGCCTTGAACTGAATATTTTGTCATTGTTCTCAAATTCAGTGTGTGCTAGAATCACCTGGGGAGCTTTTATAGACCCCAGTGGGTGAGCCAATTAAATCAGACTCTCCTCTTGGGATTAAACTCAGGCTTTGGGGTTTTCTCGATGTCCCTGGGGGTTCTAGGGTACAACCAAGGCTGAGAATCACGACTCCACAGGCCATAATTGCAGGATCAATATAAAGACCAGCTCACTTGTGCTTAATCAAGTGGAATTCACCTTGGAACAAAAGAAGGTATCTGCTTTCAGAAATCTAAGTTGAATGTTTTCAAAAACCCATACGACTTGCAACAACTCCCATAGATTCCACCATATGATTTGGTAAACAATTAATCTAATTTAATAAATGTACCTGAGAATATACAAGGCATCTACCATGTGATACTTTTCTTCAAATGAGTCTACCAGTGATATACCATCACAGGATAGAAATTCTTCTAGTTACCTAAGACGAAACATTTGTTCATGGAAATGCCAACTATGATACATAGGAAGGGAGCCTAATTATTATTGATTGTGAAATAACAGGAAATGAAAATTTTTTATTTTTATATGTCAGTGCATTGGAAAGAAAAACTCAGATCTCTGACACACTAAAGCTGATTATGAAATTCCCAAGTCAAAAACATGGACAGATACAGTGAAAGATCTAGAACCAACTGCTAAATAGAATGCAGTTTTTCAAGGCTGTAGTAATGAGCTGGAAATGTCCTTTTCTGGTTTCTTCACAATCTCAGCTTCATTTTTGTCTAGAATTTTTTTTAAATGAAGGAAGAAAAGAAAGTGTAAGACCTTCCCTGCTCATCAGCCCCACAGATGGTTCTAGGTCTCGATGTCTGAGATGAAGTCATCATGGCCTAAAAGCATGCTATATTTAGTGGAACCAGATCATTTTTTAAAATTGCTTTATTGGGATATTGGCCTGGACTTAGAAATCATGAGACAGATTCTAGCGTGTGACCATTCGACAAACTACTGACAGAGTGACCTAGGTGATGGGGCACTTTGACAACTTTGGCCAGTCAACAACATGTTATGGTCATCACCACAGTGGGAGACCCTGCTTCAGCAAGCCCCAAATAGATGCAAAGTAGCTAATCTTGGGCTTCCAGAAAGGTCTGAAGCAGACAGCCTTCTGGGAAAGATTTAGCCAATATTGGCATTGGCTCTAGAATTTTGATTCTTTCTCAGAGCAATACCTGAGAGATAAAAGTTGGGAATAAGATAAAAGTTGGGAATAAGTGGCCCAGTGAACCAGTGTGTATAGAAAGAAAAAAGAAAAGTGCTAAGGCTAATTTTCTATTTCTGTTTACTTTATATCGACTGCTTCTTTATAAGACATGTTAAGGAAGAGCAAATACCCTCAAGGGACGAGTCTAGCCTAAGACCACTGATGACCCTAGAGGGAAATCTTGAAGCCAATGAATTATGAGCCTCTCTCAGTGAGACCTCAGAAACTTGATGTTCAAGTCCTCTCCACTAGGAGCATCTAACTTCTAGACTTCCAGTAAGAGCTGGGAAAGTCTGATTAACCAAATCGTGCAAAGACATCCTAGCCTTTCTCCCCCTTTCCCTGAGGCCTTATGTTTTTACCACTTTGTCCAATAGAAAACATGCCTGGTATCTTTCACACACACCAAGAAACAAGTAACAGCTCACAAAATTATTTTTACGCCTCTCCGTAAATTACTAGTAATCACCTGTAATGTTCCCCTTTCTGAGGGTATTTGTGTTTTGAGCAAAGCCTTCACCTAAAGGATTAAGCTGTCTAAAATTTCAGATCTAACAGACAGAAAGCTAGGCAGAATTTTGAGGGAAACCAGACAACTAATAGTCTCTGAAATTCTATCACTGAGACTGATGGAGCTGATTGGCACTAACCTTCCATGGCTGTTAGAGTGACCAGTGAAGAGAGGTCCTAGGCACCTTTACCCCCACGATATACATGCCCACTCCCAGGTACAGTGTGATGAGACACCTGTCCCATGACCAGCTTTGACTCTCCTCCTTGCCTACTACCATTGCACCAGACTAGGCTCTGCCCAGCCTTTGCCTAGATCCATGGCCCCCCAGTCATTTTTTTGGAGCATCCTATCAGTAGAAAATTACCGAGTAAGAAGCCCCAAGATGTGCATGCTAATTTTTAACTATATATGTGCAAATACATTATATAAAACTCAAGAATGAATATTTAGACAAGGTTCGTCTTCAATGATTCTGGATGTCACTCCTTATTTCAAATAGCCTTCTTGATCATTTTGAATGTATTTGACTCACATTTCGTTGTTCATTCCTTTTGTCATTCTGCAAATATTTATTGAGCCCCTATTAGGTGCAGGCACTAGATATAAAAAGGTGGCTAAGATGATGTCCTTTCCTGGGAGATTTACTCTCTGTAATACAGTTGCCATCGGCTTCCCATTGGTCTCCTTTTTTACATCATCTTTTAGATGATGTTTATGTTTCCATGTATTAAAATTAAGCATTTTATTTTCCAGCCTAGAGAATTGCTTTATTCTGATTAAGCCAACACAAGGCGAGTGAGTACAATAAAGCACTGATTTCCGTAACTGTGCAGTAGTTGGTGCCATCACAGCTGGGAGAAGAAACATAATTTAATAGTAGCTCTCGGGCTTCCCTGGTGGCGCAGCGGTTGGGAGTCTGCCTGCTAATGCAGGGGACACGGGTTCGAGCCCTGTTCTGGGAGGATCCCACATGCCGCGGAGTGACTAGGCCCGTGAACCACACAACTACTGAGCCTGCGCGTCTGGAGCCTGTGCTCCGCAACAAGAGAGGCCGCGATAGTGAGAGGCCCGCGCACCGTGATGAAGAGTGGCCCCCGCTTGCCACAACTAGAGAAAGCCCTACGCACAGAAATGAAGATCCAACACAGCAAAAATAAATAAATAAATCAAATAGAGCCCAGTAATTCCTGAAAAGTCTAGATAAACAACTTCAATAAACAGTCACAGGTTCTTTAAAAAAAAAAAAAAAAAAAAAAAAAATAGTAGCTCTCTATAAGACAACTTCTCAGCAATTGAAATGAATTAGCAAATGCAAACTGAAGAGGGGGGAGGAAAAGACCAGAAAAAAATTAGCATTCCACTTTCTAGCTGATCTTGAGAGTCTGAACAAATGCAAAATGAGCAGAGGAAAGACATTCTAGAAGGAAACATTGAAGAAATAGTAACTAAACTACAGCCCTCATCTTTTTTAACAAATAGGTTTTTCTTCCTCATTAAACGATACCAGATTCCCAGCTTATCGTTTCTCCCAGTGTTCCAAATAAATATCAATGGCTTATTCTCCTACGACCAAAATGCATGGGGTGCAATAGTAGAAAGAGCTTTGGGCTGGAGTGTTAGAAGACCATGCATCCTACTGCCAACTTTTCATCTCACAAACCCACAATTTTTCATCGTTAAATGCCTGCTTTACAGGGTTGTTGACCGAATTAAATGAGATAACATGCATGAAAGTAGATAGTTCCTGCAGGTTTTGGCTCTTATAATCATTAGTTTGCTTTATACGTATCTGACTAAGGAGTTTGAGAAGCCTTCATTCTGGGCTTCATCCCACGGTTTCACGAAGGGAACCATCTATAATGCTTTTCCCACCTTCCCACCCCCAACTCACAATGCACCTGTAGTCATAAACTTTCTACGTTGTGGCCACCTGAAGCTGGTACCGTTAACCAGGTGATGAATCTAAGATGTTTCCTCAATCTTTGCTTTTCCTGTTCCAATGGAAAGCCAGTGTCTCTCGAAACTTGATGAAGAGGGAGGGAAATTTTCAAGATGGACTGAGGAACCGGTAAATAACCCTACCCAAAAGTGTAACACAGTTTATTTGGCCTAAATGTATACATCCAATGAGAACTTATCTGTGACACCGACAGAAGGGACTGGGAACCATGCTCTACAGTCCTGTTAGAGAGAGTCCAACCCAGAGGAAAACAGATCCGAGGAAACTCTTCAAATATCTAAAAGATAGACTGTGGCAAGAAGAATTCCATGTAGTCTCCCAAAATCGAAGGATGGCAACTGCTGTGAGGAACATTTCAGTTCAGTTGAAAGAACTCGCTAATTATCTGAACTGTCTAAAAAGAAAATAGACTGTCCTAGAATATAGTGTGCTGTCACTAGAGATATTAAAAAATAACCTGGAGAGCCACTGGCTTTGGAAGAGCGTTTGAACAATATAACTTTGAGGACCCTCTGTGATATGTGAGCCTAACCCTGTGCTTTACTTTAGTTTCTAGATGTCGTGCAGCTGGTTCATCAGAAGGCCTGGAAAGTGGGAGATATCTTTCATGCAGTTGTTCAGTACTACAAAATGCGTGAGGAGCAGAAGGATGGGACCCCGAGTCTCTTTGACTGGCTCTTGGAACTGGGATAAGGCGGCTCTGCCTTTAGGGTACCCCTTCCTTCATTCCAGCTTAGATCACAGTGGTTTGCTCTAAATTTTCTCAAAACATCACATCACATTAACAGAGCTATGAAAAAGTCTGCTGTTCAAGTCTGCTGCATATCGAATAAATCTGAGGAAAAGCAAAATACCAGTCTGTACAAATCAATACAACCGGTGGGTGAGTTCAAAGGAGCTTGTATTAGAATGGCTGGAAAAAACCAGAATTTTAATGGGCCCAAGTGAAAAACTTATAACTAGGCCCAAACTCCAGGAAAGTTGCCCTTACATATTTTTAATAATATAAAATGTTATGTAATGTCTCCAATTATGTGAATCGACTGGAAACAAAGTCACTGGTCAAAATCATTTTATAAACTCTGCTGTAATGTTTATTTTACTCTTTTGAGCAGATTAAGGGATCTGTCAGCCCAGGTAAATACTTAAGATATGGGCAAGACATTTCCAAAACTTTGATATAAAAGCTTTCCAGCTTCAGACCATTATCAGTGGTTATTAACAGAAATGCAAGAGTATTATCAGTGTCCTTTACCAAGGTGATTTCATTTACCCACTACAGCCCACTGATAAATATTCCACATCTCACAATAATATCTGGGCTCCTAGCTAATCAGAAAACGATTGGTCTTCAGCTGAGAGGGAGAAAGATCAAAGATTGTCTTGTTTCCTTCTATTTATTACATGAGTAAAATGATTACAGAACTCTTACCCAAAGGGAAGAAGCTTTCTCACAAAAGAGCATCTTTTGAGATAAAATCTGCTTGTATATTAAATTATATAAAATCTAAACTTTCATTTTATTTTTATTGTAAATTATGAAGAGATTGTTATCTTAAATAATATATTGAGTTAACCTTAGAAGTTCATAAAATATGAAGAGATTATTGTCTTAAGTCATATATTGACTCTTGAGCTCTGTGGTTTCATTATAAAAGTACCCGTATGGCAGACTTGCTAGTCTTATGACATTTATAATGATGGATGCAGGATTCGACATAACCAGTTAGGATCATAGACTTCCTGATTTAAGGATACTAGCATTTAATTTGAGAGAAAGAAAATATTATCACATTTAAGTATTTTAAAAACAGGGATTTACTCTTTTGAAAAATAAAGGTATCTAACTTCTCCCCAGTAAGTCTTCTTTCCCTTCAACTCAATGAGCTAGACTGGCTTTTATCTTCTTGATCAAAGAAAGTGTTTATTAAAGATTTCCTGAGATACTATGCTCTTACACTATTTTTAAGATTGTGAAGTAATTTTAAATGTGAACAAGACCCCACCCCATCAATGCTGGCCTTGTGTGTCATCCACATTGACAAGAAATTGACATTTCTTGAAATGTCAAGAAAGCTTCATTGGAAGCTCTATTTCCTCCCTACCACCCACGCCAGGAATCCTTTCCAGGACTCTTTAGGCATTTATTATTAAAAATAGCCCAAATTTAGATTGTATGTTTAATTTGACACATTAAACAAATGTCAAATTTTAACATTTATCCACCATCTCAAACTGAAAGTTCTTCATGGTATTAAATGGAAAAGGATATGTTTATTTTTTACACAACCCCAGAATATTCTGTGTAGATTTTTGTTGTGCTCAAGTGAATGTTTACTTATCCTACAAAGCACAAATACTGAATTGTAATCATGTGATGAAATTATATTTGTTGTACCTAAAGTTGCAAACTAATCAATACATTTTTGTTGCCAAATGGTTGATCATTTTTTCTCCAAGAGCTTAAGCGCCTCAGAGAAAAAAATAGTCACAGTGTACTTGGGTGAAGGTAGATTTGTCCCTTAGACAAGTGTTACAGTTCCACTTTCAATTTTTGAATAAGAAAATATTCTTTGAATGGCCATCATCAAAAAATCTACAAACAATAATGCTGGAGAGGGTGTGGAGAAGCGGGAACCCTCTTGCACTGTCGGTGGGGATGTAAATTGATACAGCCACTATGGAGAACAGTATGGAGGTTCCTTAAAAAACTAAAAATAGAACTACCATACAACCCAGAAATCCCACTACCGGGCATATACGTTGAGAAAACCATAATTCAAAAAGAGTCGTGTACCACAGTCGTCATTGTGGCTCTATTTACAATAGCCAGGACATGGAAGCAACCTAAGTGTCCATCGACAGATGAATGGATAAAGAAGATGTGGCACATATATACAATGGGATATTACTCAGCCGTAAAAAGAAATGAAATTGAGTCATTTGTAGTGAGGTGGATGGACCTAGAGTCTGTCATACAGAGTGAAGTAAGTCAGAAGGAGAAAAACAAATACCGTATGCTAACACCTATATATGGAATCTAAAACAAACAAAAAAATGGTTCTGAAGAACCTAGGGGCGGGACAAGAATAAAGACGCAGACGCAGAGAATGGACTTGAGGACATGAGGAGGGGGAAGGGTAAGCTGGGACAAAGTGAGACAGTGGCATGGGCATATATACACTACCAAATGTAAAATAGATAGCTAGTGGGAAGCAGCTGCATAGCTCAGGGAGATCAGCTCAGTGCTTTGTGACCACCTAGAGGGGTGGGATAGAGAGGGTGGGAGGGAGACGCAAGAGGGAGGAGATATGGGGATATATGTATATGTATAGCTGATTCACTTTGTTATAAAGCAGAAAGTAACACACCATTGTAAAGCAATTATACTCCAATAAAGATGTTAAAAAAAAAAAAAGAGTAAGGCTAAGAGCTAAGAAGGGCCAAATTATTGGGAGCTTTGTAGATGGCTAAGTTACAGTTGAAGGTAGCAAAGGACTAATATTTTTTAAATTTGACTTTTAAAACTTACTTTTTCTGTTCTGTGGACATTGGGCTATCTTGTGCAAAACTGAGAGCAGGAACACCCCTTAGCAGAATATTTCACCCCACTGTACTGAGGCATGCTGCCACCCAGGCACAGCGGGTGAAGAAAGTTAATTTTGTCCATTGTGTAAATAATGTGCATCCCAAGCATTTGGAAGAGTGTTTAGCACATAGTACTCAATAAATATTTGTTGAATGAATAATAAAGTGAACTAACAAATGAGAAAAGAAAATATTCTTTGACTAAGTTAGTTAGGATCAGTAATGTTTATGTAAATCAGCATTTCTCAATCTTAGCACTCCTGGCATGTGGAGCTGGATAATTCTTTGTTGTGGGGATCTGTCCTGAGCATTGTAGGATGTTTAGTAACTCCCCCTCACGGGCCTCTAAAATTCTCCTAATATAGCATTGCCTGTGGGGCAAAATCACCACAGGTTGAGGACCTTTAGTGTAAATAATGCCTTGAAGAGGCAGAGCCTGAGGCTCTAGGAGGAGTTAGGGTAAAGGACGAGGTCTCTGTAGCCCCTAGTGTGGAGAACCCCAGTAGGAACATGAGAACCAGGCATTCTCCCCCTACCCTCCCAAGACTGATGGTCTGTGGCCTTTACGGTAAGTCTTAACAACAGGAGAACGAGTCACAAGACAAAAAGGAGTCTACAGACCTGGGGTAAACCAACCTAGATGCAAGTAAACTAGAGGTAAATTTTCAGTCTTAGAAGTAAATGGACCAGTGCTCTTTGAACTCAATAGAATTTATTACAACAAGGATATATTGTATAGCAAAAAAAGAAAAAAAGGAATATTATTCAGGTAATTAACAGTAAGGATAATAACACATCTACTATTCTCAACAGTTTTATTAATTGCAGTTTTTATGGTGATTTTCCAGAAGGGAGAACTAAAATACAGAGAACCTAAATCATCCATACAATGCTTAAAACAATGAGTGGCAAAAGTGGAGCCTGTTTTCCTAATATCTATATGAAAACTGGAAGATATCGTAGAAATAGCTGAACAATTGTGTCAACATTTTAATTACAATCTGAAGTTTTCCAAGTACAAAGTCATATCCGGTAAAAATCACAATGCATCTCTTAAAATCAAAATTATTTTATTGAGATTAATTTATGTATGAGACTATAAGCGTGTGTGTGTACTGATATTCAGAAACTTAGACAATAAAACAAATATATTTTCTTTTTTCTATAGGATAATTATGCTTGCAAACAAAAACACTCATTATAGACACCAGCCCACATAAATAAAAACATATTCAATCTCAAAAAGTATTAGATTTTATAGAAAGAAAGTATTGAGATTCTTGAGCACTTTATTTTATTCACTAATAAGAAGGCTTGGATACGCTTAGGTAAAGGATTCTCCAGTCAGCCAGAGGACAATGTCAAATAAAAATAAGACTCTGGGAATTCCCTGGTGGTTCAGTGGTTTGATCCCTGGTCGGGGAAGCCGCATTGGCGCAGCCAAAAATAATAATAAATAAAAAGAAATAAACAAACTCTGGACATTAATAAGGAGAGACTTTATTGGAAAGGATTATTACAAGAAGGGGAAAGGGACTGTTGCAGCAGGAAGGAAGGAGGACTGGTGTCTATTGTAAAGATAAGAAATCTCCAGCTGTGAGATCTAAGAGTGTCTCGGGGGTTGGCAAAAAAGCGGTTTTCTTTCACAGAGCAGAGTAAAGGACTAGAGAGAACCAGGTGTGGAAAGTGAGATGAACAAGGTGAACCAGTACAGGTGGCGGGCATGATGGGACAGTAGATCAGAGAACATGTTATCCTGGGCTCAGCCTATTTCCAAAGGGGCTCTTTAAGGAGAGGCTGTATGCTGGACCGAGCTGAGGATGGGTTACATTTCAGCAGCCTGGAGAAAGGGGAGAAACTTAACTAAAGTTTGGTTAACAAGCGTTTTGCTCTAGTTGATCAGTGGGTGCAAATATTTCAGCTAATCATTTATGAGACAAAGAATGGAAATTTGGAGGGTCTTTGTGAACAAAGGGGGCGTCCATGAGTCCAAGGCTCAGAGCTCAACTCCTAGGAGCCAGTCAAAGGCAAGACCTGAAAACAGACCTCTTTTAGGAAGAGGTGTGCAGGGTGTGAGCACCCAGGCCTCCCAGGTTAACCATTTCCTGTACTAGCACATCTCCATCTGCCTTCTAGCATGATAAGTTGAATACTTGTGTCTCCATAGATGATTGTATGCTCTTTGAGGATGGAGCCATCTTTAACTCACTTATGGATTTGGTCAGAGTCTCTATCACAATGCCTTGTCCAAGGTAGATGTCTAATTGAACTGATAAAGCTAATGGGCCTTGGGTAACTGAGGCTTTGGTTTACATCTAGTGATGTTCAACCATTAGTTCAAGAAACACAATTTTACTTTAATGTTCTCCTTAGTTTTCCAGAGACCTGGTTTATTAAGAGTCTCAAGACTTTTTATAAAATTACTTTTGGACTTATGCAAGTGAAACTTTCTAAAAATACTTGCCTTTTATTTTAGTTGCATTAGAACATTTTATCACAGAAAGGAGAATGTTTTCCTTCTGTGGTTTGGGGATGAATTTAAGTGATATCCAGGACATTATCAGCAAGACTTGAAGGCCAATTGAGTGCAGACAGATCTGAACAAAATGCACAGGAGGAAGAATCTTTGGACCTCCCTTCCTATCAAGAAATACTGTCTGTGCTCAAACAAAAAAAAATGCTAATCCACTGTTATTGTTGCAAGAATCCTTTGACCACTTAAATTTTTCATTTCCTGAAATAATCCCCTCAGAAATGCCCCTTCAAAGCCTCATATCCAGTTTCACTTCTTTTCAGTTATCATATCTCCTTCCTATTTCTTCCCCTTCTGTCCTTCAGAATGGCTTTTCATTTAATATGTATCAACAATTATTTGTGCGCCTTTGGAAGGTTCCCACTGCTTTGTTGAATCTGTCCCGTTTTCTACTTTACTCCCTGCTCTGCCTGCTTCTGGTACAGAATGTTGCAGGAACTCCAGATTCTACCATGATGCTCTGAGCGCCACAAAACCCAGGTGCAAAGATTGTTTCACGGCAGACTGTGTTGTGTCTGAGCTGAACCCCTGGCCCAAATCCTTATACACACACAACCCTTCCTTCTCCGTCACATCACAAACAGTAGCATGTGGCACAGAAGACGTAGGAGCATACATTCTCTTTTCCTTCTTACAGAGGAAAGCAGAATGAATCAAATCACCATTTGTTGAGATAGAATAAAGATGGATGATACCAGGAGGGCCTCTAGTTTTCAGTGCACTGGATTCTTCTCCATGGTCACGTATGCCTACTCTTTCAAACAACGGGACAGTTAATTTAAACCTAACAACGTTTTTAGTGAAAAAGGCAGTAGACCACGTATTGACCTTTCGTGACACCCACAGAGATGTCTAATAAAGCTTCACCAAATTAGTTCACTTATTTCCTTCTTTCTTAATTTTTGACATCAGCAACTCCTTTTAAAATTTTTTATTTTTATTTTTTTTTTTTTGCTGTATGCAGGCCTCTCACTGTTGTGGCCTCTCCCGTTGCGGAACACAGGCTCCGGACGTGCAGGCTCAGCGGCCATGGCTCCCGGGCCCAGCCGTGCCGCGGGAATGTGAGATCGTCCCGGACCGGGGCACGAACCCGTGTCCCCTAAATCTGCAGGCGGACTCTCAACCACTGCGCCACCAGGGAAGCCCTCCTTTTAAAATTTAAGTGCAAAAAGTAGAAAAAGCAGCAACTTAAGTCCCATCTGCCATGTGCCCTCCAGCATATGACTAAATGTTCCTGAAACATTTTGTCTTTTTTTTAATGTAACAAATAAAGCATGCAGATAAGGCTATATATGAGAACCCTTCCAAATGTAATAGTCTACAAATTGCTATTTGTCAGAGAGAAAGGTGAAGGTGATACGAATTTAAGGAGCAAAGCCGTTGTTGTGTGGAATTCAGTGTCTCAGGAAAAGAATGGTTAGGAGAGGCCTCCTAGCAAACATCAAGCAGCAGTTTGTTTCTTTGATTCCCAAATTCTCGGGGCAATACGTAGAGAAATCAATTTTGAACAATTCTGGATAAAGAGGTAAGGAAAAGTTTGAGAGTGTTCAGAGAGACAAAGAAGAAATGTAGTTGTTATTTTTAACTTTTTTTTTTTTTTTTTTTTGCGGTACGCGGGCCTCTCAGTGTTGTGGCCTCTCCCGTTGCGGAGCACAGGTTCCGGACACGCAGGCTCAGCGGCCATGGCTCACGGGCCCAGCCGCTCCGCGGCATGTGGGATCTTCCCAGACCGGGGCACGAACCCGTGTCCCCTGCATCGACAGGCGGACTCCCAACCACTGCGCCACCAGGGAAGCCCTATTCTTAATATTTTTGTGGTACAGGCTTCTCTGAAAATCTGAGGAAAAGTGCACATACACAATGCATGAACGACCTGTACAGTTTGGGGGGGATGCAGTTTTCATAATCCTGCTGTAGACTCTACATGTCTAGAAAGTAGAGCTCATGTCTTTTCCATTTGCTATCAGCTTCTAGACCCTCCCTCTGGTGCCTAATCTATCGTGGTGTCTAAGCAATCCTTAATACATGTTCATTTAAAGAAACCCCATCCTCTAGGAACTCATGTATTTTGAGAAAAAACCCATAAAAGACTCAGATTCTAACCTCAGAAAATGTTATTTAAAGACACTTTTGTATGGAATATGTGCACGTTAAGGAAAGAAAGAAAGAAAAAGAGGAAGGGAGGGAAGGAAGGAAGGGAGGAAGGAAGAAGGAAGGGGAAAAGAAGGGGAAGGAAAGGAGAGAAAATGAATTTTAAAATCTATATAACTTTAAGAAATCTACTACTTTTAAAGTACAAAAATTCTAAATCCAGCAGAAGTACAGAGTTGAGTTCACATAACATATGTCATGGCTAATACACAACAAGATAAATGTTCACACTGGCTGTTTAACGCTTCAGCGAAAACCCTGGGCCCCATTCATGGCTCCTAAAGAGGTGTCCATTCAACTCCAAGAGCTTCTAGTTTCTCCTCGGCTCCTACGGGATGATTGCCTGATGTTAATCCCCCAATCAAATCATGTGAATTTGTTCTTCCTTCATGTAGATTTGCTGAAAACAGTGATCACAGTTTTAACCACCTGCCACTCAAAGCAGATGTAATGTATTACTTTTCATTAAAAATGCACCAATTACAATTGTTAAGATAGTAAATTTAATATTTTTTACCATAATAAGAAAACCATTCAAAAATGCATTAGTTACAACAGAACTCCTATTCATAGCTCTGAAAAAATAACAACTTCTTATGCCCGTAACAGCCTCTTAGTATCGAACTAAGCATTTCTTGACATTCCATCATAGGCCTTTCTAGGCCCAGTATCCAACTCACAGAAAAGAAAGCCAAGAAAAGAAATCCAGCAGAATGTTTGGCATTCTGATAGGTGTTCATTCCACAAACATTTATTGGGGACTAGACATGACACAAGGAAATGCAACAAAGACTAGTTCCTTGGCATTTTAGAATTTCCATTCTAGCAAGGATTACAGATGACAAGCCATAATAAAAATACAGTATATATTGGGACTTCCCTGGTGGCACAGTGGTTAAGGATCCCCCTGCCAATGCAGGGGACACGGGTTCGATCCCTGGTACGGGAAGATCCCACATGCTGCGGAACAACTAAGCCTGTGTGCCACAACTACTGAGCCTGTGCTCTAGAGCCTGTGCGCCACAACTACTGAGCCCTCACGCACCACAGCTACTGAAGCCCGTGCGCCCTAGAGCCCATGCTCTGCAACAAGAGAAGCAACCGCAATGAGAAGTCCACACACCGCAACAAAGAGTAGCTCCCGCTCACCACAACTAGAGAAAGCCAGCACACAGCAACAAAGACCCAAAGCAGCCAAAAATTTTCTTAAAAAGAGGGTTTGCCTGGGGGCGCAGTGGTTGAGAGTCCGCCTGCCGATGCAGGGGACGTGGGTTCGTGCCCCGGTCCAGGAAGATCCCACATGCCGCGGAGCGGCTGGGCCCGGGAGCCATGGCCACTGAGCCTGCGCGTCCGGAGCCTGTGCTCCACACGGGAGAGGCCACAACAGTGAGAGGCCCGCGTACCGCAAAAAAAAAAAAAAAGAAAAATATTTTAAAAAATAAGTATATAAAATAAATTTAATTGAGCGTATAACATCAGTGAAAAGTGCCAGAAAAACATAATTAAAAAGCAGAGTGAGAGTTAAAGAGTGATGGAAAGTATCCGTTTAGAGCATGCCTAACCCCAGAGGTTCCAAGTTCCTCTTTAGTAAATTTGCAAGTTTTTAAAGAAGTTGAATATTATCACTTGAAATGTTCCCTCACCATTTATTTACTCCCTGGTCAATATAAACACATAATTTTTGTACTAAGTAAGGAAGTTGTGACAAAGTCAGCTGTGTTGTCTACACTTCAGCAACTGAGAGATACTGAGCTAACCTGTCCCCATCACAACATTGACAAATGCCTCTACTGGGTGACGGTGAGAACAGTGTTGAAGAGTTAACTTTACGCCAAAGAGCAGAATTATTTACAAAACAGAAACAGACTCGCAGACACAGAAAACAAATTTATGGTTACCAAAGGGGATAGCATGGTGGTGAGAGGGGAGGAGAGATAAATTAGGAGTTTGGGATTAACATATACCACTACCATATATAAAATAGATGACCAATAAGGATCTACTGTATAGTACAGGGAACTATCCTCAATATCTTGCAATAACCTATAATGGAAAAGAATCTGAAAAAGACTATATAGGGAATTCCCTTGAGGTCCAGTAGTTAGGACTCTGCGTTCTCACTGCTGAGTGCTGAGGGCCCAGGTTCGATCCCTGGTTGGGGAACTAAAATCTCACAAGCCAGGCGGCACAGCCAAAAAAAAATTTTTTTAATAAAATTAAATTTAAAAAAATAAAAAGAATGAAAAAGAATATATATATACATATATATGTATAACTGAATCACTTTGCTGTATGCCTGAATCTAACACAACATGGTAAATCAACTTTATTTCAACAAAAATTTTAAAAATAAATTTTTTTTTAAAAAAAAGAGGAGAAGGGCTTCCCTGGTGGCTCAGTGGTTGAGAATCTGCCTGCTAATGCAGGGGACATGGGTTCAAGCCCCGGTCTGGGAAGATCCCACATGCTGCGGAGCAACTAGGCCCATGAGCCACAAGTACTGAGCCTGCGCATCCGGAGCCTGTGCTCCGCAACAAGAGAGGCCACGGCAGTGAGAGGCCCGCGCACGGCGATGAAGAGTGGCCCCTGCTTGCCGCAACTAGAGAAAGCCCTTGCACAGAAACGAAAACCCAACACAGCCCAAAATAAAAATAAATAAATTAATTAATTAATTAAAAGAAGGCTCAACATTAAAAAAAAAAAAGAGGAGAAGTCTGATGGGAGCCAATATATCCCTATTGTTTGGGGAGTTTTTCCTCTCACCCCCATGTTTCTCAGACTACGTATTTTTCCACTTTCAACTAAGATCTCAGTACATTCCACCCTGGCGTTTTCTGACCTGTCTCCAGCTCTTGCTGCGTCCACCCCCATCCTGGCATGTTGTATTTACTTGCCCTTCAGGAGCCCATGGGTGGATGACTCGTGAGCTCACTGTTGCCTGAGGCATGGAGCCTCCTCTTTTAGAATGTCAAGGGCAATACTGTCATCCTCAGAACTCCCTGACTAATGAATATTTAACATTTAAAAATAAATGAATTTATCCTTGGTAGAAAATAAATTTTCCAGACTCAGCATTGGAGGTCTGGGTAAGCCCTTAAGTTGGAGGATAGACATCCACTAGCATCTGACTGAATCAACTTATGATTCTCGAAACAGAGGGCAGCCTTGGCGTTAAGCTCCCCGGTGTTAATTCACCAACATTTTACTAATGACTACTCCCTCTATCTTTCTTGTTCAGGTCCATGTAAATCATTTGAGCATGGAAAAAAATTATGGCCCTAATTTTGCAGGGGAGAAAATTGAGATTCAGAGGTGTGAGGGGACCTAATCAAGGTATCAAAGAATAATAAGAAAAGTAGCAACAGCAACTAAAAGTTACTGAGCATTTGCTCCATGTGCCAGACACACATTAAGTGCTCTACATATATTAACTTATTTAAGCTCCTCAACAGCCGTATGAAGTAGGTGTTGTTATTATCATTTCGTTATTGAAGAATCTGGAACATGGAAAGAAGAATTAGCTTGTTTAACGTCACAGAACTAGAAACAGATTTCATCCCAGTCAGATTAACTCCAGAGCCTGCACTCAACTTCTGCTGCAAGGTTTTAAATTGGCATAAATTGGAGGCATGAGAAGTGAGAAAGGTCAAAAGACGGACAAGGCAGAGGGAAAAAGAAGCAGAGTCACAAACCACTAGTCATCCTTTATTGGTTCAATCATATGTTTTCTCAGCTACCATTATGCCCCCCAAATAAAGAGAGAACAAATGAATAAAACTCCGTGTTACTTACTTGACATTGACAGAAACTAAGGCTGGGAAAGTGGAGTTGATGACTATTCAAGAATCTGGGTTAACTATTTAGAGTACCCCATGCAAGGAGACTGTACTTCTAGATCATTCACACAAGGTTCCTCCAGGTAAAGACGTCATGTAACTGCAAAATGTAAAGATGTCCTCAATCTGGATAAACACCAGGTTATAAGATGTTTTCCAAAAGTTTAAAATGGCAATAAAATTTTCTCTTCAACCACCAAAAAGAAAAAAAAAAGTATTTGGCTTCTCTCACAAGGCTTTCAGAAGCATTTTTTAAATGTTATGTTATAGTTAACTTTTTAAAATGTTATATTAAACATTCTCAACCAATAATGCCATACCGTTCGTCTGTTCAAAATAAAAGTTAGTGAGCTAAAGAGCAGAATTGTTCAATGGAGCCCAGAGGAATTGCGTGCCAGCCAAATTCTCAGCACGGATAGAATGAACATCACAGAGACACACTGGGAGATGAATTTTTAATTCTGTTTTTAGAGCTTGACTCCGGAAGATGGCAAGAAAAAAGAAAAAAATAAATAAGAGTGTTTTCAAAGAAACAGATGCCAAGGCTGACTCATGATGGGTCTGGGGGTTAGAGGAGTCTCTCTTAAGGCAGGCCATGAGGAGAAGGGTAGGGAAGATTGAGTGAGCACAGCATACAGTCCTACTGGTCACCAGTTACATGCTGGAAGTGACACCTGTCCTTTCCTTATCTGGGCATGAGCAACTTCCACTGACTGTGAGGAATGGAGGAGATCCAAAGAAAACTGGTCCACGCTGCCCAGGGCAACCTGGGTCATCGCCAAATGGAAGCAGGTGATTAGCACATATGGTGGCCCCAATGTAGTGGAGAGTTTGGGTGGCCTAGTCAGCAGCCCTGCTCTCCTTCTTACCTGACTACATGCAGGAATTCATGTTCCTCCACATTCCACCCCAGGGCTTGGATGAATGCAAGCTGGACTAAGCCCATTGGAGCCAGTCTTCCCTTACTAGAATCCTTATCGGTTCAAGGGTAGATTTGGGACCTAAATTGCCTAAACCGAAGGGAAGCAATTGTATAGAGGGTTCTCTTTCTCTCTCTCTCTCCGTCTCTCTCTACCTTTCTCCAGCTCCCAAGAAAAATTGGACAGGAAAGCCTTTCCCTGGTTGCTTCTGACAGCCAACTTGCCGATGTAAATGGTTTATTAAACAATCTGAATTACATGAGACAAACAAAAACATGATGCATTTTTAAGTTTCTTCAACGACTAGGCCAACTGTGTTTTGTCAAATATCTTTTTGCCATCCTGTTACAAATCTAGGGCAGATCCCACAGTTTCTGTTCTCTTTCATTACTAAAATCTCCAGCCAGTCTAATCCAATTTGTAGCCTGGCTCTTGTGTGTGATTTAAAGCTCTTATTCCCTTCTGCTAAGCCCCAGCTAGGCTTTGGCCTGAGGAACTTGAATTTAGAAAATGGACAGTGTCTGCTATTTTTTTGTTCTTCCTCCCCTAATTTTTCTGGTTCTATCTTTGCCAATGCTGGGCACTGGGGGATGGAAAGGAAGCAGGGCAAATGTTTCTCTCTTTATCTGGAAGTTCAACTGCAACTCTCTGTTGACTATGATTGTTTCTCTAGTTAATATCACCCTATTGATAATACCCTTTTGGGGGCAGGAACACAAACATCTCCTCTCCCCATGGGATACATGTGTGAGTGTTTTGGAGAGCCCTTGGGGTCACTGTGAATATGCCTCTATAATTTCAGCTTTACCTTTTCTCCCTGCAGCCAGTGGCCTTCCTCCATGTGGTCTCTCTCTCTCTCTCTCTCTCTCTCTCTCTCCCTCTCTCTCTCTCTCTCTCTTCCCGGCCCCCATCCAAGCCTCTTGCTCTTGGTTCCCAATACCTCTTACCCAATAGACAACCCCATGGGTAGGGTACCATCAAAACAGCTCAAGCACAGTCACCTGCCACTATGTCTGCAATAAACTTAGGCAAACTCATCATGCCGAACAGTAAGAATCTTATCTGCACCGAAGCTGTTCCTCTTCCTCTCTCATCTAAGCTGAGTCTTTTCTGGAATTTTCTTTTTCACTCAGATGTGTTTAGGGTAAAATCATCTAATCAGCTTTCCAAACAGGCAGCTATTCAAAAGTAAGTAAATCAGAATCCCTTCCGTACAGGGTGATCTTCGTTAGTCTTGCTGCCCCCTCCTGTGATTTCAAGGAAAGGGAAGGAAAAATACCGCCCCCCACAAGTGGGACATGGAAAAAAGCACAGGCTGATGACCCATTAGTCATGCAGCCAAGAACAAAGGGGGGTAGCTGAAGTGGCTTGAGGAATACAGCTCTGAAGCCATGTTCTTCTCATTTCTAGAGATCAATTTTTCTCATTTCTAGAGACAGGATTTCAAAATTGGCCAGTTAAGTAGGAGATGACTGTTCCTTTCCTTCTCCCTCCCTTCCACCAACCTGTTGGAATAATTAAAACCAAAGAAGCAGGACGAGCTACATAATTGGCAAGCCTCAGTGCAAACTGAAAATGCAGGGCACCTTGTTCAAAAATCGTTAAAAATTTCAAGATTGCAACAGCAGAGCCTTAAACCAAGTGCAAGTCCTTTCTAAGTGTGAGGCCTGTGTGACTGCCCAGGTTACATGATCCAGTGCGTCCAGAGCCAGAGCATTAGGCCAAAGAGGACCATTCTTGAGCCTTAGTATCTCATGGAGTTTGCCTTGTTAGGTGTTGACCTTGCTTGGGACCCATCACGTCTTCCTTCTTTTTTATTTCCCCCTTTTGGAACAGAAATGTCTATACTATACAGGTCCCATACAATTTGTCTGGTCTCACAGGTTCACAGCTGGAGAGGAATTTTGCCTCAGGATGAATCTTACCTCAAGTCTCATTCATATCTGATTTAGATGAGATATTAGTCTTTTGACTTTAAAGTTGATGCTGAAATGAGTTAAGACTCCTGGGTCTATTGGGATGGAATGGATATCTTTTTCATGAGAAAAGGACATAAATTTGGGGACGCTACAGGCAAAATGCTACAGATTGAATATTTGTCCTCCCAAAATTCATATGCTGAAGCCTAAACCCGCAATGTGATGCTACTTGGAAGCAGGGCCTTTGGTAGCTAATTGGATCATGAGGATGAATCCTTCATGAATAGGATTAGTGTCTCTATAATGGAGACGTGAGAGAGATAATCTCTCTCTCTGCACTCAACCATGTGAAGATATAACAAGAAGATGGCCATCTGCCAACCAGGGAGCATCCCCTCACCAGACATCAGACCTGCTGATGCCTTGATATCAGACTCTCAGCCTCTAGAATTGTGAGAAACAAATATTTGTTGTTTAAGCCCCACAGGCTATGGTATTCTGGTACAACAGCCCAAGCTGACTAACACAACTCCAGAGAACTTTGATGCTCCCATCTGCCTTTCTATCGTCACACTCACACACACATTTTGAGAAAGAGAGATAACATTGGATAGGTATAGAGTTACAGTGAGATAGCTTGAGGGTTCAGCTGGAGAATAATGACTTTGAGGTTCCATGTGGCCTGGGCCTTAAATCCCAGATCAGATTTGGAAAAGCAGAAATGGAAGTGGTGTTGGGAAAATAATTTTAAGCAAAAGGAAGAGAGTAGGCAATGGGATGGGGTCTCAAAGTCAAGACAATATAGGACACAGAGATGGGTGAATGGAGTACTTATGATTTAGAAGTGGTTGGAGCCAAAATTTGGAAGGTCTTGAATGTACAACTAAGATGTAGGATCCATCGAAGCAAGGTGGTGTTATATGTGCATTTGTTCTGAAAGTAGGTTACTTGTATTTTCTATTATCCTAGTATTCTTATTATAGGCAAATTATTGCTGAAATTCCAGTTGCTTAAAGCAAGATATGGATTCTGTGATTCAAGTCATACTTTAATAAATGACAAGCTTCTGGTAATGCCTGCTTTATTCATGATAGGAAAGGGCAACAGCCAAAGGACTGCTGGATTTGGAATAAGGGAGTCTAGCCTTGAGACTCATTTGTCACTGATCATCTGTGTATCTTTGGGAAAATCACTAACCTTTCTGAGCCTCAGTTTATTTGTCTATAAAATGAGCATCAATATACATTCACCACAAGATTGTTGTAAATATTCAATTTGACAACACTCGCAAACACGCTTTGTAAGCAGCAAGGCTCTATCCAAGGTACAGTGTCAATGTAATTCCTGAATCCTTGATTCTATTTCGCAAAGGTCACACCAATTGATGCCTACTTGAAAATGACATAGGAGTCTGCTGAGACAGAGTTAAAACAGGCTAAAGTATTTACAAATCTAGTTTTCAGCTGGGCAAAGTATACTTTGACAGGTGATTCTCAGAGGAAGCTTTCAACTGTCAAGTCCATGGGCCCATGAATAGAACCCGTAACTGAGGGTAGTCAACTTTAGCTTGAAGTACAGTTGCTAAGATCTTGGAGAGCATAAGTCTCCAAGTTTTTTAAATAAAACTTTTATGTAACATTTCTGCATTTATACTCTCCTATTCCCTATATTTTCCAAGTCTCATATCTCAGCTCCATGAAAATACAGGTTTCTGTTTTATTTTGAAAGAAAGTTGATAATGAAGCAGTTATGTAATCATCCTTCAGTGTGACACAGCTATGATCTGGTTCCTGTGGTTTTGTGGGCACGGATTTTTAGACACTATTTACTCCAGCCATAACAGTTCCTTTCCATTACCCCACAAGTGATCCATGATCTTAGAGAACCTTACACCAGCTGTTTTCTCTGTTTGGAACATACATTCTCCCATCATGGATTCTTGATAGTGGATCTTCTAGCATCTATTTTTCCCATGCCATTGACTCCCAATTTCCATCCTTGTATCTGCTTGTTTAAAGGGAAACTAATACCTGCCCAGCCTCCAGGGGTTGGCATATGACCTAGGCTAAACCAATCACTGCTTTCTATTTCATTGGCACCAGTGGTTGATTTAGGGGTTGAAATACACCTGAGCCTAGAGAGTTAATCAAGGGTAGATTGACTATTAAGGTCTAACTACTCTAGATGTATCAGGATAAATGGGCTTATTTGCTTTTATTTTTCCATTTTTCTAGCTTGTTCACTAAGCATTTGTTTCTTGCTCTGTCAGACTTCTAAGTCTTTCAGTCCAGACTGCCTTAACTTCACTTTGTATCTTATCCATTTCTTTTTATTTATTTCAGTGGTGGTTTGGTTCAAACTACACAGCTCACCATTACCTAAATCATAAATTCAGGGGATGGTAGACTAAGAGACGTCAGAATTCTCAAACTTTAAGACACATACAACTCATCTGGTACCTTGTTAAGTGGTGGGATTCTCAACAGGAATGCAGATTCTGGTTCAGTAGGCCTAGGGTGAGGACCAGAATTCTACATTTTAACAAGCTTCCAGATGATGGAGATGCTAAAGTTTGAACAGAAAAAAGTTACATAACATGCGTAAAGCTGGATAGGAATATTGAGTGGAAGTTGGGAAGATTAAAACTCATAACTGAACATTCCAAATGTGTTCTTTAAACAAGAAGCTGCCAAAATCAAACACGTTTTAACCTTTCCTTTATAATATATTAGATATACAGGTACTGGAGAAATTGGGGCATGTTCGACAGTACCCGATGCAGTAGTCCTCGCAGTAGTACTCTGATTTCAGTAAAAATGATCTTCAAGAAGTAAGAGGTTTATGAGTTGGTCTGAGAAAAAGAACAGAGAGGAGTATGATATCTGTCCGCACACCAAGCCCCACGATCAGATGTCGAAGCCTGTGGAGGGTGAGTCTGCGGATTAAAGTTAAAGGAACAGTTTTCACAGGGAACTACATGAGGCGTGGGGATATAAGCAGAAGGCCAGTTGTCATCATCAGGCCTCACAGCTTTGGAAGCTCTGGGAAACCAACCTGTGACCTGTCCTCACTAACTGGTACCAAGTAGGCAGATTTGCAGAGTGGATGGCTCCCCTCAAGTTCAAGGACATATTCAAGGCAGTCCAGAACAGAACACCAGGAGTAAATTCAGCTGGCAAGAAACACTTCCAGGGACTCCTAGAAATAATTAGGATAACTTTTAAATGGAGGTCACTCAAGATTCAAATGAAGATTAAAACTGCAGTGGAGGGACTTCCCGGGCGGTCCAGCCGTTAAGACTTGGCGCTTCCACTGCAGGGGGTGCGGGTTCGATCCCTGGTTGGGGAGATAAGATCCCACATGCTGCACAGTGTGACCAATAAATAAATAAATAATAAACGCAAGCTCTATATAAGATTCTTAAAAATGCAGTGGAATTTGAGCAATTACTATTAACACTGAGGTTTTTGAGACATCTCTATTTCTATATCTATCTATCTGAAACCTTTTTTAGCATCTAGAGGCCATATATATAAAATTTCAAAATGAGGGGTAATTCTTAACTAATGGAAGTAGTATGGTGTAATGGAAAGTGTACAAGATTGTTAAGCAAGCCTTTTTTTTTTTTTTTTTTTGGCGGTATGCGGGCCTCCGCGTCATGTGGGATCCTCCCAGACCGGGGCACGAACCCGTGTCCCCTGCATCGGCAGGCCGACTCAACCACTGCGCCACCAGGGAAGCCCAAGCAGGCCCTTTTGTGTTCAAATCCCTGTTCTGTCATTACTAGCAGGGTCATTTTGGGCCAGTTATTTAGCTTCATAAATTCCAGGGAGTCTGTGAAGACTAAAAGCAACAACCTTTACAAATTACTTGCCACATATTAGATATTTACTAACAATTTTAAATATCCATTTTTTTCCTTTCCTTATTACCAATAACTTAAAAATATATCTGAATCCCAATCACAGCTTTATCCAATTAGGATTGTGATGATAGACGATCTGGAATATTTGGACAAGAGTTGCTCAGAAAATCAACAACACTATTGCATGAGAATTCAAAGCAATTGGAAATGTAAGTTCTTTCTTCTCTTCACTCCATTTTTAGAAAACTGATGCACCAGGCTGGGAGCAGTGACTTACTTGGTCACACCATTCCAAAGTTGACATAAACAGACTTGGGATAATTAACTAATAATTTTTTTTCTTATTTAATAACCAACGGAAAAGATGATCCTTCCATATCCTCAAAGTAGGTAATTCTCTGATTCTTTTTAATGCAAAGTGGTAAGCATAATTGATCAAAAAGTTTTATTGTTTAGAGATGACACAAATGCCAAAATATGCATATAATCTTCTCCTATATTCCCACTCTAACCAGTTCAGACATATTTATTAATAATCAATGGTGAAAACATAATTCACAAAACAAATCTTCCTAGAACAATAGTGCTTTAATTTACGTCTGCAATACCACATGTGGTGCTTGTCCGGCATCCCTGGAAATAATAATTCAACATCAGTGTGCTACGTTTAGAATTAGAATACACTTTAAATACTGAAAAATACATTTTTCAAGTTACCCTCTCAAAATGCCCTCAATTAATGAAATTCTGAACTCAAAGAAGAATGCTTTTTTATAATGGGAATTATTAATGTAGGCTTAGGAAAAATGTGTTTGATAACAGATACTCGGTTGAGTATACAAACATCTACAGCACCAGCATTTCCATATAGGATGGGTAGTTTCAAAGGAAAAAGAGTTTATCTTGAAGAGAAAACATACTATTAAATGACACCTCACACAGCTGGGTTTGAGACCTGCAGAAGCTTGCAGGTCACTGGTAAGATTCTAGAGAGACCCTGACCTCAGGGCTATCTTCCCTTCCCCAGGTAAGCCTCCATTCTTCAGAGCTATGCAGATCTGGGACCTGCTCAGGAGAGTGCTGGCCAGTGGTATTTATCTGACTAGGGAACTGCATTGGTGATTCTCCACAGAACTTGGCCAGGTTATTTGCAAACTGACTTTTTAACTGGGTAATCTCTGAAAGGTCCTTTTGCTTTTTTATTGGGTCTGAAGAGGTGAGGGTCAGTGGTACTCTGTGGTATCAAAGGAGTTTTCTTTATTGATGCTATCATTGTGGTTGGAATTACAAAGCTCTCATGGCTGCACATGTGGGTGTCCCAGCTCTGCTCCTACAACCCAGAAGTCACAAGTCCATGGAGCTCTAGACCTGCAGAGCTAATGAGCTGAGAAACACCTGCCCAGATAGAAGGATTCGACCCACTACACACACACACACACACACACACACACACACACACACACACACACACATACACACACACACACACACATCGAAAAACAAAGAAAACGTGGTATGTGAGTTCTCCTAACCACTTTTAAAGTCTTTGTTGAATTTGTTACAATATTGCTTCTGTTTTTCATGTTGTGCTGTTTTGGCCCCAAGGCATGTGGGATCTTGCCTCCCCGACCGGGGATCGAACCTGCACCCCCTGCATTGGAAGGCGAAGTCTTAACCACTGGACTGTCAGGGAAGTACCTCTCTGAATATTTAGTATGTCCTTACTATATGCCAGTTATTGGGCTCAAGGCAGAGATAGGAAACCAAATCGACTAGATCTTATTAATGAGCCATCCAAAGGGAACAGCTGCCCTGGAGAGTCACCTAGACCCATAGCAGACTTTGCATAAGTGAGAAATAAATCTCTGTTTTATTAACTTCCTGAGAAGTGAGGGGTTTTATTTCATTGTAGCACAACGGTATCAATTCTAATTAATGATTAACACATAATACTTGCCCTCAGTAGGCTTGCAGTCCAGGAAGGTGATGTCAAGTATTTCAGTGGCTTTAATAAGAACCCATTTTTTTAACTAAAATAATTATTTCTTACTAATTTATTATTTTTACTTCCAAAAGTGATGAAAAGATCATTTCAATATCAAAACACATATAAAACAGGACAGCTAAAAAAGTCAAATCTATTTAGAGCAGTTTTTCTCAACTCTGGCTACATAGTAGAACCGCCGGGCAGGACATTTTCAAAACGTCAGTTCCAGGGCCCTAATCTCCAGAAATTCTGATTTAATTGGTCCATAGGAGGGCCCAGTCATTGGTGTTTTTTAAAGAGCCTGAGTGTGACACTCGAGAGTTTGATAGTTGATTAAGCTCCTGGGATTGGTTGTCTTTTAAGTTCAGCCTTAAAATTAAATATTAAATTGAAATCTAAGCTTCCAGCTAGACAAAAGAATATAGAATTTCTTTTTTCTCCTTCCTGAATCTTATCATGATACTTTTCAGTGATTTGTTTCCTGTTCTTTCCTATGATGGTTAGTCAGTTTTACGTGTCATCTTGGCTTGGCAACAGTCCCCAGCTATTTAATCAAACACTATGTAGCAGTTGCTGTGAAGGTACTTTGTAGAAGTGATTAAAGACACAATCAGCTGACTTTGAGTATGGAATATTATCCTAAATAATCTGAATGGGCCTGATTCAATCAGTTAGAAGACCCTAAGGGCAGAACTGATGCTTTTCAGAAGAAGCAGAAACTCTGCCTGTGAACAGCAGCTTCAGTTTGTGCCTGAGAGTTTCACTCTGATCATGCTATGCTCCGCCCTGAGGATGTCAGACTTCCCACAATCATATACGCCAATTCCTTGTAATAATTCTCTTAATATATATCTCCTACTGGTTGAACTTTGACTAATACACTCCCCAAGTCCCATTAAATTGTATATTCTACAGACAGAGGTATCTGCGTTATTCATTATGAAGCCCAGCACCTAGCAACATGCTTGGTGCGTAACAGGCACCAATGAATGCCTGTTGAATGAATGAACAATACGGTTGGAGAAATAAAGCAGGCAACATAAAGAGTGGACCATGAAGCATAATAAAGGCTGTGGAATTCTGCCCAAGGAGCAGGAACATCCCGCCATGGAGATCAGGGAAGATGTGCAATGAGCTGATTTTGAAGGTTGGAGATCGGGGCAGCAAAAGTATAAAGGCTGGAAATGGCATACTCAGACACAGTGGATGAGCTGGACTAGACAAAGAATTCATGTAAGCAACAGATGAACATGAGCTTTGAGAAACAGATCAGGACCAGATTTCCACGATTAAATGCACAACTTTATTCTTTCAGCCGATGATGTCTCTCTCTCCCTTAAAGATTAGAAAACCTTTCTCCAAATGCACTTTACTTGTAGGCTAAAATCAGGAAGAAAAACCGTGGTTTTTAAAATTATTTTCCATTATGGTTTATTACAGGATATTAAATATAGTTCCCTGTGCTATACAGTAGGACCTCGTTGTTTAGCCATCCTATGTATAACAGTTTGCATCTGCTAATCCCAAACTCCACGTCCATCCCTCCCCCACCTATTTCCCCCTTGGCAACCACAAGTCTGTTCTCTATGTGAGTCTGTTTTTTAATGAAAAAACAGACTGGTTACAGAAAGATGTGGAAGACAGCGTTTTGTGTGCCCAGCTCCTTGCTCACTGGCATGGATGCCTTTAAGGAACCTCTAAAGAACAACTAATGTTCCACGAACATCATTTGAAAATCAGTGTTAAAGTAATTGGCCACATCAGTCTTCATTCGCTCTATTAATCAGTCAATGATCAATCAGTCATTAACTGTTTAGAGCACTCTACGGCACCACATTCTGGAGAAGCTCAGAGTTGAACAGAGACCTGTCTTCTGGTGGTAGAACCAGCTTGAGATCTTTCCAGGCACGACTAAGGTCCTAAGAGGCAGCCTTCCAAGGACTTTGAGGTTTATTCCAAAGACAATTTGTCTCTGATAGAGGAGATAGAGGAGTTTTGTAAAACCTGTGGCTCTGTGCTTACTAGATTTTTCTCCTCCTTGAACTTGTACCAGAGCCCTGGGGAGAGGAGGCAAAAGTAAAGTGCTCCGTCACAGAAATATCTAAAACACTGGGGCAACGGCAAAGCTGCTTCATAGCCCACGCTGCAAACTGCAACACAGAGGCAGTGCCAAAAGTTAGCAACTTCACGTGAAGTGGAACAGATTCTAAAAATGGGATATAAGAGAATGTCATCTATCAGATGAGAGAAAGGCGAGGGTCATGGTGGCAGGAGTACTTGTCACCTTGCCTGCATCCTGTCTTGAAAGAGGCAGAAAGTCTGACAAATCCAAAATGGCCCAAGGAGACTTTAAAGTCTATTTGCTTGGTCTATTTTGAAGTGCAGGCTTTCCGCTTTTTTTCCCAACCCCTTCATTTCCAACACCCTGGACTCTTTGCAGCCAAAGATCTTCTCACTACCCAGAAGGTCTTCTACTAAGAAAGTCCTCTAAAAGACTTTCGGTTTTCTCTTCTCTTGGTGGTTAATTTCTTCATCGTCTGTCTTCATTCATTGCATTGCCCATACCTCACAGCAAACCAACACAATTATTTTCACTTGCATTCTTGAGTTTGAACTCCTGTTCCTGTGTCCTGGTCTCTCTGCAAATCCCAGGCCAGGACCAGTTTAGGATGTACCTTCTGCATACCTGTGCTGTTGTGGCCAAGCACCAAGGGTGAGAATCACAGAATCACAATGCAAATGGTTACAACAAATCCACCGTCTCCGACCTCGGCTTTCAGTGTTGCCCACCAGCCCTTTGTGAGTCTCTTCATTGATTATCAAAAAAACAAAATTGTCAAGATCCATCTAAGTCTCTAAGCACCTCATTTTCAGCAGATGCCCTACAGGAACCAAGATCGGTAGGCATTAATCAGCTAGGTCTTTGTGTTGCTACTGCCTGACACTCACAGCCAGGCCTTGTTGTTCTCATAAACAACTTCACAGAACATCGACATCGGAAAAGGCCACTCTGTGTTCAGGGTGGATCATGAAAAAAAACAAAACTACTCTATTTTGTCTGAACACGGACAAAATATGAGCATTGTTCAAGCCACAAAAGTGTGGTAAAAACCAAATGTCCCCTTCTCCTAGGCTATGTGAATGACAGCTGCTCCTTTACCAATTACAACTTTAGCCTTGCATAAAATTTATGAAGATATCCAATCATAGAATTACCCCACTTCCTGACAGCATCCAATCTAGAGAAAAGTCCCTTAGCACTTCCCAAAAGAACCTAACACAGGCCAAATTTTATAATAAATCCTTTCTAACATTCTTTTTCTGAAACGCTCCATGTTTCCCCACGGGAGTACCTTCTCTCTCCAAGGAACAATCACCCCCAATTGTTCAAATACAGGCATATCCTTGCTGGTCTTTGTCATTGACAACAGTAATAAGATTTATTATCACTTTTGTTAGTTTCTGTGTTAACATGTGCTTTACGTGTGTGATCCCTTTAATTCTTTGCTGACAGCGATGATTTTACCCACTGTAGACATGGAAACACTAAGACCGAATGAAATTTAAAAGCCATCCACGTCATAGATCCAGCATAATGGGTGCAGGAATTCAGGAGTCCGGCTCAGGAGCTCATTCTCTCAAGGATTTCAGCAATGACAAACTACAAAGTTAGCAAAACCACTCTCTTTCCCACGTCCTCTCCCCCAGTCTCAGAACAGGAGCTGGTTCTCCTTTCAGTGTCAACACTTCCCTCTGTCTGTTCTTTGACCACCTCTTCTGTCTCCTTTGATACCTGGTTCCAGCAAATTTTCTTCTAATTTTTCAACCTTTCTTTCTCCACTAGAATCATTTCCCCGGTCTAAAATCAGGCATAAGCCTCCTTCATCCTAAAAGCAAGCCACAGTTACCTCCAATGATCCCATGGCCCCTTCATCTTTTTCATCCCCAGCACGTTCTGGAAACTCTGGTCTTTATTTTCAAGAATAATATGACTTAAAATTATAAAATAAACATGCATGAATCGAATTGGAAGGAAGATCTTTTCTACCTTGGAGGAGTGAAGGTGGCTAGGACGAATAATTCAAGAAAAAAGAAAATATCTGGGGTGTATACGAAGCATTGGAGGGAGGATTTCCAAGCTAGAGATACAGGAAGAGGAAGTTTAGGGTAGGTAGGTTCTGTAAGCTGAATGTTTGTGTCTCCCCAAAATTCGTGTACTGAAAACTAACCCCCAATGTGATTGGTATTAGGAAGTAAGGACTTCAAGAGGAATTAGATCATGAAGGTAGAACCCTTATTAATGAGATTAGTGCCCCTATAAAAGCGAACCCAAAGAGGTCCCTTGGCCCTTCTGCCCTGTGAGGACACAGCAAGAAAACAGCCATCTGTGAACCAGGAAGCAGGTTCTCACCAGATACCTTATCTGCTGAGCCTTGAACTTGGACTTCCCAGACTCTAAAACTGTTAAAAAGATAAATTTCTGTTGTTTATAAGCCATCTAATCTATGGCATTCTCTTACAGCAGACCAGATGGGCTAAGACAGTAGATGAAAGTAAAATCACAGGGAATGGAAGGTCTGGCACGTCTGTGAGACCTGATGACTAGTCTAGTTATCCGCCGTATCAGTCTGCTCAGGCTACCACAACAAAACATCACAGACTGGGTGTTTTAAACAACAGAGAATTATTTCTCACAGTTCTGGAGGCTGGAAGTCCAAGATTAGCATGCAGATAACCATCTTCTTGCTGTGTCCTCACATGGTCTTTTCTCTGTGCACGAGCTGCGCTGGTATCTCTTTGTGTGTCCAAATTTCCTCTTCGAACACCAGTCAGATTGGATTAGGGACAATCCTAAAAACCTTAACTTCATCACCTCTTTATAGGCTTTATCTCCAAATACAATTAACATTCTGAAGTGGATTAGGACTTCAACATACAAATTTTGGGAGGACACAGTTCAGCCCGTAACACCTGGGGAATAGGGGAGCAGGGAAGATTAAGGCCAGAAATGTAGGTTAAGGCCAACTCACAGATGCCTTGGAACATAAGAACAAGAAATCGGAACTTCCAATTTTTACTCAGTGAACTATATGAATGCCTGACCTGATATCCTTACCTCACTGGACTGTTCAAAGTTGAAGGCGAAACCCACCAATATGACTCATTTACTAATAATTATTTCTATATATTATAAGGTATATTTTGTAGCAACTGACTTCCCTATAAAGAGGCTTGCTTTCAGATATATAGATTCATATACTTCCATTTATATCCTCCTCCTTCAAACCAAATGTAAAAAGACCCTAGAGATATTTAAAAGATTGTTTGAAACAAAATGTGGACTTACAGGCAATGCTTAAAAATGTTTTTGATTAATACTCATAAGTAAGCATTAGCTCAAATGCTTAAGAAAGCAGCTGAGGCTTTTCTAAATATAGGCCAACCGCCTTTCCCAAGGGAGTCAGTGAAACCTGAGTGAGTGGCTGAGAGAAGCACATTTAGAAGGGAAATCTCTGGGCTGCAATGTGGGCAAAGGACCTTCACAAAGGCAGAGGGGCTGCCCTTGCTCTCACCAAGGACAACTCATGCAAGATCACTTTTTCCGTCACACAAGGCAGCACTGATTCCATCTCTCAAAGGAGAAGTGGAAGGTCAAGGAAACTTATTAACTGCCAGCTATACCACAAGCCCTGGGCTAGTTTTTCTCCATGTGCATTATCTCATTTCATTCTATTATTTTCTTTCCATTTTATAGATGAGGAAACAAACTCAGAAAGGTAAAATGACTTGCTCATAAGAAGAGAATAACAAGTTGAACACTGTCTTATTCCAAAGTCCACTCTCTTTGCCACACATCATGTTAAGTGGGTTTTCTCTACCACGACCATGTAGGTTAAGATATCATCAGCCTTTGTTTGAATCCCACCATCTGCCCTCTGCAGGACCTCAGGATGCAATAACGGTTGTGCGCCTCTCTCAAGGATCTGTTTGAGGACACACCTGGACAAAAAAATCTCTCTCAACCTGCACATATACAGGAGTTTATTAGGTTGAACCATATGAAGTTACTTTTTGTAAATCAAAATTTCTCATGGTTCAAACTAATTGTTTATTCATGGTAATAACCCGAGGTAATAACTATAACCACTACTCTACTTAATGTTGGAGATTTTCCAGCCTAGAGAAGAATTGTTCTTTTCTTCTTTTACATGTTCTTTTGCTCCAGGCACACCTAGAAAACAAGTCTCCTCTTGCCTGGGGGAAAACACCCAGTGTCTTCCTCCACTCCAGGAATACGCACTTCTCTGGGAAAACAGGGAAAAAAACCGCATCTTCACTGAACAGAACTTCAGGCATTCCCCTTTGAATTGCTATTTCCATAATTAAGGATGAGAGTGTGTCCTAGGAATATTTGCAAATAACAAGGTGTATAAGATGAAGGAAAGTACTAGAGCAGGAACCACACCACAAAAGATCCCCAGGGAATCATTGCACGTGCAGCATCCACACCCAAAATATTACAGGTCAACGCACTGGAGGTGCCAGTGGGAAGTGTGTCTGCGATCACCTTTCATGAAGGGGCGCTGGCTTCTTTGATCGACACTATGAGTAATTAAAATTCAAATTTAGGGGCATTTGTCAACTCCTCCAGTATGTATGAATCACTGAAATTTTAATAAGCACATCCGAACACCCTGGGGGAATATTTCCACTTTTAAGATATTTTTAAGAAAGGAGTATTTAATAAATTTCCTCTAATTTTTCTGATACAAATATCTCATCTTCCCAAATACCGAGAGGAGAGTTTCAAGAAGAATTTAGAAATTCCACTTAATTAATGGCATTTGCTTCTTCTTCCTCCTCAACAGTGACTCCTATGGCTGTGAATGCTGGATGAAACTTCACTTCGAAGTTTACAGCTTTGCAAAGAGGGAAAAATACTGAAAAACTGGGCTAATTCAGAGCCATGACCAATACATGTTTATCAAGCTGAACTAAAACTTTATTCTCATTCCTGAATCCATAAGAATTTATGAGATGGGGCTCCCCTGGTGGCGCAGTGGTTGAGAGTCCGCCCGCCGATGCAGGGGACGCGGGTTCGTGCCCCGGTCTGGGAAGATCCCACGTGCCGCGGAGCGGCTGGGCCCGTGAGCCATGGCCGCTGAGCCTGTGCGTCCGGAGCCTGTGCTCCGCAATGGGAGAGGCCACACAGCGAGAGGCCCGCGTATCGCAAAAAAAAGAAAAAGAATTTATGAGAGATGAACACTCAAAATATTTGCTGCATTTATTTTATTCCCCATCAGTTTCCTAGGAGAAGGTAATTTGGAAGATTTTTATATCTATTGCAGAGATGCCCCAAACCATAATAAATTCATGAGAAAATTTGCCTTGAATGTGCAAATTCTTTCTTAAGTCCTTTAAATCCAAGTCACCGAAGCAGTGTCTACAGATAATATTAGCATATTAGATAATATTAGATAATATTAGCATGTTCATGATGTATCAGGTTCTTTATGTGTCTATTAACTTATTTAATCCTCACAAACTCCCCACACACTATTATTAGTCCCATTTTCCAGATGAGAAAACTGAGTCAAGGAGTGTTTGAATTCTCAAGGTCCCACATCCAAGAAGTGGTTGAGCAGGATATTAAAACAGGCATTTTGATTGCAGTCTCTGTTTTTAATCACCAAAATACTGTCACTCATGAGAAACTGGCTCTAATGGCAGCCACTCACCCCACCAAATAAGAACCTTTATGACAGTGTAATGGCAACAAAGCACCTGCTCCCCCAACATCTTCCAGGAAGTGGCCACCACAGAAAACCCTCCACCCGCAACACTGAGTAATCCTTCTTTCTTTGGACATGTCCCCAGACCGCTTTCTTGTCCCCTTTGCAGCTAACCAAGGGCTGCCAGATATACCTGAAGGCCATTTAGACAGTCACCCCATTTCCAAAGCTGCCACCTTAATGGAGCACTTGTCAACCAGAGACTATCTCAGTATTTCATCTTTCTACTCTGTGAAACTGACTCTCCTTTGAAACTTGGAACTCCTTCTGAAATGAAAGTGACAGCAGATGGTTTCCCGTCATTAATAATTAGCCTCTGTTAATTGAGTCTCAGACTTTTTTGTCTTTGATAACCAAATACCAAACCAGTTTGACCCTTCTGATTTACAATTACATTAAAATAATAAAATTCAAAGTATTCACAATCCTTAGCCTCTCAACCCACTGAAATTACAATCAACTTTATTAAAACCTAAAACAATAGATCAAGTATTACTATCAAAAGACATAATTGAATGTTGGATTCCTTGATAGATTGTGTCATTATAAAATAAATAATTTTAACTTGGTTTCCTATAGAGGGATCTATAGAGAAAAATAGAACTATCTTTTATTTATTATTACTGGTTGGTGTTCTCATAAATATATGGAAAAATGTCCCTACATCAGGATCGATGAGCTATGTCACTTGCCTCAGATATGCCAACATGGTCCTAAGCTTTAAGCCACACCACACTCTGAGCATTGTTATATAGCCCCAAGTAACCTGATCTGTAAAGAACAAAGAATAAAAAGTTTACTTTTTACACTCTTCATTTGCAGCTAAAAGAACTTATTTGCCAAAAGATAAACACTGCCACCTGCTGAGATAAGAGAATACAAGTGTGTAAAGCTTATACACTTTTAAAACTCAGCATTTCCTACTTTTCACTAGTGAGAGCAGTAGAAAGTGTGTTCTTCATTTCTCAGTAAAATACAAGGTCATCTGACTTGTTGTGGTGATTACTTGATTAGATGTCACAGTCCCAAGAAAATAGTAGTAAAGGCAACTTTTGTTCAAAGAGATTCATCCAACGTTTCCCAAAAGGTAGAATAGATAAGTCTGTCCTCACTGTATTTACAGCTTCCATATAACTTTTCTAGGATTTCCATCTCTTGCATACTGCAGATAAACTCATTTTTCAGTTCTAGGTAATACAGCCTAAAACTCCAAACTCAAGAGGAAATTTAGAAATAGAGAAAAACTGCTGGTTTTGCCTTGCCTTGCAGAACTTAAGGAGCCCCCGACATGCATACGCACACACAAACACACACAACTTTATCACTTCCCCTCCATGTTCTAAGCCAGTATCCATCCTGGGGATTTCTTATAAATACCAGGGTGTTTAAGAGGGAAGAAGAAGGTGTGGGAGGGGAATAAAAAGGGGTAAAAGACTCAAAGTTATACCAGCTCCCTGGTGGAGCCTTCCAGATGTTATGATGACTTGACCTCAGAGGCCTGTGAAATCCCACTGGATTTACCCTAAAAGAGTAGGGAAATCCTAAAAGTGGCATTCCCAAACATAGACTACCCTCGTGTAACCAAACCAAAATCATAAAACATCAAGCCATAAATTTTTATGAGAAAATTTTTGAGAGCTTTTCTAATTTCAAGAGCATCAAATACAACTCCCTTTCTAGCTCAGATTTTATGTTATAGTAAGAGAGTGTTTTCCCATCATCATTCAATTATTATCATATGATCTTGGGGCAAGCCACCTTCTCCCTCTCCTAAACATGTGTTATCAGCTCTAAATTTATTGGTTCTAATTATTCCTACTTTGTTCCTCATCAAGAAATGAACTGATTTTTGCAAAAGTCTTGTAAACTGTAAAACATACAAACATTTGGAACTTTTTCTATTTTAGAAAGGAATAATCTGATAGAGCAAAAGGAAGCCAATATCATTTAGAAGACTGTTTCAGTTTCTAGTGCAGGGGTAATGAGATTATAGATGACAGATTAAAATGGCAGTAAGACTGGAGAGCTAGGGTTTGTTTTTTAATTGAGGAAAGTGTTTATGATTGGGTGGGTGGATAGAGAAAATAAAGGAGAAAAAGCGAGAGATGATTCCATCGGTAGCAGAAATAGAACTGCTAAGATGGTATCTAGCATGTGGAAATAACAGGAAGAGAAGTAAGAAGTTCTTTTCTGGATTTGATGAAATTAAAAGAGATAGCAAGATACTTAAACTAAGAAAATAGTGTCAGCCATCTGGCAACTAGGAAGAATACATAGGACAGACGCCAACCAGGATGGCAGAGGGGAAAGCCCCAAATGCCGGGTCCTCGTGTCATCATGTCAATGCATAGCCAACTAGGGGACTAACTAACCTTGTTTTAACCATGCGTTTTGTTACTTACAGACCAAACGGAGATAACAGTGAAGTTAAACAAAACATAAAGTAATCTTGGTAAGATAACTAAAATTATTGTAGGAATTCTGAGTCAGTTTACAAACCTGTTTTTGAAAAGGACTATGTCTTTTAACATCGTAATAGCTTTTTTTTTTTACTTCAAATCTCATCCCTTTCGAGACCCAAGAAAGGTAAATTGAGAGTAACAGAAGCAGTGGAAAAACATAGGATAATAAATTCACTTGTAACTTAAAGATTATAGATGTGTTTTTAAGTGGCAATGTAAGACTTTCATGTATAAAGAGCATTGCTTAGTTCTAAAAGCATTTATTTTGCCTTTAAATAAGACATTATGCTAAATCATGAGCTATTGCAGTTTTAGATATGAGTTGTTAGAAAAGATATTCCATTTTTATAAGCACAATTCACTCATAAAATTCTATATGAAATCTAAATATATGAGGATTAAGCCATAATCATCTATATTAATGATCTCACGTCTCAGCTCCTCTGTTTGAAAGAAAACCTCTACAAGTGTTAGCGCAACTTTGTGTGCCCAAGGCACAGTGAGACCAAACAAACCAAAACGTCGGAGTTTGGAGCCACGCAAGGAGACGGGTGGCTCATGCCCTACGAAGCCCTGAGCTCCCCGAAGGGTTTCAGCAAAGCACTTTTAAAAGCCAGGTTGGAGCAGGGGCGGGTGTCGAAGCGTATGTGACCAGCTGGTGCACAGTTCTCTGATTGGCTGACGGTGAGGTAAAAGGGTGGTGTCATAGGGGTTCACATGTTCGGTCCTTAGCCTCCAGGAGGCCTGGGGCTCTGTGCTCAAGTTCATCAAGTAGTTAATGTCTTCCATTTGGTGGAGGCGGGGAGAGGGAGGTGGGTCACATCTGTAAAACAACTCAGGAAATGTGCATCAAATACTGCTACCTAGGTACCGCAGAGAGGAGCTAAAGCAGAGGATGCGGGAGAAGGCCTGTCCTGGGAAGGCCCCATAGGGTCCTGCTTGGTTACAAAGGGACAATTATTCCAAGACTCTTAAGTGTTCATTGATAAAAATTTGATTTACAATCCTCCCTAAGATATCTCTAATACATTAAACAAGTTATATTCCAACTATGATTTCTGAGTAAACAACACTGTTCTTTCCTGAAAGACGTGTTTATATATGAAGCACAGTTCTTTTAAAGATAACTGCTAAGTTATTGATCATAATAACAGGAAACATTATCCTCATGCTTGCTATGTGCCAGATATTCCTAATCCTCAAGACAACAACTATTATTGTTACCACTTTCCAGATGAGAAACCTCAGAGTGGTGAGGTAACTTGTCCAAGAATGAAGAGTTGGAATGAGAATATATACATAGACAATCTGACTCCAGACCCTACACACACTTCACTGTACCTTACAATACCCAGATGAAAGTAAAGCCGGTATAGGTAGTGAAAAGTGCCAGAAAAGAAGTGATTGATTGCCAAGGCATCCATCTCAAATAAATGTATTGCCAGCTGTACGGCACATACACTAGCTAAAAAACCCAGATCAGGAGCCAGGCCACCTCACCCACGGACTTCCTCTTTCAGAAAGCCCTGGGTGACCTAGAGAACGAAACACCTGAGTGACCCCGATTCTTCCCTCCCCGTGTCCTAATTCCCACCCTTATGTTTTAAATTCACCGATGAAGTGTGAACCCGTGAACCCCCATGCTTCCCTCCCTCCACCTGACCTCCTGTGTGGCCCTTGGGTGTGACTTGTACCCTACAGGACTTGTGTGTAATAAACCTTGTTTTTTTTTTCAAAGTTCCCTAATTATTGTTGCTGAGGTGCTCTTGCAATCACGTTACCAAGTGCAAGCTCGTTCAACAGGCCAGTAAATCGGGGGAGGAGGTGTTGGGGCAAGGAGCAATGGCTTAATTCAGAAAGCTGGAATCCAAGAAGATGGCTGCAGGAAAGAAGAAATTAACATATCACCTCCCCCAGTCTGGCAAAACCAGGAGATATGTGCAAAACTTATGGCCCTTTTTACTTTACCTCCTCACCTCCCCCTCTCCCTGTTCTGTAAAAGAAACTAGCATCCAGACCCTGGGATGATGCTTCTCTAGGACCCTAGTCTGCCACACACAAAATGGAATACTACTCAGCCATAAAATAGAAAAAAATCTTGTCATTTGCCACCACATGGATGAGGCTTGAGGGCATCAGACTAAAATTAAATGTCAGACAGAGGAAGATAAGTGCCATGTGATCTCACTTATATATGGGATCTAAAACAAACTAACAAACGAAAAACACTGAACTCATATGGAGAACAGAGGCACAATGGGTGAAGGGGGTCAAAAGGTATAAAATTCCAGTTATAAAATAATTAAGTTGTTGGTATGTAATGCACAGCATGGTGACTATAGTTAATAAAACTGTACTGCATATTTGAAAGCCGCTGAAAGAGTAGATGTTAAAAGTTCTCGTCACAAGGAAGAAAACATACATTGTAAACATAGATATGCACAAAAAATTTTTCACAAAAATTCACAAAGCATTTTCTCCCAAAACTTTATTCAACAGAAATGATAATAATAGGCTTCAAAGTAGAATCTAGGAGACACGTTGTTACATTACTCTTGTTTCATTTGTCAGTATCGTGATGCTATCAAGAAAGAAAACGGAAATAACCAGTGACATCTGCCACACAGTATGCTTGTTCCTGTCATCTCTACCAAATAATATCAAGGTATGATATAAGTCCATCAGCTTTAATGGTCTTATCTGTGAAGCTAACGACAGTGTATGAAACGGTGACTTGTGGACAAAGAGAAAACGTGAACTATCACAATAGCTTGCTGTCTGGCTGCGATGCCAAGCGGCAAGTTTCCTCACGGACTGGCTTACTTCAATCAGCGCCATATCCTGCAGGTATTATCCTTGCTGCCTAATAAAGCAAATTTCACAAAGTTAGTTTTCTTTATTTTACTCACGTAACTCTCTCTGTTTTTACAGGTTGACATTTTCTGGGTCATTGTCGATGATCAGTGTGTTTCATGTGCTAGAGCCTCGGTGCCCAGCTGCAGAGCCCCTCAGCAGCTCAGGCGTTTGGGGGGGTGGGAATCTTTTTTTTCGTTTTTTGCATTTTTCCATGTCAGTCATAAATTGGGCAAGTTCACAATCTACTTACACACCCCCGCGAGATTCCTGGCATCTGAGAATCGGAGAGGACCGGAGAATGCAGCCACATCGGCCGTCCCTCTGCTCATCTCCCCACCCCACCTTCACACATGGCCACCAGGTGGAAATATGGTGACTTTGAACATCTCCAGGTTTGAGTGACTAGCTTATGAGGGGGCAGCCCATCCCACTTTGGAACGTCTCAAAATGTCAACAGATTTTTCTCATCGTAGGTCAGAATGTGAAATTTGCATCCTCCCGTCCGCCCCCCCCCCCCCCCGACTATGATCGACACTCTTCCAAAGCAGCCTTGATACAACTCCTCCCCCAGGGACGCCATTCACATTCTGCCTGTGGGAACGACGGCCCTGGGCCCTGGTACGGAGCAGTGCTGGGCGCTGCTGCTTCTCTCAACCTCAGGGGCCAGGCAGGTACCATCGATAGAGGAAGTGTGAGGGCTGCACGGATTGGGAAAGCCTGTGAAAACCGCACATTCCCTGCAAAGGCACCTCGTATTTTTAAAAGTGTCATGACCACACCGGACAGTTTCTTTCCATTTAGTGACTCTAAACCCTCAGGCAGTCCACTAAAAAGTGCATGCAGTTAATCACACTGGGGTCTGACAAGAAATAGGGCAGATCAGTTCAAACCCAGTGCTCTGCTGAAGGCCAGGCAGACGTGTCACCCCCATTCTCATAAGCGCTGGCATCTAGTGGGTCAGTATTTAGCAGGTTGGTGCTTTGGGAAATACTAAATAAATCGATAATATCTTAAAAGAGCTCGGGCATTTGAAGGCCACCACTAAAACAAGGCACAATCAACACATATTCCTTCCCTAACTCTTAGGGTCTTCTGTGGTTGAGGGGAAGAAGTACTGCATAGCTGACCCGGCTTAACATGAACGGTGTAGACTAGGAAAGCCTGGCCCTCAGCGCCTGTGCTTCCTGTCACAATCTCCCACCTCCTTCCTCATTGTGAGAAAGGATCCAACATTCTTTATTATGGCATTGTCTTAGGAGTACCTAAGTTTTAGTAACACTTGCTAACCGTAAGCCCAAAGGAAGCAATCTGCAATTTTAGAAATTATCCAGAATTAGGTGGAAAGGGGTGGTATTTCAGGGCCAAGGGGAGATTATTCTCAGCACCTCTAAAGTTATATGATTAGGAAGCTACCGAATCAGCCAATATACAAAGCCAGCTTCATATATGTGACATTTCACTTCCTAGACGAGTCAAGCAATGTGAAAATCTTCCGGACACAATGAGAATCACTAAGAGTTAGGCAGATTCGTTCCTCTGTGCCCTCTGAGGGCATCCCTACCCAACACCACTGTAGCATCCCACTCCCTGCCAAGGTTTCCTCCAGAGGCAGTGCACTAACGTAGTGCCATATTCTTGTCATTTTTTTCCCCTTTCCACAATCTAAATTAACCTGATCTCAATCCAGTTCTTATAAAATATCGCTAATATAAATTATTCACAATAAATCGTTAATCATTGAAAAATTGCTCAATATGTGTTCTTTTCCCCCAATATTAATGTGTCACGAGGGGACATCCAAGGAGAAAACAATTTCACTCAAAGAACAAATCTCTAATGGGCTATAAATCCCACCGTGAAGAACTCAGGTCCTGACTTGTTTTAGTTACTAACATTTACTGCCGTCAACTGAGTATTGACCATCTGATGGACTGTACCTGGGGAAATGTAGGAAACAGGAAGAAGGCAGGCTACTGAATTCTTACTTCGCCTGGAGCAACTGAAACTGAGAATTCATAAAGCCTTACAGTCAGTGGCAGAGCTCACTCCTGTGGTTCTGCAATGCAGCTAAAATGAAATAAAGGACATAAAAGGCACCAAGATGAGCTAGGGACCCTGGTGGGGATGGGGGTGTCTCCTTTTGGTATCCAGCTTCGTAACTCTAACAGCCAATTGGAAAGGAAAACTAAGTCGATGGTGTTTATTTCTCCCCTACCTGTAATGATTATGTCACCTTTATAGTTGAAAGCACATGAAAAGATTTCATCTGTGTGTCCCTCAAGAACCTGGAAGCACTGACCCGTCTGAGCATCCCAGATTCTAGCTGTTTTGTCAGAGCTGCCAGTGAGAAGACGGTTCCCTTGGGGGTTGAAAGAAATCTATAAGCAAGAAAGAAGAAAAGTGACCACAGGTTTGTGTAATTTGATTCCCACTATATTTTTAATCAGCAGAAAGGGGACATTACTAAGTATCTGTCACCTTCTCAGCCTGGTATTTATTCTTACATAGAACAGTTCCTTCAGGATGGGAAAAATATTGCAGGGACTAATACATGAAAATTAAAATCTAGACAGTAAAGTTTGATTGCCCACCCGTCACACCCGGTTCTAAGGATAAAAACCAAAGCTCCGTCATACTTTGAGTGTTCCCCACCCAGCTTCTTTCCAAAGGCTCCTGATGCCAATCTCCCCACGCAAACCAAGAGGCAGAGCCCCGATGTGGATGAGAACCCAAGTCAGGCATCTTCATACCCAAACCTCGATGTCACCGCTGCAAACCAACTTTCTGTCATCACAAGCATAGGGATCGTCCTTCAATCTGTGGCACAGAATGTCAGGGCCACTAAGGGAGGACTTTCTGTCTGCTGCTACTTAAAGCACAGAACTTTCCATCAATGTGTCCTGAGAGCCCCTACATGCCAGGTATCGTCACATGGTATCTGAGCAGCAGAGAAAAGTGTTAGTCCTCGGTTCCTCTGGACATCATGCTTACAACCTTTTCTAAAGCATCAGAAGATGACCATTTGGGCCACTTCCTCTGTAACTGAAGGTTTGATGAGGGCAAGTCCCAAGGCCATGGCTTTTTTCATCACAGTGTCACTAGGGCCTAGCATAATGCCTAGCACAGTGGGAGCTTTCAAAAAGTATTTGCTGGGCTTCCCTGGTGGCGCAGTGGTGGAGAGTCCGCCTGCCGATGCAGGGGACACGGGTTCGTGCCCCGGTCCGGGAAGATCCCATGTGCCGCGGAGCAGCTGGGCCCGTGAGCCATGGCCGCTGAGACTGCGCATCCGGAGCCTGTGCTCCGCGACGGGAGAGGCCACAACAGTGAGAGGCCCGCGTACCGCAAAAAAAAAAAAGTATCTGCTAAGTGAATGAACGAATGAATGAATGAATACCTTAGCTTGGCACCCCACAGAAATGCCATTACTGGATGGATGGCAATTCAATAGGTAATATATACTTAACAAGCATAAAACGCAGTAATATAGTTTGAGAACTCTTTCTATTCACACACACACACACACACACACACGTGCGCTTACTGAGTGTGACACACCAGACTCTCAGCAACATGGCCTGGGCTCCCTCTGTGGCCTGTCTCCCACGGTCACACATCCCATCCCTCTTCCTGCCAGTCCCCAAGGCCTCCCAGCCTGTGAAGAGGATGTGTCCTGCACAGTCTCAGAGACCAACCCTAATGGGCAAGGGGGCAGTAGCTACCAGCAGCAGGTGCAAAGGCAGGAGATGGGGAGAGAGCACAGCAGCGGGCGGCCCCGGGCTCCAGCAGGAGCCTGCAGAGACCTGAAACCATCAAGCTGATAGTTTACAAGGAATGAGAAATCTACCTCAGGTATGAGACCAAAGAATTGGGCCAAACTAGGGGCTGAGAGTCACCAGTCCCAGCCTTCAGTACAATATTCTGAGGACACATCTAAACCTCAGATCCCTGATTGGATGGCCCTGCTCTGTGCGTAAGCTTTTGGGAGGAGTTGATATAAAATCCTAAACTACAGCTTTCAAGTTTCAAAATAGGTCATTTTTAACTTCGTTAAGTGTTAAATATTTCCAGGAAATACTTCCTCAATTGCATCTAATCTACAGGACACTTGATATTTGCTGTGCAGCGTGTCTTTTGCGTAATATAAACTTGTGTGTTTACTAGAACCAGGAAAAATACTTTATTAGCTTCTTAATAGCTTTAATAAGTATTTTTAGCTAACAGAATCTTTTGCTCATGGCTGAGGAGAATGCTGTTTTATACTCTGTAAGAGGTTTTAGAAATCATTTATTATGCTGAGTTTCAGGACACTTTTAAAAATAAAGTCTTTAGGTAACTGATTTCCAGAAAATGTGAGATAACTGGCCAAACCTTGGTACCATCAGTGCCAACAGACCTATTTATACTAAGCCAGCTGCCTATTTTTTTGAAAATAAATAAACTGCTCCAAATGAGAAAGCAACTCACCTTTGAAATTTCACCTTCATGGCCTTCCAATCTGGTAATGCATTTTCTCGTGGCTGCACTGAAAACTCTTGCTGTTCCTTTTTGAGAGGAGTTGAGATATATATAAATTCATCTGAAACACAGAACTTTGACCACATGCCTTGAATTATCTAAATATCTATCCCTCTGACACACACACTCTGTGCTAAGTTTGTCTTCTTGCCTGCAGTGAGAACCAGCCACTTAATACTTAAAATGCAAGCTGGTTCCACTGCAGGAGAATAGAGTGAAAAGCAGAGTCTCTCTAGCCCCAAGCTTATTAGAAGAGATACTGGGTTCCAAGGTAGATGGGAGTGCGGAGACAGGAAGCCAAAAAGAATAAAGTTTTTAAGAGAAAAAAAGGGGAATTAAAACAAGTTCTGAGAGGCTGAGGATGAAATAAACAGCAAGACTAACATCATACACCAAATATGAGTCTAGGGTTACAGAAGATCGAGAGGCCTTCCTGAGAAGGAACAGCGTTCACTACTCAATGAATGAAGAACAGGCACTAAGAAACCCCTTTCAACAGAAAAGGCTAAGAGAATGGTTTGTTCCCTATCGGGTCCCCAGTGCCCAGAAGTGCCAAACTCATAGTAAACACAATAAATAGATATAGGATGGATGAATGGATGGATGGAGAGTAGACGGATGGATGGATGGATGGATGTACAGATGAAGTACAATAGTAGATACATTTCCTTAGAATTAAGGAAGAGAGGAGTTGGGGCTTCCCTGATGGCACGGTGGTTGAGAATCTGCCTGCCAATGGAGGGGACACAGGTTCAATCCCTGGTCCGGGAAGATCCCACATGCTGCAGAGCAACTAAGCCCATGAGCACAACTACTGAGCCTGCGCTCTACAGCCTGTGAGCCACAACTACTGAGCCCGCGTGCCACAACTACTAAAGCGTGTGCGCCTAGAGCCCATGCTCCACAATAAGAGAAGCCACCACAATGAGAAGCCTGTGCACTGCAACGAAGAGTAGCCCCTGCTCGCCGCAACTAGAGAAAGCCCGCGCAGCAACGAAGACCCAACACAGCCAAAAATAAATAAATAAATAAAAATTTTTTTAAAACAAAAAAAAAGGAATAGAGGAGTTAAATAAGCATAGAAGGAGAAAAACAGAAGTAGTAAAATTGTTGTCAGAAAAAAAATTAAAATTTATCTGCCCAGATGAAGGATGCTCTCACCACAAATTATAGATTACATCAAGGTAAAATTAGCAAGGATAGGGAATTTTGGTTACTTAACTTTAATATGGAGAAAAGCAAAATATCTTAATAAATTTTCTTTTTACTTATCTTTCTGACAATATCAACTTCAGGAAGAAGTAGACAAAAACTGCTATGTTAGAAATTAATATGATTAAAATATAAAACTTGCAACTTGGTTGGACATTTCAAAAGCCTTAAAGAAAAGTGATCCAACTGTTTTAAGAGTTTGTTAATAAGAGAGATTGGTTCAAGATAGCGGAGTAGAAGGACGTGCGCTCACTTCCTCTTGCAAGGGCACCGGAATCACAACTAACTGCTGAACTATCATCAAGAGGAAGACACTGGAACTCACCAAAAAAGACACCCGACATCAAAGACAAAGGAGAAGCCGCAATGAGACGGTAGGATGGGCACAATCACAGTAAAATCAAATCCCATAACTGCTGGGGGGGTGACTCACAGACTGGACAACACTTACACCACAGAAGTCCACCCACTGGAGTGAAGGTTTGGAGCCCCACATCAGGCTTCCCAATCTGGGGGTCTGGCAACGGGAGGAGGAATTCCTAGAGGATCAGACTTCGAAGCCTAGCAGGATTTGATTGCAGGACTTCGACAGGACTGGGGGAAACAGAGACTCCACTCTTGGAGGGCACACACAAAGTAGTGTGTGCATGAGGACCTGGGAGAAGGAGCAGTGACCCCAAGGGAGACTGAACCAGACCTACCTGCTAGTGTTGGAGGGTCTCCTGCAGAAGCGGGGGGTGGCTGTGGTTCACTGCAGGGACAAGGACACTGGCAGAAGAAGTTCTGGGAAGTACTCCTTGAGGTGAGCTCTCCCAGAGTCCGCCATTAGCCCCAACCAAGAGCCTGGTAGTCTCCAGCACCAGGTCGCCTCATGCCGAACAACCAAGAGGGAGGGAACCCAGCCCCACCCATCAGCAGACAAGTGGATTAAAGTTTTACTGAGCTCTGCCCACTAGAGCAACACCCAGCTCTACCCACCACCAGTCCCTCCCATCAGGAAGTTTGCACAAGCCTCTTAGATAGCCTCATCCACCAGAGGGCAGACAGCAGAAGCAAGAAGAACTACAATCCGGCAGCCTGTGGAATGAAAACCACATTCACAGAAAGACAGACAAAATGAAAAGGCAAATGGCTATGTACCAGATGAAGGAACAAGATAAAACCCCAGAAAAACAGCTAAACGAAGTGGAGATAGGCAACCTTCTGAAAAAGAATTGAGAAGAATGACAGTGAAGATCATCCAAGACCTCAGAAAAAGAAAGGAGGCAAAGATTGAAAAGATGCAAGAAATGTTTAACAAAGACCTAGAAGAATTAAAGAACAAACAAGCAGAGATGAACAATACAATAACTGAAACGAAAAATATACTAGAAGGAATATATAGCAGAATAACAGAGGCAGAAGAACAGATAAGTGACCTGGTAGACAGAATGCAGGAATTCATAGCCACGGAACAGAATAATAAAGAAAAAAGAATGAAAAGAAATGAAGACAGCCTAAGTGACCTCTGGGACAACATTAAATGCAACAACATTCACATTACAGGGGTCCCAGAAGGAGAAGAGAGAGAGAAAGGACCCAAGAAAATATTTGAAGAGATTATAATTGAAAACTTCCCTAACATGGGAAAGGAAAGAGCCACCCAAGCCCAAGAAGCACAGAGAGTCCCAGGCAGGATAAACCCAAGGAGAAACATGCCGAGACACAGTAATCAAACTGACAAAAATTAAAGGCAAAGAAAAGTTATTAAAAGCAACAAGGGAAAAATGACAAATAACATACATAGGAAGAACCCTCTTTGACAGAAATCACAGCAAGATCTTTTTTGACCCACCTTCTAGAGTAATGGAAATAAAAACAAAAATAAACAAATGGGACCTAATGAAACTTCAAAGCTTTTGCACAGCAAAGGAAACTATAAACAAGATGAAAAGAAAACCCTCAGAATGCGAGAAAATATATGCAAATGAATCAAGGGACAAAGGATTAATCTCCAAAACATATAAACAGCACATACAGCTCAATATTACAAAAAAAACAAACAATCCAATCAAAACATGGGCAGAAGACCTAAATAGACATTTCTCCAAAGAAGATATACAGATTGCCAACAAACACATGAAAGGATCCTCAACATCACTAATCATTAGAGAAATACAAAGCAAAACTACAATGAGGCATCACCTCGCACCATTTAAAATGGACATCATCCGAAATCTACAAACAACAAATGCTGGAGAGGGTGTGGAGAAAGGGAACCCTCTTGCACTGTTGGTGGGAATGTAAACTGATACAGCCACTATGGAGGACAGTATGGAGGTTCCTTAAAAAACTAAAAATAGGACTACCATATGACCCAGCAATCCCACTACTGGGCATATACCCTGAGAAAACCATAATTCAAAGAGAGTCATGTACCCCAATGTTCACTGCAGCACTATTTACAATAGCCAGGACATGGAAACAACCTAAATGTCCAACAACAGATGAATGGATAAAGAAGATGTGGCACATATATACAATGGAATATTACTCAGCCATAAAAAGGAACGAAATTGGGTCATTTGTAGAGACATGGATGGACCTAGAGACTGTCATACAGAGTGAAGTAAATCAGAAAGAGGAAAACAAATATCGTATATTAACGTATATATGTAGAATCTAGAAAAATGGTACAGATGAACTGGTTTGCAAAGCAGAAATAGAGACACAGATGTAGAGAACAAATGTATGGACACTAAGGGGGGAGAGTGGGGTTGGTGGGGAGGTGGTGGTGGGATGAACTGGGAGATTGGGATTGTCCTATGTACACTAATATGTATAAAATAGATAACTAATAAAAAAATAAAATCTTATAGAGAAAAATTTTTTAAAAAGAGTTTGTTAATAAGACAAAGAGATCCAGTATAGATTAGTACATTAAATTTTACAAAAGCATTTTTAAACTTCAGAAAACATAAAAATAATATAGCCTGAAATTGTAGTTTTTTACAAGATAGAAATATGAATAAGACACCAAAAATTTCAGCCTTGAGAGTAATTCCAGTGAAAATGAAAAAGGTGATAAATATAAAAAAACAGATTGTAGCTGCACAGGCAACTAACTCTGTTGAATGAGATCTAATTTTAAGAAGGGAATGAGGAGCAAAGACCAGAGATAAATTAAAAAAAAATTGCTCTAAACTTCAAGACTTAGGAGGGACAGAATGAGAAGAGGTTTACAAAACAAAGAAAAGAAAGAGAGTTTTTTGGAAGTAATGTGTTACCGAACAAGGAAAGAATCACTGCTAGAGAAAATAACAGATGATAGAAAGGACAAAACTAAAAGAATCAAGCTTATATATTATTCTCATCCATCCATCAGCATCCTGATTTCTTGTCCCTGCTTGTTTCTTCCCTCATAGCACTGACCAACTCCTGGCATTCTATATAATCTAATATTCTATATAAAACACATGCACAGTATCATTTATTGTCCCCCTGTCTACAACTTAGCTCCAGGAGGAAAGAGATTCCCATCTCTTTTGTTCATTGATATATCCTATGCTCCTAAAACTATTCCTGGCACAAAGTCGGTACTCCATATATATTGAGTGAATAGATTTTTTTGTGTAAATGAGAATGATATTTAAAATGAAAAGGGCAGATTAATTATAGTTAAGGGATGATTTTTAAAAGCAAAGATCTGTGAGAAGATGAGAAAGTAAATAGTTTAAAAAATAAAATTCTCCAGATTCAGGGTGTTTGTACTCCAGGATGTAAAAAGGACATGTACGTATGATTAAAGGACCATGTTTGGAAAGTCCTAGTGAGTAAGGGAACGAGCACGCAAGTATAGTTTTGAAAAGGGAGACGATAACAAAGACTGTAATTAAAGTGAATCACTGGCAACATCCCACAACTGATTATAACACGAAGTAACTACTTAAAAGTATGTTAGTCACCAGGAGCAAATATAGGCAAAGAACAGGTGAACAAGTCATGCCTGGGAAAAGCATTCCATTTTTGCCAGAATCTCTTAAAGGGCTGGTCACCAGGGAGATGACCTATAGTGTAGAATCACACGTGTTTATCGAACAAAACATAAATCTCTCCATAAATTAAATGTACCAACAGATTACCTACCATCAGCCGAAGCAGTTGCAATAAGCTTTCCAGTGTAATCAAAACAGCTGTCTAGTATTTCATCATCATGGCCTGTTAATGTTGCCACACATTTTCCATTTGTAGCATCCCACAGCTGAAATTTTTTTTAAAAAGAAGAAGATGACAAAGACTATGACTTCCTATCTAAAGTGCAAAGGTGACCAGAAGTAGTCTTTACGACATGTATATGGCTGGCTAAATTAACTGTGCCAAAATCATGTGTATAATTTTCACGTTTGTTCATTTTACCTTGATTCATGACCGGAGACCACAGCCAACCATCTAACAAGGCACACTTTGGACACAGAGAAGACCAAGGACAGACATTTAGAACGGGTAGACACATCTGCCACTACATTAGGAAAAAAATCTCAAAGTGCATGCTTCTCTGATTGGAATGGAAGCATCCTCTTTTCATGCAAAGGGCATCAAATGGTAAAGAGCTTGATCTAAAACTACAATGCTAGAAAATGAAAAGCACATTAAGATTATAATACATTTGGTATATAACCTATATATCTAATAATAATTCTAGAACATAAGCTCTTAGCAACAGAAACGTAAAGGCAGGGAGGCATTGTGTTGACACTTCGTGAAGTTCACTCTAATTGAAGTTTAATAAAGGAACAGAGGGGCATTCAACAAAAACAATGTGCCTTTTAAAATAATAAGATCTTTCAACACATTTAAATCAACTAAAACTATTTTACATCATAATTTCTTCAAACGTGGAGGATCAGAAACTTGAAATTTAAAAATTACCAATTGTTGATAAATTAATATCTTAATTTTATAGCACCTTTAAAATTTGTTAATGTTGCAATGAATACGTGACACAGTATAAAGTACAGACATGAGAATTATAAAGCAAAGGTATTTCTTGAGCTCACCATGCAGGTTTTGTCCATAGAGCCAGTTAATATCAGAGAGCAATCCCAGTTGAATAAGGCACTGCTGATCTCAGCACAATGCCCAGTTAAGGTATACACCTTCCTACAAAATGGAAATGGTTCAGACTGGTGAAAGATTCCTTAGTCAAGAATGTGTACAAAGAATGATCTCAAGCCGTTGGTGTAAGAGTCTGAATTTTACTTTTCACAAAATAATATCTATGATGACCAATCAAAGATGGCTTAACTGTAGCTCCAAAAAGAGTCAACTAGGCTACTAATTTCATTTCAGCAAAAAAATACTTAAACTTTTAACAACCCAAGATAACAACATTACTTAAGACAACACTTCAGAAAGGCATGGATAAAAAATAATAAAGGTAATCTGAAGTTCTGGAACTATTTTTACACCAGATAGGTGGACCCCTTGGTTGTTCAGAAACTACCCATCAGTCATCTGAGAACCCTTCCTCCCCTCTCATTTCTTGTTGCAACCATGTTGATCGGTACCCCTGATAATTGGTCCCTCTATCAAAACGCAGACAAGTCCAAGAGTGGAGTTTTCCAACAAAAGTAGGCTAATTTAGTTAACTTCTTAGCAACTAGAACCAAAAATAATTAGGAAGGAAGTTGAAGTTCTTGGACAAAATTAAATTGGGGTCATTAGCCATGATTTTATTTATTCATGATACCCATGCCTACCATAATGACAAGCCATTGAAATTTGATTACATAGTACCTGGAATAAATAATAGCTGTGTAACCAGGCTATTGTTAACATTCTCCTTTTATGTTACTGTTTGGCATTATTTCCTCAGAATTCCAAGGAAGCATATATTTTTGGTAGATCAGAAAAATCATTAAAGAATGAATTAATTTGCTTTCAATGTGTCCCTATTCCTATGGAATCCAAGGTAAAGAACAGATTTGACATTAAGCTGAAAAATAACAAAGACTATCTTCTTAATCTTCTGATGCAGGTTAGAATACCTTCCAGTATCAGCATCCCACACTGTAACTGTATGATCGAAAGACCCCGTGATGATTCTGTTTCCTGAGGTGTTAAAGGACAAAGAGATGATTTCAGCTGAGTGTCCCTAGAAAAAGACCAGATATCATCATGCATACCGGTAGATGAAATGATTTCTACAAATGTATAACGTAATAGTCTAAAAGAAAATGCTAAAAAAGGCAAAGCTCTAGAGGGAGAAGAGAGATCAGTGGCTGGCTGGATAGGGAGAGACTGCAAACAAGCTGAAATACATTTATGGGCTCAGAATTTTAATGTTCGGCTCCATTTAATTTTAATAAAGGACACGTGTAGAGCAGGACACGCACCTTCCAACGCTCTTAGGCATTTATCTGAAAGAAGAGGCAGTGAAGAAGCGTGACCCACAGAAGTGATGAGTACGAAGATCAGGAAAAGTATACTTACATGAATAAAACGAGGCTCTCTGATTTAAGAAAGAAAAACTCTTGGTGTTAGTTAAAAACACTGATTTTCCTCTTTTTTTCTAGTCCATTTTAACTTTTTCTAGGAGAACTTCTAGAAAAAGTTCTCCTAGAAAGTGGATCCTATTTTTAAAATCCATTTATAATCTGAAAGAATAAAATAATGTGATTTCCCATCCAATTGTCCCCACTGATTGCCACAGAGCATCACACTTTTTTGCTTGGTAGTTTTCGCTGAGGCAGGAAGAAGTGGAGGGTAGCAGTCATAGGATGGTTCTGGACGGACATGTGGTGGCGACAGACAGGGGCCCCTGTCGACATACCACCAGCATCCACTCTGCGGGCAGTGCCCTTTGGCCTTGTCACTTCCTGCCACTTGCCCCTTATACTTCAGACTTTGTAATACCAGAGGCTTCTAAGGCTGGAGGACAGAAAAGAACGGAGTTTCTTTAAGAAATCTTCTGGCAGGTTCCGCCATTTCTGCCTCTTCCAAAAGGTACCAGCCTCCATCTCCTTTGCTTTTAGCCAGGTAGGTGACCATAGGTTTTAAGCAATAGTTGGTACGGCTTACAGACTGAAGTTAGTCAAAATAAAAAGCCCATCTGGGCTTCCCCAGCACGTCCATTTAAGTCTTTAGGAATAGTCAGCAAACCAGCTGAAACGCTCTTCTACTACAGTCTGAAAACCAATCACTCAAAAACACCTTCTAACTTAGAGTTCATTTTGTAATAAAAATACAAATAAAAACAAACACAAGGGACTTCCCTGGTGGTGCAGTGGTTAAGAATCCACCTGCCAATGCAGGGCACATGGGTTTGATCCCTGGTCTGGGAAGATCCCACATGCCGCGGAGCTACTAAGCCCACGCGCCACAACTACAGAAGCCCGCATGCCACAACCACTGAAGCCCGCGCACCTAGAGCCCGTGCTCTGCAACAAAAGAAGCCACCGCAATGAGAAGCCCGCGCACTGCAACGAAGAGTAGCCACCGCTCGCCACAACTAGAGAAAGCCCGCGCGCAGCAACGAAGACCCAACGCAGCCAAAAATAAAAATTAATTAATTTATTAAGAAAAAACCACAAGTAAAAGGCTTACCCAAAGGAATAGCTAATGAAAATGTAAAACTCTTGATGTTATTAACATTAGTAACATACTGTGAGAGTGAACACTTCCTCTCCACTCTGAATGTCCCACAGTTTGGCTGTTGTGTCCATACTTCCAGTAGCCACCAATGTGCTTTGAGGATTAAACGATAAACACACCTGAATTACATGAAACGAGAGAGATGTTAGAAAGACAGAGTTTTAAATTGTTAATTCTAATATAGAAAAGCTTGGAGATGTGACTCTCTCAGCAGATTCAGCCTAGATCTTTGTACAGATATGCAGCAAAATACCAGATACGAGTAGCCGTTTAACTGCAGGTAGATCCTGAAGCATTCTCCTCTTAAGAGGCTGCTGTTCTCCCACATCACCCAGCTCAGGCTTGGAGAGGCACTGGCTCCCCTTAGTCACTTCCAGACCATAGAAGAACAAGAACAAAAGCAAAGCCCAGCTCCTTTGAGATTCATGCTATCTGGCTCCCATCTTTTTTTTTTTTTTTTTCGGCCACGCCACGGGGCAAGTGGGACCTTAGTTGCCCAACCAGGGATCACTCCCATGGCAACACCCTTACCTTGATGTCACCTTTTCTACAAGATTCACTACCAATACATCAGTCTCTAGTTACAATTTCCCAATACTTCTACTTTCTCTCTTCCGTACCAAGCCTCCCCTCCAACCTCCCCATAGGATACCTTCCATTTCAGGTACACCCCTCTCTTTTCTCCTGGTCCATTATCCCCCATTCAAATGACACCTGGAAGCATCACTCCTGCCAGCATCCCAAAACTCCAAGTCCCTGTCTTTTCACCTGCACTCTTCATATAACTCCTAAAAACTTGTATCAATCTGGGATTTTATCACTCATTTATTTGTCTGCCCTACCCTCAACCAAGGCAGTTGAAGAAAACAGTATAGCAGACACTAGTGATGTTCATTCATGTCTTCTGTCCTCAGCTGTGGCCTCAGTAGCTTTCCCTATTTTGTCTAACACGCCTCGGATTCAATATATTCTCCCATTCCCCATTTTTGCCTCCACTCCCATCCTCATTCCTCCTCAGCAGATAACTTGGCCTCCTAATACTTCCCTGAAAAAACTTACCTATCAGTTGAGAACTTCCTCCCCTGGCCCTCACTTTCCTTTCCTCCAGTCTCAGATTCAGAGGGATCACTTTGCCATTTTAAGACACTATGTTCCCTGTACACCTAGGAGAGATAAGCCCACCAACTTTTCCTTCCCTCTAGAAGGAGCTAGATCCTTTCCAGTGGCCTATAAGTATGCTTGAGCTCTTCCCACATGAAAACTCATCCTCCCTTGACTCTACATATCCATTTTTTAACTACCTTTATTTCCCTTTACAACCAAATTCCTTGGGAAAATAGTCTACCATCACTCACTGCCCATCTTCCACTCTTCAACTCTACTGGAACCGCTCTAGATCAATGTCCAGTTGAGAGGCTTGGTTGGTCTTGGTAATCTCACTTAACATTCCTGAGGTTCTCGATATTTTCTTCCTTCTTGACTGCTTTGATAGTGCTCTGCTTTTCTTCTCTAACTTCTTGTCTCTTTCATTGTATCTTTTAAAATTTTCTCTTCTCCATCTTCCCAAGATCCCACCAGAAACCTTCTGTGCGGGGAAGGCTGGGAAGCGCTGCCCTGGACGCTCAGAGCCACTTGAGTTCTAAGCACAAACCACGATTACACACCTCCTCTGGGCGTTTGCTGCTGCAGCTCCCTCTGCCTGGAACACACCTGCCACCTCTCTGCAGAGTCTTTCCTGAATACCAGTCCTGGCCACGGAGGCTTGGCCAATCCCTCTGTGCCCTCACTGAGCTCCCTGCCAACTTCTAGCCCACCTACAACACATCTTTAAACTTATCCATGGACACCTCTACTCCCTCTATAAGACTGCAAAATCCCTGGGGGACCAAGAACTACATCTGATTCTGTTTGGTACCCCACACACACAGGCCAGGGCTTTACACAGTCAATACTTAGTAAACATTCATTGGATTGATGTTGTTGACTACGAAAAATACAAAATGCCTTCCTAGGAACTATAAATAAAGAAACCTTTTCAAAATTCCAAGGGAGTATGAAAACATGGCCACACTATGAGAATGAGGATTCTGTCTTTCTTATGACCCTGGACAAATTACTTAAGCTCTCTATGCCTCAGCATCCTTAACTGTAAAATGGGGAAATATCTACCCCTTACAGTTGTTACAAGGGACAACTAAGCTAATATATGTAAAGGGCTTAGGACGGTGCTTCTCAACATGCAACTCAGGCATGTTGAGTGCCACTAAAGGGTCAGTTACAATTTCTAACTGCAGTACCCCCAGTGTTTAGCAAAGTACCTTGAACATAGCGTGAGCTCTTGTTGGATGAACATACAATGGATTTGAAGGATGAATATAAATAAATTTTTATTCCTAAAATAAGCAGACTGTTTATTTTTAAAAGCTATCACTTGTTCCATAGGGTGCCAATTATCTCACTAAGTGTTATAAGATGTAACACAGAATTGGCCAAGGACAAGGGCTTCCCAATAGTGAAAGTCATTTCGAGTATCAAACTATTTATGCAAATTTGAGTTCCAATTATATCCAGAAAACAATCAGCTTAGATATCTTACATGATATAAAAAACTTATTTTAAAAGCTACTTTGATAACTTCGTCAACCCTCATCAAGTCAGTCCTCTAAAGACAAGTCAGTGAAATAGAAAAAGTCAGGTTGGATACTGTGTTCATATACTTATCCCATTACCTGCCTACTTAGTCAAAGCAGGATATGGGTCTTTTACAGCATCGGCAAGATATTAAGACTAGAGTAGTTTATAAATTATATCAATACCACCATACATGATATATAGAAACTGAAAATATCAGATAGGCTTTAAAATTAATTATAAAGGTATAGTCACTACTTTTACAATGGAATTCTAAAAAGAAATAACAATGATGTGATGTGCCAGTGTAAGTTCATCAATTGTAATATACGTACCACCCTGACGGGGATGCTGATAATGGAGCATGCTGTGGAGGGGAAAGGTGAGAAGTCTTTGTACTTTTTACTCAATTTTCCTGTCAACCTAAAGCTGCTCTAAAAAATAAGTTCTACTGAAAAAAGAGGAAAGTAAAACAAAACAAAAAGAATGACCACATAGAAATATAATAAAATAAATGTACTCACTATTTCTGCTGTATGACCCCTAAAGGTATGGTAACAGGTTCCGGTTTCTACACTCCATAGTTTACAAGTCTTATCAAAGGACCCAGTGGCAATTTTGTCACTAAGATTTAAAAAGAATATATATGGAATTTGAAAACAAATTCAACCACAGTATTTGATACACTGAATTAAGAGAAGAGATATTAATACATGGATCTCTATCTACTCAGAAGTTTATTTCACTTTTAAAATAATAACCTATCCAGTAAATCAACTATACTCCAATATAGAATAAAAATTTTTTTAAAATAAAATGAAACAACAAGCAATCTTATATCTATTTCGGTGAACTCTATAACAAAATAGAGTTCTAATTTTTGAATAGTATCAGTTTACAGGTTCAGCCCAGTGCTATAAACATCAGCAGGAACTCGCTGTCAGAGAGCTCCCAAGGGCAGAGAGTCAGCCCTGCAGAAGCTTGAACCCTTACTCACCTCTCTACTAGTGTGTGAACCTGGGAAGGGTATCTGAACTTTATATACGTTATATGAAACCAGCAATACCTATCCCAAAGCTCCTTTAAGCACTGAAGAAGGTATTTAAGAGGTTTTCAAAGCACGTGTCAGGCAGTCAATAACTTTTAGTTCTTTGTCTTCCTCTTTTCCTTCCCCAATAGATAGAGGGAGACATGAATAAAAGAATGAATGGATTAATAAGGAATAAGTGAACAAGTGAATGTCTTTTTACCCATAAGGATTGTTGAATGCTATGGCATAAACCACATTCCTGTGACCCTCCAGGGTGTGAAGTTCCTCTCCAGAGGCAGTGTCCCAGAGTTTGCATGTCCGATCATAGCTTCCTGTGATAAAGCTAACACAAGCAATATAAATACACCACAAGGTGAAACTAGCAATGTATTAATAAAGACCTCATTGTTTTTGCCTGCAAAATTATAACCTCATTTACCTCGCTTTTTACAATGGAAGTTGTGAAGGCAGAACAAACAAATTGGGAGCAATATCTAACCTTTGACCTGGAAACTTTCCAATTTTAACCCAAACCCAAAAAGGAGTTACTAGTTACTAAATAAAATAAAGAGTAATCCTTCCAATAATCATTCTTACAATATAAATAGTTATATCATTAAATAATGTTAATAATCAGTAACATTTTCTGAAACTCTAATATATCTCAACAAATAACATCATTCTTCCTGTTGGTCAGACCATAAAGTCTTAGCATCACCTCTGATGCCTCTCTTTCCCTCACATCCCGCACACAATCTATCAGTAAATTCTATTAGCCCAGTCTCAGAATACATCCCTAGTAGGGTCACTTCTCACCAGCTCCATTGTCTCCATCTCTTGCCCAAACAAATAAAACCACCTTCTAATAGGGCTTGACTCACACATGTCCCTTACAAATCTATTTCCCTCACCAAAAGTGGATTTATTTTGTTTAAACTTCCTCAGGTGGCTTCCCAGTGATCTAGAGGAAAATTCAAACTTTGCTTGTGATCCGCAAGGCCAGCAGTCCTGGCTACACCTGGAACCTCAACTTCTCCCGAAAGCACACCCTGATCAGCCACATTCCCCTTCCCACTGGTCTCTGAAGAATTGTACTGTCTCTTTCATACATGCTAGTTCTTCTACCTGCCTGGTTTACCACCATCATCCCTAGGCCCTGGAACATGACCGACACACTAAGTGTTCAATAAATATTTGTTTAATATTTAACAATCCTTTAACGTGACTATTCTACTATAGGAATCGTTAGTATCAATATATTGACCTCTAATAGCTTAAATTAAGAGTATCTTAGTTATTCCTTAAATACTCCACTAGGAAAAATATTTCCGAAGCACAGAACAAAAAGCACAAAATTGAAAAGCCAGTCTTAATGACAAGTGGTTATGATAAAAGGTGAGACAAATTCTGATCTACACCCAACTAAACAGGAAGGCTGACAAGGCAGTATATCCGTGGTTCTCTTCTAGGCATTTTCCTCCTAGCTTCTTGGGGAATGTAAATTGGTATGGTCATTACGGAACAGAGGATGGTGGTTACCAAAAAAAATTAAAAATAGAACTACCATATGATCCAGCAATCTCATTTCTGGGTATATATCCAAAGGAAATGAAATCAGGATCTCATAGCGATACCTGCACTCCTATGTTCACTGCAGCATTGTTCACTATAGCCGAGATATGGAAATAACCTGAATATCTGTCAAAGGATGAATAGGTGAAGAAAATGTGGTGCATATATACGTTTACAATGAAATATTATTCGGCCATGAGAAAGAAGGACATCCTGCCATTTGCTACTGCATGGATGAACCTGAAGGACATGATGCTAAGTGAAATAAGCCAAACACAGAAGGACAAATACCATATGATCTCACTTATATGTGCAATCTAAACAACAACAAAGTTGAACTCACAGAAGCAGAGAGTAGAACAGTAGTTACCAGGGACTGGGGAGGAGAAATGGGAAGACATTGGTCAAAGGGTACAAAGTTGCAGTTACATAGAATGAATAAGCCTAAAGATCTAACGTACAGACGTGATGACTACAGTTAATAATACTGTATTGAATGCCGGAAATATGCTGAAAGAACAGATGTCAGGTGCCCTCGTCACACACACAAAAGATGGTAACTATGGAGATGAGATATTAATTAACTTGATTGTAGTTATCATTTCACTATGTATATGTATATCAAATCATCCTGTTGTATTCCTTACATGTATACTTTTAAAACTTTTATCCCTTGATTATTAAAACTTAGAAATAAAGAATAGAAATAGACACAGATTTACACATAGAAATAAAGAACCAGAGCACAGAGGATTTTAGGGCAGTGAAACTGCTCTGTGTGATCCCACAACAGTGGATATATGTCATTATACATTTGCCGACCTGCAGAATGTACAAAACCAAGAGTCAACCCTAATGTAAACTATGAACTTTTCGTGATAATGATGTGTCGCTATCAATATCGGCTACAACTATAACAGATGCAGGTCTTGGTGGGGGACGCTGATGGTGAGGGAAGCTGTGTGCAGGGGCACAAGGCAGACGCTTTACAGGAAACCTCTGTACCTTCTGCTCAGTTTTGCTGTGAACCTAAAACTGCTCTAAAAAATAAAGTCTAATAAACTGTTTTAAATAAACAGAGAACCTTACCATGAGCCTGATTTATTAAGTGCAACGTTAGTCAATGGCAGTATGTGTGCTCTGAGAACCTTCAATGAAAGAAAACACCACTTATTTTAAACTTAAACAAAATTTTTCAGTTCATTCATTTTAACTGCAAACCAATGAAGACACTCAAATGTGTCTTAATTATACTTAATAAATGGACAATATCAAATATCTGAACAAATGAGAAAACTACATTGGACCTTCTATTATTAAGACTAATAACACATTTGGTGGTTACAACTAATTACAGAAATATAATAGGATCTGTGTTTTCCATCAATTTACCTTTGGATAGATTATGGCTATAAAATACCAAATAGCACTAATTTATATTTTCTTTCACATATTGCAAATGGTTTTGTATATATGCATAAACAGTGTATATAGGAAATAAATATGTTTCAAATACAGATTTACAATGTATCATTACTTTTGGAATCTTAAAGCTCCTTCAGAGTCAGGATACGTTGTGTTATTTATCTTTCCATCCCTATATTGTCTAGCACATAGTGGACGCTTAATATTTATTGAATGAATATACTTAAATTGGATCGTCTGTTTATGGACAGAGTGATTGGCTAGACCGGGACGGTTCCAGTTATGTCTACTGCCAGAGTGAAACTATTAATAGTGTCCTCTTTCACTATCAAAAATGTTCCCTTTGGAGGATAAATTACAAGGTCATGCGTTATAGAGCTCATATTTGAAGTTAAATAGTGCCACCTGCTGGACAAAGAACTATTACAAGAATAACCATCCTCTAGTGAAGGGAACAGATGAATACAGAAGATTGCCTGAATATTTTGCATCAGACAAAATAAGCTGAGTATTTAATAATAAGTCTACTTAAGTCATAAAAAATAAAATCAGTGTAATATAAAGCAATTCTAGAATAAATCATTAAATTTTGTTAAATAATAAAGAAAAAAATAAAAGCTGTTGTTGAATAAATGACTACATTTGTTTTAATTTAGTCACCAAAATACTACAGGAAAATAAGCATATTTTCATTGAATTAAATTATGCAATCCATGTCAATAAATAATTTTCTAAAATATAGTTTAGTTCACATGGAAGCAGAAAATTTGAAATATTGATACACCATGAAACATGTCTTAATATTACTCTAACTGGAAAAAATTTTAATTATTCAATAACTTAGATTATCCTTTAGATTTATCATTATAAAGAAAGGTTAAAGTTACTAGTACAAATCTTTATTGAACCTGTTAAGAAGTAAATTTTTGAATTTCATTCATTCATTCAACGAACATTTATTAAGACTTAGCAAAAATGTGTGAGGAACTGAGGAAAAGAGAAAACATGATTTGTACTTTACCTCAGATTAATAAAACATCAATTAATTCACTGAAGTTCTACTTAGTATCTTTGAAACAGACATTACCTTAAAAAGATAGAATTTGTGGTTGCTGTACTGTCCGAGTTTATTTTGTAACCTCTGTATTAAAAGTTTGACCTGGTCTGCTCGTGAAGCTGTGATTAGAGGTTCTGCTTTCTGTATCTCTTCTACTAAGGCATTGACATCTGTACTGAAATTCACCAAGAACAAAAAAGTTATTTTTGTCTTTGTCAAAAATTGCATATACATTTATTACATAAAGGATTATACAGCTTTATGAAGCATAAGATTTATAAAATGTCAACAACACCATCATTTTTACCAAGAGATTTCTGGGGGAGAAAAAACCACAGAAATCACTGAAGAGCATCGTGTCACAGATGAAAGCTGCTTGGGTTCTCTCCAATGCCTTTCCATTAACTGAGATTTCTCCTGAGGAAGGTGTACAAAGATTCTCAGTTGCTTACCAAAGAAGGCCAAGTGCATACTGCTTCTGAACAAGAGCTCTTTTTATTTATTTTTTTCCTGTTTCTTTTTTCTTTTAAATGAACATATATTAAATGTGCCCACTCCTACTAAACTTTGCACCTTACATATGTTCTGTCATTTAATCCTGTAACAACCTTCTAATTTAACGCGTTTTCACAACTATTTTAGTGATGAAGAAACTGAGGCTGAGAAAGGTTAGGTTTGCAATATTTTTAGGGAAAGAGAAAGTACCTAACCAAAAACAAACATTCAAAGAATTACTATTATTATTATTATTAGATTTCTTATGGGCTATAACATTACGTCCCTGAAAGAGAACTGGTGTGAAAAGTACAGATTCAAGTTTTCCCCAGTATTCAAATAATCTACAGCAATTATGGTAAATTTTGCTAGTCCAGAATAATATTAATTCAAGACAAATATTAATGTCTGTATACCACAAAACATCCAAAATAGGGTCATTTTGCAAAACATGTCACAAATGCGTATCGAGAAAGGACTGGGGCCCAGCTGCCGTGAAGGAGGTGGTAGTTGGCTGACAGCCTCCAGCTGCAGCTTCTTCAGGATCCACATTAGTGTCTGAGCCCACGGCTTGCTCTTATCCACAGCCCTCGGCCGCTGGCTAGGCAAGGGGGTCGCGCAAGAGCCTGGCCACTTCTGCCCCGTAAGGGGGTCCTCAAACCCGCAAGCTTTGTTCCGAGCTCCCCCACGGGCTGGAGAGACTCTTGTCAAACCTGTCCCAGGTGTCACTTCCCAGTAACCTTGTACCCACCTACTTCTGTTTCAGCATCTGCTTCCCAGAAATGTGAAATCTGATAAGCACCTCCTTCTGTTCACACATAAACATAGGCTGAGCTCCAGTTTTGTGCAAGGCACTGAGCCAGGAGACCATTCATTCAACTTAACATTTATTACCTACCACAGGTTGAGTCCTGGGAGTGTCAGAGGTACGGTCCCAGCTCTCAAGAAACACAGTCTTTCAGAATAAAAGTGAATATTTGGAATGGAAATGAATCAGAGATGTTTCACAATGATGACTTTGAAAAACTCAGTTGTCAAAATAGTTATACTTTCATAAGAATTAAAAAGATAATAATGCCTCTTGGAAAGGTTTCCAACAAATGTTATGAATCAAAACAGATTTCCAAACTAAAAGGTTTATGTTTTTTCTTTTTAAATACGGTTGGTTTGGGAAGAAGAAGAAGAAAGATTGATGATCCTTTTTCTACTTCCTCCTCATTCAGCAAGACATTCAAATAAAATTCAACAAAACAAACAGGAAATAATATACCCCGGAACAACTTAATTAGTATGCATTGTCTGTAGCTTATGCAGTTCATCCACACACCATCCTATGTCAGGGTCTCCCAATCACAATTTTGGATATGAAATACATATTGCATTGTATAGCTAACTTACCTGGTATGGAGATCGAGCAGATCTATGGATTTGGTCTTTAGTTGTCCACTTTCTTCATATTCCAACATAATTCCTAAGAAATAAACAAATATTAAGTTATAAAACACTTATGATCACAGCCTATGCCAAAAGTTAACCTACTTTGACATAATTTTTTCATTTTTGTTTTTCCACTTTTCTACATAAAACATATGCAGTGATGTCTGATTTCAAAACAAGATGGTGTAGACCCACTTTTCCTTGGTCTGTCCTCTAAACACACTTGAAATCATCCAGCAGGCAATGCTAAAATAATTGAAAGTTGGATAGAAAAAGGTGGATGGATAGGGGCCTCAGGATTTGAGGAATGACAACACGGTGAGCTCCCTGGGCTTTCTTTTCATTTCACACGTATCCCAACAGTGGGGACCAAAAGGACTTGCAGCCTGAAACTGTGGGGCCTTTAGGGACTTTCCACCCCCTCACTTGTTCCCGTAAACCAATTCTTCTCCCTATCGTGCGCCACTCCTTCTCCCTATCGAAACCAATTCTTCTCCCTATCGTGCGCCACTCCTTCTCCCTATCGAAACCAATTCTTGGAGTTTTTCAGTTGACGGGGACTTGCCAGACAGCGGGTAATTTTCCAGTTGCCCGTAACAGGTATACGCCCTAACCGCCACAATGAACAGACAACTATAACGGCCAGAAGGTGGGGCAAAAGTTCCTAAGCCAATGAATTCAAAAGTCACCACATTTACCCAATCATTGTGAGAATATACCCGCCCTATGAGTAAATAAACCTATAAAAAGTATGTGATTCCGCTTTTAGGGGTTCCCCATCGGCCTCCTGCGTGAGGTTCAGGGAACCCCGGTGCATCGGCTCCTAATAAACCTCTTGCGTGTTGCAGCGGCTCTCGACTCTTGGCGGTTCTTGGGCGAGTTGGAATCCCTCGTAGACCGTTTGGGTCTAACATTTGGGGGCTCGTCCGGGATCCCCACTCGCCCCCGGGTCACAAGAACATCGGGAGTCGGAGGTATCAGGTAGGCTCGAGCCCAATTGTCTATTTGTTTGTCGTTTGTTTGTTGCTAGCCGCCATTAGGAAAAAGCCGTGCGAACCGGCTTGCTGTGGAATCTGTATTGGACTCCTGGCTAGGCAGACGTGCCGAAAGCTGGTGTCCACGGGCCCCGGGGGACGCCCTGGTGGTCCATCTGGAAGGAGAAACAAATTTTGTCTCCCCTTCATCTGGTTCTGGCAGGTTATATAAGCTGCCATCTGAATTTGAGTTGGTTTCGGGTTTAAGTTCGCGGCGGCTGGTTCTGGCAGGTTATATAAGCTGCCATCTGAATTTGAGTTGGTTTCGGGTTTAAGTTCGCGGCGGCTGGTTCTGGCAGGTTATATAAGCTGCCATCTGAATTTGAGTTGGTTTCGGGTTTAAGTTCGCGGCGGCAATATCAATGTGTGTCTTTTGAAATTTTATTGTTTTTCTGTATTATTATCTTTCTTTTGACAGACGACAATGGGACAAACTATGACGGCTCCTCTTTCTCTTACCCTAAGCCACTGGACCGAAGTTAGGGCTAGGGCCCACAACCTTTCGGTAGAAGTAAGGAAAGGAAAATGGCAAACGCTGTGTACCTCTGAGTGGCCTACATTTCAGACAGGGTGGCCACCCGAAGGATCTTTTTTGTTAGATAAGGTTGGGCTAGTCAAGTCTAGGGTCTTTAACACAGGATCCCACGGACACCCAGACCAGATACCATATATCCTGGTCTGGGAAGATCTAGTTCTCTCCCCGCCTCCGTGGGTCCGGCCCTTTGTTTCCTCAACAGGCACGTCTGCATGCGCTCCAGCACAATCGGAGATATTGGCCCTGAAGAAAACCCCAGACACGGAAAAGTCATCTGCTGCCTCGGACCCGCCAAAGGCGATATATCCTGACCTGCAGTCTGATTTGCTTCTTCTAGATTCCCCACCTCCTTATCCTCCGGCCCTAAATCCCATGTCGCCCCTAGGACCCCCAGCTTCACAACCCTCCGCACCAGTAGGGCCACCTGTTATGGCGGAAAGGGGGGGTCCCTCGGCGGGCACCAGAAGCCGGAGGGCTGTTTCCCCGGATTCTACTGCTTTACCCCTTAGAGAATATGGCCCCCCCGATAACCACGGGAATAGGCCCCTTCAATACTGGCCCTTTTCCTCTGCAGATCTTTATAATTGGAAGATGCATAACCCTACTTTCTCTGAAAACCCACAGGCTCTTACTGCTCTAATAGAGTCTCTTGTCTTCTCCCACCAACCCACCTGGGATGATTGTCAACAGCTCCTCCAGACTCTCCTCACAACTGAGGAGAGGCAACGGGTTCTCCTGGAGGCTAAAAAAATGTGTTAGGCGCCAATGGACAACCTACCCAGTTGCCTAACGAGATTGATGCCGGGTTTCCACTCGTCAGGCCGAATTGGGACTTTAATACCCCGGAAGGTAAGGAGCACCTGAAAATGTATCGCCAGGCTCTGGTGGCGGGTCTCCATGGAGCGGCCAGGCGCCCCACGAATTTGGCTAAGGTAAGAGAGATAACTCAGGGGCCCCAGGAATCGCCAACCGTGTTCCTAGAACGCTTAATGGAGGCTTTTAGACGATTCACTCCTTACGATCCAACCTCTGAGGAACATAAGGCCACCATAGCAATGGCCTTTATTGACCAGGCGGCCCCTGATATTAGAAAGAAGTTACAAAGGCTGGATGGCCTACAAGGTTTCTCCCTTCAGGACTTAGTAAAAGAGGCAGATAAGGTATATAATAAGAGGGAGACAGAAGAAGAAAGGGAAGAAAGAAAGCAGAAGGAACAAGAGGCTCGTGAGGTAAGACGAGTTAAGAGGCAAGAAAGACATTTGAGTAAGATACTGGCCACTGTAGTCAGAGGAGGAAACAGTAGAGACAGAAATAGACAGGAAGGGCGAACAACGGATAGAAGGCGGCCATTAGACAAGGACCAATGTGCCTACTGTAAAGAAAAAGGTCATTGGGCAAGAGAATGCCCTAAAAAAAGGAACGGGGGAAGGATCACTAAGCCTTTTCATCTGTACGTGGCCGAGAATAAAGGTATCGCAAAGGGAGTACTAACTCAGAAACTGGGCCCCTGGAATCGCCCGGTTGCGTACCTATCAAAGAAATTGGATCCTGTGGCAGCAGGATGGCCCGCCTGTTTAAAAATAATCGCCGCGGTGGCCGCTTTGGTCAAAGATGCTGACAAACTGACTTTGGGGCAGAACCTAACGATAACAGCCCCCATGCATTAGAAAGTGTAATTCGCCAGCCACCCGACAGATGGCTAACAAATGCCAGGATGACTCATTACCAAGCCCTGCTGTTAAACTCAGATCGTATTAAGTTTACCTCAGCCACAGGACTCAACCCGGCCACCTTGCTACCCGACCCTGACCTGGAAAGCACTACCGTCATCCATGATTGTCAGGAAGTACTGGCTGCAGCACACGGTAGCAGACCAGACTTGATGGATCAGCCCCTCCCCAACGCCGACGTTACCTGGTTTACTGACGGAAGCAGTTTCCTAGAGGAAGGTAAGCGTCGGGCGGGAGCTGCCGTGGTAGACGGGAAAGAGGTCATCTGGGCAGCCGCATTACCGCAAGGGACATCGGCCCAACGGGCTGAACTAATCGCCATGACTAGAGCATTGGAACTAGCAGAAAACAAAAAGGTAAACATCTATACGGACAGTAGATACGCATTTGCTACCGCCCAGGTCCATGGGGCCATTTACCAACAAAGAGGGTTGCTCACCTCGGCGGGAAAAGAAATTAAAAACAAAGAAGAAATAGTGGCACTGCTAGCTGCCCTCATGCTCCCCACTAAAGTCAGCATCATTCATTGCCCCGGACACCAGAAGGACAATACCCCGGTGACAAGAGGCAACAACATGGCAGATAGGGTGGCACGAGAAGTGGCTCTATGGGAAATCATACTAGAACTATCAGATGAGAGTCCTGGGAAACCAAATGATAGGGGAACAAGTACCCCAGCCATAACTAAAGGAACATTATCTCCTCAACAAGCAAAATCCATGCTACAACAGATTCACAGATGGACACACTTGGGAACCAAAAAGATGGTGTCCCTACTACACAAGACAGGTTATGATACCCCTGGACTAACTAAATTAGCTGAGCAGATTGCACGAGAGTGCATTCCATGCCAACAGGTAAACTCCCATAAAGGAAAACTTGAGGTCGGAAAAAGGCTCAGAGGAGACCGCCCAGGAGCCTATTGGGAGGTCGACTTCACTGAAATACGCCCTGGAAGGTACGGTAACAGGTATCTTCTAGTTTTTATAGATACCTTCTCAGGATGGGTAGAAGCTTTCCCGACGAAGAAGGAGACAGCTACTGTGGTGGCCAAAAAGATCTTAAAAGAAATTTTCCCCTGGTTCGGGGCACCAAAGGTAATAGGATCAGATAATGGTCCCGCCTTCGTCGCCCAGGTAAGTCAGGGTGTGGCCAAATACCTGGGGACTGATTGGAAATTACATTGTGCCTATAGACCCCAGAGTTCAGGACAGGTAGAGAGAATGAATAGAACTCTAAAAGAGACCCTAACTAAATTGTCCATAGAGACTGGCGGTACAGATTGGACGGTGCTCCTTCCCTTAGCCCTGTTCCGGGCTAGAAATACCACCTCCCGCTATTATCTTACTCCATTTAAAATACTATACGGGGCCCCACCTCCTCTTTTTACGCTAAGGGAAAAATTAAGTCCTGACTGCCAGAATAACACTGACTTATATGCTAGGCTGTTGGGACTCCAGTTGGTCCAAAAGGAGGTGTGGTCCCAGCTGGCAGAGGCTTACCGACCAGGAACACCAGCAGAGGCTCATCCCTTCCAAGTCGGAGATTCCGTGTACGTCCGTCGGCACCGAACCCAGACTCTAGAGCCTCGGTGGAAAGGACCATACATCGTCCTGCTCACCACCCCCACGGCTATAAAGGTAGACGGCATCGCTGCGTGGATCCACGCTTCACACGTGAAGGCCACACCAGCATCTGCAACATCGGAATGGCGAGCCCAAAAGACCAGCAACCCGCTCAAGCTCAAGCTTCTGCGATCATCAGACTTATAACTTTAACTTTGTTACCCCTACTGACTGTGAGTAATTTTAGTCCTCACCTGCCCCAGCGTTTAACCTGGCAGGTGATTTCCCAAACTGGAGATGTAATATGGTCTGTTAGCAATATCGCTCCCCCATGGACCTGGTGGCCAAACCTTTTTCCTGATGTTTGTAAACTGGCCATAGGGGCTCCCGGTTGGGATTTAAAAGACTATTATGATCAACATAATGTTCCAAAATTTTTATCAACTAGAGCTGATTCCTCCGGAAAGGGTTGCAAAAACGGGATTCGGAGGACTGGGCTCAGAGCTCCTGCTTTCTACATATGCCCCGGGTTCCATCGCCACAGGTCCCTTAATTATAAATGTGGAGGAACTGAAAACTTTTATTGCAATAGCTGGGGATATAAAACCACAGGAGACACCTATTGGAAGCCCACCTCTGGTTGGGACTTTATTAAGGTGACAGCCAATTGTACACACCCAACCAACCCCTTAACTTATAGGCCTGAATGTACTAAATGGTGCCATCCCCTTAAGATCTCTTTTAGTGAACCAGGAAAAAAAGATAAAAAACTGGATAAATGGCCATTCATGGGGAATCAGGTTTTATAAAAAAAGATATAATGATGGATTACTAATGACCATCAAACTAAAAATTGAAACCCCTACTCCAGTTCCTATAAGCCCCAACCCTGAGATAGGGCACTCTTCGCTACCTTTGGCCCCTCCCACAGCGTTACCAGAGATAAAAAACCAAACTTCTGAGCCAAAAAGAATGACAATCAAGCCCAAGACCCCCCTGGGACCGAATGCTCTCATTGGTCCAGGCGGCTTTTGAGGTTTTAAATGCCACAAACCCGGAGGCTACCAAATCCTGTTGGCTTTACTATGCTGCTCCTCCCCCTTATTATGATGCTATAGGATATAATTCTAATTATAATAATGTTAACACTCCAGATCAATGTCGATGGAAACAAGAAAAAAATAGTAAATTGACCCTGGCCTCAGTATTAGGAAACGGTACATGTGTAGGAACGCCCCCCTCGTCCCACCGACATCTTTGTGCCAATTTAAGCCTCCCACAGGGCTCAGGGTATCTCCTCCCTCCTCCGGATGGATGGTGGGCATATAACACAGGATTGACCCCCTGCATTTCTTTAGAGGTCCTTAAAGCTTCAACCGATTTTTGTGTGTTAGTTCAGCTGGTCCCCAGACTCATTTATAAAGTTCCATAACTCAGTTAAAAGAATCTCTCACCTCGCTTTCAGAAGTAGTAATGCAAAACAGGAGGGGATTAGATCTGCTGTTCCTTAAGGAGGGCGGACTATGTGCTGCACTAAAAGAAGAATGCTGTTTTTATATTGATCATTCTGGGGCTATTACCAAAACTCGCAAAAAGAAACTGAAATTCCATGATTGAAATTAGTTACAAAAAAAAAGGGGGGGAATGTGGGGCCTTTAGGGACTTTCCACCCCCTCACTTGTTCCCGTAAACCAATTCTTCTCCCTATCGTGCGCCACTCCTTCTCCCTATCGAAACCAATTCTTCTCCCTATCGTGCGCCACTCCTTCTCCCTATCGAAACCAATTCTTGGAGTTTTTCAGTTGACGGGGACTTGCCAGACAGCGGGTAATTTTCCAGTTGCCCGTAACAGGTATACGCCCTAACCGCCACAATGAACAGACAACTATAACGGCCAGAAGGTGGGGCAAAAGTTCCTAAGCCAATGAATTCAAAAGTCACCACATTTACCCAATCATTGTGAGAATATACCCGCCCTATGAGTAAATAAACCTATAAAAAGTATGTGATTCCGCTTTTAGGGGTTCCCCATCGGCCTCCTGCGTGAGGTTCAGGGAACCCCGGTGCATCGGCTCCTAATAAACCTCTTGCGTGTTGCAGCGGCTCTCGACTCTTGGCGGTTCTTGGGCGAGTTGGAATCTCTCGCAGACCGCTTGGGTCTAACAAAACCACCGAAAGGCACAGATATCAAAACATCAAAAAACAACAAAAAAGCTTGCTTTCTGTGGCCAATGGACAAGGAAAAGAGAAGTCAGACGAAGTACTGATGAGGAACCCTGAACTGCTCCACCACGGGGGCCCCTGCAGGCAGTCCCACCCACCAGTGGAAGCCCTGGGCTGTCCCAGTCCCCACTGCAAAGCTGGGTCCCAGTGCAGTCTCATCTGCCTGCAACAGCTGGAGCAGCAAAGCCGCAGACCTTCACCATCCCTGCTCCTTAGCTGTCGTCTGAGGGGGCCATCTAATCTGCCTACAGCAGCATCAGCGAAGTCCCAGGACCTCCCAGACCCCATTCCACAGCAAAGCACCAAAGCAGCGTCTCCCTGCCTTTCAACCAGTGGCACAACCAGGCCCAGGGGCTTGTCCTCCACCCCCAGAAGGTCACACAGTGAGAACAAGCACACTGGGGACATACCTTCTGCCCCTGCAGGTGGCACCAGAGAAGACTGAGCAGGAGTCTTGCTAAGACAAAGCAAAGCAGGAGTCTTACACCAGAAAAACAAATTAGACCAGAATAACAAGGCAAAGGCTCAGAAAACTAAAGTATCACTGAAATTAGAGCCCACAGAAGCAGACCAGAACCTATGTGCTAAACCTAAACATGGTGACAGCATGCCAAAATAGATGTAGGTGGGACCAAGAGTCTCCAGGATACAATAAATAGTCACTCAGGGCTTCCCTGGTGGCGCAGTGGTTGAGAGTCCGCCTGCCGATGCAGGGGACGCGGGTTCGTGCCCCGGACCGGGAAGATCCCACATGCCGCGGAGCGGCTGGGCCCGTGAGCCATGGCCGCTGGGCCTGCGCGTCCGGAGCCTGTGCTCCGCAATGGGAGAGGCCACGGCGGTGAGAGGCCCGCGTACCGCAAAGTCCCATGACAAGGAGCACACAGTGTGTACAGAGTAGGCCTTCAGAAAATGTGCTGACTGATATGTACAGTCTGGAATTCAGTCACTAAGGTCATATGCTTACTAAGTATGCAGTTTTCTTTTCATACTCAACACACCTTGACTTAGTCATTGTGGTGCGTTTAAAATAAAAATCAATGTGGTCCTTGTCGGTGTCTTCCCTTCCAGCAACCAATATTCCACCACATCACTAATCACCTCCTATCCCTCCCCGTTCACTTCATTCCTAAGTAACCAGAAAGCATTATGACTCAGCAATTTTAAAGTTTAAAGACTCCCTGAGGGCTTCCCTGGTGGCGCAGTGGTTGAGAGTCCGCCTGCCAAGGCAGGGGACGCGGGTTCGTGCCCCCGTCCGGGAGGAACCCACCTGCCGCGGAGCGGCTGGGCCTCTGAGCCGCGGAGCGGCTGGGCCCTTGAACGATGGCCGCTGGACCTGCGCGTCCGGAGCCTGTGTTCCTCAATGGGAGAGGCCACGGCGGTGAGAGGCCCTTGCACCAAAAAAAAAAAAAAAAATCAATGTGGTCCTTGTCGGTGTCTTCCCTTCCAGCAACCAATATTCCACCACATCACTAATCACCTCCTATCCCTCCCCGTTCACTTCATTCCTAAGTAACCAGAAAGCATTGTGACTCAGCAATTTTAAAGTTTAAAGACTCCCTGAGGGCTTCCCTGGTGGTGCAGTGGTTGAGAGTCCGCCTGCCAAGGCAGGGGACGCGGGTTCGTGCCCCCGTCCGGGAGGAACCCACCTGCCGCGGAGCAGCTGGGCCCGTGAGCCATGGCCGCTGGGCCTGCGCGTCCGGAGCCTGTGCTCCGCAACGGGAGAGGCCACGCCGGTGAGAGGCCCGCGTACCGCAAAAAAACAAAACAAACAAAAAAACCTGAAAGAGTCTTTTTAAAACTTATGAGGAACAGAGTCCAGCATCCGAAGCAGTGAGGGGCCCACGTTAGGAAGCACCAGGCTTGCCGTCCCACAGGGATCACTCGTGCTGGACCCCACCTCTCGGGTTCCCGCACCCTCCTCTGCCCCAGACCCTCCTAGTGCAGGTTCTCACATGAGGGCAGAGCGGGGCCCGGCCTGTACCTGGCGGGTAATACCGGAGCAGGAGGCTCTTGAGCTTCATTCTCTCGCAGGGGAACCACCAGCCGACCGACTTGGTCGTCATGGAAACGGCCAAACAGCGGACGGCGCCGGCGCGCATGCGCGCGCGCCGCAAAAAGCTCCCGGGACTCGGGGCCTAGAGCCCAAGGACTTGGGGTGCGCCTTGCAGCTCACGCGTCCCGGGGCTGGCCGGGGTGAGGGGGTCCGGGATATGCTCGGGGGCAGAGCGCGCCCTGCCCTCCCCCCCCACCCACATCTGCCTCGGGGTTCCCGAGGGCGGGCGCCGGGTTCCGGGAGCCGCTCAAGGAGTGCGCTCCTGCCCGCGCCGCGGCCACCGGAATCTACACCCTTTGGTGTCTGGGGTGGGTGGGACGAGGGCCACTCGTGTCTTCAGTAAGGGAGACCTCACAAGGGGCGAGGCGCGGCCGAGGACCAAGGGCCTCAGCTACAGACTGGGCCACACGCACTTTAACCCATTGGGTTTCCAATACTGAAGGGTGGGAGAAATATCCCACGCTCGGTTACTGTTCTCGGCCCCTCATGCCCTGTCCCTGTACCCACAAAAGAAAAATGACCTCGACGTAATCGCCTACATTTCCAGTGCCATGCACTGCGCCAAGGGCTCTATCCACTATACTCACAGTCCGAACAAAGGTATGAGTTATGCACCATTTATTTCCACCCCATCTCAAGGATGAGACAACTGAGCATTAGAGAAAGTGCAGAACCACCCAAGGTCACAGAGAAGCAGGTGGGAAGGCAGACGTGTCAGAAGCCTATACCTGGAAGCCTCCACCTATGGAGGCTCCACCTGTGCTCCTAACCCTGGGTTTAAGGCCTTGGAGGCCTTTTGACTTGTTCTGTTTCTTGCCAGCATGGGTTCTTTGCCTGCCATGTTGAGTTTCCATCAGGAAGACTGTGGACGGGAAGAGTCAGCTAGCCAGATTGTCAATTTCCTCTCAGGAATTTGGCCTAAATCCCTAAATTAGAATTTCCCAAGCTTAAGCAATTCCTGAGGTACCTTCATAGCCTTGGGCCACAGCGCCTTATCAGCTGCATACCTAAGGGTTTTCTTTAAGTTCTTACAATTTCTCTGAACTCGCTCACTTGTTCTACTTCACATTTTTTAACGTAATTTAAAAGAAATCTGTTGTCAATACTGTGAATTAAAATTTTGTATAATTCTCAATGAGGAGCAGCAGGTAACTATAAAAATAAATTCAATTTTAAAAATACTATTGAATCACACCGGTCAGAATAGCCATCATCAAAAAATCTAGGGCTTCCCTGGTGGCACAGTGGTTGGGAGTCCGCCTGCCGATGCAGGGGACACGGGTTCGTGACCCGGTCTGGGAAGATCCCACATGCCCGGATTGGCTGGGCCCGTGAGCCATGGCCGCTGAGCCTGCGCGTCCGAAGCCTGTGCTCTGCAACGGGAGAGGCCACAACAGTGAGAGGCCCGCATACCGCAAAAAAAAAAAAAAAAAAAAAAAAAAATCTAGAAACAATAAATGCTGGAGAGGGGGTGGAGAAAAGGGAACACTCTTGCACTGCTGGTGGGAATGTAAATTGATACAGCCACTACGGAGAACAGTATGGAGGTTCCTTAAAAAACTAAAAATAGAACTACCATACGACCCAGCAATCCCACTACTGGGCATATACCCTGAGAAAACCATAATTCAAAGAGTCATGTACCACAATGTTCATTGCAGCTCTATTTACAATAGCCAGGACATGGAAGCAACCTAAGTGTCCATCAACAGATGAATGGATAAAGAAGATGTGGCACATATATACAATGGAATATAACTCAGCCATAAAAAGAAATGAAGTTGAGTTATTTGTAGTGAGGTGGATGGACCTAGAGTCTGTCATACAGAGTGAAGTAAGTCAGAAACAGAAAAACAAACACTGTATGCTAGCACATATATGGAATCTAAGAAAAAAAAAAAGGTCACGAAGAACCTAGGGGTAAGACGAGAATAAAGACACAGACCTACCAGAGAATGGACTTGAGGATATGGAGAGGGGGAAGGGTAAGCTGTGACAAAGTGAGAGAGTGGCATGGACATATATACACTACCAGACGTAAAACAGATAGCTAGTGGGAAGCAGCCGCATAGCACAGGGAGATCAGCTCTGTGCTCTGTGACCACCTAGAGGGGTGGGATAGGGAGGGTGGGAGGGAGGGAGACGCAAGAGGGAAGAGATATGGGAACATATGTATATGTATAACTGATTAACTTTGTTACAAAGCAGAAACTAACACACCATTGTAAAGCAATTATACTCCAATAAAGATGTTAAAAAAATACTATTGAAATACTTTATGTTATTGCCTGCCAGACTGCAAAAAAAAGGCCTTTCCTTTCTTTCTTTTTTTAAAGGGAAAAATTAGCAACTATTTGAAATTTTCAAGACAAGCTAGCACACAACTGAACCTTTTTACTTCATATACTCGGAATGTTGGAGAGAGATTGAAATAAGAAAGCCTCTGCTGCTAAGTGATACAATTAAACCTAATACAAATGGACAGCACATAAAAATCACCTCATCCCACCAGCAGTGAGCATCCCACACTTGGGAAGCGGGGAACCAGATGAAATCTAAGACACCTTCTAGCTCAAACTTTCCCCTCGTGATTAAAACTCTGGAAAGGGTTTAAGTAGGCAGAGGCAAAGAGCTCATCTGTAGAAATGAGGGGTTCTCCAGTAGATTTCGTTCACCCATGTTATTGCTTATGCTTGTGCCATTTAAAATGAGGCCTTTGGAAAAATAATAACTTTGCTGTAGAGAAATCTGGTAGACACCATTTAACCACTGGATCAAAGCTAACGTCACCAATATTGGGACAAACTGACATCTGTATCTCCATTACAATGCACTGCAAAGGACAGAGCAATTCTCTGGAATTTCTGCCCACGATGCATTGCCTGCCTCTAATCATGAGGAAACATCAGAACAACCAAAAACTGAAGAAATTGTACAAAATAACTGTCAAGGTCAAGAAAGAAAAAGGTAGACTGAAAAACGACTCCAGATTCATGCACACTAAAGAAGTTGAACAATTAAATGCACTGAGCGACCCTGGATCCTAGAACAGAAAAAAAATAGTTTTAAAGGACATGATTGGGACCACTGGATGAAATCTGAATAGGGATTGAGGTTTAGAGTATATTTTATTAATATTATATCAATATTATTTCCTAATTTGATCATTGTACTGTGGTTATGTAAGAGAATGTCCTTGTTCTTAGGAAAAACCCACTGACTTATTTAGGGGTAAAGGGGTATGATACCCGCAATCAACTCTCAAATGGTTTTGAAAACTTATGTGTAAGTATAGACGTGTGTTGATAGAGCCAATGAGCAAAATGTTGAATCTAGGCGAAGGGTTCCTTTTGGGGTATTCCTTGAGTACTCTTGTAACTTCTCCATAAATCTGAAATTATTGCAAAATAAAAAGAGGCCTCTGTTTCCCACAGGCCAAGCCAGCTTCAGAACATTCTGGGATATCAGTGGCAATCACAGAACTATTTGGCTCCACTTTTGTTCTGTTAAGAGAGTCCAAGTTCAAGTACACTCCCTGTTTCACCCCTAATTCCACCTCCATCTTCCTCTAGTTATAGGAGCCAAAGCCTCCATCATTGTTGCCTACCCTTCACCACTCCCTCCATTTCCACGAGTTCCTGTCCTCCCTAAGTGGCTCTTTTCTTCCTGTTCCAGGTGAAAGATTTTCCCTACTTCCTCGAACCAAACTTTTAAGTGTTGTCCTTTGCTTTTTTAAAAAAAATCCCAGCTCTGTAGCTTTTGACATCTCTCCCTTTGCTCAAGGAGCATAAGCAAAGTTCTCCCACGTAAGAGGTTAGAGAACCTCCTAATCATCCCCCATCCCATGATATCCAGAGCTCAGAGCACAGTTCCTTGGAAATGAGGTCAGTTCTTCCCATAGCCCATGCCCACCGCAGCCTTCACCTCCATCTTTGCTTGAGTTTCATTTATCTGGATGTCCAAGCACCCTGACTGTCCATTCAGTTTCCAAAGTTCTTCTCACAGTTTCTCCCAAGGACCTCTCTGCTAATAGGACTCCTAGTATTCTGACTTAACAGCCCAGAATCCTGGTACCGAATATGTCCCCGTCCCCCTTTCTAGGAAGGCAGTAGGGTTATATGCAAATGAGGTGGTGATCCAAAGAGAAGTCATCAAAGTCCTGAGTGCAGGCAGATTTCTCTTTTGGCCTTGGCAGAAGAAGGGGTTAAAGCTGTGCTTAATTGACTCACCATCTACTCCTTCCTGGAAGCTCCTGCATGAATCTCTCAGCCTGAGGAAATAACTGTTGCACTTTAAATCACCCCCAGGGAAGGGCCATTAGTCTCAAATGATGTACAAAATTTTGCAAAAACAAAACTCCTACATTATCCTGGTGATGGGAGCATATCCTGGTGTGTAGAGCACTTGGTAGGACTTTCTCACAGGGCTTTTAGAGGCCTCCCTAAAAGTTGTAAAATACTTTTAATCAATTCATGGCATCCTGTGTTGATCTGAACGTTGACTCGCTAGATCAACAACTGCAATTCACATGGATTTGTACGTATGAATGTAATATTGACCCTGGGTTTCTTCCCACTGACACCTGCCTTGACCAATCAGAAACTGAAAAGTTAGCATTAATGTTATTCACCCAAATCACTTCAGTCCAATGCATGGAAGCCATGCTGAGCTTCGGTTCTCACAGTGTGTCCCCAGACCAGCAGCAGTAGCATTACCTGGGAACTCGCTAGAAATGCAAATTCCTGCCCTACCTCACACCACCTACAGAATCAGAAGTGCTGGTAGTGAGGCTCAGCAATTCGTGTTTGGATAAGTTTTCCTGGCGACGCTGATGAACGATGAAGTTTGAAAGCCACTGCACTAATGTAATAGGTCCCATTGGCTTGGCCAGGCCTGAATGACATTGGATACCCTCTCCCTGCAATTAGGCCCTTTGTGTTTTCTGAACAGTCTTCCCTGATTGTCAGGACAGTAAACCGGTTGCTCAGATGATGTGAATAAGACCCAGAAACAACATGGGAAGAGACTGGGATTCTTTGCATACTTGTGTTTCAGGTGCTCCAGTGCACTGAGAGAGACCAATGGACATCAGACTAAGGTGGGAGAAGAAGGCTCCTGGGAGGGAAGATGGGGAGAGAAGAGGATCCCTACACATGGGAGAGGGAGAGAAACAGGGGGAGAAGGATGACGGGAGGGAGGCGGGAGGCGGTCTGGGGGATCCAGATTCAGCACTGACAAAGGACGGGTGGTGCAGGAGGGGTTCCAGTTACCTGCCCCAGCAAGCCCCCAAGCAAGGAGCTGCACCAGGGCAGAGACACACCCCTTTTTATTTTCTTCCCATCCTGCCTCCATCCCACTGAAGGGCTCACAAAGTCTATGACCTTACCTGGGACCAGAAAACTGGTGGGCCAAGGTCTACTGACTGAATCATTCAATCAGTATGTGTTGAGGACCTATGAGTCCCAGGCATGTTCCAAGTACAAGGGATCTAATTCTGAAAAAATATTTCAGGGGACTCGTTCATAGAAAGGATCAGACTTCAGGTGGGTTTGAAACTATTGCGTTTTTGGAGAGGGGGCACGTCTCTAGGTGAGACCACATTTACATTCACAGAAAGGCTACTAGTGAGACATGCAGATCGCACCAGCAGGGCTGACTGACATAGATTTGCCACTTGTAATTCCTTGGAGCAGACTGCCTGACTGGAAGCCTGGCTCTGCCATCTACCAGCCGTGTGCTCTTGGGCAAGGTCTGTAAACTCTATGGGTCCAGTTTCATCACCGGAAAGATAGGAATGATAGCAGTATCGAATAATAGAGCTGTTCTCGCTGAGTCTGGCTCAGTCAAAAACACTCCTTAAGTATCAAGGATGGTAATGCTAACAATAAGCATTTATTATCCTATGATGTTTCAAACTGGGGAAAGGGTGTGTCCATAATGTTCTTATTGAACCTGATCATTTGGGTCGACAATTATTCTGATAATCGCTTACGTTCATCTTGGAGTCCTTTGTATGACAGTTAACAACAGGTGTAACTTACGACTTATGTTAATTAGTATTAGTATAGTTGGTATAAATATTAAAACTAGCTTACGTTTCTTAAGACGTAACTACTTTCTCTGTAGACCCAAATAGATTTGTCTTCTTAAAGAAATGGCTGGTGGGGATTCAATAGAAGCATGGAGAGGGTTCTATACCTTAACAAGTCTGGAGATAGTCCAGGCTTGGACTGAACAGAACAATGAACAACAGATGTTAAAGGACCTGAGAATGTCCGGAACATGAACACGGAGACCTGGGGTGGGCATGATGCTACCTTCCATGTCTGACACATAGTAGGTCCTCCATTAATGCTTGATGCTCAAGAATCTGGAGGATGCATTTGGAAGAGGAAGGAGTTGATTAAGTGCACGTGGAGGGCGGGGCTAAAAGAGCCGGCTGCGCAAAGGTGGATTTCAGCTCAATATGAAGAATTTTGTGCCAGTGGGTCCAGTAATGTGTCCAAAAGTACTGAGAATTTCCCAGCACGGGAAGTGTTCTAGCTGAGGCAGTTTGTCCAGCTGCCAGAATTATTGTAGAACACAGTGCTAAATTAGCTGAGGGACAGGGCTAGATAAGAGAGGTCTGATTTCCCTTAGGATGCTACGATTCCATGATTTTGTGCTGTCTGTGTTTTTAGAAGAGAATAAATGTGGAAAGGTGAACAACAGTGGATTGCTAGTTGGAAGATAGAAGTTCCAACCCTGGCCTTCACATCAATGACCTACCTTTAAGAAAGTCACCTGTCCTTCCAACCCTTGGTTACTCATTTGTAAATCACTCTCTTTCATTCCATGCAGCTTCAGCATACCACGACTAGCTTATTCATGCTCTGAGCTTTTACTCTTGTCATTTTTTCCACCTGATAAGCCTCCCACTTCATCTGTTCTGAAATCTTACCAGGCTAGAATCACCTTCTCCACAGGCTCAATTCAATTCAATACAATGGTGTGTGGTAAGGAAAGGTTTCACAACACAGACTGAATTATTCCTACCAGGCAATTCCTGCCTTAAGCCCCCATTCAGAAGGCTGCATCTGGACACTCTCAGGTAAATTCATGTGACCCCAGTGATTCCTCAATCATTTCATGTTTAAAACAATGTTGCCTTCGGAGCTCTTGTTTTTTCTTCCTCCAATGGAGTTTATTCTAAACTAGTGAGGGGTCTTACACAATAGCCACATTTTATGGATAGATGGAGAAAAGGCCTGAAATTCTCAGTCTTGGTTATCCCTGGTCCTGGGCTCCTAGTTTCATTTATAACCCTCCCCCAGCTTGTCAGTGTGCCCCCTGCCACCTTGATGAAGCCAATTGCCGAGATGTAGCTATGTCCTGCTTTGGGCCCCAGCTGGACCGCCCACTGCATATCACCTTTGTATTTCCTCCTCTAGGCCAGGGGACCTAGAAGTCTCTCTAGCTCTTTGTTAACTTCCACGCATCACTAAGGGGTCCTGCAAACTTTCAGTTATCTAAAATCACCAGATTGACCAGGAGAAGCTAGGAGGCTCTCTCCAGTCTGCATCGAGAGGCCATTTCTACCCAATTTCCACCCATTTCTGTGATTCGTGAAAGCTCCTTGCTTGTAGGATTCCAGTGTCATTTCAGGGAAGCTTGGTATTATTCTTCTTGGCTACCGAAACTCCAAAGACGCTCCTCTCTCACCCCGCCGCCGCCGCCCCCCCCCCCCCCCCCGCCACCTCTCACCATAAGGAACTCTCTCCATTCTTCCTCTCTTTACCCAGATGAAAGGGTCGTTTTCTAAATATGCTGGTGAGAGTGGTGCTGGGCGTTAGGGGGTGGGACTGGTTTACAGTCAGTTTGCTGATGCCCTCTGCCCGCCTGAGAAAAAGGCCTCTGTTAGTCTTGTGACAAGCAGGTAAACACATCCAGCAGAGCTTTATTTAGTGCCAGCACCAGCAAAAGCCATGCCTTTGGACAAATTATAACAAGGTGTCACCTCTGGCTTGGAGGTTTATAAAGGTATCTCTTCACCGGTCCTGGGCCTCTAAGGCCAGGCTTAAAGGGGCACTCCCACAGCTGGCAGACCCAAGATGAGCATGGACCAGGTTTCCTCCCAACTCATGGTCCCTGGCAGGGCTTAGTGGGCTGTCCAGACTGCCTGCAGTCCTCCACTCATGCCCAGGGGATTGTTGGTCCTTACAGCCGAGCTCACACAAAAGCCTTGACCCCTCTAAACCTCCCTATGTAGCGCGTTCTCTACTGTAGTGCATTTGCTTGCAAGCTCCTTTTCAATGCAGAAGAAAGTGGGGCAAGATAGCATGCCACATGGTTCGGTTAGACTTGCCAAGAGTCACACTTTCGTTGAACATAGTTGGTGACACTGTTCTCTTCAGGGAGACTTCGTGGCCTAGAAAGGATGCAAATAGGAGTCAGAGGATTTTGAAGACTGAATGGCGGTTCTGCCACTTATTAGCTGAGTAGCTTTTCAAACCCCAGTTTTTTCACTTACAGTGGGGATGGTAATAATATCCGCCTCACGGGATTCTTGCAGAGATTCAATGATGTAAACATATGAAGTGCACTGTGTACCTCTTTAAATTGGTAGGCACCTAAATTTTTTTAAACTTTATGCTGCAGCTATCTGCCTCTATAACTGAATTATCTAACTCTGGAATACTTACATGCGTGATATATCTAACCATCTGTTCAAAATAAAATATCACTTTGAGGGATTTTTTACAATCCTGTTATGGTTATTTAGCGGCTAAGCAACCCGTTGGCAGCAGGGGGCAGCAGTGTACATATGTTATAGATGAGCAGTTTCGCTTGTTTCCTTTCAAAGTTCAGAGCCAGGGTCCAACCAGAGGGTAAGGTGTGTGCCGAGAACACACCTTTCTCCTGTCTTCACGAAACCTGTCTTGAGAGTCATTCCCTGGATATACCAAAACAGTTCAGAAGACAGATTCTTATTTCTTTTATCTTTTTACAATTTTGTATTTATTTGTTGAGGTTTTGTAATTTGAAAGTGTTCTTTTTGTTTTGAGAGCATATTCAAGATTGGTGAGGTAGATTTTTTTGTTGTTGTTTTCTATTGCATTTAACTTTCCTTATGTATCACTGCGGTATTCTTAATCATAATTTAATATATTTGAGAGTGACAAAAAAACATAATTTTTGAGTGTATAATAAAATAATGATAATTTTAGGCGGCATAGCTATAAGAAGTCAAAACGTGTAATTTGAATAGCCATGCTAATGACATGCAAATATGGTAGCAATGGCAACAATAATAGTTAACATTTACTGAGTGCCTATTTTATGCCAGGCACTGAGTTAAGTGCATCACGCAAATTATTACCTGATTTAATCTTCACAAAACCTCTATGAAGTAAGGACGATGCCCATTTTACAGATGAGAAACTGAGGTTCTGAGAGGATACGATAGTTTGAGATTCCTTTTCCCTGTTTCTGGCCTTTATAAGTAGTTCTTTTATTTGACCAACTCTTTTGCTTGCCTTTCAGTCTAAATTTTTTATTTTAAAAAAAACTAAAATTATATTTTCTCCTGCCTCTCTTTTTTACGAATGTAGCACTTTTATCGTGAATAAGGAACTGCTTATAATACTGCTTTCCTGAGATGAGTCTGTGTCAACTCAAGAGCCACAGTCCCTGCAGGCCTCATGGTACAGTGTCTAACGGACTCCACGACCATGAGAGCGCAGCTGCCTCTCAACCAAGATTTTGACTTCACATGTGCCTATTGAATTGAATACACGGTTGCTAAAAAGTAATATTTTAAAACAGAAAGAGAATCAAGCTGCTCTTATTTTGTTTTGTTTTCCATGGGAATATATACAAAAACACTTTTGAAAATAAAAACTTGTGAGACCTATGGTGCTATTATTCTTTTTTTTTTTTATGGTGCTATTCTTCTTTTTTTTTTTACGGTGCTATTATTCTTGCTGTCATTGCTGTTGTTATCTTTTTTCCCAGGACTTAAATCTCCTTCCCAGCATCTCAGTGTAGCAATAATTGTGGGTAATTCTGGAAAGGTATAGCTGACTATCTCGGCTGATCTGCTATAGGTGGGGCTCCACATCTTTTGTCTCTCACTTCTCTTTCTCTGACCCCGTTGACGCTTCCTTCTCGAAGCTTCTTTTGCTTTCTCCTGCATTTCTGATCTATTTCTCTCTTTCTCATGTTTTAGTCCCACATTGCCATCTCCAACACAGCCTACGTAACACCATCCTTGTCCCAAACCAGCTCCTTTGCAGAGACTTCCTCTTCTCTTTTTTCTCATATTTAATCAGCTGATAAGTCCTTTTGTTTCCGAAACTCTTACTTGGCCACTTTGGCAGAGCTGACAGCTTGGCTCACTCAGTTCTCTTTTTTCTTACTGGTAGGATGGAGAGGACAGAAACTTGCCCTCAGTGGAAAAGACCCTGATGCTGGATAAGAATTTTCCCTCTCTGCCTACCACGCTCCCTCCTGCCACACCGCCTGCCTCATGCATTGCTGTAGGTTGAATATGTGTGTCCTCCCAAAATGCATCTGTTGAAATCCTAATGCCAAGTGTGATGGTTTTAAGAGGTGGGAACTTTGGAAGGTGATTAGGTCATGAGAGTGAGCCCTTACGAGTGAGATTAATGTCCTTTAAAAGGAAGTCAGAGAGAGAGCTCCCTAGCCCCTCCTCCCATGTGAGGACACAGCAAAAAGCTGAAAGGGGGCCCTCACTCAACCATGTTGGCACTCTAGTCTCACACTTCCACCCTCCAGCTCTGTAAGGAATACATTTCTGTTGTTTATAAGCTGCCCAGTCTGTGGTATTTTGTTATAGTAGCACAAACAGACTAAGACATGCATCACCACGATATCCAAACAACGTTGCTACTGAGCACAGCACCATGTACATGCTCAAGAATTAAGGCGGTCAGAATTCCCTGGCAGTCCAGCGGTTAGGACTCGCGCTTTCACTGCCGTGGGCCTGGGGTTCAATCTCTGGTTGGGGAACTAAGATTCTGCAAGCTGCGTGGTGCAGCCAGAAAAAATTAAAAATAAAGAAAGAAATAAACAAATAAATAAGTTGACTATTACTTCCCTTAAAAAAAAAAAAGAAAAGAATTAAGGTGGTCGAAGAGTTCTCAGCTCTTCTTACCATAACCTGACCACCTGGAAGCCACTGGCCTACAGAGCACTTCGTTCCAGGGCCAGGTGGAAAGCAGTACTTGGTGAGATTGTGGCGTTTGCCCCTGATGTGGTTATTTGCCCTGAACCAGCAGACATACTGGGTACTGATTTTCCCATAGCTAGAATCCATTGTTCTGGGATCCAAAGGATGGAAATTAGAGTGGCATCTCTTAATATTCCACCTACTAATTCACTCACAAAAGTTTGATTATCTTTTCAAGTGTGGTTTTGCCAATTTAGATGTCTGAATTCCTGGGACAAAATTGTTCCATTAGACACAACAATGTTCCCATAGCTAAGAGCTGCCCTTTGGCCATTTCAGATTCCTGTGTCCCTGGATAAACAGGTAAGAAAGGAGGGTGACCACATTTACTGGAGAGATTAGATCAGTTATCAAGGGGAAATGGAACTCCTGCTAAATTAGGCAGGCAATGGGAAAATATTCCTCAAACCAAGAAATTCTATGGGGACCCCACTTCATGCCACGTCAAGTGGTAAAAATCCATGGAAGACCGTGAGAACCAATATAACGAGGACCTCCATGACTCATACCCTTCAGGAGTGAAGGTTTGGGTTACCCCCTGAATAAAGAACCCTAACCTGATGAGGGGCTGGCTGAAGACAAAGGCAACATAGAACGGGCAGAGGAATAAGAAAGATACAAGTAACAAATACTCATGATCAGTTGCAAAAAATGTACATTGTTGTAGCTAACATATTCCTTCTCTCCATTTTATGTCGTATTTTTATCTTTTCTCTCCTTTTTTTCTACTGTTCTACATGGGGCTTAGTTTTCCCCACATGTTATCGTATAGCAACCAATACTGTGGTTAAACTAAAGGGGGAAAGACTGACACCCAGAGGTGAATGCTGCATGTGATAACGTTTGGAGTCTCTGCTTTGGGGGGAAGTTGAATGTATTCTCACCTGCACGAGGGATGGTTTCATTACAATAATGGGCACATTTTTTGCTGCAGTTGTTGTGATTTGAAAGTTTGTGAGGGAAGAAGGGAATTCATGGGTATCACCAATAGCCAAAGATGTCATCTATGGCAAGAATTGGATATTGGCTCCAGCAAGTGCATCAAGGGGAAATGGAACTCCTGCTAAATTAGGCAGACAATGGGAAAATATTCCTCAAATCAAGAAATTCCAATCCCCTTGTACTGGTGGTATGAGGACTTACTGCAAGCTGGAGCTGAGAAACCAGAGACTACATTTCCCAGGCATCTTTCTACCTCAGGTTTCTCAGAGGACATTGCCACCCTAGCGGTCTGTAAAAAAGAATGGAGAAAGAAGTGCTTAAACCCAGTCTTGGGCTATGTTCTCAGCTATGATAGAAAGTTTGGAGACAGAGTCAGAAAGATGGGAGTTTGAAGCCCTACTCAGCTACCGCATCCTATGGGAATGTGGGCAATTTCCTGACTTTCTCAGCATCCCGTGGGTATAATGATAACCCCTCCCTGGGAAAATTACCGTGAGACGTAAGGGAGATCATGAGTGTAAACCACCTAGTACAGTACCTGGCACACACCACCAAAGGTTGGTTCCTCATCCCCTAACAATTGACTGATCTGTTTGGCAACTGGTCATATCTTTTCCCCCAGATACAATGAGTAAAAAATGGGCAACATTTCAGGAAGGAAAAGAAAAGCATCTATGATAGTATCTAACTGGGCATAAAGCCAGGGAAAACATCACTCCAACAAGGATCTGATTTCTTTTTTTCTTTTTATTTCTTTTTATTTCTTTTCCTCTAACACCTTGACTTACTCCTCTCTTGGAGCAGGAAGGTGCTACTTAATACCTAGCAATAGCCTAGAGTGATCTATTTTTTTTTAGTACTTTCCAGGGCAAAGTTCCTAAAATATGTCGTTACATGCTCTTCACTTTCATGCTAAAGCAGAACTGTTTGAATTGCTTGTTCTCAGAATTCACCCATGACTTAAACCTACAGAGGTGAAAAGAATAAAAATTCAAACTGTGTTTCTTCACAACGGAAACCACCACTTTTGAAACAATAAAGTGAAGTTAGCTTTCAGGGCTGGCTGTCTTGCTAAGGCTATTGTTCTATAAGTGTTTGGTGTCTGATAATCCAGAGCAGAACAAGAAAGCTATTCACTCTCAGGGAACAAAATATACAACGCGTGATAAATTTTCTGTTATAAACTGCCCAGTACTTCCCATGCTCAAGGTGAAGGGAGGAAGTTCACGTTTGAGAACTGGTTTGGAGGAGAGAAAGAACTTATTTTCTCTTTTATTAAAATACTTCATGAAACTAATTAAAGTTGTGTGTCATACTTAAATATCTGCAGACTACATTCATTTGACTCTTCTAATATAACCAGGAATATTGAAACAATGAACTGATGTTTAGGTATATACCTATGTAAGTATAGTACTTAGATATTGTTTAATAAATGTAATAATTCCACCTATTTATTAATGGGGGATATGAAGGAGGTAAAGGGAAGAATGGTGGACAAAAGAGAGGAACAAATAACTAAGACAGATGGTTAAAGAGGAGGAAAAGAGGGGCTTCCCTGGTGGCGCAGTGGTTGAGAGTCCGCCTGCCGATGCAGGGGACATGGGTTCGTGCCCCGGTCCGGGAAGATCCCACATGCCGCGGAGCGGCTGGGCCCGTGAGCCATGGCCGCTGAGCCTGCGCGTCCGGAGCCTGTGCTCCGCAACGGGAGAGGCCACAACAGTGAGAAGCCTGCGTACCGCAAAAAACAAAAGCAGACAAAGAAAATTGATACAGCCACTATGGAGAACAGTATGGAGGTTCCTTAAAAAACTAAAAATAGAACTACCATATGACCCAGCAATCCCACTACTAGGCATATACCCTAAGAAAACCATAATTCAAAAAGAGTCATGTACCACAATGTTCACTGCAGCTCTATTCACAATAGCCAGGACATGGGAGCAGCCTAAGTGTCCATCAACAGATGAATGGATAAAGAAGATGTGGCACATATATACAGTGGAATATTACTCAGCCATAAAAAGAAACAAAATTGAGTTATTTGTAGTGAGGTGGATGGACCTAGAGTCTGTCATACAGAGTGAAGTAAGTCAGAAAGAGAAAAACAAATACCGTATGCTAACACATATATATGGAATCTAAAAAAAAAAATGGTTTTGAAGAACCTAGGGGCAGGACAGGAATAAAGATGCAGATGTAGAGAATGGACTTGAGGACACGAGGAAGGGGAAGGGTAAACTGGGATAAAGTGAGAGAGTGGCATGGACTTATATACACTGCCAAATGTAAAACAGATAGCTAGTGGGATGCAGCCGCCTAGCACAGGAAGATCAGCTCGGTGCTTTGTGACCACCTGGAGGGGTGGGATAGGGAGGGTGGGAGGGAGACGCAAAAGGGAAGAGATATGGGGATATATGTATACGTATAGCTGATTCACTGTGTTATACAGCAGAAACTAACACACCATTGTAAAGCAATTATACTCCAATAAAGATGTTAAAAAAATAAAGAAAAAATAAAAGCAGACAATGAGGAAGAGAAAAATATAAGGCATTTGAACAAAGCCAGGGAGAGAGAGAGAGAGAGAGAGAGAGAGAGAGAGAGAGAGGTGGTAGGTCTAAAATATAATAGGAAACACAGTGCTAAATAATCCGAATTCCAATTCTAGGTTTTGGGAGCAAGTGATCACAAGTGTAGGAGTGAAGCTGTTTATTTCTCTTCCCTCCCCCCTGCTTTCCTAGTGTGTGTGTGCACCATTGTATCCCTTGTGCCTAGCCCGAGGACAATAAGCCCTCTTCAGTCATTGAATGAGGATGGGGAATCATCCCAGAACAACAGAAGGTCAGTTGCAAAGACATTGACAGGTCCCCCACCTCCCTAGTCGATGTACAGCCTATCTTGTTTCCTTTTGGTAATAAAGAATACATTTCTCGGGGCAGTTAGGGTGAACTTTCTTCTAATAGGATAAATTCTCAGCCGGTGTCCACCTCCAGTTCAGCCCTTGAGACTGGACCCAGCAAATCGAAGTCATCTTCCATAGGAAAGTCCAGCAGAAGCTGGCCGTACGTGACCACCGTGCAACCCCAC